>NC_065886.2:39117500-39742500 GCF_932274485.2 Patella vulgata | reverse complement strand
TATCTATATTAACCTTTATTTATTCTGGTACCATTCATCTTTATCCTGGCAGTATTCAAGATGTTTTAGATCTATCGACATTGTAAGTTATTTCTTAAGAGATTTCACAAAGAACACTATGATTTATAAAGGCAAATTTTACTAATGTTCATAAAGAACAAATCAAAAAATGTTTATTTATGATGAGGTCTGGTTAAGTGAGACACGCTGGCATAACAATCTAAACTATATGCATATAATTTATTCCGGTATTGATAACCAAATTTATATGTGATGAAAATATGCATTTATATGAGATGTTTTTCTTTGATTTGGTATATATCAATTAGGAATGTGTTTTTCTTTGATTTGGTATACATCAATTAGGAAATTGTTTAGCTTCTAATTTGGTATACATCAATTAGGAAATTATTTAGCTTCTAATTTGATATACATCAATTAGGAATTTGTTTAAAGTAACTATATTGTTATTGATTAAGGAAAACCAAGCACATATAGTCTGTGCATGTAGTTAAAACATACTCTACAGTGATCATCTACAAACATATTGAATCTTAAAGATGCATTATGTAAGATTTAGATAAATAGCTGGCCGTTCTTGCTATAATAATTCAAAAATAGATAATGAAAAATGAATACATGGAAAATTTCATTCAAATTACTTTATTCTGAGCAAAGTTAGGAGTGTTGGAAGATGTAGCGTAGATGGTTTATTATCATAGCAACGGTACTGGACAAATGAGGCTAAGTCACAATTGTCCATTTTATCGCTAATTTTTATGGGCTTGTCGTGTTAATAAATGTCAAAATAATAATTTTTTATGTAACATTAGCCAAAATAAAAACCTGTATATTTAGCTCTGACATATGTATCCAATGATTTTATTCAGTTTTCTTACAAATTATATTTCAATTTTCAGACTTGGTTTATCTCAGCTGGCAAATATCTGTAAATCTGTGATCGATTTAAAGAAAAATCAGCCAGTCACTGAAGAACCTACTGAAGATCAGCAACTGGATATCCTGGAACAAACGTTATGGAGCTCTTCAGACAGTGAGGATGAGGTTGAAGGTCATGCAGAGGGAGATGAAGTTGAAGGTCAGGAAGATGCTGAAGAAGATGACTGGAGAGAAATGTTTTACACGCAACGAGAAAAATTACGCAAACAATCGACAGAGCAAAAAGAAGACAGCGAAAGTGATGATTTTGATGAGATCATGGATGTCGAAACTGATGAGAAGTCAGATAATGGAAACTTTGATGAAGAGACAACCGTATTGAACCATATGGAAATAAAAAATAAAAGGGAATTATTTAAAAAGCGGTTAAAAATGAGGAGTGATATAAGTGATGATGAACAAAAAGGAATTTTAAAAATGTCTTCTGAGAATTCTGAAGTTGTGAATAAATTGTTAATCGATGTCAAATCTTCCGTTGAAAGAAAGGTGGAAGACATGAATGTTGATACTGAAATAATGTCCACAGTATCCCAGCATACAATTTCTAGCACATCCAACAATGGCTGTACATATCTAACAAAAACTGATAGAACTGTTAAACTGAAGGACGATATTCAGATTTTTGATCATCAGCATGTTGATGAAGTTCCTAGTGATTCAGACAAAGTTAAGGACGATATTCAACTTTTGGAACATGAGCATGTTGATGAATTTTCTGTTGATTCAGACATGGAGTTTGAAGAAGAATTGAAAGTTTTAGACCTGGCTGAAGTAGCACCAGGAAGTTTAGTAAATAAAAGTGAATATATTGACACTAATTCAAGTAGTGATGGAGAAATTAAATTAGATAATGACAAAAATCCTTCATCCATTCCTTTGCAGTTGAGTACAATAATTTTGAATGAACAAAAGTCAGATTCTCCTATTTTAAATTATTCCCCCCAAAAATATTTTAGTAGTGTGGTGGACAAAGACAAAATTCTAGAAACAGGAAACCATCAAGATAAACAGTTTTCTCTGATAACAACAAATTTTTCTCAGAATTTTGAGATGAGTGAAGATGAAACAGATGATCATGACCTTTCAGTCAAATTTGTTCCGTCATCACCAATAAATAAAAATTTGAACATGTCTCAGAACTTTGCGTCAAGCAGTGATGAGAATAACGTAAGCGATCGACATAAAAGTAATGAAAATTCGTTCTCACCAGTTGATACAAATTTAAACTTTTCTCAGAATTCTGCGTCCAGCAATGAGGACAATAATCCACAAGATAAACATGAAAACAGTGATAGGCTCTCTTCTCCAGTTATTACAAATTTAAATGTTTCCCAGAATAATGAACTTCCCGTGGATGATGAAAATATTGCAGATGAACTTAACTTTTCTAAACAAGATTTCAGTTGTGATAATGCTGAATTTATTGATGATGAAAAAACTGAAGGTGACAAATCTTCTTCACCTGTTATTGCAAATTTAAATTTTTCCCAGCATTACGAATCAAGCGAAGAAAATACAGCTGAAAGACATGAGGCAGATTCGCCGATTATTCCAAACCAAAATTTCTCACAGGCACCAAGTATTTGCACAGGTAGCGTTTTTAATTTTGATCCCAGCCAATGTCCCGTTAGTGATGATGAACTTTTCAGTGATGAAGAAATAAACAGTCCCCACACAAATTGTATTAAAATAGATAAAACAGACAAGGGAGATAACTCTGCTGAATTTATGGAAAGAGGAGATAACTCTCAAGTACATCCTGCAGATGTTGTACAAAAACAAACTGAAAAGGGTAAAGAGATGAATGACAGAAAACTGAACATATCTGATGAGATATTACATGAAAGTTTGCCAAAGGATGCAGACAATGCCAGTGCCTTAGAAGAAAACTCTATAGAGAATCCAATTCTTTTGACAGATTCAGATGGTGACTGCAATTCTCCTACCAGAAACACAAATTCTGAATTATTGGAAGTCAATAAATCTCCTTCCAACTCTCGTTGTGTTAATCAAACAAAAAAATACCAAACATCCCCGAGTAAATTGAGATTAGTGTCTGTGAATAAACATGGTAGCCCTATTTCATTGGCTGCACAAAAATCACATCAGCCAATCACTGGTGCTTATAAATCTCCTAAAAAGGTCATTGATAAATTATCACATGAAGCTGAGCGAAGAATAGCCAAGAAAGTTGGAGGATTTAAATTTAAAAAGGGAAAACCGAGAAAAAATTTGTCGAAAGATATCAGTGAAACAAGTGATAGTGATTCTCATCCTGGGTCGAAGGTCAGTCACAATGTATTAGGGTCAGAGTTCACTGATACAGATAAAGATTGTTCTAAAAATAGATTATCAGACAGTCCATCTGTAAGATATACAGTAGCAGATAAAATTAAAGGATCTTCGCCAAATTTATCAATATTAAAAAAGCAAAAAAGTTTGCCAAATGTACAAATGCCGTCAAATAAATTATATCAAGTGTCGACATCGAATAATATGTTGTCTAATGAAACAATGGGTCATTATTGTTCTGTGAATGAACTTGATTCAGCGTATATCAAGCCTGTTAGTGATAACCGCACACAATCACCTTCCTCTCCTAGCAACAGCAACATAAAGGTGAACAAAGTGACAAATTCGTCGGTTTTAGGACAAAATAATGATGATAGAAATTATCTTGGTAATTCCTTTAGTGAAAAAGACAAAACAAAATTATCCAATCGCCCGTCAGTATCAGTATCTCGACACATGATTAAAACTGACTCTAATGAAAGTGATCAAGAAGTGACCAATGACCATCAAAATAACATGGTTGTTAGGAATGATGAGAATGTAAACGCTGGTGGTGATTCCGATGTAGAAATATTAAGTGAAAATTTAGTAGAAAAAAGTAATGACTATTCACATTCTCCCAAGTTTGGTAAAAGTTTGAAGTCCCAGATGTCAAAGCAAGGATCAAGTAATGTAGAGGATGTTAACTTGAATTCAGGTATTTTTAGATAATTATCTGCCAGAGTTCACATTTTCTGCGAATGTTCCAATTCAAATAGTTTTTCATTTATCAGTGAGCAAGGAGGTCCTGGGTTTCATCCAGGTGTTGGCTGAGATAGTTTCTCAGGATTATTTGCTATGGTTTTTCCTTGTCAGTGGCTCAGGATGCCTGTTTGTTCAGTTGGGTGAAATAAACAGGTCCTATGTGTATATGTGGCATTCACTTAAAAGAACCTTTGATTGTTGGAAATGGCCCAGTATAGGAGCAGAACAGTAGGACGTTAAACCGTAGTGTCGCTCTCCGGGCCAATTTGACTCATAGCACACTGCATGGTATATCTTAGTAGCTTGAAAGGAGTAGAAAAGTAACACATTCAACCCCATTTTATTTTATTTGTTAATTAAGAAATATACTATTCAAAAAAAGTAGGGGATATTTGATTTTTAAGTGTTATTAAAGTCACCTAATGAAACTGACGAAGAAGCAAATGACAAAATGAAATGAAGTTCACATTCATTGATTTATTCCAAATGATCGTTAGACTAAGTAAGGCACAGACTGACCATTATAAGGGTAAAATGATACCCGGGGTCAAATAGCAAAGTTACCATAGCATCACAACCAAGTCAGTAACGGGTAAATCCTCCTCTGTTTGCCAAACAAGCATTGATCCGACGTGGCATACTCCTAATGAGACGTCTAAGGTCATTTTGGTCCAGATTGTCCCATTCCTGTTGCAACGCAGCAGCAAGTTCTTGGACATTGGCAGGACGTTGTTGACGTTGACGTAACCTCTGTCCAAGCATGTCCCAGACATGCTCGATGGGGGAGAGGTCGGGACTCAGTGCTGGCCAAGGTAATGTGGTGATGTTCTGTTGTTGGAGGTAACCTGTGACATCTTGCCCTGTGACATCTTGCGTTGTCATCCTGGAAGATGAAACGGCGGCCATGACGTCGTGCGAACGGCACAACATGGACTGCCAAGATGTTGTCCCGGTAGTACTGGCCTGTAACACGCCCTGCAACAACATGTAAAGCCGTTCTTCCAGCAACAGTGATGCCTCCCCACACCATAACAGAACCACCCCCAAATCGATCATGTCTGATGACGTTAACGTCTTGGAAGCGCTCGTTTCGACGACGCCACACCCTCCTACGTCTGTCCAAAAAATCAACAGTGAACCTTGACTCATCTGAAAACATCACATTGCTCCAGCGTCGATTATCCCAGTGTTGACGATCCCTACACCAACGACGTCTTGCCTGAATGTGATGATCTCTCAAACAAGGGATCACGCGAGGACGTCGGGCGCGAAGGTGACCCCTATGCAGTCGATTCCGAATCGTCTGGCCACTCACTCTCACACCAGTGTCTGTTTGAAGACGAGCGCTGATCTGATTTGCTGTGATGACACGATTTCTCAAGGCCAAGGTACGGATAAATCGATCCTGGGCTTGAGTTGTCGCCCTTGGTCGACCTGAGCGTGGTCTGTCCTGTACAGATTGTGTATCACGGTATCTGGACCATAGCCTGCTTATGACAGACTGAGAAACATTCATCGTCCGCGCCACAACCGCCTGTGTTGTGCCGATCTGTAGCATGCCAAGGGCACGTAACCTTTCATTTTGGGTAAGCCGACGCATATCAAAATTTGTTTTCTGGTCACTAAAACAATTAAACTGATGTTTCCACCCTGGAATTCAATGCCACAATGACTGTAACATTCAAAGTCAGAGTCGTGCAAATCTTGGGTTTGACCCCTATGATGATCCCAAGCATCACCTGCATTCCATGCGGTAGCTATTGGTGCGTTTGGGCGTCACATGTAACTGGAAATGTTTCTTCTGTTAGGTTCTATAGTGACTTTTTTCGTAGTCATTTGCATATTTTAGTATTATGCCCCCAAAATCAAATATCCCCTACTTTTTTTGAATAGTATAGAATATGATATGTTATTTATCTCCTTTGTGGTGTCAGTCATTATCACATATGTGATGGAACTGGCTAAACATGTTACAAATATAATTTTAACACAGGGATCATTGCTACGATAGCTGCGTTATGAAGTTTTCAAGTAAACACAAGTTATCCTTCTATATAACTGACTGAAGTGATGAGTGATAACAGATACACAAGCAAATTTCTGCTCACTAATAATTCCTTCCAAGACCAAAAGTTGTTATGTAAGACTGTGAGAGGAAACCTGAAAAATAGAAATAGTTCGTACATTCCTTTGTTTTTTTTTTAATTCTATACTTAATAAAAACATGGTAATGCACTATTTCTATTTTTCTCGTTTTCTCTTATTTAGTGATAGTCAATTATTTCTGGGAATTGTCAGATATCCCCCCACAGTCTCATAACAACTTTTGGTCTTTGAAAGAATTATTAGTGAGCAAAAATTCACCCGTGTATCTGTTATCACTCGTCACTTCAGTCAGTTATATAGAAGGATAACTTGTGTTTTTCTTTTGCGTTTGTCACTTCCCTTTCTTGAAATCTTCATAACGCATCTATCCTAGCAATGATCTCTGTGTTAAAATTATATTTGGAACATGTTTAACCAGTTCTGTCACATATGTGATAATGACTGACACCAATATTGTCCTTTAAGATATTAAATGATTACATTGAATAAATGATAACTAGTGAAATGAAACTATGATTTATTTACAGGTATAGAAGATGATGTATGGGAAGGTTTTGATGATATCGGTTATAATGAAGATGATGTTTATTGTGATCCACCATCTCCTTCAAAACATCAGGTTTCTATTATAACTTCTCTATAAATAAAGGAAAAGTATAATGTAATGCACTGAAAAATGTGTTTATCAAGCACCCAACTTCATACAAAGTATGATCCTCAGTTATTTCATGATTCCGGATTCTAGTAAAATCACACACATCGGAAGCATGTTTGACTTGTTTCTCATTTATTTTTTTGATATCTGTGTTACTTCTGTAGCTGTATATAGCTTGATATGACCCAATCTGGTTAAAACACAGATCCTATTTCGTTTCGTTTTTATAGTTAAAAATTTCGTTTTACTTGTCTTTACTACACTTGGATCTGGAAGAGTTGTTATTTAACTTGTGTTCTGAATGGTGTCGTGGATAAGCAAATGAAACGGTCTGTCACGGCGAGGTTTAGGCATGTTTTGCACGGAACTGTGGGTAATCCACTAGTAACATCAATGCTGATTGATTAATCAAATGTCTGACATCATAGGGTCATAAGTCGGTCTTTTGACCCCTGACGTGACCTAACTTGTCAGATCTTCATGTAGTGTAGGCCATCGAAAGTATAAAAAAACGAAACGAAATATAGATCGGTATTTTAATCAGATTGGATATGACCCACACAAAAGTTTGAACTCTCTATTAAATAATTATTATGATAATGTGTATGTAAATATATTTATAATGCGCTGTATCCACAACACTAAGGGTTATACAGTTATTACCCTGGTATTCACGGAAACATTAAGAATGTAGACTTTTATTCGTAAATAAAGCCCCAGTTAAAGCCTGATTACCTCCCTTGAACGTTTTAATCTTAGAAAGCACCTGAACTTGTACCGCACAAAGAGCTCAGTAGCTGGGTGGACTGGAATGCAGGAACAAAGTTTCTTATTCAAGAATGCAAAAACTTGATAAACAATTCCAGTATCAAATTTGCAATCGTTTGGCGATAAATCCCACCAACTATTTAAAAAAAAAAACCACAACTATATGGACATGAATATTTTATGAAACATATATCTTCTATATTTCTTTCTGAACGATATGTTTCATTAACAGGCTTCTTGTGATGATGAAGAAAGGGAGATAACTGAAGAAGAAGCAGAAGTGATGGAAATGGGTGAAGATTTAAATGACAGTGCATTATGGGAAGATAATAATGAACCACCGATCAGTGTTTTGACCAATGTAACACCAGGGGTATGTATATATAACACAATGAATTGAAAGTAGAAATAACTGTTTTCAGTTGGCATATGAGACACCAAAATATGAAGAAATAACCTATTTAATTTTTCTAAAAGTTCCAGTTCAAAATAGTGAATCGTTTGGAAATGATAGTAAGAACAGTTTAAAGTGTTTATCTAATGAGTTTTCATTGAGTGACCTGATAAAAGAGACTATTTGATCGAACACCCGACCTCAAGGCTAGCGAGCCAGCGTCTTACCCACTTAGCCACGTGATCCCCCAGAACACTTTGGAAATATAGCACATAGCTTTAAATAGTAGTTTAGGAATAGAACAAAGGGTTGTAAGAATTAACCATTTTTCGTCACTGAAATATATTTGAGATTTCGACATTACAAAAAAAAAAATATAAACATTTGCTGCAGGTACTGAGACTCATGTTTATATTTGTTTTTGTCTTGATGATATTGAAAATATAATTTGAGAAAATATATTTTGAGAAAGATTGCTTTCAGAAACTGTGCTGAAAATAATATTCAATTATTACAGACAAATTTTAAAACTCCAACAGTTAGTGAAAGTTGTAAGAAAAAACGAAGAAAGAAAAATTGGGTCCCACCATCACCATTTACACCCATACCAGATTATCCTACAATGAACACACCTCAACTAAAGGTAATTATATTTACTGTTTGAACCGTCATAAATAACGGATTTCTTCAATTATGAACAAACTACTTAACTCTGGTTATTATAAACTTACCTGTGTGTTTGAAATCAACTCTGGTTAAATCAACTCCGGTTAAATTAACTCCAACTAATTATCCCAACAAATAAAAAAGTTCTCTCTTGACTATTTACTTGTAATTTCGACTGAGTGGAAGACAACAATGCTTTCGTCACGTGTTGGGCGAAACCAATGAAGTTGTTGCCGGGGTGATTTAACTTTGACAGATCCATGTGTTGCAAACAAAACAAACCCTGACCATTAGATGGCATTTGATTTCGATCTTTTGAGTTTGGGATATGCAAAATATTAAATTATGGCAATGACATAGGAGATTTATATTGAAACCATTGCACAGATACTCGTAAAAATAAAGTCATAGGTTAGTCCTGAAATGACCTAGCTTGTGTCGAGTGGATGTTAAACCCCATTTCTTTCTCTCTCATTACTAGGATTCTGACCATTGATTAGATTTTAATGGTTTTTATTTATTTATCCATTTAGAAAGTGTTAATTTGATATTGTATTGTACCTATAATTGTAGAAACATATAGACAAATATGGTTTACGACCAGCATGTAAGAAGAGGATGGTGACAGTTCTAACACAGATTTATAGTCAGACACATCAATGTAAGTAATAACTACAGTTACTTACTACTTTAACTAATTTACATATGGCCGAATGGTTAGCATGTGCGCGCTGTATCATAAGGTCTGTCATTGAGTCAACTGGTGTGATTTCTATTACCCGGTTGTACCTGACAAGGAGTAGGGTCGTCTGTCCAACCTTGTGGGTTTTCTCCAGGTCCTCCGGTTTCCTCCCATTGCTAAAGACCCCTACGCGCAAGCGAATTATTGAAATAAAATTGAACTATGTGTTAGTCCCAAAATGACTTAGTTTGTGTTGAATGGATTTAAACTCCATTTCTCTCTTTCTCTCTATCATAAGTTAGTCCTGAAATGACCTAGTTTGTGTCGTATGACTGTTAAATTCCATTTCTTTCCTTTAAAGGGGAGTTGGATGGCTGAATGGTTAGCGTGCGCGCGCTGTATCATAAAGTCTGTCATTGAGTCGACTGGCGTGGTTTCGAATCCCTGGTTGTACGTGACAAGGAATAGGGTCGCCTGTCCAACCTCGTGGGTTTTCTCCAGGTCCTCCGGTTTCCTCCCACTGCTAAAGACCCCTACGCGCAAGCGAATTATTGAAATAAAATTAAACCATATGTTAGTCCCGAAATGACCTAGTTTGTGTCGAGTGGACGTTAAACCCCATTTCTCTCTCTCTCTCTTTCCTTTTAAAATTACAGTGTTGACAAACTACATTTCATACCTTGACACTAATTTTTTATGTCATCCTAGATGAAACAGATAGTGACTGTGATCTGGACGAAGAAAAATTGAAGAGAATAAAGCAGGCAGAGATTGAAGCTGCAGCCGCAACATCCTTAAAACCTGGTCAGAAATCGGGAAAAAATAGCAAAAAGTCAACTAAACAACCAGTCAAAGGAAAAAAGATGCAACAAGTTAAAAACAAAAAAGTTGATATTTTACCAGAGGCTAGCTGTAGTGATGATCAACTCTCTTCTTCACAGAGTTCAGATATCAGGTGACAGAACTGTTCCCAATTTAAGAATATTGTTCACAGAGTTATTTCCCTTCTTGGCATCAAATACATCTCACTGTGTATAAAAGTAGTGTTGGTACTAGAAATGAAATTAATGGGGTTTAACGTCTACTTGACACAAACTAGGTCATTTCGAGACTAACATAATGGTTAAATTTTATTTCAATAATTCTTTAGCTGTGTGAGAAACCAGAGGACATGGAGAAAACCCACGGGACTGAATAGGTGACCCTACTCCTTATCATGTACATGTCTCTCTGACTGTAATATTATTTTGTGTTTACAGTGATTTGCCTGAAGAAAGTTTTATAGCTGGTCCAGAGGAGGATGATGATGATTCTTCTGTTCCTACATCACAGAAGGTAAAACGATTGATGAATAATTTCCTGTTTAAGTAGAATCTAACTATTCTTGACTTTGAAGTAGTAGTGATTTTTAAAATAAAATAATCTTTTGTGAAAGATCAAATTTGTGTGTCTTGTGAGTCATTTGGATGTTTACATGGACCTATAACACCTGTTTGTCTGAAATTAACTTAAATAAGAAGTGCAGGACGACCCCACTACATGCAAATCAAAACGGACAAGACAAACTACATAGATATTGCAAGAAATAAATAACAAATATCAGATCCAGTGAATGGATTCGGGGGCCCATTTGAAAACCCTTCTTCTTTAATTAGTTAATTGTCAACCAAAATAGCATTTGTTTACATTTAATGATGTTGGGACATTTGAAATAAACTTATTGCTTACATAAAATGGTACCTATTCAAATATGTAAAATGTTGCCATAACTCCATTTTGTTGTTGTCTTTTAGTGCAATAAAGAAGAATTATTTAAGAGATTATCCAACTTTATCCAGGATAGTTCTAAACTATATACACAAGTCCTCACATATCAGGTAAAAACCATTGTATATATCACATTTTCAAGGGCCCCTGCACTAAATACCTGCAAGCTATCAATTCTGACAAATTGATTTTCAACTTCTATGAACGACTACAAAATGTAACTTTATATTTGTAGTTTTGTTACTATATGTAAGTAATACTGTCACTGTAATTGTTATCTACAGGTTAGTAATATTATTACTGTAATTGATATGTACATGTAAGTAATAATATTACTGTTATTGATACCTACATGTAAGTCATATTATTACTGTAATTGATATCTATCTACATGTTAGTAATTACTGTAATTGATATCTACATATACGTCATATTATTACTGTTATTGATATCATGTAAGTATTATTATTACTGTTATTGATATCTACATGTTAGTAATTACTGTTATTGATATCTACATGTGAGTCATATTATTACTGTAATTGATATCTATCTACATGTTAGTAATTATGGTAATTGATATCTACATGATAGTAATTACTGTAATTGATATCTATCTACATGTTAGTAATTACTGTAATTGATATCTACATGTAAGTCATATTATTACTGTTATTGATCTACAAGTTAGTAATTACTGTAATTGATATCTACATGTTTGTAATTATGGTAATTGATATCTACATGTTACTAGTTATATTGATATCTACATGTTAATAATTACTGTAATTGATATCTACATGTTAGTAATAATTACTGTTATTGATAACTAAACGGCCTATTTTTTTTTTTTTATTTATTTCAATTTTGAGCCTGTTTATAACATATCTAATGGCCTAGCATCAATATTTTTGGGTATTTTTTTGTATTTTTTAGCCGGTTGAGATAGATGTCTTAAAGAAGGATTTAACTGATGTAGGACTGAAATGTTCCATGGATAAATTATTAGAATTCCTGGATGAAAAGGTAAATGTTTAGTAGAATCCCTAGGTCTCTGAATAAAATAAAGTTTGTTCAAGTATAGAAATCAAATGCGTGGGGCTTAGCTAGGAAAATCGTCTAACCCTTCGGATGGTCTGGAAATCTGAGGTCTTGTGTGTACCATAGGCAACACGTTAAAGATCCCCTGATGGTTGGAGTAGGCTCTAATGCTGCTGTGTCCCTGCAACATTTCTCTTGTATCAAACTGCATCTTCACTAGCTCAGCTGGTGCGGAAGAGTAAGACAGTGAACCCTTTTCATTTGGTTTAAGGCACAGGATGTTTATCAGTAAGTCAACTTGGTTAGTTTTTCTTTTACAGTGCATCAACTTCACAATGAAAAACAACAACAAAAGAAAACCTCGAAAGCAACGTGGACGAGTGAAAGTAAAGAAAGTGAAACCTGTAGCTGATGTTTAAATATAAATATCTTGTGTGAAACTTTTGATTGAGATCCAAATTCAGTCATATAGGCTGTGTTTCAAAAAGGACATCAATAGTTTGTGCATTGAAAGTGATGGAAAGAGTTACAAAATTTACATAAATAATATACACTCCCCAGTTGAGGGAGACTCCCCAAGGGGAAAAATTGTATGTTGTACGTGGGTGTTTACAGTACATCTTATGGGAATCTTTGGTATTACAACTCAAAAGTCGCTGATTGTTATTTCAGAAATTTCGGATCCTTTGCAAACGACAATATTGTGAAAGTGGAAACTCTAAAATTAATATCAGTTTCAAAACAGTTTCATTCCTTTTAGTATTCACAAAGATAATTATGATGAATGAAAAATTTTCCAACTTTCAACATCCTTTGCAGACAATGATATAAACAAACCAGATGATATAAACAAACCAGATGATAGATTGATATAAACAAACCAGCGGAACCTATAAATTTTTGATGGGCCCCTGTTTTATCCGATTGAATCCAAGAACAGAGATTATATTTTGTTTTCTTAATTATCTGTTAAATATTCAGTTGGAGTATATTATAGTGTGGATGAAGCTGTAAAAAATGAAATATTTCCCGAAAATAATACACGATCAGGGATCTGTGATTTGAATGAAAACATCCCCTGATTTGAGAAACCATTTTTGTGAAATTAGAAGATGTTAAAGAAGTGAGAGAATTGATAGTTATTTCTGTTTAAGAATGGTAGTGATATTATTTGTGATTTACAAATGTCAGACCCTACTGAAATACATTATCAGACATTTTGATGGAGTATTAATAATATCAACCCCCCCCCCCCCAAATGACAAATAAGTGCTAGACAAAAAGATTGGCACCAGAGGGATTGTGCCAGACAAAGCATGAATTTGTTGCCAGTATTTGATTGTATATATAGAAGCACTGTTATTGTATTAAAATCTTTTTCCTTAGTATCTTATATAATATTAACCATAATTAATTGTAAAATATACAACCACATTAAAGACAAAATGGCAGTTTTTGTAGTTTATTACATCATCTAGTTTTAAATTAGTTAGAAAAGTATTACTATTTTAAATACTATCTTGTGGTCAAGTTGGACAAATAAATGTCATGTAGACAAGTGACTATCTTGTGGTCAAGTTGGACAAATGACTATCTTGTGGTCAAGTTGGACAAATGACTATCTTGTGGTCAAGTTGGACAAATGACTATCTTGTGGTCAATTTGGACAAGTAAATGTCTTGTGGTCAAGACTATAGACCGTCTTGGAATTGTGACATATCAAAAACTGCCCAATTGTCCAAGAAACAAGCATGCTAAGTTTCACGTTAATCTTACAGGAATTGGTGGAGCCATAGTGTTTTTTCAAATAGGTGGTCCCCAAGAACAAGAAGACAATGAGTAGCGACTTGGGAACTGTTCCTTGTCCACAGATAATAACCAATATGTAAGCAGTGTGAGTAAACATAATCTTATCTATGTCAAGTACAGATCCATGTGGTTTTTGTAAGTGGATGGGTCAGTTCAGATAGGGGTAATTTACCTAAAACCAAGCGGAGCTATGAAAAAAAATGGGGGACCCACTGCAGTTATGAGATTGTCCATTGTAGATGAATTTGTCTGTGGCAAATTATACAGCTGGTCAGGTTGTCAGTTGTCACAATCTTAACATACATTAGTCCCGGAATGACCTAATTTATGGACTTAACCACATTTCTCTCGGTCTGTCTGACTCACGAATTGTATTACGCCCAATTAATCACATACGTAACTAACGTACAAAAATTAAATGGTTGCTAGCAGCTATGGTGGATCTGTCGATCAGATAGAATTAACCAGTGCATAGTAAAATATTGCATAAAAGTTAATTGCTATCAACGAGGCTATCAACACGGCTACAATGTAAACAATACTGTTTGGAGACGAACAATGCTTTCACCGTTTTTATACCTTAAATCACTGTCCAAGTTTTAGGGAAGGCCCCAGATTAAACGAAGGACTGTTATGTTGCTGTACTTGGGATAGATTTGATTGAACGGAAAGAAAAGACACACTCCCTCAAAAGCTCAAGTATCAGCAGAAGTCTATCCAGCAATGGCCAGAGAGGGATTTCACAGGCCATTGCTTCAGGAATATGTTGTTGTTGAAGTTTTGATCTGATATCAAAGAAGAGTGTTTAAATTTACATTTCCTGTTAAGTTTTAATGAATATTCATGATTTTGAGGCACGAATTATGGAGTCACCTCCATTATGATCCAGGCTAGAAAAAACATGATCGGAATGTTAACAAGCCAACAGTGAGGCTGATGTCCCCAGCCAAAATCCCATAATAAATAGATGACACATTAATTAATTGCACAATTATCTTTTTCAAAAGTATCAAGCAATCAAACTGATTATCTGTGCTTAATCTAAGCATAAATTGTTCACGATCAAACTTAGTCAGGGTTTGAAGTACCTGATTTGGTAGTGAAACTGTGCACTAAGTTCCACCACTCTCCAATAGTTAAAATCAATGTTTATTTGTTATCTTGTCCCAAAGCATCGACCAATTGCTTAGCTCTGCTTAGCTTTAACGGGAAATATTAATCATTGAACTCAGTCAAGACATTCACCTAATAAACAAAGTCTTGGCCAATCAAATTGGTTATCGTTACTTACTTAGTCTAAGCAGAAAATTCTCATCATCGAACTTTGTCAAGCTATTGATGTAATGAATCTATACTCGGAGTTTCGTGATCTCGCCAAATTAGAACCAAAGTTATCGTGTTCCAAAGTCTCAACCAATCAAATTGCTTATCTCTGCTTAGCCTTCGTGGAAAATGCAAATGATCCAACTCTGTCAAGGCATTGACCAAATAGACACCTACACCAATTTTAAACATCCCACCCCAATCAGAAGGAGAGTTATTGCGTTCAAAAGTCTCGACCAGTTAGATTGAAGTCTCTACTTTACCCAAGCAGAAAATGCTCAACATCGAACTGTATTAAGGTATTGAAGTTTCAACACTATCACTCAATTAGAAAGGGCCCTCGAATCGACACGTAAGGTGTTTAAAGACATATAATTCATTTCAATTGACCTATGAACCCTTCTTTAAAATGTAGGAGAGATTTATTTCATGGATTTAGAATACGTTGTTTAGTCGAATCCAAATTAAATTCTCGGATTATCCACTACCCGTGTCTTTTTCCGTCATTTTTATCTCAGAAAGTGTTGTACGTCTAACTCTTCATAAAGTTTATCAACTTGTACATCAAGCGCTCAATGTTCGCCTGTGACCTTTGACATCACGCGTGCAGAAATTCCTAATCGTCGGGCTGTTGATTAGGGGAACCCTAACATTTTTGTCCTGTATACGCTCTGTGAGTGTTTTTCGGGGAATCCAGTATTTTTCTAGTAAGATTGGATATCTCTACTTTCCATATATACCAAAATTACCATACTTTTATTGGAAATAACCACCCGATAAATACTTTTCTGGGAACCCATCTTTAAGCTCCTGGATGAATTATTTTTCGCCTCAAAAAATGTGGTTCAACAATTTGAAACCAAATTGGGTATACACGAATTCATAACCATGGCATTGTGTAATATTATGCTGAACATGAGCGGACTCTCATACTCCCATATTGCCAAAGATTTAATTTTTTTTGACAATTAGACATTTAAATAAACTAAAATTATTGACATTCGTATTTATTAAAATAAATACGAATGTCATTAATTTTAGTTTATTTAAATATACAATTTGAGTGTTAAACCCCATTTATATTACAGATAATACAGGTTACATATACAGTCACTTTGTTGTTTATTGCTTGCTATGTCGGTGTAGGCTAGTTTGTATGTCCCATTATTCGCAGGTTTGCCTAGTGGTTTGTGTTTGTGTGTAGTGCGATCCATTTGCACTTACAACAGAAAAAATGATGTTATATTACTTATATGATGAGATCAATGGAAAGTCATGGAAATATACTCGTCAAAAAAGTAGGGGATATGCAGGTTGTGACATGATAAATAGTCATGGACACTTGACATGCTTTGAGAGTATGTTCACAGATGAAGAACTTGTCGCCCCAACAGAACTACTGAGCTGCACATGCGACACGCAATAGCGCCATACACGTGGGAGGGGTTCATTGTCAAAATTGACACTTCAAGGAAGGGTTGATGAAAACTGCCGCGTGCTGGTTTATCTATCCACATTTGCTTTCCTATCGGTTCTTGCATAAGATTTACTGTTTAGCGTATCTTTGCTTTATTGTGTTACGTTTAATTTGATCGGGAGACGTGTTCGTCGACGGCAACGTCAACCGACAACACTGTAAGAATTGGCCGTGGCACTGCAAGAGGAGTGGGTCAGATTGCCCCAAATCGTGATTGGACGGTTGATTAGGAGCAGTGACTCAAGTCGTTTTTGTTATTCAGGTGACTGGCGGCATTCATTAATTTCGTATTTTCTGAGAAAAGTTACGCTTTTAATTGTTCAAAGCTGTTTCGTTGTCGCTGATCTTTCGAGTAAATCACTATTTATTCCGTGGACATTTGTTTCAAAGAATATACGGGATTACTATTCCTACTACAACATTTGGGGTTTACGTGTGTTTCCACCTAGTATGATATCGTTGTATATAAATGTAAGGGACCATATTGTTACGTGAATAGATATATAGTGCTACCTGATCCATAACAAAAAAGTCATTCGTATCAGTGCGGAACAGTTTTATACATACATGTGACCCGTGACAAGTATTACCAGGTAGATTTTCGTTTCTGTAAAAATCTTTCGATGCAATTTTATATGGAGCATGGCGACCTTAAAATTATCATCTGACTGACCCTAATGGTCTTCCATAGCTATTGTTTTAATACTGATAATAATAATGCTTTATTACACAACGGCATGGTATATACACGAGTATGGTAAAGCATACAATACAAATTACAATACAATAATAAACATCAAAGAACATAAAATAAGGTTTACCGAGGTTTCTAAAAGCATATTAAATTATATTAAACATATATTATGCAAGAGCTAAATCTGCCATAGGCAACACGTTAAAGATCCCCTGATGGTTGGAGTAGGCTCTAATGCTGCTGTGTCCCTGCAACATTTCTCTTGTATCAAACTGCATCTTCACTAGCTCAGCTGGTGCGGAAGAGTAAGACAGTGAACCCTTTTCATTTGGTTTAAGGCACAGGATGTTTATCAGTAAGTCAACTTGGTTAGTTTTTCTTTTACAGTGCATCAACTTCACAATGAAAAACAACAACAAAAGAAAACCTCGAAAGCAACGTGGACGAGTGAAAGTAAAGAAAGTGAAACCTGTAGCTGATGTTTAAATATAAATATCTTGTGTGAAACTTTTGATTGAGATCCAAATTCAGTCATATAGGCTGTGTTTCAAAAAGGACATCAATAGTTTGTGCATTGAAAGTGATGGAAAGAGTTACAAAATTTACATAAATAATATACACTCCCCAGTTGAGGGAGACTCCCCAAGGGGAAAAATTGTATGTTGTACGTGGGTGTTTACAGTACATCTTATGGGAATCTTTGGTATTACAACTCAAAAGTCGCTGATTGTTATTTCAGAAATTTCGGATCCTTTGCAAACGACAATATTGTGAAAGTGGAAACTCTAAAATTAATATCAGTTTCAAAACAGTTTCATTCCTTTTAGTATTCACAAAGATAATTATGATGAATGAAAAATTTTCCAACTTTCAACATCCTTTGCAGACAATGATATAAACAAACCAGATGATATAAACAAACCAGATGATAGATTGATATAAACAAACCAGCGGAACCTATAAATTTTTGATGGGCCCCTGTTTTATCCGATTGAATCCAAGAACAGAGATTATATTTTGTTTTCTTAATTATCTGTTAAATATTCAGTTGGAGTATATTATAGTGTGGATGAAGCTGTAAAAAATGAAATATTTCCCGAAAATAATACACGATCAGGGATCTGTGATTTGAATGAAAACATCCCCTGATTTGAGAAACCATTTTTGTGAAATTAGAAGATGTTAAAGAAGTGAGAGAATTGATAGTTATTTCTGTTTAAGAATGGTAGTGATATTATTTGTGATTTACAAATGTCAGACCCTACTGAAATACATTATCAGACATTTTGATGGAGTATTAATAATATCAAACCCCCCCCCCCCCAAATGACAAATAAGTGCTAGACAAAAAGATTGGCACCAGAGGGATTGTGCCAGACAAAGCATGAATTTGTTGCCAGTATTTGATTGTATATATAGAAGCACTGTTATTGTATTAAAATCTTTTTCCTTAGTATCTTATATAATATTAACCATAATTAATTGTAAAATATACAACCACATTAAAGACAAAATGGCAGTTTTTGTAGTTTATTACATCATCTAGTTTTAAATTAGTTAGAAAAGTATTACTATTTTAAATACTATCTTGTGGTCAAGTTGGACAAATAAATGTCATGTAGACAAGTGACTATCTTGTGGTCAAGTTGGACAAATGACTATCTTGTGGTCAAGTTGGACAAATGACTATCTTGTGGTCAAGTTGGACAAATGACTATCTTGTGGTCAATTTGGACAAGTAAATGTCTTGTGGTCAAGACTATAGACCGTCTTGGAATTGTGACATATCAAAAACTGCCCAATTGTCCAAGAAACAAGCATGCTAAGTTTCACGTTAATCTTACAGGAATTGGTGGAGCCATAGTGTTTTTTCAAATAGGTGGTCCCCAAGAACAAGAAGACAATGAGTAGCGACTTGGGAACTGTTCCTTGTCCACAGATAATAACCAATATGTAAGCAGTGTGAGTAAACATAATCTTATCTATGTCAAGTACAGATCCATGTGGTTTTTGTAAGTGGATGGGTCAGTTCAGATAGGGGTAATTTACCTAAAACCAAGCGGAGCTATGAAAAAAAATGGGGGACCCACTGCAGTTATGAGATTGTCCATTGTAGATGAATTTGTCTGTGGCAAATTATACAGCTGGTCAGGTTGTCAGTTGTCACAATCTTAACATACATTAGTCCCGGAATGACCTAATTTATGGACTTAACCACATTTCTCTCGGTCTGTCTGACTCACGAATTGTATTACGCCCAATTAATCACATACGTAACTAACGTACAAAAATTAAATGGTTGCTAGCAGCTATGGTGGATCTGTCGATCAGATAGAATTAACCAGTGCATAGTAAAATATTGCATAAAAGTTAATTGCTATCAACGAGGCTATCAACACGGCTACAATGTAAACAATACTGTTTGGAGACGAACAATGCTTTCACCGTTTTTATACCTTAAATCACTGTCCAAGTTTTAGGGAAGGCCCCAGATTAAACGAAGGACTGTTATGTTGCTGTACTTGGGATAGATTTGATTGAACGGAAAGAAAAGACACACTCCCTCAAAAGCTCAAGTATCAGCAGAAGTCTATCCAGCAATGGCCAGAGAGGGATTTCACAGGCCATTGCTTCAGGAATATGTTGTTGTTGAAGTTTTGATCTGATATCAAAGAAGAGTGTTTAAATTTACATTTCCTGTTAAGTTTTAATGAATATTCATGATTTTGAGGCACGAATTATGGAGTCACCTCCATTATGACCCAGGCTAGAAAAAACATGATCGGAATGTTAACAAGCCAACAGTGAGGCTGATGTCCCCAGCCAAAATCCCATAATAAATAGATGACACATTAATTAATTGCACAATTATCTTTTTCAAAAGTATCAAGCAATCAAACTGATTATCTGTGCTTAATCTAAGCATAAATTGTTCACGATCAAACTTAGTCAGGGTTTGAAGTACCTGATTTGGTAGTGAAACTGTGCACTAAGTTCCACCACTCTCCAATAGTTAAAATCAATGTTTATTTGTTATCTTGTCCCAAAGCATCGACCAATTGCTTAGCTCTGCTTAGCTTTAACGGGAAATATTAATCATTGAACTCAGTCAAGACATTCACCTAATAAACAAAGTCTTGGCCAATCAAATTGGTTATCGTTACTTACTTAGTCTAAGCAGAAAATTCTCATCATCGAACTTTGTCAAGCTATTGATGTAATGAATCTATACTCGGAGTTTCGTGATCTCGCCAAATTAGAACCAAAGTTATCGTGTTCCAAAGTCTCAACCAATCAAATTGCTTATCTCTGCTTAGCCTTCGTGGAAAATGC
The DNA here is from genome assembly GCF_932274485.2 of Patella vulgata. NCBI lineage: Eukaryota > Metazoa > Mollusca > Gastropoda > Patellidae > Patella > Patella vulgata. The sequence continues at coordinate 39,721,789 of NC_065886.2, read as the reverse complement.
AAATGATCCAACTCTGTCAAGGCATTGACCAAATAGACACCTACACCAATTTTAAACATCCCACCCCAATCAGAAGGAGAGTTATTGCGTTCAAAAGTCTCGACCAGTTAGATTGAAGTCTCTACTTTACCCAAGCAGAAAATGCTCAACATCGAACTGTATTAAGGTATTGAAGTTTCAACACTATCACTCAATTAGAAAGGGCCCTCGAATCGACACGTAAGGTGTTTAAAGACATATAATTCATTTCAATTGACCTATGAACCCTTCTTTAAAATGTAGGAGAGATTTATTTCATGGATTTAGAATACGTTGTTTAGTCGAATCCAAATTAAATTCTCGGATTATCCACTACCCGTGTCTTTTTCCGTCATTTTTATCTCAGAAAGTGTTGTACGTCTAACTCTTCATAAAGTTTATCAACTTGTACATCAAGCGCTCAATGTTCGCCTGTGACCTTTGACATCACGCGTGCAGAAATTCCTAATCGTCGGGCTGTTGATTAGGGGAACCCTAACATTTTTGTCCTGTATACGCTCTGTGAGTGTTTTTCGGGGAATCCAGTATTTTTCTAGTAAGATTGGATATCTCTACTTTCCATATATACCAAAATTACCATACTTTTATTGGAAATAACCACCCGATAAATACTTTTCTGGGAACCCATCTTTAAGCTCCTGGATGAATTATTTTTCGCCTCAAAAAATGTGGTTCAACAATTTGAAACCAAATTGGGTATACACGAATTCATAACCATGGCATTGTGTAATATCATGCTGAACATGAGCGGACTCTCATACTCCCATATTGCCAAAGATTTAATTTTTTTTGACAATTAGACATTTAAATAAACTAAAATTATTGACATTCGTATTTATTAAAATAAATACGAATGTCATTAATTTTAGTTTATTTAAATATACAATTTGAGTGTTAAACCCCATTTATATTACAGATAATACAGGTTACATATACAGTCACTTTGTTGTTTATTGCTTGCTATGTCGGTGTAGGCTAGTTTGTATGTCCCATTATTCGCAGGTTTGCCTAGTGGTTTGTGTTTGTGTGTAGTGCGATCCATTTGCACTTACAACAGAAAAAATGATGTTATATTACTTATATGATGAGATCAATGGAAAGTCATGGAAATATACTCGTCAAAAAAGTAGGGGATATGCAGGTTGTGACATGATAAATAGTCATGGACACTTGACATGCTTTGAGAGTATGTTCACAGATGAAGAACTTGTCGCCCCAACAGAACTACTGAGCTGCACATGCGACACGCAATAGCGCCATACACGTGGGAGGGGTTCATTGTCAAAATTGACACTTCAAGGAAGGGTTGATGAAAACTGCCGCGTGCTGGTTTATCTATCCACATTTGCTTTCCTATCGGTTCTTGCATAAGATTTACTGTTTAGCGTATCTTTGCTTTATTGTGTTACGTTTAATTTGATCGGGAGACGTGTTCGTCGACGGCAACGTCAACCGACAACACTGTAAGAATTGGCCGTGGCACTGCAAGAGGAGTGGGTCAGATTGCCCCAAATCGTGATTGGACGGTTGATTAGGAGCAGTGACTCAAGTCGTTTTTGTTATTCAGGTGACTGGCGGCATTCATTAATTTCGTATTTTCTGAGAAAAGTTACGCTTTTAATTGTTCAAAGCTGTTTCGTTGTCGCTGATCTTTCGAGTAAATCACTATTTATTCCGTGGACATTTGTTTCAAAGAATATACGGGATTACTATTCCTACTACAACATTTGGGGTTTACGTGTGTTTCCACCTAGTATGATATCGTTGTATATAAATGTAAGGGACCATATTGTTACGTGAATAGATATATAGTGCTACCTGATCCATAACAAAAAAGTCATTCGTATCAGTGCGGAACAGTTTTATACATACATGTGACCCGTGACAAGTATTACCAGGTAGATTTTCGTTTCTGTAAAAATCTTTCGATGCAATTTTATATGGAGCATGGCGACCTTAAAATTATCATCTGACTGACCCTAATGGTCTTCCATAGCTATTGTTTTAATACTGATAATAATAATGCTTTATTACACAACGGCATGGTATATACACGAGTATGGTAAAGCATACAATACAAATTACAATACAATAATAAACATCAAAGAACATAAAATAAGGTTTACCGAGGTTTCTAAAAGCATATTAAATTATATTAAACATATATTATGCAAGAGCTAAATCTGCCAATTGCGTGCCTTTCTTGGGCCTGAAATGTTATCTAAATTATTAATTAGACATTAATTAAAGTGCACATAAGATGGACGACATTACTGTTTGATACGTATAGCCAATGGTTACTATAGTTTACACCAATCTGATTAAAATTAATTCGCCTGTCTTCTCTCAAAGTCCAAAAGGACACCTCCCGTAAAAGCGACTTTGCCAATTATTGAAAACACTCTTAAAGGGCACATAAGATGGACGACATTACTTTTGGGTACGTATAGCCAATGGTTACTATATCCACTTTACGGCAAGTTTACACCAATCTGATTAAAATTAATTGGGCTATCTTCACTCAAAGTCTCAAAAAGAGACCTCCCGTAAAAACGACTTTGCCAATTATCGAAAACACTCTTAATCCCCTCAGACGCCATATTCGGAATGTTTATTCCTTAATTACCTATATACAGCTGGCGTCTGTATTCATTAACGCCTAACTGATTCCTTAATCCCCCTAATTAAATAAAACTATTGACGACGGAATAATTTGTTTTGTAATTTATTTTGATTTAAGACCCAATTTAGCATTTGTTTCATAATGTCCCGCCCTCTCTTCTCACGACAGCGATTAATTAACTTAATTAACTTATCCAGACCATAATCAACTCTCGATGCCATCGCTAGCCTGCGATATTTACTGGATTAGAACCCGACCTGCTGCCCAATGCTCATTGATGATTAAATCAAAAAATGGATAATCGAAACTTTTTTTTTTTTTATCGCACCGACTTTAGTAATAATGACCTAGACTAGGCCCAAAATTCAATCAATTCTCGGTTCCGAGTAGATCAATTTGACTGAAATTTTCAGCAAATTCCCATTACATTATCTAGATTTTAACTATTATAGTGAGAATTGTCAGCTCCTTATCTAATCTCTCATAATGTATCTTTAATAATGTTTGTAATGCCTATATTAGGCCTTACATAGCAAATGGTATTTAATGTCTATTTTTAAACATTTCATATGCGAACGTTGCAACATCTTGAATACATTTATCAGCGTTCATTATATGTATTATTGAATCATTCAAACTAGTTTTAATGTGATGACTTATAAACTTTTTCCAAAGATTATTGTGGGCTGAGCAATGGAGAAGAACGTGCGTTTCATCTTCTACTTCTCCGCTCGTACTATTTTTACAGGTCCACTTATCCCTGTGGACAAAAGGTTTTTTATGCCTTCCTGTCTCTATTTCAAGCTTATGTGCACTGAGTATAAATTGGCTCAGTGCCTGGCGCTTTTGTTTATCTGGTAGATCCAGGTATTTCTCAATATCATAATTTGTCTTAATTTTATAAGAGTCTTAAGGCAATTATGTAAGTTTTTAACAGTTCGACCTTTTTCAATATATTTCCAAGATTGAACATAAATATCCCTCTATCTTTGTTCGAAAATCTGTAGAAAAGCGTCTGTATTGATTTTGATTCGACCCATGTCTTGGCCAGCCTGTATTTAACATCAAGAAGAATCGTGAACCGACCAACTTCAGCTAATACAACAGAGTCTGAAGTTTTATTATGAATATGCAAAAAGTGTTTACAAAGATTTAACTCCAGCTTTTCAAGCTTGTAACAGTTTGTATTGTTGGATGTAATATGATGGCCCCAGGAATCGCATCCATATAATAGTATGGCTTCGACTAGGATATCAAATAGTTTGAATTTAATGTTCAAAGATACATCAAAATTTAAAAAGGCTTTTAAACTTTTGAAAAATGCTTTCAATGCAACATCGTTCAATTACACCTATGTATTTGTATTCTTGAACAATTTCTAGACAGTTTCCATTAATATTGAATTTGTCAAAAAGTTTTTTTCCTGATTTATTAAAAATGGTTACCTGTGTTTTTTTAATGTTAATTTCAAGTCTTCATTGCTTGCAATATTTATCAACTATATTTAATGAGGTTTGTAAACCACTACTTGACAACAAAAACAAAATAATATCATCAGTATATAAGTAGTAACATTTAATTAGGGACATCAATAGAATGATTTAAAATATACGGGGGCTTGTCAATAAAAATGTTGAATAATAAAGGACTGAGGTTATTTCCTTGCATGACGCCTACTTCACTTAGTGTATTTCCAACTTTGACTTGTAGCTGGTTATTATAAAACAAATTTTTTAAACATTTATAAAAATTACAATTTACTATTATATTTTAAGGATTTATAAACATTACCATTTACAACTAAATCTAATAGTTTGTAGAAACGCAAACAAAACATTAACGGTTCACTAGTTTACTGCTATGTAAGCTACTGCTATCAGCTCGATGAGACGGTTTATAAACATACCGATTAAGAAAATAGACACGGTTGTAATATGTGTGCCTGTCAGTGGTTTTGAACAGACATATGAGAGCTATAAGCTAAAATTCATGTGAGATAAAATGAAATGTTGACATAATGTAAGTTTACACGAAGCATTTTATTTTCTGGACCGACTCGGCTAATGAAGACGGTCTTACGCCATACAGTATGCAGTGAAGGAAATTTTGTCCAAAGAGCGGCGCTACGGCCTATTCTTTTTTCGAATTTCAACTGTCAATTTGGTGTACACAGGACCTTGATTTGTCGCACCATTCGAATGACTAGGCACTGTTCTAGTCAGGCTCTTCGTCATGCACCCCAGACAAGGGGAAACCTCGCAGGAAAATCCCTACCCCGAGACACCCTGGATAGCAAGCCACCGTCTTTAATATTCACCGAGCTATCGCGGCTCCCTATATTCTCATTATGACAAGAATATGTAGTAGATTAGTCCTTAAATCTCCAATTGTGTTTTTTATTCTTCAGATTTGTTGCCTTATTTAAGAAAAGAAAAACCACATGTATAAATTGTATGTATTGTGCTTGGCGTCAGTAGTAATGGGTTTAGTCCGAAACAGGACGACATTGGACGAATTGGCTAATACCTGTTTGGAAGGAAGACAGCATAAATATGAACCAACACCAGAGCCAGCTCTCTTTAAACATGTTAGTATTTGTATTTTATAGCCTAACAGATCATAGCATTGCAAAGTAAAGCACAATCAACGGCAGTTTTACCAAAATAAATATTGGTCTTAAATGTATTTAAATCGATCCATTTAATAAAACTATGGACGATTCTGCAGCAGTATACTTATATGCAGTATAGAAATGATCTTGACCCCTTATTCCCTATTTGTATAGATGTTGATCAACAGGGGACCCAAAAACGAACTCCATTTTGTCTGTTGACCTGACTATTTTTCCGCCATTCAGCATTACTGTACAACGGGTCAAACTTTTTGTTCGGCGAGAAAGCTTCTCCTTTTTCTCACTTGGATGGAAAGAACAATAGTAGTTTACAAGGCTTACCATTATAAACTTAAAGATACATTGTGTAAGCTCTAAATCTGCCTATTACAGATTTTTATTTTGGCTTTAAATTTTATATAAATTATTATTTAGACATCCATTCATACGATAAGCTTACAATCAAATCTCTAGAGCATCAGACAGCGCAGTTGTAAACGGATTAAAATACGATCGCCATTTAATGATTTAATTAACAAATGGAGAGGCGAGTTTTTTTTTTGTTTTTTTTATAAACAATATTTTATTCAGGATGTGTGAATGGGATTGGGGAACAGGCATATTCTATGTAAAACCCCTCTCCCTAGAGGCGAGATTGAGTCTGGATTAACCAGTAACGTTGCTACGATAATAAACAATCTATGTCAAACGTTCAAACACTGATAACGTCGCTCAGAATAAAGTAATTTTAATGGAATTTTCAATATATTAGTTTTGAATTGTCTTTTTTGGAACTATTATAGCAAACTCGACCAACTCTTTATCTAAATCTTACATAGTGCATCTTTAAAATCGTGAATAATAACAAACGGTTTTGTTATTCCGTATTCGTTTATAACGAAACAACCAACCTCACACTTGTCTTTTCGGTCATCTTAATCATTTTAATTTAATTTCAGTGTAAACCATGGAAAGACAGATCGTGTTGTGCCAGGAATACTTCAGAGGCTATTCACACATCTGACGTCTGGTTAAGTCTGGAGTGGAATCATTGTGGAAACATGTCAGCTAAATGTCTCGAGCAGTTCCATCGAGAAGCGTGCTTTTATCAGTGCTCGCCAAATCTTGGACCATGGTTAAAATTGGTAAGTTTTTAATTCTTATATCCTGTTAACATATATGTGGCAATCAAAATGTCGGCGAAATATGTAACAGAATTACTTCTTCTGAGACTGCTTACTTCCGTCACAATGATGCCTATACGATTTCTAGTCAACGCATTCACTTCCGGTGTTGACCTAGAAAATTCCCAGGGTTTCCGACTTGGTTTCCCCTCGGTCCTCCCTTGTCAATGGTGAAGATAAAATCCGACGCCCCGCGTACACATTGGCGTTCACGTTAAAGAACCTTTGACAATTGGAATTCGAAAATAGAGTAGGTCGTAGCGCCGTTGTCCCGGCAAAATTTCCCCCATAGAACACTGCATGGCATATGTCCGTCTTCATTAGCCCATTCGGTGCAGAAAGAGAGGACGTTAAACCCCCTTTCATTTCTTTCCATTTGTTAATCTCCTTTAAAACAACTAAACATGTGTACCGCTCGTAAATCGATATAAAGAATAAACATATGCATAGGCGTACGAGGAAATTTTTGACTGGGGGGCGGTGGTGGTTGGTGCCCCAAAAATGTAGTTAGGTTCTTAGTATGTTACATAATAATAATAAATTCGCCGTTAAATTGGACACATTTAAGAACACAATATTTTTTTATACAACTGTGTGCCCAAATTTTCCCAGCATTTGGTGCCATTTGGTGCCCAGCTCGTACGCCTATGAGGATATGTTATCTTATTTAGGCCTGTACACACTTTTTATGTTCTGTATTTGATTACTATGTGCATATATTTTTAGATTGATGAGACTTTATCATTTGGGTATGAAAGATACAGAGACGTGCCCATATGTGAAACGGACTGTAGTAACTGGTGGAATGCCTGTAAAGATGATTTAACGTGTGTCCCTAATTGGGAGGCAGATATGAATTTTACAGATGGTGGTTAGTTGTTTTCAGTAATTCATGGTTATAGTCCATATTTTTATTTTGGTTGGGAGTGAGAGTGGGCGTAAAGATTTCTGGAGCTGAGAGTGGGTGTAATGGTGGATGGATGATGGTAGGAGTGGGTGGTAATGGTGGCCGCTAGTGAGAGTGGGTGGTAATGGTACCTAGGGTTGAGAGTGGATGTAATGACAGCTTGGGGTGTAATTGTGGATGAGGGTGAGAGTGGATGTAATGGTTGCTAGTGGTTAGAGTGGATGTAATGAAAGCTAGTGGTTATGCTAGGTTCTCACTGTCGTGCGATCTGTTACAACATGATTGTCCATATTGTGTCCACGATCTGGTACGCGCCGATACGTTTCTATATGATCAACACGATTGCTACGACTGACCTCAATATATGATAACACCTGATAGGATCACCACCAGTACTCCACGATTAAAACCAGGATTTTAATCGTAGCAGGAATCGTGATAGTGGGTATCGTGATGGTGGATGCTATGGTGGATGATGCTGAGGGTTGGCGTAATGGTGAACGAGTGTGAAAGTGGGTGTAATGGTCACAGGGGGTGAGGGTGGGTGTTATGGTGGATGGGACTGATTAAAGTGGTTGGAGGGGGAAAGGTCTAATTAACACTTCTAATTAATAGCTTTCTTAGAGCAATTGTTACAGAACCACTGAAACTTCGGACAAATTGACCCCCTAGCTGTTGAACTTTTAGACATATTCAGGTCAACTGAACCGTCGAGCTTTTTGAACCTCCAGACTATTGAACCATCGGATCAATTTCAGCATATCAATTCTACTCCGTTCATTTTCCAGGCTTTGTGTGTCCAACTAAATCCACGTGCAAGCCGTTCACCGAAATATATGGAAATTCTACAAACTTCTGTGAAACTATCTGGGATAATTCCTATAAAGTTGTTCCGGACAGAGAACCGTGTATGCATTATTGGTTTGCCGAAGGTAGTGGCAATCCTAATGATAAAATTACCTTGATGAAGCTTGGTATCAACCAAACTACAACCATTTCCACAAATATAGCTCTATTAATACTTGTATTATGTATAAATTTTATGTAAAGATACATTTTATGTGAAAAATACAGTTTATATTATGTTTTATTGTAAAATACAGTTTATATTATATTTTATGTACAGTTTATATTATATTTTATGTAACAGTTTATATTATATTTTATGTAACAGTTTATATTATAAACGATGTAGTTTATATTAGATTTCACCTGCATAAAAACAATTAACATGTTCGTTACGAATGTGTCTTGTCTACAAGTTGGCGTGCACGCAAAAGGGCGGTTGAAATACGAATTAAGAATAGACCATATAGCAGTCCTGGCAAAATTTCCCTCATAGCACTCTGCACTCAGTATCTTACACGCCCGTCTTCATTGACCCGTGGGGACAGTACGAATACCAATGGGGAGTCGCGGGGGGGGGGGGTGTGAGGTGCTGGCTACCTAACCAGGAGTCTCTGGAAGGTGCCACGGATTAAGATTAGGATTAGACGGACATCCGAGGTCCCGTGTACAAATTTCAGGTTTTCTTCCGATATTTGCTGGATGGTCGTTCTGTGTTCTTCTGCTTTGCTCAAAATTATCTAGTGATTTCTTACTGAAACTGGACTTTAAACTCATGCGTCTTAAATGATTATGCCAAGCGATATTACTATTTAAGTTGGACTGTAGTAATTGACTATCAATGTTCAGTCTCCTCTCCAAATCAGAACAGTTTACAACACTTTTCGATTAAAACGAATGACTTGTTGGTGACATTACTATCATTGCCATCGGAATGTGTCGTGTTTACTAACCCTATGCTTCGAAATTTGTATGCTTTGTATAAAAATGTAAAGATAACACAAAAGTCTGTAAAGAGTCCAAATACCAGTGTGGTCCCTAAGATAAGTTAATACAACCCACAATGTCTTGTCTATTGAGAGCAAATGCTTTTCCATATTTTTCCGCTTTCGCATGGCATTTTTTCTCAAAGAAGAGTGTTTAAATTTAATTTTCTGTCAGGTTATGATGAATATTCATGATTTTCAGGTGGAAGGATCAGGAGGTAAATGAGACAATAATTACGGAATTCACCTATAGATAGATTCCTTTGATCCAGGCTAGAAAAAAATCGATCACAGCCTATAGCTTTGACCAGGTCTAGCAAAAAATCTAAATGGTCGTTCTGCGTCAATATTTTTATTTCGGATGATTGTGACATGTTGATCTCTTTGTGATCATAAAGATTAAGATCAGGGGAGCGAATAACCAGCGAGAAAGAGAGAGGAATGAGGTTTAACGTCCACTCGAAACAAACTAGGTCATTTCGGGACTAACATATGGTTCAATTTTATTTCAATAATTCGCTTGCGCGTAGAGGTCTTTAGCAGTGGGAGAAAACCGCAGGACCCGGGAAAACACACGAGGTTGGACAGCAGGCCCCTAGCCAGCTTGCTGGCTTCGGAGGGGCAGTTAAGTTTTAAGGGGGGGGGGGCACACAAAGCACAGTCTACAGTAGGTATTTTAGAGCTATGGTCGGCAAAGTTGTGTTCGGGGGGGGGGGGGCAAAACGTTTTTTTTCAGGGGGGCATTGCCCACCCCACCTTGCCCCCCGCTGGCTACGGGCCTGTTGGACAGCCGACCCTATACTTCTTGTCACGTACAACCGGAGAGAATAACAAGTTCGAGACCTTGCGCGCATGACTCTATAAGGGAGAAACCACATTCAGTGGGACAAATGGACACAGATCACTAAAGATTTCCCCATTGACTCCAATGTTAATTCTCGTATCTTAGACCGGCTCTAACTTTTTCCCAAATTTTCGTTGGGTAGAACGCTTTCTACCACAGATGGAGCAACATGTGGCAACCACTTGCCCAAAAGCACGTATGAGGTTCTTCATGAAAAACTTGATATACACAAGCTGGAAGTAGAGACAAATAAACATGCAATTTCAGGCCCTACATTTCAACCTAACCAACCTCTCAACTCTTGTATCCTTCCGCATCAAAATTATGAATATTCACCAAAACCTGGCAGAAAATGTATTTTCAAACCCTTTTCCTCGATTCTACACCAAAATGTCAACAAAAATCGCCATGCAAAAGGGGGAAAAAGGAAAAGGGAGAGGAAGACTAAAAATAGCTTTGGCCCTTGTTCCTCGATTCTACACCAAAAAGTCAACAAAAATCGCCATGCAAAAGGGGGAAAAAGGAAAAGGGAGAGGAAGACTAAAAATAGCTTTGGCCCTTGTTTTGTGGGTGACGGCGTAGGAATATTTGGTGATCTGTGTCCAAATAGCTCGTCTGATACCGCTTCTTATTCGGTCAATAAATATGCAAATAAATGTTTTTGACCGGATTCACAATAATAGACTTACTTCGAAATGTATACACAATATTATGAAATATTCTTATTTTAGGACGGGCGGGGTTTAAAGACATATAATTAATTTCAGAGAGACAAATGTCTCCGTCTGAAACCGGTTCTCAATCGGTTAATAAAATATTTAAAGATATGTTTTCGACCTGATTCATATAATAGATTTATTGCGAAATGTATACACACTATTATGAAATATTCGACAGGGCTCCAAATTTCGGGACGGATTGTGTGAACCCTTCTTTAAAATACAATTGGGATTTATTTTACACCCATCATTATCAATCTGAACATCAGAGACACGCTACCTGCGTAACTAGCTATATTCTAGGCCACATACATGTATGAAGCCAAATGTATTGCCCAATTTATGACCACGTTATTTATAGAAACTGTGACTAAGGACGTAAACATTAATTTTTACCTTGACCTTAATATTCATAGAGAGGAACGAGTTATTCGTCAACACCTGACGTTCACACCGTTATTGTGTAGGTTTGTCTTGTATGGGCTGTGTTTGTATGTAGCGCGATTCTCCTACACTTACAACTAAAACAGAAATAATTGTGGTATAAATCAATTGAAAGTCATCGATTTATTAAATAACCATTAGATAAGATTAATAATTTTTAATAATTTTTGGACCAATAGGACCCCCCCCCCCCCCACACACTCACGCCCAGACACGGCGAGGGAGATCATCAACTGCTGGATGGGGGAATTTAAACGAGAATCAGGGTAAAGGAATGAGAAGCCGTCTTTAGAACAGACAGTTGTCAATTCGAGCGACAAAATTCTCAGCCCCCCTAGGACTTAGCATATTTGACAAAGGCCTCAAGTTTGTTCCAAATCCAATTAAGTCATCCTAAACGTTACACTAAATTAGATCAACCCATCTTTAAGGGCACCGCAACCTTAATAAACAACATCTTACATCAATTGCAAGACAAGGAATACATATAACAGCAAAACAATATGATTATCTATCCGCTAAATCTGACTGCTGACAACGACATCTCTATACGCTACCAAAAATACATAAAAATCTAGAAACGAAATGGTTTATACCTAATAAATTACTCAAGGGACGCCTAATAATATCAGACTGTGGCAGAGAATCATACAACGTATCACAATATATAGACCATTTCTTATTACCTCTAGCATGCAAACACCCATCCTACCTTAAAGACACCAGCGATTTTATTCACAAAATCAAACAGTTAAGAGTCCCTGAGCACACCATTTTAATATCCATTGATGTACAGAGCATGTACACGAACATTGATAATAACACAGGTATTGAAGCAGTTAGGAAAGCATTTCAGACCGGCCGAAGAAATCCTCAAATTACTCGACATCTGTCTGAGGAGGAATGACTTCACATTCAGCGACCAAGTAGACCTCCAGTCTTCCGAAACTGCAAATCTTTTCAAGGCAGAGTAGGAATGGGAATTTTTGCCACTCTGCCTATTAAAACCAGATTTCTATGGACGTTTTTAGATGACATGTTCATAGTCTGGACGTACACACTAGACGAATTTTGGACGTTTTTCAACATTCTGAACAATCATCACCCATCTGTCAAATTAACCGCAAATGTAAATCATAACAGCATAGATTTTCTTGACACCACCTTTTTCAAACGTAGCAACAGCAATAACACTGGCCAACTGGAAATTAAAGTATTTTTCAAAGAAACTGATACACATCAATTACTCTTCAAAAGTAAAATTCTGATTATGAGTTAGCTGTCACGTATATGCCTGGGATCGAAACCACGACACTTGACTGAATGACAGACCCTATGATCTTATGATCTAAAGCGCATGCCGATCTTACAATTATCTTGGTTCGATCAAATGGAAATAAAATCTGATTGTCTCGTAATTACGAATTGTCTATCTCGTAATTACGACATACTTATGGTTCATTCTCACCCAGCTCAAAACTTAAATAATCATGTTAGCGTGACTAAGGTGTTAATTGGAATTTCTAAAGAAGGATTAGCTGTAGTCTGTTTCACATTGGGCACTGTTTATTTCATTAGGTTAAACCTAATAGTAAAACAAAATCACTTGATAATGTTTTATTCAGCATTTATTATAGTAAAACATGTTTATTTTAACACTTTTAATGTAAATGGAAAAACTTAATATAAAAAATAAATAACTAAATAGCACTATGAAATGAGCATCAACATTAAAAATATATATTTCATATGGGCAAGTAAACATTTCATACTTTTTACTCTAAATGGACAAGATGAGAAACCGCATCTACATAAAGCATGATGTCTCTTTGACCATTTCGGAACTGATCTTTCAATGCTTGAAGTCTCTCTTCTAGTTCACGGTAGGCTTCCTTTTTTGGCCTGGAAATGCCGTTAGCACTGAGCTGTACAATTCTTATTTCAGTCACTTATTAAACACAGTTTAGGTGAACACATTTCAGCTACATACTATAATCCCCCAGCCCTAAACCCTTAATCCCCTTAATCAATATTTTGAGCTGGATGAGAGCACCCCATACTTATCACGTACTAGCTTGGGACCGAAACCACGCAACCCGACTCAATGTCAAAGCTTTTGATCTAAAGCGCACGACAACATTACAATTATCTCGTAATTTTAAGTATGTCGTAATTACGAGATAACCATGTTTTAATTTATATCATGGTCTCATTTATACCATATACGATGGCGACCTTAAAAGTATCATCTGATTGACCCTTAATGGTCTCCCATAGCTGTTGGTTGACATTTTCTACCTGTGAAAACAAAACCAAACAAAACATTATAGTCTGGAGGCTGAGTGCCCCTGTCCGTCCGGACTTCCGTCCGTCCGTGTTTGTGGACACGCTACAGCTAAATTTTTTTATCCGATTTCAACGAAACTTGAAATATAGGTTTATCTCCCTAACTCAGATCTCGGTTCCTTTCGATATTGGCATGTATCGGATCGTAGCTTCATGGATTATGACCCCTGATTGTACGAAAAATCGCGTTTTTAGCTTTTGGACCCTATAGACTATAGAGGTCACAATTTTGATCTGATTTTGTAGAAATTTGAAATGTAAGTTTATAACCCAAAGATCTTGGCTCCTTTCGATATTCGCCCATATCGGAAAGTAACTTCCTGAATTATGGCCTATGATTGTACGAAAAATCACGTTTTTTTGGCTTGTGGACCCTATGGAGGTCACAATTTTATTCCGATTTAAAAAAAAGCCGTTTGAATATATCACCGTTACACCGTATTGCTGGTTGAGTTCGAATTTCATGAAAATCGGTCACAATTTTGATCCGATTTTGATGAAACTTGAAATGCATGTTTATTACCCAAAGATCTTGGTTACTTTCGATATTCGTGTATATCAGATCGTAACTTCCTGAATTAAATCCCCTGATTGTACGAAAAATCGCGTTTTTAGCTAGTGGTCCCACTAGAGGTCACAATTATTAACTGTTTAAAAAAAACTGTTCGAATATATCACCGTTACACCGTAATGTAGGTTGAGTTCGAATGTTGTGAAAATCGGACGAAAACTGCCAGACAAAATGCCCCCCCCCCTACGCAAATAGTGTAAACTTGTGGTATATCAAGGTTGTGTGCCCTCTAGAGGTCACAATTTTGATCCGATTTTGATGAAACTGGAAATGCATGTTTATAACCCAAAGATCTTGGTTGCTGTCGATATTTGCACATATCGGATCGTAACTTCCTAAATAATTATGGCCTCTGCTTGTACGAAAAATCGTGTTTTTAGTTTGTGGTCCCTCTAGAAGTCACAATTTTAATGAGACTGGAAATGCATGTTTATAACCCAACGATCTTGGTTCCGGTCGATATTCGTGCATATCTGATCGTACCTTCCTGAATTATGGCCCTTGATGTTACGAAAAATCGCAATTTGTTTAGCTTGTTCTCTACCGATCTCTTGGAAAATGTGGGCGTATCCTGCCTGGCAGCCGCTGGTTGCATTCGTTTATAACGAAACAATCAACCTCACACTTGTCTTTTCGGTCATCCTAATCAATTTAATTTAATGTCAGTGTAAACCATGGAAAGACAGATCGTGTTGTGCCAGGAATTCTTCAGAGGCTATCCACACGTCTGACGTCTGGTTAGATTTGAATTGAAATCACTGTGGAAACATGTCAGCTAAATGTCTCCAGCAGTTCCACCGAGAAGCGTGCTTCTATCAGAGCACGCCAAATCTTGGACCATGGATAAATGGTGTTTAACGCCCACTCGACACAAACTAGGTCATTTCAACAATTCGCTTGCGCGTAGGGCTCTTTAGCAGTGGAAGGAAACTAGTAGACCCGGAGTAAACCCAGGCGACCCTATTCCTTGCCACGTACAATCAGGGAATCGAAGCCACGCCAGTTGACTCAATGGCAGACCTTATGATACAGCGCGCACGTGCTAATCATTCGGCTATCCACCCCCCCCCCCCAGCTTCTCGATAAACCCCATATTACCGTGTACACAACGATGCATGTACGATTTCAATTCAACGTGTTCGCTCCCGGTGTTAACCCAGAAAGGGGTGAAAGACAAAAGATAATAGTGGATGACGGGGATGATAGTGGATGTAGTGGTGGGTGAGTGTGGGAGTGGGTGGTAACGGTGGCTGGGGATGATAGTGAATGTAGTGGTGGGTGAGTGTGGAAGTGGGTGATAATGGTGACTGCGAGTGAGAGTGGATGCAATGGTGAATGGGTGTGTGAGTGGGTTGTATTGGTGGCTGGGACTGAATGGGTGTGAGAGTGGGTTGTATTGGTGGCTGGGACTGCGATCGGGTGGTAATGACGAGTGGGTGGTAATGACAGCTTGGAGTGAGAGTGGGTGGAAATAGCGACTGGAAGTGAGAGTGGGGCTGCGATTGGGTGGCAATGGTGACTGGGAGCGAGAGTGGGTGGTAATGGTAGCTGGGGTGAGCGTTGATATGGTGGATGGGTGTGAACGTGGGTGTAATGGTGGCGGAGGGTGAGGGTTGTTGTAATGGTGGATGGGGGTGAGAGTGGGTGGCAATAGTGGTTGGAGGGGAGTTCTAAATAACGCTTCTAATTATATTAGTCTTCTTAGAGCAATGCACTATTGAACCTTCAGACTGTTACAGAACAGCTGAAACATCGGACAAATTGACATATTCAGATCAACTGAACCGTCGAGCTTTTTGAACCTCCAGACTAATGAACCATCGGATCAATTTCAGCATATCAATTCTACTCCGTTCATTTTCCAGGTTTTGTGTGTCCAACTGAATTCACGTGCAAGCCGTTCACCGAAATATATGGAAATTCTACAAACTTCTGTGAAACTATCTGGGATAATTCCTATAAAGTTGTTCCGGACAGAGAACCGTGTATGCATTACTGGTTTGCCGAAGGTAGGTGTAATCCTAATGATAAAATTACCTTGATGAAGCTTGGTATCAACCAAACTACAACCATTTCCTTCGGATGGGGCATAAAACAGGATCTAGAGTACACGTTTGCGTGCACGTAAAAGAACAGTTGGAATTCGAAATAAGTATAACAGACCATTAAGTGTTTACGCCCACGCAAGATGGTACTAGTGCCTTCTTAAAGGTATGGATGGTGGAAGCTGTCACTCCTTAAGCATGAAAACTTCGATCTAGTTTGTCGGGTAGCTTCATCCAGCAAGGTCGTAATATTTACCTTGTATTTATTATTATTATGGCGTATATATAGCGCATCATTACAAACTTAAATAGATACAATACAAAACAATAAAATACATCTAAATAGTCAAAGGAAAAAATAAGAATAAATAAAATTACTGTACAAAACAGAACTATAAAACCAGCTAAGTCAAAAATTGGGATAAAAAGACAATATCATAGTTAATAAAAAGCTTTGATAAATAAAAAAAGTCTTTAAAAGTGGAAAGTGATGTACAGCTTCTTAGAATAAAAGGTAATTTGTTCCACAGTTTAATGTCGAAATCAATGATATCTGACATCTACATCCCAGGAATTTAAAACTTAAGAAATCCATATTTTGGAATCACTTACCAAGTGCCTATCAATAAAGGGCCGGATTAAGCTTGCATAGGAACCCTGCCTGACACAAACATACCCATGAACAACATAATAAATAATATCATAAAATCATGAAATTTTAAATTACATGCTTTTCATACAAATGTAGATATCACAATAAACGGTCTAAATAGCAGTTTGGTCAGGAGATGTGTTAGGCAAGAATTAGTTTGGTGTCCCAGCAGTGCCGGATTAAGGCTTTGCTGGCCCTAAGGTACATTTCGATAGGTGGCCTGAAAGTACAGATATTTTGGGTTCACCGATAAAAAGAAGAAGATAAACGCGTAAATATGGTGGCTGATAGTGGCCATGTTAAATCTCGCCCTTTTCATAACGCGACAACACGACATCACGACAGTATTGACGCAATCATACGACACGTCATTCTGTCGTATCATCGTGTTATTTTTATCGTAACGTCGAGATGTCGACTTATTGTCCTAGTCTCTTTCTACAAGTCACAAAAATACAGCTGTACTCATTACATCATATATAGGCCTAAGTAGCAGATTTGATAAATATAAAAGAGATAGTAGGAAAACGTTGATTAATTATTTGTTTTCTCAAAATAATGAAACATTTTGTGCCCACAAGTGAATTATATTTGGTATTATATTAAAAAATCTAGAATTACAATAGCAGGACCAAAGTGAGTTAGCTAAGTTAATTCCTTGACGAAAAAGTGGTGTCGGGAGGTATCGAACAAGTAAGCATTCATTGCCATGTGTACGACACCCACCAATATTTATAGATGACTGGAGCGATAGTTTAAAAGTGATATCAGAAGACAGGGTGGGAAGGTGATTGTAGAAAAACCAAATCGGGCCACATTCTTTAAAATCACAGCATTATTTTTATCATAGTGCAGCACGTCACCCCAATAGTTGCAGGACTTTTTTTGAATGAGATGGAGAAAACGATTCGCAGCCTGTCATTGAGTCAACTGGCGTGGTTTCGAATCCCCGGTTGTACGTGACAAGGAGTAGGGTCGCCTGTCCAACCTCGTGGGTTTTCTCCGGGTCCTCCGGTTTCCTCCCACTGCTAAAGACCCCTACGCGCAAACGATTTATTGAAATAAAATTAAACCATGTTAGTCCCGAAATGACCTAATTTGTGTCGATTGGACGTTAAACCCCATTTCTCTCTCTCCCTCTCTCTCTCCCGTTTGAAATCACTAATGGGATTGAGGCCTAGATGAGTAAAAATAGACCCAGTAATATCTTCAACTATGAACACACTCTAAAAACCCCAGACCTATAAAAATATATTTTCTTAAACTCTTTTAACTTTGAAATTATATTGTTTTCACATGTGCTAAGTGTTTTAGCGAATATTTATAGAAGGGTCTTGTAGATAAAGACTATAGCGCATGTGCAGTTTTAAACTTCCGAGACGACAAGTCGACAAGTCGATGATACGACAGTTTAGTGTTTTGTCGTACCGTCGTATCATCGACTTGTCGTGGCGATAAGTCGATGATACGACAGCACGACAAAATAAGGTCGATGATACGACAAAATCAGACGATCTTACGACAGTTTGTTCTGTCGTAAGATCGCCCGATTTTATCGTAAGATCGTGTGGTTTTGTCGTGCCGTCGTATCATCGACTTATCGCCACTGTAAGTCGATGATACGACGACACGACAAAATCACGCGATCTTACGACAGAACAAACTGTCGTAAGATCGCGTGATTTTGTCGTGTCATCGACCCGATTTTGTCGTGTCGTCGTATCATCGACTTACAGTGGCGATAAGTCGATGATACGACGGCACGACAAAACCACACGATCTTACGATAAAATCGGGCGATCTTACGACAGATCGTCTGATTTTGTCGTATCATCGACCTTATTTTGTCGTGCTGTCGTATCATCGACTTATCGCCACGACAAGTCGATGATACGACGGTACGACAAAACACTAAACTGTCGTATCATCGACTTGTCGACTTGTCGTCTCGGAAGTTTAAAACTGCACATGCGCTATAGTCTTTATCTACAAGACCCTTCTATAAATATTCGCTAAAACACTTAGCACATGTGAAAACAATATCATTTCAAAGTTAAAAGAGTTTAAGAAAATATATTTTTATAGGTCTGGGTTTTTTTTTTTTTTTTTTTTTTTTACATTTGATCTGTCAACACTCTACCTACAGGCCGCGAATCTAGATGGACTTTGTTCAAATCTGGCACAATCATTACTTTCAAAGAAAGGATGACACCCACAGATGTAAATGCATGACCGAACCACTACTATCATATTGAAACTTGTTTTTTAAAATCTTTTTTTCTTCGATCGGCTGCTTCCCTTGTTTTCAAGTTAAATGGTGATCCATTGGAAGGAACATTTTGAGTAAATGTATCATTGATACGGATTCAAAATGTAATATTTACTACCCTAAATGTATCATTGATACGGATTCAAAATGTAATATTTACTATCCTATGTTGTTTAATCAATTTTAGACACATTAATTTCCAGTCGTGTCAAACATCATTGATAGGGACCTATCATTTTATTGATTCCGAAATTATTTGTTAAATAAAATAAGAGGGAGGGGGGGGGTGCGTTGGGGACTTTCGGAGTGTGTTCATAGCTGAAGGCAATACTGGGCCTATTTTTAATCATCTAGGCCCAGATCCCATTAGTGATGCCAAACGGATGAATATGCGATAAGGTCAATAACAGCTGCAAATCGCTTTCTTCACCTCATAAAAAACCTCCCCTGCACTTATTGGGATGGCGTGCTACACCAATGCGGTGATTTTATGTGGTCTGATTTGAGGTTTTATATAATCCCCTTCCCACTCTAATAAAATAAATTGGAAATCTTCTGAAATCGCTTCTAAACTATCGCTTCAGTAATCTATAAGTATTGGTGGGTGTCGTACACGAGGCAATGCATACCTGTTCGATACCTACCGACACCACTTCTTATTCAAGTAATTAACATAGCTGACTCACTTTTGTCCTGCTATTATAATTCTAGATTTTTTGAATATAATACCAAATATAATTCAATTTTGGGCGCAAAATGTTTCATTTTTTTTTAGAAAACGAATCAACGTTTTCCTATTATCTCTTTTGACGAGTCTTATTTATATTTATCTATTTATATGTATCTGATGTAATGAGTACAGCTGTATTTTTGTGACTTGTAGAAAGAGACTAGGACAATAAGTCGACATCTCGACGTTACGATAAAAATAACACGATGATACGACAGAGTTAAGTGTCGTATGATTGCGTCAATACTGTCGTGATGTCGTGTTGTCGCGCTATGAAAAGGGTGAGATTTAACATGGCCACTATCAGCCACCATACGTAGATGACGAAGTATGCTATTTATAAAAATAGAGGGAAGCAATTTTGTAATCACTCGATAATTATCATATACTTTTTTGCGCTCTGGGACACGTGCCTTTTTTGCCTGAGGGTTAATCCGGCCAAGGTAGCATCACCGACACCCCCTCCAACCCCAATCCGACCCTACACCAACATAGTTTACGCATGTGTGAGATTAAACTCCAGTCAATGTAACCCGGACCCAGCGATCATCAGTGAAAGAAGTCTTTAGTATCATCAGTGCGGAACAGGTTAATAAAACTGACCGGTTACGATCACAGCAAAATAAGTTGTTTTGTGTCATCAGTGTGAAATAATTTGGTAGAATATCCAGTATAGGAGCGACCAGGTTAGTTTCTTTTTGTATAGAAACAATTTAAATACAGAGTTAAGATATCATATTTGTAAAAGATGAATAGTCACGCATTCCGATTGAACAGTTAGCTTGATGACCTGATTATAATGATCATTTTAATGTCTGAGAGAGAGAGAGAGAGAGAGAGAGAGATAGTTTAACGTCCACTCGACACAAACCAGGTCATTTCGGGACTAACACATGGTTCAATGCCATTTCAATAATTCGCTTGCGCGTAGGGGTCTTCAGCAGTAGGAGGAAACTGGAGGGCCGAGAGAAAACCCACGAGGTTGGACAGGCGTTAATGTCTGACACTGTTTTTTTACTAGACTCCAGGGTTGGTTTCAGGCTTTGGGCTTTAGGGGCTGCAGCCCAGGGGTCTCCACCAGCTTGGGGAAGAGTGCTTCAGAGATTAAGTGAAAATTATTTTAATAATGGATGCTGAATCAAATTAAATGTATTCTAATTTATATATATATAATGTTCAAATAACATACTACGTATCCATTTGCGGTAAAGGCACAATGGGGGAATAATGCTGCGCTGTATACCTGGGGCAGCCGGTGGGTAAAAATCTGCTAGACTTGAAGAAGGGGTGGGTTGGGCATATATATAGGTTTATCTCCCAAAGAACTCGTTCGTGTAGATATTGGAATGTATCTGTATGAAAAATCACATTTTTAGGCTGTGGACACTCTAGAGATCACAATTTTTATCCGATTGAAAAACCATTCGGACATACATGTATCATCGCTATACCATAATGACGGTTGAATTTGAATTTCGTGAAAATCGGTCACAATTTTAATCCAATTTTGATGAAGCTTGAAATATATGTTTATATCCCAACGATCTCGGTACCTTTCGATATTCGCGTATTTCGGAACTTCCTGACTTATGGCCCCTGATTGTTCGAAAAGTAGCGTTTTTAGCTTGTGGACCCTGTAGAAGTCATAATTTTTATCCAATTTTAACAAAAAACGTTTAAATATATCACCGTTACACCCTAATGGATTATGGCCCCTAATTGTACGTAAAATCGCTTTATTTGTTTTAGCTCGTTCTCTGTTCCACCTCTTGCAAAATGTGGGCGTATCTTGCATGGCAATCGCTTGTTAATTTAGACACATTTCGTTTTCGTAACAACTAGACATTTTGTAGGCTTACGTGAAGGACTTGAGTTGTAACTGAAAAAAAAACGGTGTCGGCAGAAATAATATTGACAAATGGCTACAAGAAACGTTCAGTCACGCGGCAATAGACATACACAAACTAGATCTATAGCTGAGCATCGAACCTTGATTTGTATTAAAGAAGCAGTATACATTAATTCATTTAAAGAGAACCATGTCCGTACGACGTTATTATAGGGCCATCAACAAACTTTTTACATGGGATTTCTATAAAGTTCTACAGTTCACAAATGTGTATTCTATGGGCATAAAGGTTTCATGCGCAATTTTTAATGACCAAAGAAAACCATGAAGCAGTAATTTAAAAAAAAAATGATTGATTTACAAAAAAACACAAAAAACCCCTTGAAGTATGCGCTAAGCAGGAACAAATTTGGATTTTTCGCATATTCCACCAAGCATAATTAATAAGAAATTAATATAAAAAAAAAAAAAAAATGGTGCTGTGTATCACTTTATACTTTATATACACTCACATTAATATATGCTTTTAGAGCCACTTTCGTTCATTTCAAGGTCCAATAGAGAATAGAGCTATATCCCCTTTAAGCATTATAACGCTTCAGTGCCCGAATAGTCATTTTTGCTATTTATATATTTATTTAAGATTTAAGGATTCATTTAAAAAAAAAACAACCTAGGTTAAATGCCATCTTGACCTCGATGTTCATAGAGTGAAACTCGTTAGAAAAAAAGAAAACAATAGAAACTTTTTAGATGGCTATAACTTACCTTAGGATAAATCGATTTCAATAACTTTTGGGTCAATTAGCTTTTTACCTGTGACAGGTCAATTTATCCAATACCACCCAATAATACATAATATATACCACTAAATAAAAATGCCACCACACACTACTTCATCAAGGTGAAAAACTAACAAAGTGGTTGGATTAATTCTCGGAATTCGTCAAATTTGTACGTTAAACTGGACATATCTATTTATTGTATCGGTACCCGATAACCAGAGTGTCTGAAAGACCAGCCAGATATTACCAAAATATCGCCCAATTCTTAATCTTACTGTGTAGATGTAATAGCGTATATTTGTATTTTAGTCGAGAATGTTGCGAGAGAGCGAGAGAGAACTGGGGTTTAACCCCTTACCCCTCCTCAAAGAAATTGGGACAGTAATAAGAACATTTTACCATGTAAAAGTACCAACTGTAGTCATATACCGCACGTCTAGGTGAATGTATGTGTGACCGTGGGGTCCGTCAGATTTTACAAGAGTCTGGAATGACTCATCAAATCTTTAATACTGGAAACTTATAATAATAATTATCTCCATACACTTACAGGACCGCGGACAACCGACTAGTATTTAATGCTACTAAGTCGGATAGACCTAAAAGAGTAAAACATCAAGTACAATCACATATTTATATGGAATTACTTTGAATCAATTGTCGAGATCAAGCGTTGACATAAATATGCATTGATGTTATAATGTACGATATAAGAAATAAAACAATTAATAGATTAATCATACGATTGGCATGTTCACGAGACAGGCTATAAGCAGTTACTTTCTATCTATAACAGTTTTATAAACAATAAGGGATTATAATAAATTAACATGTCATAAGCATTACATAACATTTCATCATTGGCTAGTCACCTTTTAATAGTACACATACAATTAATGTTTTAAAGGAATAGAATAGTTATTGTCCCGAGAGTTTAAATAAATTCAATTTGAAGGCTTTCACTTTAAAATTAATAATGCATTATCTAAAATATTTAAGATTTAAATTATACTATAACTTGCACGGTTATATATGTTTCACGTTTCGTGTTTTAACAGGGCCGTAGATAGCTAGAGCAGATAGCCCAGGTGTCCACGGGCCTGACAACGGACCGAATTGGAGGCTTCACTACTCTACTCTTTATTTCTAATTCCTTATTCTGAACAGACTGGGAAAATGAAGACGGGCTTTCGTCATGCAGTGTGTATTGGGGGAAACATTGCCCAGACTCTTCAGGTGTTCTTTTACGTATACGCCAACGTATACACGTGACGTAGGTTTTTCGTCCTACCCGAAAGCCTAGACACTCTTCCTTGACCGCCCCCCCCCCCCCACTCTCCGTCTTGTACGACTGACAAAAAAATCCCGAGGAACTACCTCGGACAACACCGGAATCGAATTCGATAGCAATTTTTTTTTACGATATGACAACTTAACAAGAACTGTAGAATTGTTGTATCCAACAATTTAAGCAGCGGTGGGTCCGGGGTGTAGACACAGACTGTCCAGTTTGGCGTAAGGTCAGGCGAGGTCAGGCGGGGGCAGGCGGGGGCGGGTGGGTGCGGGGTACCAGAGAATTTTATATAATCAGAAGCACTAAGAAAATATTTCTGCTCATTGAGTGGAGTGAGACCAAACGGTGACAATGTTTCGCTCGATTGTTTGTTTGTTCGAAGATATTTCGATGTCTTAGGGGCAAAGAGGTACTGTCCAGACCTCTCGCCCCGACCCCCTCCCTTCTGGACACGCGCCTATGTTGTAAAATCTCCATCCTTTTTTACTTTATTTTTCAGAATTAATTATATATCAGCTGCCTAATTTAGACAACATGTACAAATTGTATATTTTATGCTTGGTACCAGTAGTAATGGGTCAACTCCGAAACAGGACAACAGTGGAAGAATTGGCCAGTACCTGTATAGAAGCAGACGGATTCGAGCATAAATATGAACCAACACCAGAGCCGGATCTCTTTGAACACGTTAGTTTGCTTTTTAATAGAGCAATTACCGAAAGTTGAATACCAATCTAAGATATTAAATGAAACGGGGTTTAACGTTCTACTTTTCCGCACCAACCGGGAAATTGTAGGTATTGTGTCCGACTAATCCCAACTGCCAAGGGGTCTTTTACGTACACGCCAACATGTACACAGGACCTCGTTGCTTTATTCCATACGTTGGAAAATACCTAGGAGCGTATTCGACCAACAGATAGACGATCTAAAGGCCCGGTTCCACTGCACTTACGGATGCAGAGAGGATGTAAAACGGGGAAAAAAACGTGCCCTCCGTTTGAAAACGCCATGCATCCGTTATGAACTCATTGTATACGTGTTTCATACGCTCTATCCATCGAGTATCCGTTCACTTTGATTTCATCCGCGCAAAAAGTTTTGAGCTGCACAAAACTTTTATAACGGATGAACTTTCTGCCGTGTACGATGTAAATGCGCAACATATACGAGCACCAAACGTTCCATGTCCGTTATCATCCGTTAAACGTCCACTGTATCCTCTCTGCATCCTCTGGGCATCTTCGCAACTCACATCTGCTCCATCTGAAAACGGAAAGAGGGAGGAAAGATAAGGTACATGGAACGTCTATACATCGTTAGTAGCACGGAAATAGAAATGATGTAAGCGTGTATGCATCTCGTATATAAAGTTTTCAAAACTGACAAAGCGTTTGTATCTGTGATGTATCTGGTATATTGAAGGATGTCTGGAGTTTGCCTAACCCCTTCGGAGCTGTCATCCACTTTCATCCGCTTTCATCCGCTAGGCTTCCGATGAACATCCATTTAACATCCCCGCTACATACTTCTCACGTTCGTTCTTTTCCGTTCTGTTTTCGCAAATTTTCGTCAATTTTGTCCATTTCTGGAGCGGATGAAAACGGATGGAGCCACCCCCGAAAGTTTGCTCGTCCGCTGTGACCTTTTCGCATACGTCTTGTGTCCATCGGCCACTGGGACCGGGCCTTAAGTCTTCCCTTCGCTCTATGCCCGCTTTACATGTCGCGTGTTCACTGGCGATCTAATGCAATATAATGGGAATGTTTCGATGTAAGCGTTTCCATTTGGGGAGAAATGTACAGTGGCCAATTAGTGCCATACGTTGATTTATACCGTTTTCTTGTAATTTACCTCATATGAGAAATCCAGTGAAACTATGATAAATAAAAAAAAAAACCAAAACCCCAGGAAAAATCTTTTCTCCGCGGTGTAAACCATTTCTCCTGGTTTTCTGGAGACAAACGCGGGTATTATTTAAATTGGCCTTATTATTTGAAGATTTGATAAGGAGTTGCCAGTTCTCGCTATAATAGTTGAATTATAGATTATGTAACGGGAATATGCTGAAAATTTCAGTCAAATTATTTCACTCTAAACCGAGAAATACTCATTTTAATAACATTGTAGCCTCGGTTGTTATTGTTACCGTTGTAAAGAAGCCTTGATTATCCATTTTTGTGGTTAATCATCAATGGCTGTTGAACGACAGATTGGATTCAAATCTAATGAAAATCGGAAGCATCAGATGGCATCGATAGTTGATTATTGTCTCGCCATGTTAATAAATGTCTTTTTAATAGTTTATACATGTATAATATTTCATGCCTAAAGAAAAAACCGGCAATAGACAGATTTAGCTCTAGCATAATGTGTGTTTAATTTCAGTGTAAACCATGGAAAGACAGATCGTGTTGTACCAGGAATACTTCAGAGACCATTCATACGTCTGACGTCTGGTTAAGTCTGGAATGGAATCACTGTGGAAACATGTCAGCTAAATGTCTCCAGCAGTTCCATCGGGAAACTTGCTTCTTCCAGTGTTCACCAAACCTTGGGCCATGGATAACTACGGTAAATTACATCTTATTATATAGAATTGAGATTCGAAAGAGGATAAATATTGTATCGAAGCCGATAAGTATTGTTTCGCTCCTCCTTACCGCGTTAACCAGTTGCTAAAGGAGGCCACGAAGACGGACTAATGTTCCTAATCTCGCACCGCCGCGGTTTAGCTTCGTTATGAATAGGATTCAGTCTAAAGGCAAGTCCAGTAACAATCAATGTGAGGCACTTCTTACCTTCGCCGAAAGGGGGTGGGGGTGGGGGTGGGGGTGGATGGCCGAATGGCTAGCGCGTGCGCGCTGTATCATAAAGTCTGTCATTGAGTCAACTGGCGTGGTTTCGATTCCCCTATTGACGTGGCAAGGAGTATGGTGGCCTGTCCAATCTCGTGGGTTTTCCCAAGGTCCTCCGGTTTCCTCCCACTGCAAAAGACCCCTACGCAAATATATTATAAATATATATATTGTTGTGTAATTGTGTAATTAATTAAAAATAAACAACCATCACAGCTTTGTGGAAAATTCGTTTTAGTTAATGATTGATTCATTCTGAAAAATTGGGTAACAAAGAAAATTTTCGGGCAAATAGTCTCAGCCGAGAAAACTCATTTTAATAACATTGCAGCCTCGATTGTCATTATTACCGTTGATACGATAATAAACACAGTCTCAATTAAACCCATTTTACGGTTAATCTAATGAAAATTGGACCCATCAGATGGCACCGAGAGTTGATTATGGTTTGGATGCGTTAATTAATGTCTAATTAATAGTTTATATAACATTTCAGGCCTAAAGAAAGACCTGCAATATGCAAAATTGGCTCTTGCATAATGCATGTTTAAAATAAGGTAGGATTGGCACTATTGCCCGTACCGTTATTTAAAATAATGGTACGCCAACATCAAAGGATGATGACACATCTGTGTTTTAAAGCCTTTTATGCTCTGTATTCAATTTCCGTCATTATCTATTTTTAGATTGAGTTTCAAAACGCCTCGTTTGAGAGATACAGAGACGTGCCTTTGTGTGAATCTGACTGTATTAACTGGTGGGATGCCTGTAAAGATGATCTAACTTGTGTCGCTAACTGGGCAACAGATTTTAATTACACAGGCTATAGTAAGTTGGTCCAGTGGTGCTGGTGAGGAATCGCTGCTCGTGGGTCGAATTGAAGCATTGGTATAGTTGACGTGGGGGCTAGAAACGTTGGAAATGAAATGATACGTCCCACGTTTCTGCATATTTCGTCAAGGTCACGAGATGTAAACAGGGCTAGCGCTAACCATAACCCTAGACCTAGCCCTAACCCTTACGGTAACCCCAACCCACCATCTCGTCAACAATTACGTGCCTTAACCGTATATACATCTTGCGACCTTGAAGAAATTTGTAGGGGGACTTAATATTTAGACCTAACCACATACTATGCTATTATGTAAAATTTCGTCCGTACAGTGGTGCTATAAACTACTCTTCTTTGAATCCCAACTTCCACGAGCTCTTTTAGGTACACGAAACCTCGCCTTTCCGTCACATCAGAACGACTGGATGCTTTTTCTTGTCAGGCTTTCCGCCCTGCATCACTGCCAAGAAGACAACACGCCGGAGAAATCCGATGAACTTTGTCGGCCAACACCGGTATCGAACACGGGACCTACTGGTTAGCGAGCCACTACTTTACTCACTGCGTCGCCGCGGCTTTTCGAAACAATGGTACCTGGTGGTGAGTGTCGATGCCTTTGAGCTTGATGACTCAATGCACAAACTCGTCAGTTTTTATAACATTCCCACCACCAAATTAATAATCCATTTATCAGTATTCCCAGATGTAATAAATGAACAAAAATAAAGTAATGATTTCTTGATTTATTGTTAAAATTGATTGACGTTCTAACTCATGACGTCAACTGGCAGACTATCGCCATTGAGGTGACGACCACTGTCAAGGTTGGTCGCATTATTTCTGTTACGTCATTTTTGTATTCCTGATTGTTTTCGAATTTGAGTGAAGTCTGTGCTACTACAGGCCTGGGACTGTACAGCGCAGCGGACGCTTACGGCAAGCCCCCGGATCCATTCACTTGATTTGATATTTGTTTATTTGGTGCAATGTCTATTTTCTGTCTTTTCCGCGGGTTTATCTTGTAGATTTTTGTTTTGCGTGTATTGCGGCCTCCCCTGCACTTACTATTAGGGCAATATACTATTGAACCTTCGAACTGTTACAGGACAACTGAACCTTCAGACTATTGAAACTTCGAACTATTACAGGACAACTGAACCTTCAGACTATTGAAACTTCGAACAGTTACAGGAAAACTGAACCTTCAGACTATTGAAACTTCGAACAGTTACAGGACAACTGAACCTTCAGACTATTGAAACTTCGATTAGTTACAGGACAACTGAACCTTCAGACTATTGAAACTTCGAACAGTTACAGGACAACTGAACCTTCAGACTATTGAAACTTCGATTAGTTACAGGACAACTGAACCTTCAGACTATTGAAACTTCGAACTATTACAGGACAACTGAACCTTCAGACTATTGAAACTTCGAACAGTTACAGGAAAACTGAACCTTCAGACTATTGAAACTTCGAACAGTTACAGGACAACTGAACCTTCAGACTATTGAAACTTCGATTAGTTACAGGACAACTGAACCTTCAGACTATTGAAACTTCGAACAGTTACAGGACAACTGAACCTTCAGACTATTGAAACTTCGATTAGTTACAGGACAACTGAACCTTCAGACTATTGAACCTTCGAACAGTTACAGGACAACTGAACCCTCAGACTATTGAAACTTCGAACAGTTACAGGACAACTGAACCTTCAGACTATTGAAACTCCATGTTATTGAAACCATGGACAAATGTCATCATATTAATTCTACTCTCTTCATTTTCCAGGTCTTGAGTGTCCTGCTAATACCACGTGCAAGTCATTCAGTGAAATCTACAGCAATTCTACAAACTTCTGTGAAATAATCTGGAATTATGACTATAAAGTTGTTCCGGACAGAGAACCGTGTATGCAGCACTGGTTTGCCGAAGGTAGTGGCAATCCTAATGATAAAATTGCCTTGGATAAAGCTAAGGAGTTATTTGGTAATAACCAAACTACAACCATTTCCACAAATATAGCTCTATTAATACTACTGTTATGTATAAATTTTATGTAAAGATAAATTTGATATGAAAAATACATTCTATATTATATTTTATTTAATATATGCTATATTTTATGTAAAGAAACCGTTTATGCTATATTTTTTTATAACAGTTTATGCTATATTTTTTATAACAGTTTATGCTATATTTTTTTATAACAGTTTATGCTATATTTTTTTTATAACATGTACAGGTTTATGCTATATTTTATGTACAGATTATGTTATATTTTATGTAACAGTTTATGCTACATTTTATGTACAGTTTATGCTATATTTATGTACAGTTTATGTTATGTACTCTTCAAAAAAAAAGTAGGGGATATTGAAATGCAAATACCTATACAGGTTGTGATATGATAAATAGTCATGGACACTTGACACGCTTTGAGAGTATGTTCACAGATGAAGAACTTATCGCCCCAACAGAACCACTGAGCTGCACACATGCGACACGCAATAGCGTCATACACGTGGGTGGGGTTCATTGTCAAATTTGACACTTCGAGGAAGAGTTGATGAAAACTGCCGCATGCTGGTTTATCTATCCATGTTTGCTTTCCTATCGGTTCTTGCATAAGATTTACTGTTTAGCGTATCTTTGTTTTAGTTTGTTACGTTTAATTTTATCGGGAGACGTGTTCGTCGACGGCAACGTCAACCGACAACACTGCAAGAATATTGGCCGTGGCACTGCAAGAGGAGTGGGTCAGATTGCCCTAAATCTTGATTGGACAGTTGATTAGGAGCATGCCACGACGAATTGCTGAATGTCTGAGGATTGGTGGAGCAATTACTCATTATTAAGACAAAATTCAAAAACGTCAATTTTCAGTTTTGACAGTTTATCTCTATGCGAGTGAAATGGGACCGTCAGATAAGCCGCCCATATGAACTGTTTATGTTCATGGGTAGGCAATTGGCCTGTAACATACACTGGTTACCTCTAATAAAAATAGCAGCATTTCCGCAGTTTGTATTGTTTCTGAATATCCCCTACTTTTTTTAAGAGTATATTTTATGTACAGTTTATATTATATTTTATGTACAGTTTATGCTATATTTTATGTACAGTTTATGCTATATTTTATGTAACAGTTTATACTATATTTTATGTACAGTTTATGCTATATTTTATATGTAACAGTAAAATACTATATTTTATGTAAAGGATCTACTGTTATGTTTTATTATGAGATGAATTTAAAACGTTATGACGTCAAACCTCTGGATAAAATTAGATAAAGAGAAATACGTATAGCAAGAAAATAGAAAGAGGGTTATATAAGAACTACATGTATATACAAAAAAATGATTACAAAGTCACAATATTCTAACTGTTCATTCATTCATACACAATATCACACCAACCAAAAATGGAAATAGTATATACATATAGTATACAATAATATTATATATTATTAAAAAGGACATTAGCCCATTTGTTTTGTTAAAAATGTATGTATGTGTCAGTGAAATGAATGGTATTGTAGCAGTGCGAATCTTCGATAATAAATATCCACTGAAATTATCCCTTAAACTGTTTAATACCGTAAAACATAAAATATCATACCATTATAAAGCTTGTTGTTTTAATGTATCAAATACATCAATAAGAAACTATTTGCAATTTTTTGTGTTTCTGGATCAGAGATATTTCTGATGGACAGTGATTGAAAGTTGAGTAAATTCTTAACTTATGTCTGAGAATGCCAGGGGCCAAATTCAACAACTCGTTTTTTATTAGCACGACTGGAGCAAAAACGTAGGACTGACGAACAATCTTCTACATAAGATTGTATACACGCATTATATAATAGAGAACCATATTGAAATACTAAACTATAAAGGACACAATACTTATATAACCTTCAGGTACGCCATATTCAATTACATTAAATGAGATTAAATTTCCATTAACAAAAAAGATTTAATGTCTATTTTTCAGGGGGAGGGCGGGTTGTTTTTTTTGAAGGACAATATTGGTGTCAGCCATTATTACATATGTGACTTAAACACATTCCAAATATAATTTTAACACAGAAATCATTGCTACGGTAGATGTGTAACGAACATTTGAAGAAACGGGAAGTGACATCAAAAATGACAAACACGAGTTATCGTTCTATATAACTTCTATATTTCATTTCACTGATAATCCGTTGAAGATGAAAATTTGTTATATGAGACTGTGAGAGGATATCTGACAATCCATAAAAGTAATTGGTGCACTAGATAAGAGAAAACGAGAAAAAATAGAAAAGGTCCGAGCATTCCCTTATTTTTCTTTATTCTGTACTTAAAGATACATTATGGGAGATTAGGTAAAGAGTTGGCAGTTCTAATTATAATAGTTAAAAACTAGATAATGTAAAGGTAATTTGCTGAAAATTTCAGTCAAATTGATCCACTCTGAACCGAGAAATTAGCGATTGAAGTTTCGGTCTATCCTCGATCATCATTTTACTAAAGTTGGTACAATAAAAAACATAGTCTCGATTATCCATTACATGATTAAATAATGAATGAAAGTTGAGCAGCAAATCGGACCCTAATCCAGTAAATATCGCTGGCTAGCGATGACATCGAGACTTGATTATGGTCTGGATAAGTTAATTAATGTCTAATTAATAATTTAGATAACATTTCAGGCCTAAAGAAAGACGTGCAATAGGCAGATTTAGCCCTTGCATAATGTATGTTTAATGAAAACATGCTAATGCACGGACTTTTTCTAATTTATTCGTGTTCTCTTAGTCAATTTTTTTTATGACTTGTCAGATTGTCCACCCATTTACTCATCTCGAGTTATTAATTAGTTTCTCATCTGTACATCGTTGTCTTTATGACAAGCCTTGTTAGCGAACTGCCCAGAACCACTTTCCCAAAGTTTTGTTAGCGTCTTTAATAACTTAACTGCCCAGAGTCACTTTCCTAGCCATCCGTAATCGTCTGTACAACGATTACACATCCCCGTCGCCATATATATTTGGTTGGGATGGAACTTTATAAGGAAGTAATTTGTTTCATGGACAAAGTCACTTCCATAGCTTTTTTACAGTTAAGTATGGAAACCCGTTTGTACCATATTATTAGTTATGCATACACCGATATGAAACCCATTTTGTTCGTTGTCTTTATAAAAAATCTTGTTTACGCCTTTTAATACTTTAACTGCCCAAATCCCCTGGAGATGTCAGGGGGCTTTATAAGGCATTTCCGATAGGTTTCTTGAAATGTTCAATTCTTGAAATCTTTTAGTTATTTCGATAATCTCTTCGTCATCTGAATGTTTTTGAACAATCATTTTCCTCAACTGTTTTATGCTTCTTCCGATTGAT
The DNA here is from genome assembly GCF_932274485.2 of Patella vulgata. Taxonomy (NCBI): domain Eukaryota; kingdom Metazoa; phylum Mollusca; class Gastropoda; family Patellidae; genus Patella; species Patella vulgata. Next base: position 39,688,957 of record NC_065886.2, on the reverse strand, counting down.
TCTAATCTTAACATTGTTATTTGCAGTTTTTCGATACAGTCTTCAACGATTTCACCCCCTTGTTTATTCGATCCGCCATTTTGTGTCGATTTATTAATGGGGCTTTATAAGACATTTCCGATAGGTTTCTTGAAATGTTCAATTCTTGAAATCTTTTAGTTATTTCGATAATCTCTTCGTCATCTGAATGTTTTTGAACAATCATTTTCCTCAACTGTTTTATGCTTCTTCCGATTGATTCTAATCTTAACATTGTTTTTTGCAGTTTTTCGATACAGTCTTCAACGATTTCACCCCCTTGTTTATTCGATCCGCCATTTTGTGTCGATTTATTAATGGAAACATCTTTCGATGAACAGTTATGGAATGAAGTCGAATGGGTCGAAGAATAGGAATTGCTGAAATAAATAAAAGACAATATATTTTTTTTTATCTTAAAGAGATATTTCACTGAATGGTTAAAATGGTGCCTGGTCGTTGCAGAAGTTATGGCAAAATGGCAAATGAAATAACACTGGGATTAAAGTCTCAACTTTTCTGCACCTAAATATATTTCTAATGACCATGCCATTTGAACAAATCATACGTCATAAATTCCTTAAATACAAATCTAGCGATTACATCCGAATTACTCACAATGTTTGCGGCGAATCTTTCATACAAGCTGTTTTGGCTACTTCGTAATATCTGGGCGTTTAATGTGTATATATTATGTAAACCTACTTTTATCAACGTGTTCCCTCCGACAACTGCTCCGTTAACCGTTGACGATTAAAGGGTAAGGTTGGGGTGGGTGTCACTATACAGCATTAATTATACATCAAGCTACCAGATACGCTGGGTTATTAACAGAATAAAATGATGAACGAAGACGGGCATAAGCCATGCAGTATGCTGGTATGAGGGATATTTTGCTCGGACAGTCAAAGTTTTTTTTGCGTGCACGTCAATGTACGGGATCCCGGTTGTCCTTTGCAGGGCCTCCGTTCTGAATCAAGTCTCATCCGGGACCACACCGGAAAATACAGATGAACTTCCTTCAAACAAGGATCGAACACGGAACCTCCAGGTTAGCCAGCCAACGTCTTACTCACTGAGCTACCGTGGTTCGTTCGTTCGTTTCTGGAGTTTTACGTCCACTTCTACAGAGGGTGATATCGTAGACAAGAACTACCTTGGCTCGCTATTAACAGAGAAAATAGGCCATATCGACCATTGTATTCAGATCATGCGTAAGCTAGGTTATTGGGTCTTATTACCCGAAGGACTACGAACAGGGACCATAGAATGATCAATTTTTAATTCTTAGGAGCAGATACTAAACACCATCAATAATATGCGAATACCAGAAGATGCATAAAGCAGCCGAAGAAAATCTTTCATCAAAAACATTTAGATCAGCAGTTTTTTTCGGTAAATTTACTACACTGATCAGCGAGAAAATATTCGCTAGACCGCTAATATCACTGTGGGGAGTATGCGGAGCGGTTAATGTGGTCGCAATATTAACTTTTCCTTCTGCAAATTAAATACTAGAACATACTTTTGAAGTAATAGAAAAATAAAAAAAGGTGTTTGAAGTATATCTGGATAATAAACATTTCTTATTTAGTGTAAATGAATAGGAAAAGACGCCATTCTGCCCGGACTAGACCACGTTATGTTTAAAACATTGCACGAGCCATCAAACCAATGACCATCCCAAACTTAGGCTGCCTGTCTACAGCTAGCTCCGGCTGACGCAGGTGGATCGCTGTGTGCAGTATGACCAATGACAGGTGATGTACTTCACACGTAGAATGCATAGTATGAACTTTATAAAGCTCAGTTATCTTACACATAGTTGTAAAAAGACGACCTTCGCAATACCTCCACGAAACAGATTGTAAATTTACCTTTGTGATGAACTACAATAGATGGATGTCTTCGGTATATCACCTCTGTTGAAATCAGACGCAGAAGTTGAAGTTATGTTAGAATTGTCTACCCTTGTTTCATCCGAACTATTTATAGACGGACTTTTCCAAGGAGGTATATTTGGAGCATCCCCTGTCTGGGTCGGATTGGAGTCTTTTGGTTTAATAACTTCCGTCTTTAAAGAAGGTTTTGGATTCGACTTCAAAGAAGTTTTTGGTTTCCTACAGTTCAACTTATTTTTCTTGCACTTTCGATTCGTCTTATATCTGGCATATTTTGCATAACCATGTTCAGAAGGCGGTGATACGGCACTGAAGTGAAAAACATTGCCAGACATCTTTACTTCTTGGTTCTTGGTTAGCAGCCGCAATCATTGCATGAAGAGTTGTAGTCATGTATCTTGTAGATATGACCATGTATATCCATGTTCCAACTATCGCGTCATTTACCTATAAATTAAGCAGAGTATACGTATTCCTCTAATATTACTTCTCATTTGAGGAGTTCACGTAGTTAAAATACTTTTGTTGTGCTGTTCTGTGTATTCCAAATAAAACCTGGTAGAATTGCGGTCAATATATTTCTATAATTCAACGTATTCCTGCATAAATTCTGATACAATTAGACCATAATAATATTGTAACTATATATGAAACTGATACTACATTTGTAAACCACATTCTAAGAACAACGTCTCCTGTAAGATGCAAATTATCACTTATTATCTTTTTATATATTTCTTTAATATTAATTTCGTTCCACAATATTTTGGTCTAAGAATGCATAAATTTTGATCAACTTTAAGCGAGAAGGTAGTCTAGATTATTTAGGCCTGTCATTGTTTTAGTTGACTTAATTTGCGCCTGGATGTAGGAGACTGTTATTTAATTGACAACTTGTTCGCTTAAGCAAGCGTGGTCTTCAGCACCAGTTTTGTAACGCTTGGAGGGCATAAAACACGGTAAGATGAATTACCGCAGCATATTAAGTTATAGTTTAATCTAATCCATAAGTTTTGTAATGTGTTATAGTCATATATTGTTATTATTCGATGATATTGACAGTCGACATGCATGACTGATTTATCACGTGGTTGTGCAGGTCCCAGAAAATTCCAGGCACTCGATGCTATTTTATGTTTCTTTATTAAGATAGTTTATTGATAATTATTGTCCGGTGCTTGATTGGTTTATTTATCCTTTTCAGTCAATCACCACCACCACCACCACCTCTACTCTAATCACCATCACATCACCACCACCGTCATCATTATTTATTAATGTAGCCTATGTCTCTAGTCTTGAAAGATCTTCGATCAACTGTATAAGATTTTGAGATGTATTAAACCTGTAACCAAATTAAACAATATTCTAAGAGTTTTGGTGCATTGTTGTTTGTGCCCTACATCATTGACGTGTTAGCTGTTCAACATGCAATCTACTGGTGCTGGAGACCACAAGTCAAGTGACAGTTGTGCTGATATTGATAAACATGTGCAGAATCAAGTACTGGTAAATACACTGTTTAAAGGTTTGAAAAGAGGTGTGAAAGACATTAATCAATTGATTTTTGATAATGCAGAGATTGCAACTGTTAGAAAGCATTACTCTGAATGGATGACTCTTTATGATAAATACTTAAGCTGTCATGATGCATATTGTTTACATTTATCTAATGAAGATAGAGCCGCGTATTATGATGATTTCTTTGAAGATCGTGATGTGTATTTATCAAATTTTATGTCTTCAACTAAAAATTGGTTTGTTCAAACTGAAGGCATAGCTACACCTACAAAACCAGTATGTGCGAAAGAAAAATCTGTTCGTTCGAGTCATCGTTCTTCACATCGTAGTTCATCACATTGTAGTTCTTCACATCGTAGTGACATTTCCTCATTAAAGTTTCATGAAGAACAAAAGAATTTAGAACTCTCAGCTAAAGTGGAGGCATTAAGGCAAAGAAAAGACATTGAAGCTAAAAGACTAGAATTAGAATTTATTGAAAAGGAATTAGACTTGAAAACGGAATTAGCTATTTCACAAGGCAAATCAAAACTGTACGAACGTTATGCTCCATCGTCGAAGGATGAGGCCTCTAGTGTTGTAGGCGAAGTTAAAGAAAATACAGACTCTAATGTGAAAGTTAAAGATTCTAATGACATAATTTCTTCTGACGCATGTAATACAACATATAATGTTGACAGGACTGTTCGAGAAACTGTTAATACATGTAATGATGATAATTCTTTTGATAAACTAACAATTAGACCTACACATAAACAATGTGAATTTAATAAAGATGTTAGCCCTTTTGAAAACAAGCCTGACAGTGTTTCAGCAAACTTGGTACCTGATCAAAATTTGACGCCACATAATGCTGAAGGAGCCTTGTACTCTATGATTAAACATATCAAGAAACCTAATACAAGTATTCAACCGTTTGATGGTAATATTTTGGAGTATCAAAGATTTATTAGACAATTTAATTCTGTGATCGTAACAAATTGTGACACTTATGATGAGCGCTTGAACTTTCTTGATCAATTTACATCAGGAGAAGCAAATAAAATTGTTCGTAGTTATAGTTATCTTCGTGCTGACAAGGCGTATGATTGCGCTTTGAGTCAACTACAATCTAGATATGGTAATAGTGAACTGATAGCGAATGCTTTTATAGAAAAGGCCTTACATTGGCCAGTTATCAAGTCAGACAATCCTAAGGGTTTAGATGACTTTGCTTTATTCTTAACAGAATGTCTTCATGCAGTTAAAAGTATTGAAGCGGTAAACATTTTGGAGTACTCTGAAAATATTAAAAGAATTCTACAAAAATTACCCTATTTTATTCACGATAAGTGGAGAAACATTGTTCAGTCTACTAGAGATAAAGGACACAGTGTCCATTTTGATCAACTCGTGGAATTAATTAATACTGAAGCTCTGAAAGCTAATGATCCAACATATGGTAAAAAGGCCTTGTTGGGTGACCGGTTATTAAGTACACCAATCCGCAAATCACATGTACAAGTACATGCAAATAGACCAAAGGGATCATTTGCCATTCAACAAGTAAATTCAAGGCCCAATGAACAATCAACTTACATGTATACAAGACCTTATAACACAGACATAGCATTTACCAAGCCATGTTGTTACTGTAAGCATCCCTCGCATTCAATGTTTGTATGTAAACAATTATCATCTTTACCAGAGTCAGTGAAGAAGGACTTTGTTAAATCTAAACGTTTATGTTTTGGTTGTTTAAAACCAGGTCATATTTTGCAATACTGTAGTAAGAAAACTAAGTGCCCAAATAATGAGTGTGATGAAAGTCATCATCCTGTATTACATGATAATAAGAACAATAATCAAACAAAAACTGATCAAAAACCTGTGGTAGCGAGTACTCTTAGTAACGATATGGAGGCCGGAAACCATAATGATAGCCCATGTACAATGGCAATTATACCTGTTATGGTAAAAACAAAGAATGGTCATAATGTTGTTGAAACATACGCTTTTCTAGATCCGGGATCTAACGTTTCATTTTGTACTGAAAATTTGATGCGACAGTTGTCCTGTAATGGTAAAAGAACTAAATTGACCTTTGACACTATGGGTTCTACTCATACTTTGAATTCGTTTGTTATTCATGGTATGCAAGTGTGTGATTTGACTTTATGTAATACTGTTGACTTGCCAACCATTTATACTAAAGACTGTATACCTGTTTCACATGATCATATACCAACTACTAATGACCTTAGTAAGTGGCCTCATTTAAGTGGAATTGACATTCCTGTTTTAAATGCTGAAATCGGGTTATTAATCGGCAATAACGTGCCCAATGCTTATTCACCAATAGAAGTAAAAACAGGGCCATCTGATAGTCCGCATGCTGTATTGTCGTCTTTAGGTTGGATTATTTGGAATCTAATTAGAGATTCGTCTAGTTTAGTAAATACTGTTAATAGACTTGATGTGCAAGCTGTTCAGAATTTTGAAGATTTGCGAGTATTAGTTCAACGAACAACTAAGTTTGATTTTCCGGAAAGATCGATCGACGATGTAAGGGAAAATTCACAAGAGGACAATGCTTTTATAAGAAAGGTTAATCAGACAATAAATTTTGAAAACGGACATTATACTATTGGCTTGCCTTTTCGTGACGAGTTTATTTTGTTACCTAATAACAGAGTGCAAGCAGAGTGTCGATTAAATAGTCTTCAGAACAAAATGCGCAGAGACACTAATTATTGTAATGACTATATTAAATTTATGACTAAAATTATCTGCAATGGCTATGCAGAAGTGGTACCAGATAGTCAAGTCAACAGAGATGATGGGCAAGTGTGGTATATCCCACACCATGGTGTGTATCATCCAAGAAAACCAGGCGAGTTGCGAGTTGTTTTCGATTGCGCAGCCATGTATGACGGTATATCGCTTAATCGGCAGCTACTGCAAGGTCCTGATATGACCAATACATTAACAGGTGTTTTAATTCGCTTTCGACAGGATAATACAGCTATTATGGGTGACATAGAAAAAATGTTTTACCAGGTTCGAGTACCCGAGTGTGACCGTGACTTTTTGAGGTTTCTATGGTGGCCCAATGGAGACACTAGTTGTACGCCAAACACATATAGAATGGTTGTTCATCTCTTCGGTGCTGTGTCATCCCCGTCCTGTGCGAATTTAGCTTTGCGCCAAACTGCAATTGACAATTCCCATTTGTTTGATGACAATATAGTTTCTTCAATACTTAAGAATTTTTACGTAGATGACCTACTTAAGTCATTAAAAGATTGTTCAAGTGCTGTAGAATTCGTTAAAGACATTTGCGCAATATGTGAAAATGGAGGTTTTCGCCTTACAAAATGGGTGAGTAACGAACGCAATGTGTTGCATGCTATACCCGTTAACGAGAGAGCCAAGGACATAAAAGAATTAAACCTCGACTGTGAACTTTTACCAGTAGAACACGCACTAGGCATTAGGTGGGTGGTAGAAAGTGATGTTTTGAAATTTAGTGTGAAGCTAGATAAGTTATCAGTAACAAGACGCGGAATATTATCTGCAGCTAGCTCTATATATGACCCACTAGGTCTCGTTTCACCTTTCGTTTTGCCTGCAAAGTTGTTGCTACAATCACTTTGTCAACAGAATCTAAATTGGGATGACGTAATACCTGAGACCGATCTACATACTTGGCATCAATTCCTAAACAACCTGTCTGGCTTAGAAAATTTCAAGATTCCAAGAAGTTATAAACCGGCGAATTTTGGAAAGATTGTTTCGTCTCAAATTCATACCTTTTCCGATGCGAGTAACATTGGTTATGGTGCTGTAACATATATCAGACTCGTAAATGAAGACTGTAAAATTCACTGTGCGTTGATGTTTAGTAAATCTCGCGTTGCTCCACTTAAGAAATTAACTGTGCCACGATTAGAATTAACTGCAGCTACTGTTGCTGTTCGCTTGACTAATATGCTTGTGAAAGAACTCGAAATTCAAATTGATAATATGTTTTACTGGACTGATAGTATGTCAGTTTTAGAGTACATTAGAAATGAAGGCGCTCGTTTCTTAACATTCGTTGCAAATCGTATTTCTGTGATTCATGATGGTAGTTCAGTATCTTCATGGCGTTATATAAGCACAAAATTGAACCCAGCTGACGACTGTTCAAGAGGATTAAACTTTGATAGTAACGTAAGAATACAACGGTGGTTTAATGGACCCAGATTTTTGCTGAAACCAGAGAATGAAGGCCTGTCGAAGAGGAATTCTCTCCAAGTACTCCTACTGATGATTTAGAAGTGAAGAAAGTTGTTACTTCGACTGTTTTGAACACTGGTATTATAGATAAACTTTTCTGTCATTTTTCGTCTTGGGATAAGTTGAGAAGAACAGTTTCTCTATTACTGTTATATTTTGATAAACTGAAATATTGGTCTAATAAAAGAAAGGATGTTTACCACAGTAAAAAGATATGGTGTTATTTTCACATGTTTAGCAACGCGTGCTGTGCACTTGGAAGTAGCGTATAGCCTTGACACCAGTTCTTGCATTAACTGTCTACGTAGATTTATCGCACGTCGTGGATCTGTTAAGTATATGATTTCAGATAATGGAACAAATCTTGTCGGTTGTGAACTCGAACTCCAAGAAGAAATTAATAAATGGAATGTTTCTAAAATCAGTAGCGAACTTATACAGCAGAACATTCAGTGGGACTTTAACCCACCCTCTGGATCTAATTTTGGAGGAGTGTGGGAACGTTTGATCCGAACAGTGCGCAAGATTTTATATGGACTCTTAAAAGAGCAATTAGTAAGTTTCGATGATGAACACTTGCAGGCTTTGTTTTGTGAGGTCGAAGCTATAATGAACTCACGACCTATCACCAAGGTGTCAGATGATATCAATGACCTCGAGGCCTTGACTCCTAATCATTTGTTATTGTTAAGAGCAGGTGAATCTTTACCAATAGGTGTGTTTGATAAAAGTGACAATTTCGCGAAACGTCGCTGGCGCCAAATTCAGTATCTTGCCAGTATATTTTGGAAAAGGTGGTCCAATGAATATTTACACAACTCCTACAGGAAAGACAAAAATGGATGATGCCAAAAAGAAATATCCGCATTGGAGATGTAGTAATGATAGTAGATGGCAATATTCGCGATTCATATTTATTAGGACATGTGTTAAGTGTATGTCATGATCACAAAGGCCTAGGTGTTACAGTTAAGACAAAAAACAATGTATTAAAACGGCCTGTAAATAAACTGTGTTTGTTATTAGAAGCAGACATGTAATCCCTGTATAGATTTAAGTGAATTACTTTTAGTAATTTGTACTAAATATGTCTTGTGCCTGTATAATGTCAGAGCATTAAATGTATATTACTGTTTTGAAATATTACTGATTATGAGATTACTGTTTGAAATATCACAGAGTATAAGATTACTGTTGGAATAACTGTTTATTAGTATATTACTGTTTTGAGAATAATACTGTTTGAGAATTACTGTTTTGAATATACTGTTTGGATATTACTATTTAGAATAACACTGTTTGAGATTACAACTGTTTTGAGTAGTACTGTTTAGAATGTTACTGTTTAGATATCAGTCAAGGATAGTAATCAATTACAACTGTTTGAAAGTTAATTGGTTGTACATTTGTAACATGTATTCCATCTTTTAGTCAAAATCATGTATATATGCTGAATGGATAATTTGCTCGCTTCATAGAAGAATTTTTTGTAATCGTTCCTTGACTATACACGATTAGGAGGCCGGTGTAAGATGCAAATTATCACTTATTATCTTTTTATATATTTCTTTAATATTAATTTCGTTCCACAATATTTTGGTCTAAGAATGCATAAATTTTGATCAACTTTAAGCGAGAAGGTAGTCTAGATTATTTAGGCCTGTCATTGTTTTAGTTGACTTAATTTGCGCCTGGATGTAGGAGACTGTTATTTAATTGACAACTTGTTCGCTTAAGCAAGCGTGGTCTTCAGCACCAGTTTTGTAACGCTTGGAGGGCATAAAACACGGTAAGATGAATTACCGCAGCATATTAAGTTATAGTTTAATCTAATCCATAAGTTTTGTAATGTGTTATAGTCATATATTGTTATTATTCGATGATATTGACAGTCGACATGCATGACTGATTTATCACGTGGTTGTGCAGGTCCCAGAAAATTCCAGGCACTCGATGCTATTTTATGTTTCTTTATTAAGATAGTTTATTGATAATTATTGTCCGGTGCTTGATTGGTTTATTTATCCTTTTCAGTCAATCACCACCACCACCACCACCTCTACTCTAATCACCATCACATCACCACCACCGTCATCATTATTTATTAATGTAGCCTATGTCTCTAGTCTTGAAAGATCTTCGATCAACTGTATAAGATTTTGAGATGTATTAAACCTGTAACCAAATTAAACAATATTCTAAGAGTTTTGGTGCATTGTTGTTTGTGCCCTACATCTCCTCTTATACTTGTTAGCTATTGTATACATATAAAAGGATTTATTTACACACGCCCCATTTTTAATTTCACAGTAATTCTACTTTCACTTTCTATTGTTGTACAAGTGAGTACGAGCGGAGGTTGTTGGGATCACCCGAGAGTTTTATAAAAACAGAAGCCCTCAGACAATATTTCTGCTCATTTAGGTGCCGCAAAACAGTAGGACGTTAAACCCTATTTTGTTTTCATTTAGGTGCCATTTGAAGTGTTTTAAGCACCAATCACGTGTTGTGAAACGTATATGTTCTGACCTCTCATCTCCCCACCGACATGCCTCTCGACTACTTGAAGTTAAAGTCACTGATTTCGTAACTCACCATAATTTAAATTGGGTATTAGTACGCCAATTTAATGCCAAAATATGGTAGTTTATTCACCCTATCATAAATTTGATAATCGCGACGAGCGCTTACCTCTATAATGAAATGAAACGGGGTTCAATGTTTTACTGTTCTTCTCCGACTGAGGTAATGAGGACGAAGCCTGACATACGCCAGTGTCCGATGAGGGAAATTGTGCCCGGACAGCTGCGCTACAACCTACTGTTATATGGAATTTTAACTGCCAAGGGGTGTTATACGAACCCGCCAATGATTATCGCCCCATCCGATACGTTGTCCCTTACCAGAATCACTGTCTGCAGTGCACCACTGACAAGAGGGGGGAAACACCTGAAAATCGCTACGAACTTTCTTGGCCAACACCGGGGTCGAACACGGGATCACCAGGTTAGGGATTCAACGTCTTACTCACTGAGCCACAGCTGTTCCTCCAGGCATATAAACATAGACGTATTAAATTCCACATGGGAACTTAAAGATTGTATATTTCTCAAACGTTTAGAATAAAAGGTTGGATCTTTCACACCGAATTAACTACTGTTCTTAACTAAAATATATATATATATATATATATATATATATATATATATATATCTAGAACTGTCCCTCTAATTTCATTGTGACATTCCTTTCACTTTCACTTTTCTTTTCCACGTTTTAAGTAGTGTGGACGTTTCGTTTTATGGCGTAGGCAGAGTGGACGTTTCGTTTTACGTGGGCCTGGATAGTACGTGGGCCTGCCCAGCAGTGTACTGCAACCAGCAACCTACTTAATCGGGGACTGCGCCAGCGCAAGTCTGAATACAATTTTGTCTTTTCACACCATTGATAATTAGTTGTCATTAAAGTAGCCACAAATAGGCTAAGGAAATAATCAGACATTTTGGATTACTCACATTTATGTTTTATATTTCTTTGCATTTGTTGTACTTTTATTAAAATACTAAAATAACTCATTAAATACATGCGATATAAATATATTTGACAGTAACAAAAAACAAAAAGCCAGCAAAACAAACAAATAAAACGAAGGTTGCTATGAAATTAAAGGTTTAAATAGCGGGTTATTAACAAAAAAATTTTCTCTTTCGAACATTACTTAATATGTTTGCGTAGGACTTTATTTATTTTTTAGTACTTTCATTAAATTGAGTGAAACCACTAAAACATTTTAACGAGAGTTTAACGTTGAAACTCTTTGTGAGAGATTGTATTCGCAGATTTTTCTCATATCTGGGATACAATCTAGTTTAAAAAACCTCGGGGAGTTCGGTGTATATCATTATAGCTACAGATTGTATTATGTCGGGGGCAATAATTACAATTTTACAAATGTATCGAAAAAAAGGTTAACGAAATTTCTGCGAAATGAACATGGGCGTTTCTTGCTTTGCATTCAGGAGAGAGCTCATGAACAACCGACATTTTAGAAATCATAGAAAAACAAAATGTCTTTAGACTAAGATGAAATTGAGTAAACAATCGAAAAATAAAACGGAACGAAATTCCGGAATAATTTTAATTAGACAGGTTAGTAGTAATCCAATCGATCAATGCGGACAGTCACCGTATTCTCACCGGATTCATTTAAGTAGCCATTTTGAGGACTGTCTAAAACGTTTAAAGGTATAACGTCCGACCAGACATAGGTAGAACCAGGCTTAAATCTGTATATGATATTTTCTAACCTGATCGACTCCTCTTCGTTTTTGTTATTTTCTAATGTCAGGGAAAAATTGACCAACACCCAATTGAGGAAATGATCAGTCTCGGGCATTGCTAACCTTAAAACGATTGATAGGTTGGTATTTCCAGGTTTATACTCGATCAACCAGGGTAAAGATTGGACGTTCTGCATTTCAATATTTTCTATGTAGGTAGGTCTATCAGCATCGATTCTTTCTTTCGCCAAAGCTCGACCAATATTTGTATCCAGAAATTCCCTCACTAACGCAAGACCTTGGCCGGTTTCGAGAGTTTGTCTGAGTAAAGCGTTCCCAGTATTCGAAGGCAGCCATTTTCGTATCTCAGACTGACCAGTTGTGGTGTTCAGCAAGTCTTGTAAAAGCGCTTTCCCTTGGTGAGACGTAATTATAAATTCCTTCATCAAGGAGAGTCCAAATTGCTCAGTGAGTATCTGCTTTAATAGATTTCTTCCTATTCCCCCTATCAAAAATTCTTTCACTAAAATTTTACCCACTTGGTTTGGAAGGAATTCTTTGATCAACTGACGTCCATTTGAAGTAAGAAGAACTTTTTTAAGCAGCAAAATTCCATCAGGATTTGAAATAAAATTCTCAACCAGTGATTTACCGATTTCGGACCGTATGAATTTTTTAACCAATGGTAGTGCGTACTGCTGCTTAGACAGAATAGTTTCTACCAGTGCTAGCCCTTTCTCGGTGATAAGAAACTGAGATACCAAAAGAAGTCCAGATTCAGTATTCAAAAAGGCTCTTACCAACTCCAAGCCCTGTTTGCATATAATAAACTGGTCAAAAATTTTTTTTCCACGAGGAGTGGAAAAGAAGGATTTAAGACACAATTGTCCAGAATCTGTCGACAGTAACTCTTTAAGTAAGGTTTGGTCATATTCCGTTATTAGAAATTCTTTGACAAACATGCTTCCTTGCTCTGTTCTAAGGACCTCAGCCAGATGATGTTGTCCATTTTCATTACCCAAAAGTTCTTGCATCATTATGTAACCATCCCTTGATTGGAGTAATTCCTGTATTTGGTTAGTAACTTCGTATCTCACCAATCCCTTAATGTCTTCTTGGTGGATACTTTCAGCTTCTCCCTCTGCTGTATCATCAGCTATGGCTTCGAGTTCTTCAATGAGACCGACTGATTTCTCGGTGTTTTCTTTAGTACTATCAATCTCGTCGACCTTCTCGACCTCGTCTACATCGTCTCTGGACAAATCTGCCCACAAACTACTCTCGTTTACGTCTAAGGTACCAAGCATCTCCATTAATGACGTAATTCGGAATTCGTCCAATTCAGCTTCATTAAATTCAACTTTCTGTAATTCGGGAAATTCCAACGGGGCCTCCAGTTCTTCTTGGTTTTCTATTTCTTTCTGAAATTTACGCGAAGACTCTGACATGTTCCGAACCGATGTGTTTGCTATGGAATTTTTAATGCGTTTTGAAATGGACTCCAATTCTGATTTACATGCCTTCATTTTCTGAGAATATTCCTTTATTTGTTCGTTGTTTGTGTAACACATTTTACCATTGTTTTTTTTAATATCGTCACCGAAACTTTTTATTTTATCGCACAAACGTTTTACCTGCTCATCTACCCTCGTGTTGATTTGTGCCGTGGACTTGCGGATCTCCTTTTGTTCATGGTGCAAAGAATCGATATTAGACTTACATTTTCGAATTTGTTCGTCTACTTCCAACTTCAAGTGTTTAAGCTCGCCTTTTACCTCTTTTCTATGTTCCTGGATCGCGTCTGCTTCCACGTTTCGATCGCGTAGAAAACAGATGTTGCATATATACCGAGAGTTCCCAGGGCAATAAAATGAAGCTTCTTCGTGTTTATGAAAGTCACAGACATCTCTGTTACGTGGTGGTGATATTTGTCTGAAAGAAGAATGAATTATATTTAACCCTAAAGGAACATGACCACTATCTACACTGATCCCGATTGTACACAAACCGAAGTGGATTCGACCCGATTTCAAACTTCCCTCACAAGAAATAAATTAAATAACATTTTTTAAACAAGATTTCACACGACTAACATGCAGTGGACAGTTCAAGGACCAAATCCGAAAAAGTAGCATCATAAGTATGGTATCAATACCGAATATTCAATTGTTCCACGATTTGTTTCGTGTCCCCAAATCAACGGAAATGAAAAAAAGATATACAGTTTCAGTATGGTATTATCTTGTTACACACCGTCGATACCGAGCTTTTGTATTTACCTTTTTGAACTTTGTTGTTTAGAAGAACGTCTGGTACCAGGGGGTCCATCATCATCGCCAAAACTATCACTGTCAGTTCCTGAAAGACAATTAGAGACAATAACAGTGTGGCTGATAACGTGAAAATAGGCACTCTGGCGTTCGATCAACATTGCTTACCCACTGCCCGATTGTGATCAAGAGAGACCTATGCTATTCCGCTTATGCGGCTCGCTCCGAATCCACAACCATCACAAGAGCAGATCCGAAGCTAATGACGTATGTTTAAGAGTACAGTGCGTGTCAAAAATATTTTGGACATACCCCCCCCCCCACCACCACCACCATATAAAATCCAAGAAGCTATGTTAATTAATCCACACAATTATCAATAAGGGTATATGAACCAAATATTAGAAAATATTTAATAAAAATTTGTTAATGTTACGGAATGATTATTTTCAATCAAGTGCCAGTCCTTTCTAAAGTGGTTCAACCGCCCCAAAATCCATTGGTTGAATGGTCGTATGTTTTTGTTCAAATAAAGACCCCTTTTTTTATATAATGAAACAAATCCCCAAATCTCCATAAAAAGCGATGAATTATTTATACCATAGAGCTTTAATTACATCAGTATCTAGAACTCGGTAGGTCTAGTAAAACCGTCTGGGTAATATAACACACAGAGCACACTAAGGGTACGGCGTACCAAATAGTTTCTGTTTTAGACCTTTGATTATATAGGATTTGGGGACTCAACAGGTTTAGTGGAACGGTCTGAATATAAATGATTTGGTCGTGCGAAGAAATACAATAGGAGATTTTGTCTAAAACCAAATACACCAAATAGATGGTGAAACAGAAATTTGGCTCCCGCTACGTTTTGTATTTTCCTACCATCCCACTCATGCGCTGGTGCTGGCCATCGTTCTACGATTTGTCTTGAACTGGTCTATTTTCCCCTGAAAGCAGACTTTAACCCGTATTAGTAGCAATAGAAATCTTGTTAAGCAGACTTTAACCCATATTAGCAGTAATAGAAATCTGGTTAATCGATTGTGACCGCGGGGTCCTTCAGATTTTACAAGAGTCTGGAAGGACTCACCAAATCTTTAATACTGGAAACGTATAATAATAATTATCTCCATACACTTACAGGACCGCGGATAACCGACTAGTATTTAATGCTACTAATTCGGATAGACCCAAAAGAGTAACACATCAAGTACAATCACATATTTATATGGAATTACTTTGAATTAATTGTCGAGATCAAGTGTTGACATTAATAAGCATTGATGTAATAATGTACAATATAAGAAATAAAACAGCAGTAAATAATACAATTAATAGACGAGACGAGACAGGCCATATTTGCAGTTAATTTCTATCTATAAAAGTTTTATAAACTTTATATAGAGAATCTCCAACCAGTCTTTTTTGATATAAAAAAATATCAACACAAGTTGATAAAGTAACAAAAAACGAGGCTCACCCAATCCCTTCTTACATGCACAAATAGATAAATATAGTTCTTTGCTGTAGATTTCACTTTTACTGAACATCACGGCGTAGTGATACATCATTTTTTGACAGCAATTCAACCATTGCAAAGTCCTTTATATTGACCCAGTGTTTCCATCAAGGTCAATTGAATAACAATAGTTCATTTTTAATAAAAAAAAGTTACTTTTAATAAGAAATGAACTGTTCTTTGAAAATAAAAAAAAAGTAGTTCCTTTTCAACTGACCAATCAAATTCATGTAAAGCGATATCTCCTAAGGAGATATCGCAATAGATTATGAAATATATCAAACAAGCGATATCTACTGTAGAATGTATTATTGGGTGATAAAATAAATTAACATGTAATTAGCATTACATAACATTTCATCCTTTGCTAGTCACCTTTTAATAGCACACACGCAATATTTATGTTTTGAAGGAATAAAATAGTTATTATCCCGAGAGATTAATTCAATTTGAATGCTTTCACTTTTAAAATTAATAATGTATTATCTTAAATATTCAAGACTTAAATTATAACAAATAACTACTATAACCTGAACGGTTATATTATGATCAACGATCCATCAGGCCTTACCTATGACAAGTTGCAGGTCGCGTGTAATTATTGAATATATAAATATATTTTGTGGGCAAATAAAACGATTTCCCAAAACATTTCTTTTGATATATATTGTAACTCTACCCTCTGTTAGTTTACCTTTGTCTTCGTTACTGAACTCTTCACCATCAACTGTATTCTTGTTTGAACCACCATCATTCTGACCATCAGATGATTTCCTGCTGTGACCACCACCGACACCCTGACCATCAGATGGGTTCTTACTGTGACCACCACCGCCACCCTGACCATCAGATGATTTCCTGCTGTGATCATCACCGCCACCCTGACCATCAGATGATTTTCTGCTGTGATCATCACCGCCACCCTGACCATCAGATGATTTCCTGCTGTGACCGCCACCCTGACCATCAGGTGATTCCCCGCTGTGACCACCACCGCCACCCTGACCACCAGATGTATTCTGGTTTGATCCGCCATCACCCTGACCATCAGATGATTTACTGCTGTGACCGCCACTACCACCCTGACCATCGTATGATTTCCTGCTGTGATCATCACCGCCACCCTCGCCATCACACGATTTCGTGCTCTGATCATCACCGCCACCCTCACCATCAGATGATTTCCTTATGTTATCATCAACGCCACCCTCACCATCTGATGGGTTCTTACTGTGACCACCACGACCACCCTGACCACCAGATGTATTCTGGTTTGATCCACCATGACACTGACCATCAGATGATTTCCTGCTGTAACCATCCCCGCCACCCTGACCATCAGGTGATTCCCCGATGTGACCACCACCGCCACCCTGACCACCAGATGTATTCTGGTTTGATCCACCATCACCCTGAACATCAGATGATTTACTGCTATGACCGCCACCACCACCCTGACCATCGTATGATTTCCTGCTGTGATCATCACCGCCACCCTCGCCATCACATGATTTCGTGCTGTGATCATCACCGCCACCCGCACCACCAGATGATTTCTTGTTGTTATCATCAACGCCGCCACCCTCACCATCTGATGGGTTCTTACTGTGACCACCACCACCACCCTGACCACCAAATGTATTCTGGTTTGATCCGCCACCCTGACCATCAGGTGATTCCCCGCTGTGACCACCACCGCCACCCTGACCACCAGATGATTTACTGCTGTGACCGCCACCATCAGTTCTCTTTTTCCTATTATCACTACTAACACCACACTGACTAGCAAGTCCAAAAGTCAATCTAGGGATACTGATGTTCCTAACAGTTCCTGGGTGTAAAAGAAACACGAATCGTTTATTCTTCAAATGGATATTAAATGGTGTTTGCTTTAATCAAGGGGGCCGTGGTGGCCCAGTGAGTAAGACGCTAGGTCGCTAACCACGAGTTCTCGGGTTCGCTCCCGGTATTAGCCGAGAAAGATCCTCGGGATTCTCTGGCGTGGTTTTCCCTTGTCAGTGATGCAGGAGGGATGTCATTGCAAGGACAGTGTCTAGTCGTTCGGAAGGTGCGAAAAACTAGGTTCCGTGTACGTATTAGGATGCACGTAAAAGAACCCTGGCAGTCAGAACTCGAAATAAGAGTATACCCCCCTGCAGACCCTAAAGCCCATAGATCTCGAGGCCGTCATCTGCATTTTCGCAACACAGAAAGCTTGAAAAGAACTGATTATTTGAAATATGACGCAAGCTCACTGTCTCATAATTAGTGGTGCGGTATTTTACACCGTTCTCCAAAATTGTCCTCATTGCAACCTGTATGGCGTATGTCCGTTTTCATTAGCCCCGTCTTCAGTGGCCCAGTCGGAGCAAACAGCAGGATGTTAAACCCCATTTCATTTCGTTTTCATTAGCCTAAGACGTTAAACACAATTTAATTTCATCTCGTGTGTAATCAACTGGAATGTAAAATCAAGTCTCACCTGTTGCCGCATTACCAGACACGAAAACCTGATCTTCCGTTATTGTCTTTTTATCATCACCACTATTGCCATCAGGTGTGTTTTTTGTTCCATCCTGACCATCAAATATGTTCTTTTTGTCGACTGGATATTTAAAAAAAATACAATCTATTTAATCTACCAAACCCAAATATGAAACAAATAGAGGGTTGTAAGCCTTTAGAACTGTAATTTCGTAAATTTTGTAAAGATCTAAATGTTTCTGAATCGTTTCGCTTGGATCTGGGAGCATTAGAACATACACAAACATACAATACATATAAAAACTACATACTGGGTGAGATACAGAAATAGTGATATGAAGGTCTAATCACAACGGCTGTTATTGTGCGATAACAATTACTGAAAACAATGATAAACAGTCAAAAATTACAAGTCAGGGGCAATAACTCCGGCTGTAATTTTCCAAAAACATTCAACATCGACATAAATAGTTATTAGTCTAACTATTCATTAAAAATTGCTCGAGATCAGCTGCCAACAACTCAACTCTTCAGAGAGAGCTTGATCACAGTAAACAATGAGAAACACGCTCTTTCAAAAATGCTCAAAATCGAAAATGACCGCCTTTACCCCATTTCTAACTATTTCAGTTAAGATCCCAACTCTGAATATGAATGCAAGTAACGGATATTCACGAACAATTACATAAATTATGGGCATTAACTCTTTAAATGAAATCGAAAGGTACCTTTACCTCAATACAAACTATTCACGATTCATTATAATGAAAATAGGCGACGAGCTTAACTCTGATTAGTGAGTAAAGATAAGTGCCGACACGGACGGGGTCGACGTCAATATATGACAACATTCATGTGTGTAACCATTTGGAATTACCTGTTTCCGGGTTCGGGTTAAAATGCTTTATTCGTATTTTAATTGGCGTTTGAGATGGTTGGTTAAAACAAGTTTGACTACGTCTAGAACAGATGACTCCGGTGACTCTAGAACAGATGACTCCGGTGACAAATGAACTGTCCACAAGACGAGAAGACGACGAGAGCGCGAATACTAGGATCACTGGGTAAAAAATATAATTTTAGATTTGGTGTGATTTTACTGTACATGTAAATGTTCAAATTATGACACCTGTAGAAAAAGTTTACTGACCGTTATTGGCAGTCCCAGATGTCTGTCCATCCACTCTAGAGTTCTGGTCTTCTCTGGCGTGGTTTTCCCTTGTCAGTGATGCAGGAGGGATGTCATTGCAAGGACAGTGTCTAGTCGTTCGGAAGGTGCGAAAAACTAGGTTCCGTGTACGTATTAGGATGCACGTAAAAGAACCCTGGCAGTCAGAACTCGAAATAAGAGTATACCCCCCTGCAGACCCTAAAGCCCATAGATCTCGAGGCCGTCATCTGCATTTTCGCAACACAGAAAGCTTGAAAAGAACTGATTATTTGAAATATGACGCAAGCTCACTGTCTCATAATTAGTGGTGCGGTATTTTACACCGTTCTCCAAAATTGTCCTCATTGCAACCTGTATGGCGTATGTCCGTTTTCATTAGCCCCGTCTTCAGTGGCCCAGTCGGAGCAAACAGCAGGATGTTAAACCCCATTTCATTTCGTTTTCATTAGCCTAAGACGTTAAACACAATTTAATTTCATCTCGTGTGTAATCAACTGGAATGTAAAATCAAGTCTCACCTGTTGCCGCATTACCAAACACGAAAACCTGATCTTCCGTTATTGTCTTTTTATCATCACCACTATTGCCATCAGGTGTGTTTTTTGTTCCATCCTGACCATCAAATATGTTCTTTTTGTCGACTGGATATTTAAAAAAAATACAATCTATTTAATCTACCAAACCCAAATATGAAACAAATAGAGGGTTGTAAGCCTTTAGAACTGTAATTTCGTAAATTTTGTAAAGATCTAAATTCTGAATCGTTTCGCTTGGATCTGGGAGCATTAGAACATACACAAACATACAATACATATAAAAACTACATACTGGGTGAAGTCAGGGGCAATAACTCCGGCTGTAATTTTCCAAAAACATTCAACATCGACATAAATAGTTATTAGTCTAACTATTCATTAAAAATTGCTCGAGATCAGCTGCCAACAACTCAACTCTTCAGAGAGAGCTTGATTACAGTAAACAATGAGAAACACGCTCTTTCAAAAATGCTCAAAATCGAAAATGACCGCCTTTACCCCATTTCTAACTATTTCAGTTAAGATCCCAACTCTGAATATGAATGCAAGTAACGGATATTCACGAACAATTACATAAATTATGGGCATTAACTCTTTAAATGAAATCGAAAGGTACCTTTACCTCAATACAAACTATTCACGATTCATTATAATGAAAATAGGCGACGAGCTTAACTCTGATTAGTGAGTAAAGATAAGTGCCGACACGGACGGGGTCGACGTCAATATATGACAACATTCATGTGTGTAACCATTTGGAATTACCTGTTTCCGGGTTCGGGTTAAAATGCTTTATTCGTATTTTAATTGGCGTTTGAGATGGTTGGTTAAAACAAGTTTGACTACGTCTAGAACAGATGACTCCGGTGACTCTAGAACAGATGACTCCGGTGACAAATGAACTGTCCACAAGACGAGAAGACGACGAGAGCGCGAATACTAGGATCACTGGGTAAAAAATATAATTTTAGATTTGGTGTGATTTTACTGTACATGTAAATGTTCAAATTATGACACCTGTAGAAAAAGTTTACTGACCGTTATTGGCAGTCCCAGATGTCTGTCCATCCACTCTAGAGTTCTGGTCACTACAGGTGGCCAGGGCTCTAGAATTTTCTTTTCCAGGACGTGTCGGATCCATGGTGGAACTGTCAACTGTTGTAGTGGGTTGTGTCGGTGTCGGATTTCTGTTTGCAGAGTCTGTATTTGCCGAACTACATGTGACAGTTTTATTCTGCGATGGTGTAGTCGATGTAGAAGAGGCTATTGCTGTAGGAGACTGTATCGGTATCTGATTTCTGTTTGTAGAGACTGTATTTGCCGAGCTAGATGCTACTGTTGTAGAAGCCGATGCGTAAGTGACTGGCGGCGCTGATTCTGAGTTGGGTGGAGTCGGATCCGATGACTTGGTTGAAATATCCTAAAATGAAATGTATGTTTGTATTAAATTAGCTATACTAGTCCTATTGCTATATCTATTAATAATACAATTGTTAAAAACATAAATCACACTCTAAATAGGTCATTGATAAGGTGTCACGGTAACCTCTCGAAGGGTTCATAACCTTAGTATAACATATGTTTACACCATTTGCGTACAGGGTCGGCCATTTTGTTGGGCAGTTTCAGGGGTCCGAGTTTCACGAAATTCGAACTCACAGTCATTACGTTATTATGGTTATATATTCGTGCGGTTTTGAAAAACTGTGACCCCTAGAGGGCCAACAAGTTAAGAACGCAATTTTTCGCACAATCAGGTCCATAATCCAGGAAATATCGATAGGAACCGAGGTCGTTGGGTTTTAAACATACATTTTAAGTTTTAAAAAATGGGATAAAAATATTGACCTCTATAGTGGCCACAAGCTAAAGACATGATTTTTCGTACACTCAGGGGCCACAATCCACAAGATAAAAAATGGTATAAAAATTGTGACCCGTAGAGTGTCCATAAACAAAATTTGGACGGACGGACGAATGGACGCCTGTGCGGACAGGGGCGACGACAATATACGTCCACATAATTGATACTCGTGGACTGTTGGCGCATAGATCTGATAATGGGAACAATATTGGACAACATTGGTGTAGTCTTGAAGTACGTGGACAAAACAAAATTTAATCTTATGTTTATTCGTATTCAGGTGCTGTAACATGTATTATAATAGCAATCATCCTAACGAACGGTAACCTAGCTAGGTTTCTCTCGGTCATCTAGTTACCTCCCACAGCGTATTATTAATGAATAGTCTCTCTCTCTCTCTCTCTATCTCTCTCTCTCGCTTTCTCTCTCTCAATCCTCTCTTCATTATTCAATAATCAATAATAAAAAATATACCATTCTTTGCCTTGCATTCAGGCGGAGAGGGGTGCATGGGTTCTCAGAGCATTTATTCTCCTACATTCATTGAAATGACGCTGAAAAACAATAACTTTAGATATAACATTTAAAGCCCAAAAAAGACCTGAAATAATGCATCTTTAATATTGTGAATTAGGACAGGATGGCTGGTGCAATACCTGCCTTTCTTTTAAAGCGAAAATTTTATATTTTCTAAGAAAGTCAAAACATAATTATTTCTATGTCTTTTGCTCAAGAAGTTATCAACTCACTATTTACGACCATGGGCATTATTTCCCACCCTCAAAAATCTATGACACAGGAAATAACAACATAATTACCTCCCTTGTTTTGCTATTGACAATATGGGGCAGCCATTTTACAACGTTGGAATTTGAAGTTCAAAATGATATTTTTGCCAATTTCTCAGCTGGCAATAGTGAATTATAGGATTAATAGGATTATTCATTAACAGGGTATGACTGTTTATGGATACCATCTATTTTAAGGCTTTATTTTAATACATTTTTAAAAAATAACTTGAAAATTGGAAATTGCAACTTTAAAATCAAGATCGCCTTTCAAAGAGGTGTATATCATATTGTGATCTCTATTATAGTGGAGCATTTCACGTGTAATTATATGTTATTTTATAACTGTAGTTTGTGTTCCAACTATCGGTATTATATGATATAATAATATGTTATTGTTGTTCGTTTGGTTGTTATGTGATTTATTGGACAAATCCATATAGCCTATAACAAAGGCATATAGATATTCTCTAGCTTGTCATAGTAACGCATTATGAATGACGTGACGTCATACTTTCAAAAGCTTTTACACATCTGAATACCTTACTGACCCACAGCTTTTCACAATTAGTGATCTTTCAGGGAGCGATTATTGCTTATTGTCGTATCCTTGAGATTGTAGTCTACTTATGTATGATGATCATTCTGAACATCAGAGACACGTTATCATTTAGTTTTCGAATTATATTGAAAAAATATTGTTTAAACCATCTTTACGAAATGGGGATGATGCCAGATATATTGTAATGAATAAGATTGGTTAATTGGGGTAACAAGGCTCTTACAAACCTGTATTCTAATCCAGTGACGTAGCAACGCTTCTCTTAGTTCAGCTCTGAACATAAGTTCTCGTCACACTCGCCCTGTACGTTCAGGAATCGACCTATTGACTCCTTGTCGAAAGTTTTTCAGTTCCTAGTAAATTTTACTTAGCAACTTTTTCCTGCTAAACGGCTACTAAACGGCTGCGTGTCAGTCCCTGTGAACGCCTGTACAGTGTACTTTTGGCTTAAAACATGGATATTATAAGCCAGACAGACGAGATATTTACACTCCACACCTGCAACAGCCCCCTCCCCTCCCCTACCCGTCTAAGCCACTTTAATCCTGCACAAACAGACCACCCTCCCCTCCCATCTTAACCACCTTAATCCTGTACAAATGTCTGAAGCTCTGTGATACCTTTTCAGTTGCAATGGGCAGTTTTATGTGCCTATATAACTATGTCTATATCTTACTCCGGAACGGGACGCTTTATATCAGAAGGTCTGTCATTTAGTTGAGTGGTGTGGTTTCACTTCCATGCATGTATTAGAAATTATTCCACTGTTGATGTTCTCCGTCTTGCTCCAGCTAGAGAATGGATTGTTCTAAGGACTTCCTTTGAGCAAGGTATGTAATCATTCGATTACGATAGCGTTGGTAGGCAACACTGCCCTTTTAAATGCAAAACCAAAAAAAAAACAGGAAATGTTTGATAACGTTCGAAGCCGACGCGATTTCCTACCATGAAGTGTGGGTGGGTGTGACCATGTACCCTCATTTCTGAAAAAGTGCCCTAGAATTTCGAAAGAGCTACCTCAAATACTTACATAAATGTCCGCGTCAATGTCATGATATTGACATTGCCCTAATGACAACACCGTGTTCTTTTTTCCTGCTGCCCTTGCCTTGTTGCAAATAGATACAGTGATCAATACTGCCTGCCTGTTGGTCCTCAGCCGCCGTGGGACAGGAAGCCAGTTATAACGCAGTTGATCGACTGATTGTTGCTGGTATTCAATTTCCTCTGATTTCAGTTTCGATTTTAAAAAAGTTCGCAGTTTGCAATCATTTATAATCACAAATCTTCGATTACCCTCTTATTAAAATTGTCAGGGGTGGACTGGGTAGCTCTGTGCCCTCAGACCAACTGGTTTCGTTGGGCCCCCATTGTTGTGAAGAGTAGTTCAGTGGATACGAAGATGAATTTTGGTTATTTTGACAAAAATTTATGTCAAATTATGTTTTTCTAATCGGGGCCTATGGACCCCTAGCCCTCAGACTGTTCGATGCCCAGCCCGCCGCTGAAAACAGATGACAGTAAACTGTACTAGAACAACTTGCACTGGAAGTAGGCACAAATTTATTGAGTCGCTACAATATTGCAGCTAAGCTTGTGCGTGGCAACTAGTTGGGTCGCCTACCTAAGCTAATGTTTTTTTTTCTGCTACCTGTTCTACCCACTGCAATCGAATTATTGAAATAAAATTATACAATTTGTTAGTCCCGAAATGACCTAGTTTGTGTTTAGTAGACATTGACTCCATTGACCCCGCTCCCCCCGCCTCGCCAACCCCACTGTTTTAAGTGCTCTTACGTACATAAACCGACTTATATGAACGGACGATGTCCTTTGAAATTGAGATTACCCCTCTTCTTAAATAGTTTCATTTTTGCTCTCATAATGAAAGATAGCAGTCCTATAAAAAGCACAAACATACTTCCTTGTAGAAAGTAAGTAATGTTTATACATGCAACGTAAACTTTGTAACAAAACTAAGGTTACATTACCTGCCCGTGTGTTAAAATCAATTAATAAACTTACCTGTACGATACGCTGTAGCCCTGTTATGCAGATATCAATATTGCGAAAATAAAACTTTGCCTTTCCATGAAATGGTGTTTAACGTCCTACTGTCAGTGGCGTAAATCTAGAGGGGGGGGGGGGGTGCCACCCCACGAAAAAATAAAATAGTCTGATGCAAAATAAGTGTAGTCGATCGCAAAATTATGCATCGGCGACTAAATGAATTAATGAGGTAAACAAAAACTGCCACAATAGAAGGAAAAAACCCAAATACCTAATATATGTATGAATATATCTGTATACGCATGATTGCTTTGATTCGATATTACAATACGCGCCAATTGTCCATAACTCAAATTAGTAAAAACTGTTATGCGTTCAATAATAAAACAGGAACGCCTCAATGACAAAATCGGCGATCAAACCTGACTTCGCGCCGCCGCTTCATGAAAATATAAGGACATAGTCATATCTTTGCTAATTTTTGTATATAGGTCCATGTAAATCATGTATATTATCAATTTCATAAGTTGTCACAGATTCACAGTACTTTGTACGTTCTTGAAACATTCTTAATAAATAACATGAATTCCCATGCGTAGTACTCAATTTTATTCATGTTATAAGTGTTT
Organism: Patella vulgata; assembly: GCF_932274485.2. Lineage (NCBI taxonomy): Eukaryota > Metazoa > Mollusca > Gastropoda > Patellidae > Patella > Patella vulgata. The sequence goes on along the minus strand of NC_065886.2, from coordinate 39,663,141 downwards.
TCTAACCATCAGGATTCTGCGAATTCTTCCCCCAAAGTACAGGACTCTACAGGGACTCTAGATTCCAAAACATATCCGGGGGAGCAAGCCCCCGCCCCGCCCCCAACACAATCGATATGTACGCCCCTGTCTACTGTCGTTATGCCCCGACAAATAATGAGGACGGGGTCATCAGTTATGAAAGATTGAGTGTACAGAACTTTATCGTGTTGATTTCTTAGAAATTCTACTTTCACTTCCGTGATTATTTCTTCGCTCAGTTTATTATACTGTCAATCATTCAAAGCTACTCAAGCGGGACTGAATCTTGTGAATGAAAGGCGAATCTTGTGTCATGCGGCGAGAGAGAGAGAGAGAGAGAGAGAGAGAGATGGTCATTTCGGGACTAATATAGTTCAATTTTATTTCAATAATTCGCTTGCCTGTAGGGGTCTTTAGCTGTGAGAGGACTCGGAGAAAACCCACGAGAATGAACAGGCGGTCCTAGGAAAGAAGAGAAAGGGTACGTGGGGTATAGAGCCTACGCATGTGTCAAAATATCGAAGCACGAATATATTTTGATATATCCAGGCATGTATTGGATATTAGCAGTAGAAATTGGTCCATGGGGTTTGATATGGTTAACTAGTCCCGAACGAAAGGTAGACTACATGCAATAATATTTTAAGTCTGTCTGATTTGGGTATGGTTGTGTGGAGGTGGTTGGCAGTTCTCAGGCGCCGCCATTAGTCTGAAGGTGTAATGCCTCCCGCAGAAACTGGGTAATCATTAGAGAGCATGGTGGAATGAACATGCAGAGAAAGGGGGCGTGGGAGCACTCCTGGACACAAATTTTTTATTTAAATTGGGGAGCCAGGGGAGTATGGTGCTGGCTCCTTTACCATTGATGTCAGTCCCGTACAGGGTCCCCATGTTTGCAGAGAAATTTCCTCGGGGTGGGATTTCCCTTATTGGTGCGGGTGGAGGGCGTACACGGATAAGCGTCATGTCGTTAAGATGGTAAAAGAAAACCCAGTTTCAAAACCGATCATTAAACGACAATTGAAACACGATGAAATCCCATATAAATAGATGACACATATTAATTAATTGCACATTTATCTTTTTAAAAAGTATTGAGCAATCAAACTTATTATTTATACTTAGTCTAAGCATAAAATATTCATAATCAAACTCAGTGAAGGTTGTAAAGCACCTGGTAGTGAAACTATACACTAAGTTTCAACACTCTCCATCAGTTAGAACAAAAGCATCGACCAATGAAATTGCTTAGCTCTGTCCATCTTTAGCGGGAAATGTTAATCAATGAACTCAGTCAAGACATTCACCAAATGAACACACCTACATCAAGTTTAAACAATTTACCTCAATTAAAAGCAGAGTTATTATGGATAATTACAGCCTTATAGGATGAATATTGCATACTATTAAAAGTGATAGTCCCCCCCCCCCCCCCTAGATATACAATGTCAGTCAATTTTACAGCAACCCCCGAGAACACGTCCCGCCCCCTCGTTGCTCTGAGCTAGTTACCGCCCTGTAGTCACTGTGTGCTATTATAGAATGGATACTGCATACTATTAAAGCGACAGTCTTATATACTGTTATTATAAGCTGCAATTGATGAATAATTGCATATAATTAAAGAGATAGCTTCTTCCAAGTGTCTCTGTCAACAAGGCAGATGATGACATCATTCTTAATCTCCATCACCAAGCCATCAGAGACTTCTTTACCAAAAAGCATATTGTGTTTCCTGCTACCAGAAAATCATATTGTATGGTGGCAAAGGAATCTCCTGTTAACAGATGAATCAGTATGATGGCAACCTCCATCCCTGGTTCCAGAGCCTCCCTGTTGTTGGTGCCTTGTTTTGTTTTATGATGCGTTCAAGAAGTTCGTCAAACATGGGTGGGGTCATCCAGACGGAGTTACTCCATCAGCTATTCTCCTCTCACGTTCCAGCCGTTCCTCGGCCAACAGTTTCTCACTCTCTTCTTCTTCCTTGTTCTGCCATGTCATTGTACGCTTGTTCTTTTTCCAACAGAACTTGAGTGAAACCAATATTCAACATGTTAAAGGCTCCACGGTTCTGTTTAAAAATGTTGAAAATCTGGAAAATCTTAAAGTGTTGAACCCATGATGGAACAACCCCTATTTTGATACCCTACGTTGTCCGAGCGTACTGCCGATAGATCAGACGTAGTAAGAACTGCGTGAGACCTACATTCACGTATTCAAAACGAGTAACTTACTGACAACCTACTGGGAACTGTTAAAACAACGTAGAAACGTATTGCTAACTGATACAGAACTTGTAAATTTGCTTTGAACGCAATACAGACGTAATGCGGTCGAGCAAGAAATTGATCCGTTGTAACACGTCCCTAGTAGGCTCGAAATATGTCAATTCCGTTCATAGTACGGCAATTCCCTTGGTAGTCACGTTGTCACCCCGTCTAACTGCAGAAACGGAGAAGTTCTAAAACACATTCCCGTCCACGGCACGAAGTTCACTCGCAGATCGGGGTGGCGTCCTTCCTGCGCTGCTACGGCGACGGAAAATGGTCTCAGAGCCCGTCAAGATCGTCATAAGCGTGGTAAAAGCGTGGTGGAAACGCCAGCTATCGTGCTATGGTCTCCATGGTTGTCAATGATCGCCGAGTCACGGCGTATGTTTTGAGCATGTTCAAAACAAACGCCAAGGTTCTGCGATCTGACGTGGAAAGCTGTGAGAATGCGACGTTTTTCAAGTTTGTAATTTTTTGGGACATTTTCTTGCGTTGTGTTCACGTTTGCCGGCGGCCTTATGCGTTTTCTGGTCGCCGTACGGTCACAGCAGCGCACTAAGGACGCCTCCCCGGTCTGACGGGGGCCTAAACAGTTCCTATTACGTTCACTCTGTTCGCACATAGTTTGAGTCCGTTTGGCGACGTTTCCCAGAACGTAGTTAAAAATGTTTGGTGTGATGGGTGCTTTATCAGACCCTCTGCTCTGCATACGGATAAGGGGGAACCACGCCTGAAAATCAAATTTTCAGGAATAGTTGAATTCGAAAGATGGTTTCCAGTGGGATTGCCACTGGCTGATACATTTTCGTTTTCTTACTCTTGACCGATATTCAGAAAATTTAATTCATAGTTTATATTGTGATAAAAATGCACCCTTATATCAAAATGCAGACTGATTGTCGAACAAAATGTATCACCGTACTCCTCTACAAGACAGACTATTTGCACGGTGGCTGATAATTGACATGAAAAATAATATAATTTGTTTTTTATAATTTTTACCCAAGTCAATTTTAATTTTCACCCAAGTCAATTTTAATATAATTTGTTTTTTTATAATTTTCACCCAAGTCAATTTTAATATAATTTGTTTTTTTTTATAATTTTCACCCAAGTCAATTTTAATTTCCACCCAAGTCAATTTTAATATAATTTTTTTTTTATAATTTTCACCCAAGTCAATTTTAATATAATTTGTTTTTTATAATTTTCACCCAAGTCAATTTTAATATAATTTGATTTTTATAATTTTCACCCAAGAATTTCCACTCAGCGCGTGACGTCATCTCAATTAGCCTCGTTTCCATTGTAATGTATTATGTTTTATCTTATATGGTTCTCATCCTGTAATTAGCAGATTGCAATGTATTATGTTTTACCTTATATCAAATAGATATTTTTATACGCCCACATTTTCATATGGACGTATATTGTCGTTACCCCTGTCCGTCCGGACGTACATCCATAATTTGTTTGTGGACACTATACAGGTCACAATTCTTATCCGATTTTGACGAGACCTGAAATATAGGCTTATCCTCAAAAGATCTAGGTTCCTTTCGATATTGGCATGTATCGGATTGAAACTTCATGAATTATGGCCCCTGATTGTACGAAAAGTCATTTTTTTTTAGCGTGTGGACACTCTAGAGGTCACAATTTGTATCCGATTTAAAAAATAACGTTTGAATATATCACCGTTACGCCCTAATGATGATTGAGTTCGAATTTTCTGAAAATCTGATCGAAACTGCAGGACAAAATGGTCGCCCCTCGTACGCAAACTTTGAGAGAGAGAGAGATAGAGAGAGAGAGAGAGAGAGAGAGAGAGAGAGAGAGTTTAACGTCCCCTCGACACAAACTAGGTCATTAGTGTTTTGGAAACGAGGCTAATTGAGATGACGTCAAGCGCTGGGTGGAAATTCTTGGGTGAAAATTATAAAAATCAAATTATATTAAAATTGACTTGCGTGAAAATTATAAAAAAACAAATTATATTAAAATTGACTTGGGTGAAAATTATAAAAAACAAATTATATTAAAATTGACTTGGGTGGAAATTAAAATTGACTTGGGTGAAAATTATAAAAAAAACAAATTATATTAAAATTGACTTGGGTGAAAATTATAAAAAACAAATTAAATTAAAATTGACTTGGGTGAAAATTAAAATTGACTTGGGTAAAAATTATAAAAAAAACAAATTATATTAAAATTGACTTCCACCCAAGTCATTTGTAATTTAATTTGATTTTTATAATTTTCACCCATGTCAATTTTAATTTCCACCCAAGTCAATTTTAATTTCCACCCAAGTCATTTGTAATATAATTTCAATTCTGTTGAATTTCCACCGAGCGCGTGATGTCATCTCAATTAGCCTCGTTTCCAAAATACTAATTTTCGCCCGCCATTGGGCAAATAAACGTGCTGGGGTCGACACAGTCTCAGTCTGGATCTGACAGTGAAATAAAATAAAATGAAATGGGGGTTTAACGTCCTACTCTGACTGGTTTACTGAATGCAGTATGCCAAAAAGGAAATTTTCCTCTGTCAGCGACACGACATGAAATTTCAACTGTCAAGAGTTATTTACATGCTCGCCAATGTACTAGGGGCCTGGGTATTTATATCAGCATGCATCCGCCATAGACAACGCTACTGAACATCCAGACATGGAATTCAGCGCAGTTTGTTGGAAAGAGATAACAAAAAACAACTTGGCCTATGTGCACTAATGAATGATGGGTCACCACGCATGGCTCGTGACCTTACTAATGGAAACAAACACAGATAGCTTTGCCATGAAGTTAAAGGGCCTCTTTTCTTACAGGACACAGAGGGTCTCTTTTCTTGGACTTGGGGCATTTCAACTGGATTTGGTGTTTCCTTTCAGTTTAATTTTTGGATATTTTCAAAAAAAAAAAGGTGATTACACTTTCCAATATGGGCCTATTTATGTAGCAAATCTTCCCAGGGAGGTTCTCGCAGGATACTTGAATCGATATTTTGGTGCGTAACATCCACTCGACTCAAATTAGGTCATTTCAGGACTATAACATGACTCTTTCATTTCAATAGTCAGTTTGTGCGTAATGGTCTTTAGTGATTACACTTTCCAATATGGGCCTATTTATGTAGCAAATCTTCCCAGGGAGGTTCTCGCAAGATACTTGAATCGATATTTTGGTGCGTAACATCCACTCGACTCAAATTAGGTCATTTCAGGACTATAACATGACTCTTTCATTTCAATAGTCAGTTTGTGCGTAATGGTCTTTAGTAATGGAAGGAAACTGGAGTACTGGACGAACAACCCTACTCCTTCCTACGTACGAGCGGGAAATCGAAACCACGCCACTTGAATTATGATGCAATGCACACATGTTAACTATTCCCCTCCCCCCACCTTTTCAATTCTGAAAATTTAATGAAAGTCAAGATTTCTTCCCTTTAATTTAGAGATCTTGTGATCATTTCAGTATATAAAGTATAAATCAAATGTAATTACAGGCCTCATTTCTGGCTCTGATACGTTGACAGGCCTGCTTGTGTTCACATAAAAAGTCATCATGTTATAATATCAAAAATCTTTATTACACTAGTAATGGCTTTTCTGGTGACATATATAATTAAACAAGAACTGATAATAAAAGTATGAGAATAATATGTATTTGATATAAGGTAAAACATAATCTATTACAATCTGATACATGTAATTACAGAATGAGAAAAATATCTCTTTAATATAAGGTAAAACATAATACATTGCAATCTGCTAATTACAGTATGAGAACCAGCGGTTACCAGGCAAGATACGCCCATATTTTGCAAGAGATGGATTGAGAACAAGTAAAAAAAAGCTATTTTTCATACAATCAGGGGCCATAATCCAGGAAGTTATGGTCTGAAATTCGCGAATATCGACATGGACTGAGATATTTGGGATATATATTTTAAATTTCATTAAAGTTTGCCTACGAGGGGCGGCCATTTTGTCCGGCAGTTTCGATCAGATTTTCAGAAAATTCGAACTCAATCATCATTAGGGAGTAACGGTGATATATTCAAACGTTTTTTTTTAAATCGGACAAAGTTGTGACCTCTAGAGGGACCACAAGCTAAAAACGAGATTTTTCGTAAAATCAAGGGCCATAATTCAGAAAGTTAAGATCCGATAAGCGCGAATATCGAAAGGAACCAAGCTCTTGGAGCTATAAACATGTATTTCAAATTTCATCAAAATCAGATGATAATTGTGACCTCTAGAGTGGTCACACGCTAAAAAAAGTGATTTTTCGTACAATCAGGGGTCATAATCCATGAAGTTTAAATCCGATACATGCCAATATCGAAAGGAACCTAGATCTTTTGGAGATAAACCTATATTTCAAGTCTAGTCAAAATCGGATAAGAATTGTGACCCGTATAGTGTCCATAAACAAATTGTGGATGGACGTCCGGACGGACTGGGGTGACGACAATATACGTCCACATAATTTAGACCGCTACAGGTGTGGCGTATACGATTATGGTAAATGGATAATTTTCTATTGCCAATGTTTCTTAATTTTGGAGGTTTGACGTTAGTCTTTATATTGGTTTTAAAACCCGGACTTAAACTATTGGATTGTTGAATGGTTTTTGAAAAAAATGAGTTCTTTTTTACAGTCAAACGACAAAGTGGTACTTTTAGATCATTACAGTTTCTAAGATTATAACTATTGCTGTGATAACTTATTATATCTCGAAGATAAGACGGCCCTGTTTTGTGAATAAGCTTATGTAATGAGCACAATCGTCTTGTCTTTCTGCGATCATACAATTTAGTCCATGCAGTTTCAAAATAAAGCGATCCATGAGATGCATAAATAGTGCAACCAGTTACCGTGCGGGCAGCTTTAAGTTGCAATGTTTCAAATTTTTCTGTGTTGTAATTTGAACAATTATTCCATACTTCACAGGCATACTCAAGAATTGGTAAGCTATAACATTTATATAATTTATTTAAATTGGATTGTGTAAGTTGAAATTTAGCTCTACATAAATGGTTAAGTTTAAAAGACGCTTGTTTTATTTGAGATTCAATATGATAATTCCATTTAAGGTCATCTTGGATATACACACCTAGATGTTTATGAAAAGAAACCGTATGTAGATACGTGCTTTGAATTTAATATTTAATATTTTGTTAGTGAGGATCAGTAATTTAGTTTTTTTTCAGGATTAAAGGTTATTAGCCATTTATTTGTCCACACACACAACTGATTTAAATCATAATTTAATTCTTTTTTTTAAAAACAATATTTTTATTCAGGTTGTCTGAATGGGATTGAGGAACAGGCTTAGCCTATATAAAACCCTAAAACAGAAATTCGCCCATATATCTGTTATCACTCGTCACTTGAGTCAGTTAAATGGAGGGATAACCCGTGATTTCATTTTGCGTTCGTCATTACCGAGTGTTGAAACATTGATTACGCATCTATCGTAGCAATGATCTCTGTGATAAAATAATATCTGGAACGTGTTTAACCAGTTCTATCACATATGTGATAATGATTGGCACCAATATTGTTCTTTAATGTAGATTTTGTGTTTGATAATCTGGTGGGCTTAGTTATTACGTTTTTTAAATCGTATAAATTAATCAATGATTGTAACTTGTTATCTGATGTTTAAAGGTCAGAGTTCAAATCACCCAAAATTATTATGTTATTCGATATATCTAGAGCATTCTCGGCTGATTCATCTAATAAAGGCCAAAAGTTTTCTGGCAATTGTTCAGACCTATAAACACAACATAACAATAATTTAATTGTAATAATTTCAATATTCAGCCAAATAATATCAGCATCAAATAATATCATGTTGAGTGTAAATTAAAATCCCCCCACCCCGAATCTTTCTATCTTTACGGTATGGTAAATTATATCCAGCTATATCAATCTCTTCATTTTTAATGTTACTATCCAAATGGGTTTCAGTAAACCATAATATCTTAAAGTCTATTTTGAATCTAGTATCAATGGGACCCGGATTGGGATGAATGTCTATTTGTATGAGACGTGATACTAGAGCTACTATAATGTGAATTCTTTTTGAATTAAGAACAGGATCAATTTCAAATTCATATGGCCATCATTCTTAGTTACATATTTTATGGTAGAAGTTAAATACAATATTATAATACACCATGCAATATGTTCAATAAGCTTTAAATATACAAAGTCATTAAAACAATCAACAATTGAAAATGAAAAACTATAAACTATTTGGATAGACTTTCCGTGTACTCCAAAATAGTAACATTTATACATTTATGCATTAGCATGAACATAAGATAAATACATTTATATAGCGTGAACATTGGTGTAGCGGTAAGGTTATAGCAAAGTTTAAAAGTAAACTTTCTAGAATGAATATAAAATCTAGATGATAACAAATAAGTTAACCGATAACCATCACAATTAACGGCACATGTCTTATATGGTTTTCGTGTTGATAATTGTGTGTGGTGCGGTCTTCCTGCACTTTATAGTTGAACCATAGCCGAAAATAAGTTTGAAAACCCATCCTTATGAATTATCAATAAGATGCATCGTAACATGTAAAACATTACCAATACTAAAGCTGTGGGTTAAAACACAATTATGTTAAAAAGGATATGAATTTATTCAATAACCTATATTAAAGATACATTATGGGAGATAAGATAAAGAGATGGCAGAAAGAAGCGGGTGAAATGTTTGCATAGTCTCGGTCATCATTACTAAAATCATTAATATAAACAGCATAGTCTCGATTATCCACTTTTTTGATTAAATTATCAATAGCCGTTAGCGGCATATAGGAATCTAATCCAGCCAACATCGAAGGCTAGCCTTGACACCGAGAGTTTATTATGGTCTGGACTGGATAAGTTAATTAATGTCTAATTGATAATTTAGATAACATTTCAGGCCTAAAGAAAGACTTGTAATAAGCAGATGTTGCTCTTGCATAATGCATGTTTAACGAGGATATTCGTTGACTATATGGACAAGAATTCTTTCTCTGCCAGTATTAGTCCGGGAGCTAGGTGAGTTTTGTTCAACATGGAAGGTGCGGAAGGTTTGGCATGCTAGTGGTGTATTGCTGGGTTAGGAGACCCCAGAAACCCAATTCTTAAGTTGCGCCAGTGGTGGGTGTGGTACAAGGAGCCACCCATAGTACCCCCCAAAATGGGTTTATTCAACATGGAAGGTGCAAGTTCCACTTCAATGGCATTTGATAGAGGAATGAGCCCTGAATTAGGAAATGTAACTTAAGAATGGGATTTTTGGTGGAAAGGCCACTTAAGAAGAGGTCAAAGGTCACTAATTAGCAATTTTTCGATTTTACTGAAAACGAATTTTCCATTATCTCGTGATCTATTCCAAGTATATTGCACAAAACTACATGGACATTTTTGATACTGGTAGGAGCAAAAATATGAGACATAAAATTAATGAATTTTTAGCTAAAAGTATGTCATAATCTCAAAAATAACGAAAAAATCACTCGATCCCCATCGGTAATTAAAATGTTAATCAACATGAAAGGTGCGAGTGAGAAACCAAGCCTAAATTGTACGGAATGATATCAGAAATCATTATCATCAACTTAAGAATCAAATTTCTGATGGTCAGTGTACTTAAGAAGAGAATAATGCTGGTTTGCACCGAATGACCCCTAATTAGAAATTTAATTAACATGCAAGGTGCGACATTGGAACAAGGTGTAAACTGTAGGGACTGATGATAGGATTCACAACCACTAACTTAAGAATGAATATTTAGGTAGTAAATGAACTTAAGAACAGCAGATGTGACCAATAACCTTTAAAAAAATCGGTGTCAAGCAGAGCCATATGCCCACAATGCTATGTTTCCACTTGATCTGTGATAGTAACACTGATACATTAATTATCGCCCACTTCCTTCATACTAAGAGCCATTTAAAACATAGATCTATGTCATGTTATTGCAGATATCAATCAAGACCCAATCAACCAGAACCTAACTTAGGAAAGGCAACTGTCTTCATCAGAGGAAGCAGTGTCAAAAATCAGTGTCAAAGTCATCATCAGAGGTATCCTGATCAGAATGCTCAATGTCCTCTTCAACAAATGACTTCCGGAGTTCAGGACCATTAAAACGCATGATTTCATTCTGTCCTTCTCTCAACTATCTTCTGGCGATGGGTGCTGGGTAATTCCTGATTTATCAGCGCTTCCCGACATCTTTGCGACAAAAGATGCCCCTTTTGATTTGTAGTGACACTTGTGACACTTCTGAATCGCTATCATCGATGCCCTTTAGTTCCTCCAGAGAATTTTACATCTTGCCTTTGGTAACGATATCATTCACCGTGCATATGTATGGGGCTAAGCGACAAAAAATCCCCTCACTCATCAGGCATCGCTACACCGTGTTTGAGAAGACGTAATATGTCTAAGGCAAGATGTAAAAAGCTTCTGGAGAAACTGAAAAGGGCATCAATGGCAGTATGATTCCTCCCTGCGAATCAAAAGTGTCAATACAGATGACAAGGGCATTTTTGGTCGTAAAGATAAATCAGGAATTAACCAGCACCCATCGCCAGAAGATAGTTGAGAGAAGGGCAGAATGAAATGATGATGCTTAATTTGATGGAGATGGTTGCCTCTCCTAAGTAAGGTTCTGGTTGATTGGGTCTTGATGGATATCTGAAATAACATGACATAGATCTATGTTTTAAATGACTCTTAGTATGAAGGAAGTGGGCGGTAATTAATCAGTGTTACTATCAGCGATCAAGAGGAAAATTAGCATTGTGGGCATATTGCACTGCTTGACACTGATTTTTTAAGGTTATTGGTCACATCTGCTGTTCTTAAGTTCATTTACCACCTAAATATTCATTCTTAAGTTAGTGGTTGTGAATCCAATCATCAGTCCCTACATTTTAAAGCTTGTACCAATGTCGCGCCTTGCATGTTAATTAAATTTCTAATTAAGGGGCATTCGGTGCAAACCAGCGTTATTCTCTTCTTAAGTACACTGACCACCAGAAATTTCATTCTTAAGTTGATGATAATGATTTCTGATATCATTCCGTACAATTTAGGCTTGGTTTCTCACTCGCACCTTTCAACTTTCTTAAGTTGATGATAATGATTTCTGATATCATTCCGTACAATTTAGGCTTAGGCTTCCTCAATCGCACCTTTCATGTTGATTAACATTTTAATTACCGATGGGGTTCGAGTGATATTTTCTTTTTTTTGAGATTATGTCATACTTTTAGCTAAAACTTAATTATTTTATGTCTCATATCTTTGCTCCTAGCGGTATCAAAAATTTCCATGTAGTTTTGTGCAATATACTTGGAATAGATCACGAGATAATGGAAAAATCGTTTTCAGTCAAATCGAAAAATTGCTAATTAGTGACCTTTGACCTCTTCTTAAGTGGCCTTTCCACCAAAAATCCTATTCTTAAGTTATATTTCCGAATTCAGGGCACATTCCTCTATCAAATGCCATTGAAGTGGAACTTGCACCTTCCATGTTGAATAAACCCATTTTGAGGGGTACTATGGGTGGCTCCTCCTACCACACCCACCACTGGCGCAACTTAAGAATTGGGTTTCTGGGGTCTCCTAACCCAGCCATACACCACTAGCATGCCAAACCTTCCGCACCTTCCATGTTGAACAAAACCCACCTAGCTCCCGGACTATATATTTTAGGATGTATTACAATTGTTTGCGTCGTAAGTTTATTTGTACATTTAATATGTTATATACAATAATGTACTAAACAGTCAGTCTAAACATGGGCCTTTCTGTAATTTGATATTTTACCATGCTTCAGAAGCCACAAAAATTGGTACCATTGGCGGAGATAGGCATGGACTTGGTCCCATGGGTCCACATTTCATAAAGCCCCCCCCCCCTTATGATATCCAATATTTAAGACAAAATAAACATTTTACGATTGGTACACGAATCGTGTACCAATAATGCGTTTCAGCGCAATTTGTAACAAGCGACTCGAAGAATGAGGTTAAACATATTCCATGTCATGTCAAACCGTGACCCCATATTCTTATCTTGAGAGCATGCGCAATAAATACTATCGGTGTAGACTGGAATAACCAGACGTTAGAGATTGCCATTCGATTGAGACTTCTGGCGTATTTCGCTGAACATAACTGATTTTAAATTAGAGTAAAAACGGAAACGATTGAATGTAAATCAGTTTATTTAGATTGTTATATACGTTGCTACCCATTTGTGTCAATCTGTAGGTCCCAAATATTTGCGATTTAGCTCCTTTAAACATTGCACGAGTTTTCGTAGCCGTGTGATCACTAGTCACTCTTGGGCCTATACTGCACGTGAACGTAAATGTACATTATCTTACACAGAGTTAAAATCAGGCTTTTGCATTACCGCTGTGAAACAGATTGGCAATACTTAACATACCAAAGGATGAAAACCATTTGCAGGGGTTATATCAAGGAGTGAGGTCAGTATGTGCGACACAACATGCTGTTTAAAATACGCCCCCTTCTGCCAAACACCTTGGTAGAAGTCATTGAAATCTAAATATAGGATAACGCACCAGTTTACGTAACTCGGGCATATAATATATGACGAAATGAAATTTATGTAAGCTAGGGGTAAAAATTAAAATCTGTTTATGCGTTACCCTCTTATGTTCTCACTAAAATGTTCCTTTACATTGTACAGGCATTCACGGAGACTGCCACGCAACCGTTTAGAAGTAAAAAGTTGCCCAGTAAAATTATTTCGACAAGGATTTAATAGAGCGGTTCCTGAACGTATAGGACGAGTGTAAAGAGGCCTACGTTCAAAGCTGAACTAGGTCGTTTCTTATGGAAGGGGATCGACGCCACATTAAAAGACATGTAAACACGAGTAGAAGTTACTATGTCAGCATATGAAAGTGTTGTTTTGATGATTTTTCCATGTTCGATTTTACAAAATAGAAAAGTATTGTCCACTAACGAAAAAACACATGTACAAATGCGCCTTGTAACGTTTGTATTTTCTACATCTGATCTTTCAACTGTTGTAATTTCTACTAGTGCATAATCGACATATGTAACTTCGACATCGGTATTTTCTTCCAATGTAATTTCTCCACATGTCACATCCATCAAGGCGTGGTTCCGATTTTAGCCGAAGCTTGCGTCATAAAAACAAAACCTCCCTTCAAGTAGTCTCGGTCATCCAGACAATATGGCTCCTCCGCGATAGCTCCCTCGACTAACGGGCTTGGATGACCGAGGCTACCCTTCGAGGAAAGTCATTCCTACTACCAGAAAGTTGCATAGGGAGCATCAATAATTTTTAACGGAAGTTAACACTAACATATTGTTTTATGCTAAATTTTAATACAACTTTTAATAGTTTGCTTTCTTTTATATTTTTATGTGTCTTTAATTCACCATTTCTGGTGTTCATGTCGTTAACATAATTTTGAATGCATAGTCATAGTTTCGAATAAAGAACCGCCCCTGTCGTCTGCTCCACATTGGTGGCATCGTTCAATCGTAGCCATGGACAATAATAATCAGGTATATTTATGTTTGAATATCTTCCACAAAAAACTTGTTCTTAGAGCACATAAGCGTACAAATATACTACATAAGTGACACAGGTCTTTCTTCTTTTTTTGGTTGTCAGATAGTAGCACTATCTACACTACAGTTCTACACTCGTTCAGTCGTTGAGTCGTTATAGTTTCACGCGTAGACGCCGTAGATACCACATGGTCAATGAAATGGGGTTTAACGTCCTATTTTGATGTATTTTTTGTGTTGGCTAATGAAGACTGGCATATACCATGCAGGGTGCAATGAGGGAAATTTTGTCAGGACATCCATCAATAACTCGCCTAGCCCTAGCAAGACTATGTCTATGAAATGAATCACTAGGCCTACTACTACTAGTACTATCAGTATCTCTAACAATTTCCGACATTTCAGAAATCATAGAGAAAAGGAATGTCTTTAAACAAGATAAAATTGAGTAAGCAATCCAAAGAAAAAATGAAATGCAAGAATAATTTCAATAAGACTTAAAATGAGCGCGCATAGATTTCTTCCCCCATTCCAGACATCTTGCAAAAATGGAATATCTTTCGATCAAGATGAAATAGAGCAAACAATCGCAAAATAAAACGGAACGAAGTGCCGGAATATTTGTATTTAAAGGAGCTAAATCGCTAATATTTGGGACCTAGAAATTGACCCAAATGGGTCGTAACGCATATAACAATGTAATATGATTGTATATAAACTGATTTACATTCAATTGTTTCCGTTTTGACTCTAATTTAAAATCAGTTACGTCCAGCGAAAAAAGGCAAGAGCCTCAACCGAATAGCAATTTTTAGCGTCTAGATATTCCAGTCTATTGCGCATGCTCTGCAGATAAGATATGGCGTGACCGTTTGACATTAGTTGTGGAATATGTCTAGCAGGCTCGTTCTTTCTGGTCACTTGTTACAAACGACACTGAAACGCACTATGGTACACGATTTGTGTACCAATGGTAAAATGTTTATTTTGTCTTAAATATTGGATATCGGAAGCCTGCATTTCCCCGGTAAGATCACACCATCAATGTTGATTTGCATTGACAAATAATTCGCGTTTTCAACGTGTAAGACTTTGGATGATATTGAGTTAGAGACTTAGCTACTTTAAGCAGATCCCCCGACATTTAAAAAACGTCATAGAAAAACAAAATGTCTTTAGACCAAGATGAAATTGAGTAAACAATAGCTAAATAAAACGCAACGTAATACCAGAATAATTTTATTTAAAGTTTAGTCGTACTGTAAGACAATAAATCAACGTGGACAGTCACCGTATCCTTTCCCGATCCATCCAAGTAGCCATTTTGAGGATTGTCTAAAACGTTTAAAGGTATAACGTCCGACCAGACATATGTAGAACCAGGCTTAAATCTGTATCTGATATTTTCTAACCTGATCGACTCCTCGTCGTTTTGGTTATTTTCTAATGTCAGGGAAAAATTGACCAACACCCAATTGAGGAAATGACCAGTTTCGGGCATTGCTAACCTTAAGACGATTGATAGGTTGGTATTTCCAGGTTTACACTCGATCAACCAGGGTAAAGATTGGACGTTCAGCATTTCAATATTTTCTATGTAGGTAGGTCTATCAGCATCGATTCTTTCTTTCGCCAAAGCTCGACCAATATTTGTATCCAGAAATTCCCTCACTAACGCAAGACCTTGGCCGGTTTCGAGAGTTTGTCTGAGTAAAGCGTTCCCAGTATTCGAAGGCAGCCAATTTCGTATCTCAGACTGACCAGTTGTGGTGTTCAGCAAGTCTTGTAAAAGCGCTTTCCCTTGGTGAGACGTAATTATAAATTCCTTCATCAAGGAGAGTCCAAATTGCTCAGTGAGTATCTGCTTTAATAGATTTCTTCCTATTCCCCCTATCAAAAATTCTTTCACTAAAATTTTACCCACTTGGTTTGGAAGGAATTCTTTGATCAACTGTCGTCCATTTAAAGTTAGAAGAAATTTTTTAAGCAGCAAAATTCCATCAGGATTTGAAATGAACTCCCCAACCAGTGATTTACCGATTTCGGACCGTACGAATTTTTTAACCAATGGCAGTGCGCACTGCTTGGACAGAATATGTTCTACCAGTGATAGCCCTTTCTCGGTGATTAGAAATTTAGATACCAAAAGAAGTCCAGATTCAGTATTCAAAAAGGCTCTTACCAACTCCAAGCCCTGTTCGCAAACAATAAACTGGTAAAAAACAATTTTTCCACAAGAAGTGGAAAAGAAGGATTTAAGCCACACTTGTCCAGGCTCTGTCGACAGTAACTCTTTAAGAAAGGCTTGGTCATATTGCTTTATTAGAAATTCTTTGACAAACATGCTTCCCCGCTCTGTTCCAAGGACCTCGGCCAGAAGGCGCTGTCCATTTTCATTACCCAAAAGTTCATGCATCATTATGTAACCATCCCTTGATTGGAGTAATTCCTGTATTTGATTAGTAACTTCGTATCTCACCAATCCCTTGATGTCTTCTTGGTGGTTTCTTTCAGCTTCTTCCTCTGCTGTATCATCAGCTATGGCTTCGGGTTCTTCAATGAGATCGACCGATTTCTCGATGTTTTCTTTAGTACTATCGATCTCGTCGACCTTCTCGACCTCGTGAACATCGTGGACATTGCCTCTGGACAAATCTGCCAACAAACTACTCTCGTTTACGTCTAAGGTACCAAGCATTTCCATTAATGACGTAATTCGGAATTCGTCCAATTCAGCTTCATTAAATTCAACTTTCTGTAATTCGGGAAATTCCAACGGGGCCTCCAGTTCTTCTTGGTTTTGTTTTTCTTTCTGAAGTTTACGCGAAGACTCTGACATGTTCCGAACCGATGTGTTTGCTATGGACTGTTTTATGCGTTTTGAAATGGACTCCAATTCTGATTTACATGCCTTCATTTTCTGAGAATGTACCTTTATTTGTTCGTTGTTTTCGTAATATATTTTACCATTGGTTTTTTTAATATCGTCACCGAGACTTTTTATTTTATCGCACAAACGTTTTACCTGCTCATCTACCCTCGTGTTGATTTGTGCCGTGGACCTGCGGATCTCCTTTTGTTCATGGTGCAAAGAATCGATATTAGACTTACATTTTTGAGTTTGTTCGTCTACTTCCAACTTCATGTGTTTAAGCTCGCGTTCTACCTGTTTTCTACGATCCTGGATCAAGTCCACCTCCACGTTTAGATTTTTTAGAACACAGGTCGTGCATATATACTGAGAGTTCCCAGGGCAATAAAATGCAGCATCTTTGTGTTTATGGAGGTCACAGACATCTCTGGTTCGTGGTGGTGTTATTTGTCTGAAAGAACAATGAATTATATTTAACCCTAAAGGAACATTGTCACTGTCTACACTAATCCCATTTGTAGACAAACCGAAGTGGACCTGGCGTAATTTCAAACATTTTTGAAACAGATTTCACATGACTAACAAGCAGTTGACAGTTCAAGGATCAAATCCGAAAAGGCAGCGCCACACTAGTATGGTTTCAATACTGCATATTTATTTGTTTCATCTTCCAAAATCAAGGGGAATAATTAAAAAAATATATATACACTTTATGTAAGGTATTATCTTGTTACACACCGACTATACCGAGCTTTTGTATTTACCTTATTCTTATTGGATGTCGTGCGGTACCTGAGTGTCCATCATCATCATCGTCCAAACTATCCCCGTCAGTTCCTGGAAAACAATTACAGACAATAACAGTATGACCGATAGCGTGGTAGTGGCACCTTTGCGTGGGATCCACCTTGGCTTACACGGCACTGGACTTAGATGTAAGGAGACCCTAGGCTATTACACTTATGAGGTCCTCTCCCGATCCCCAACAAAATTGATGAAAGTCGACGACGATAACAGATGTTTAAGACGACAGTGAGTTTAAGAAAGGAATGTGATCTTGCCAAAACTAATATACATCTTGGTAGGAGGACTTTAAGATTTTGGGGCCCTTGACTTCAAACTACCAATTCGGCACACCAAAGGGTGGTTGCGGATGTATTTTGGATAGACACCTCCCCCATTCCCGGCTTTCGACCCACATATAAAACCCAAGAAGCCCTGTTAATTAATCCACTCAATCACAAATAAAGGTATATGAACCCAAAGATTAGAACGTATTTATTAAAAATTTGGTAATGATACGGAATGACTATTTTCAGTTAAGTGCCAGCCCTTTCGAAAGTGGTCCAATCGCTTAGCTTATATCGGATTTAGGGACTCAACAGGTCCAGTGAAACAGCCGTAATATAAATGATTTTGTGGAAGAAATAAAATTGAGGGATTTCTGTGAGAACATTTTCTATAAATATAGTAGGCAACTGGTAGTTGTGTGTGTTCTATAGTTACCTTTTATTCAATTTCATATTATAAATCCGTAATGTTTAGCTAAATATCATTAATAGAGCTTTGGTTGACTTTGTTCTCTTAAACCAAACACATCAAACTGATAGGAAAGCGGAACTTTGGTTTTCATTCTATTTGGCTTTTTCGGACCGTCCCAGATATGCGCTGGTGCTGGCCATCGTTTAACGATTTTTCTCGAACTGGTCAGTTTCCTCAGAAAGACTTTTCTTCAAAATCACAGTACGTAGAAGGAGACTGTAACCCATATTATAAGTATTAATAAATTCTGGTTAATCGAAGTTCGTATGGCGAATTACCCATAATTAAAGAGGCGTGTGGTACGTCTACCAGGCCTTATGAGAAGTGGACGGTCGCGTGTCAATATCGAATATATAAATATTTAATTGGTGTCAGTAAAGCGACCGAGTTAAATAAAAGAAAACGATTGCTCACCGCTATCCTGACTATGAGATGTATTTCCGTTGTAACCACCACCACCCTGACTATCAGATGCTTTCTTGCTCCGAGCATCATCGTCATCCTGGGCATCAGTTGGGTTTTTGTTGGCATCGACATCATCCAGATCATTAGTTGTTGTCTGGCTAGCATCACCATCCCTACCACCCTGACCATGAGGTGTGTTGTGTTTGTCACCATCGCCGCCATCTTGGGCTTCGGTTGATTCTTTTTTGTCATCTTCACGTTCCTGGCGACCAGGTGTTGTCTTATTGTCACCAGCACTCTGACCATCAGGAATGTGCATCGTTTCAGCACCAACACCACCCTGGCCACCAGATGCGTTGTTTGATTTATCAAGCCCTAAAGTCATTCCAGACATACTAGTATTCCTTTCAGTGTTTTGAAATGGGACAGATCCTGTTTATAAAAGAAAATACAGGTCATTTATTCTTCAAAGGGATATCAAATGGCCACGGATTTAAATAGATGTATCTTGACATGCAATAAAACACATCATCGTGTTCATTGTGCATCTAAGTTCAATAAAAGTTTCGGACAAATCTGGAGGGGTAATATATCACACCGATTCTTACAAAATCTGACTTAATATACGACGACATTATTTTGGCTATAAACTGTGTTTAATCAAGGGAGCTGCGGTGGTACAGTGATTAAGATGCTGGCTCGGTAACTACAAGATCTTTACTCCATTTCTAACCATTCCAGTTAAGATCTGAACTCTGAATACCGAATACAGATAACGTTTATACAATTACAGAAATTAGAAGCAATAACTCTGTAACTACTTTTGCGAAATGAACGAAATCGAACGGTATGTTACTTCAATACAAACTATTTTACGATTTGCTTTAATGAAAAATAGGCGATGGGCTTAACTTTGATTAGTCAGTGATCAGTACACATATAAGTGCGAACGGGTGAGTGTACGGACGGAGAAGACGATAAAAAATATAGGAAAACAGTCCAGTGGAATTTTAAAAGTGAGTGGACACAATTGGAATTACCTGTTTCTGAGTCACCAAAAACGTAATTCTTCTCACCGGCAAAATCCTGTAGCTCTTGCACTGTAGGTTCCCCATCTTCCTATAACAATGAATTATTTTGTAGTTTATTTGTTGAAAATGCAACACGCGTTTTGATTATGTGCGTTCTCAAAATACATGAATTATTATCTGGAATTGATAAATAATAAATAATGTTGTAAGGGTCACAAAGACCAATGCGAGCTTTGAACAGTGGTTTAAAACGTGGGTCCATCTTGTCGTCTGCAAGACGCCGTCTATAGCTAAATATGACGATAGTCTGAACCTGAAGCTAAAGCCTATGTCCCACTGGGTGAAAATCATCGGCGATGTGAAAATAAACAAATTTTTTCCCGATGGCTCTCGATGTTCCCGATATTTTTACCCAAAAACCTGAGTAGTCCCATTAGAAATGGCTTGCAACGTGGCAGTTATTCGCCGAGGCCAAACATGTCCAGTGGGACCTAACCCTTACGTCCTCGGGCTATGAGGTAGCGTTAGTTGCCTGCAGTCCAGTTGTTTGACAAAAATATGCTTTGTGTCAATATACGAAGTTCTAAGCCTATCTGTGAAATACCTGTAAAAGTCGATGGTTTCATTTATTTTTCAACATCTTCGAGGTGTACACACGTTTGCCAACGATGTTGCATGGGTAGCCTCTAGATGTTCGGATGGGATATAAAACCAGGGTCCCGTGTACACGTTGGCGTGCACGTAAAAGAACTCTCGACCGCACGAATTCAAAATAAATAGTAGACCGTTGTAACGTCTGTGTTTGGGCCAAATATCCCCTCTAGCATAATGCATGCGTATGTACGTTTTCATTATCCTGTTTGATACTGAACATTTGATTTATTTTCTCTTTATTACAATCGCCACTCACTTACAGTATTATTTAGAATTTGTCATATTATCTATTTTAGCGAGAAATGACATAGTTATAGATGCTTTTGTAGTAGGGTGGAATTTGTAAATGTTTTGTTATATATATGTAAGTAAATAAAGTTTATGTATGGTGTATGTGTTTGTATCTGTTTGGTGTTTTGGAATCTAGCCAAGATGTGGTGTCCAGTGTGTTGTGTTGTAATTGTGTTCACAGTTCTTTTAATGAGTTTACCTGGTAAACTATCTAGTTTTCTCGCCATTTTCGCCCTTTTCCCAGTGGTATTTATTTATTGTGGTGTTTGTTTTATTTTAGCTTGTATAATATAGCTCTCCCGTACTGGTTGATATAATTAAGACACCTTTCCCAGGGTATGTTTAGTTTTCTTGTTCTCCTCTTCTTTCTAAATGTTTTTAAATGTATTTAGTTCGTATTTTATGTTTCTTTTGTATATTTTTTTATATTTTGATTATGTTCTGTCTGGCATGTTTGTAATTATATGTATTTATATTTTCAGTGTTTTCTTTGTGCTTTTTTTGGTTTTAATAAACTGTTTAAACCAGTGCTTCTCGTTTGTATCCCCTTTAAAACCTACAAATTCCCGAGTGATAAAGCTCCGGATACACTTTCTTTCAATTCAAATATTTGTCATGAATTTAGCCTCAAATTTTAAATGAACTAAAGTTTTACAGATATACTAGTAGAAATACTGTTTTGAGAGAACTTATAGCCCCTACTTTGTTGTTCAATCCGATTCAGTTTGTTGAATCAAATGTTGTTTAAACTATTTGTTTCGTTCCATCCGAACGACTGGGCACTGTTCTTTCCAGCCCCAACCCCCGGTCTGTACCACTGACAAGAGGAAACCGCACCGGACCTGTTTTGTACATGTCTGTGTAAGTGTAGTCAATGAGAAAATGAACGGCTGTTAAAGAGGTCGAATTTAATATTTATATACATATAGTAATTATAGCGATGATGATGATAACTAGCTTTGAAGAGTTACTACGTAATTTTGATTTTCAATAATTGTTTTACTTCAATAAACAATTAGTTTTTGTCTTACATGTATATCTATATTTGTAAGCAAATTACACAATTATTGATATGTTTGTAATTTGGCCTTAAATCATATCTGAACTAGAAGTTTACAGCTACATGTATATGTAGTAAAAATACTGAAATTGAAAGGGTATGTGGGTTGTAGGCTTATATTCTAGTGGAAAAGATCACGTGGTTTCAATGCGATTTACAACACTACTGACAAATTCCGGTCGCCATTACTTCATAACCATATTGCTCAACCAATGTCAAACATATCGCCTGGCTCATCAGATTCTAGCCACCCAATTCATAATTTGTGGGTAAATACCCGCCCACCAAACATCGCAGGCCCCTGGGACTCCAATAACGGTATAAATGTTGGACTTGCGTGCTTATACATGGCCTGGTGCGTCAGTAGTCACCACGCACGTGAAATACTGTTATCAATTGCAAACATTTGACATAAAGGGGGATAAAACTTTTTTTGTTACCCGTTAATGATTTTCCAAAAATTCCTTGTTCAACTTCAGCATTTATGTTTTGGGTATTTTTGTTTAAATCAAAATCTTACCAATTCCTATTGGGTGTTTTCGCCAATATTTAATTTTATGCTAACTTCACGATATAGCATTTACATGACAATTGTGACGATTTTCATCAGGCGTCAAATCGAGTTATTGCAAACAATTTGCTTGGAACACTCGGGATTTGTGTTCCTAGTGTTATAAGTCTTCCAAGCTTGTTTAGCTTCGAGGATCTTGCAGTGGAATTGTCTTTCTAAGCAATCTAGAAATTTGCTTAACCCTCGATGAGAGATGCCAACAATACTGGCAATATGTCGATCAACCATCACAATATCATGCATACCAGTAATGTTTTCTTGAATAGATGCTGTTGATGGCCTTCCACGACGGGGGTCATCCTCAAGGCTCTTTCGGCTATGCATACATTCCACAACAGCTCACCTCTTTACTATGAAAAAGAAAGGGGTATCATCCCCTAAAGGGGAGACCATGTCGACTCGTATCTGTGTTGGGGTTAGTCCTGTCAGTTGCGGGTACCTGATGACAACCCTATAGCCAGTTTTGTCCATTTCTGGTGATTTCATGGGTAAGTTCACAAGATAGTCTGGTACGAAGACAATAATAAAACTATAGTTGTAGTTCTTTTGGCTATGCTTCATTCAGTGTTTGTACTTGTTGGTGGCAAAAGTTTGTTTCAACCCAATCGACTTTTCCTTTTCAGACTTAGTACTTTTAAGCGCATGCTCTCGAAATATGGCTGATTTTATTCTCAAATTATGTGAATGGAATTAGTTAGGGCTAGATGCAGTGAATGGAATTAGTTAAACTAGGTGTTGTGAATGGGGCCAGTTAAGTGCTAAATATAGTGAATGTTACCAGTTAGGGCTAAATGTGTGAATGGGATCAGTTAAGGCTATATATAGCTAGATTTAGTGAATGCAATCAGTTAGGGCTAGATGTAGTATCAATCAGTAAAATATTCGTTTTACCTGTAGACTTTGTTGGTTACTTTCATCTTGGAGTTTCGGTTGGAGAGATCGGCTAGTTAACTCTCTGTCTGTTTAAAAAATATAACCCATTCCAGGTGTTAACAAGACTTTAATAATATGACAGATAGTGAGTGATAACCTCGTTTATTTTTTCCTCATAGTGAACAAGTTGGAGATGGTTGGTTAAAACAACTTCGAATATGTCAAGTTGCCGTCGTGAACGGATGGCTCCGGGCATGAACGGTTGATTCCGGTGACAAACGAACTGTCCACCAGACGAGAAGACGAAGAGAACGCGAGTGCTAGAATTACGGGGAAAAAAAATCTAGATTTACCAAACAGGTATATGTTCAAATTATGACACCTGTAGAAAAAGTTTACTGACCGTTATTGGCAGTCCCAGATGTCCGTCCATCCACTCTCGAGTTCTGGTCACTACTGGTGGTCAAGGGTCTATGATTTTCGTTTGTTGGCAGTCTTTTGGGCACCTTTCGTTTTGGGTCCATAGTGGAATTCTCAGCAGTTGTAGTGGACTGTGTCGGTATCTGATTTGTGTTTGCAGTGTCTGTATTTGCCGAATTAGATGTGGTAGGTGTATCCTGCGATGGTGTAGTTGATGTAGAAGATGCTACTGTTGTAGAATCCGGGGCGTTAGTGACTGGCGGTTTTGGGTCCATAGTGGAATTCTCAGCAGTTGTAGTGGACTGTGTCGGTATCTGATTTTTGTTTGCAGTGTCTGTATTTGCCGAATTAGATGTGGTAGGTGTATCCTGCGATAGTGTAGTTGATGTAGAAGATGCTACTGTTGTAGAATCCGGGGCGTTAGTGACTGGCGGTTTTGGGTCCATAGTGGAATTCTCAGCAGTTGTAGTGGACTGTGTCGGTATCTGATTTGTGTTTGCAGTGTCTGTATTTGCCGAATTAGATGTGGTAGGTGTATCCTGCGATGGTGTAGTTGATGTAGAAGATGCTACTGTTGTAGAATCCGGGGCGTTAGTGACTGGCGGTGCTGATACTGAGCTGGATGTAGCAGAAGCTTTCGAAACATCAAAAGGAGGAGTCTGGTCCGATGACATGTTGGTTGAAATATCCTAAAAAGAAATATATGTTTGTATTAAATCAGCTATACTAGTCATATTGCTATATCTATTAATAATACAATTGTTAAAAACATAAATCACACTCTAAATAGGTCATTGATAAGGTGTCACCGTGCACTTGTCTAGCCTATTACTTACAATACACTATTACATGTGTTTTGTTTACGCCGCCAAGCAGCATTTTCACGGTTAATGATTTCAGGGGTAACAATGACACAAGGGATTGCTGCCAAAATGACATTACAATCATACCCACATTTCCTTCCAGTGGGGGGATCACGTGGCTAAGTGGGTAAGACGCTGGCTCGCTAGCCTGGAGGTCAGGTGTTCGATTCCTGCATTGGCCGAGAAAGTTCATTCAGATTTTCCGGCGTGGTTTCCCCTTGTCAGTGATGCAGGATGGAGGGCCTGACAAGGACAGCTGTCTAGTCGTTCGGATGGGACGAAAAACCGAGGTCCCGTGTACACATTGGCGTGCACGTAAAAGATCCCTTGGCAGTTGGAATTCGATATAAGAGTAGGCCGTAGCGCCGCTGCCCGGGCAAAATTTCCCTCATAGCACACTGTATGGCGTATTCCCGTCTTCATTAGCCCAGGTTAGGAGCAGAACAGTAGGACGTTAAACCCATTTCATTTCATTTCATTTCCTTCCAGTGGGGTGATTCCAGATTAACCTACCGAGCAAACGCCACGATACAGAAATTTCCACGAAATGTTCTAAAAGTGTGTCTAGGGATGATATATAATGGAATGTCCACCTGGAGAAATGAAAAAGAAGATAACATTTGAATACAATAAGATTGTCTTGAATTTAGAACTTTAAATCAAAAATATAATCATAATCTAAGTAGATCATTGATAAGGGGTCACGGTGCACTTGTCTAGTTTCCCGTTTACAACACACTATTATAACCCTACTTGTAATAACAACACTGGCAAGAAGAAACCACGTATATTGGTGATATATATATGAATTTTTTTATTTTTTTTTAAAAATCAAATTGTGACCTCTAGAAGGTGCCCACAAGATAAAGACGGCGATTTGCAAACAATCAAGGACCATAATCCATGAAATTACGGTTTTACAAAACAAAATGTGAACCGACAGACGGACGGACGTCCGCAAGTACATGGACGACGACAATATACGTCCGCATGAAAATGTAGGGATATAAAACTTATCTACTAATATATACTTTTAAACTGTTGGCGCATAGATCTGATAATGGGGACAATATTGGACAACATTGGTGTAGTCTTGAAGTGCGTGGACGAATAAAACAAACTCGACGCATGTTAATCTGTATTCAGATACTGCAACGTGTATTATAATGGCAACCGTCCTAACAAAGGCCAACCTCGTGAGTTTTCTGTCGGTCCATCATCTTCAGAAGAAGGATCGATTTCGCTGTAACTCCGCATATCTTATCAAGGCCTTCGCGTAATACCTTACATTTTTCTGCACTGATTTCGATTGGTTCTTGGCCCAGCTGGGGACCTCTCAGATTCGTCGATAGAAAATATCATCGCGAATACCAAGTCGCGTACTTTCCAACTAAAATGTCTTGCTATGATAATCGAGTTGCAATGTTCAATGTCAAGTTTCCTAAATGTCGTGGTGCTTAATAACGATAAGAGTATACTTATCGAAACGTTGTGCTTTTAGAATAAAATCAAGTGATTGTTTCCTATAAAAACTGCGCTCTGTTAATGTTATTGTTGTTCGTTTAATTGTTATGAGGTTTATTTGACAAATGTCATATAATCAATAACAATGGCATAGTTATTCCCTAGTTTGTCATAGTAACGCATTATGAGTGACGTGACGTCATACTTTCAAAAGCTTTATGATTATCATTCTGAACATCAGAGACACGCTGCCATTTATTTTTCAAATTGTTGTTCAAACCATCTTTACGAAATAGGGGTAACTGGCAAAGGCGTGTTCGGGTAGGCAATCCTGTCCTAATAAATGCAAAACCAACAGAAACCTGAAATGGTTGATAAAGTTTGTTCTTTTTTCCTGCTGCCCTTGCTTTGTTCCAAATCGACCAATCCTCCTTGCTTGTTGGTCCTCAGCTGCCGTGGGACAGGAAGTCAGTTATAGCGCAGTTGATCGACTGATTGTTGCCGGTGTAACCTTGTCGGTTACTTTCCTCGATTGAAGGTTGAGAGTCTCATGCCTCTCTTGCGAGGGACTAGATATGGGTGTCTTTCAAAACCCTCTAGACCGCCCGTTGTAAAAACGGTCTAAAATCACTGGTTTCTTCTGGCTAGATCGTTTGTCTAGTGGCTAGGACTATCTTCTTTATATCTTTTGTTGATTCGTTTCTAGCTCCATGTGAAATCCTTAAGCAAGGCTGACGCTTGCACGATTTCGTGGCACGCATTGGCACGACTCGAGTCGTGCCAGTGCGCAAACTAGTCGTAAACTGGCGTGAAGTGTGCGTAAACCCGTCGTGACTGCGTGCCATGTCGGTACGAGAATTTTGAAATGTGATGATACGGTGTTTTGTGTATCATTAGAAATGTCGCTTCGAAAAACTAGAACGCATTAGGCCTACCACAAAGACGTGCCCGGAGGAGTGCTGAGCAATGTTTTAAAACATAAGTTAATATAAGTTGGTATAAGTTAATGAACAAAATAGGCTACACTGTTACTTGATTGTAGAAAAAAAAGGTGACTTTTCTGTATTTGGATTCTGTCACTCCGGAGAGAGAGAGAGAGAGAGAGAGAGAGGGGGGGGGGGCACTTGCGTAAATAAATAAATGAAATTAATTATTAAATCAGACCTTTTCTCATTATTCACTTTAGTAAGCATAGGCAAGTATATATGATTGCTGGTAGGCAGTAAAAACTTTTAAACATTGTTGAATGAACCATTTTAAAATTAATCATTGTACATTTACCATTGAAGTCAATGGGCAAATAATTGCTAGTCTGAGTCCTGATGATATAAAGAAGCATGGCCGACTCGGGATGTTGATATTTTTTCAACGGCTTATTTCCTGAAGTTTTGAATGGAAATGGTAAGAATACTGCTTTTTTATTGCCCAGCAGTAAGTTTTTTGACTATTTGGTATCAAAATAGCCATGATTGGGGGTATCCGTTGGTTGAGTGTGAATTTTGGGTTGTAAATGTGTAACATTTTGTTCACAATGATATCAAAACATGGTTAGGTCTAAATATTAAGGCCAACTCAACTCCAGATTTGGTCTAAAGTCACGAGATGTAAACAAGACTGACCCTAACCCTAACCCAAGACCCAGTCCTTACCCTAACCCTAACCCACAATCTTGTCAAAAAGCATGTAGCCTAGGCCTAAGCCAAGACCTAGTTCTGACCCTAGCCCAAACCCACAATTGTGTCAAAAAATCATGTGCCCTAACCCTATTTACATGTTGTGACCTTGAACCAAGTCTGCAGTTGGCCTTAACATTTAGACCTAACATGTTTTTGACATCATACAATGAAATGTTAACATGTACACTCCAAAATTCACACCTGTGTGACTTTTGACCAAACATGCAGTTGGCCTTAATATTTAGACTGAACCTCAAAACATGGCATCTACCTTTGAGATTGGCTTAGACTTATGTGACACTCAAGGTTTACTTTTTTACTGATTGTTAACTGGTTTCTTTTTGGAGGGCCAGTGACGGGCTGTTCGCGAGAAATAAAGAGGTTTATTTCTATTTCCAGTTGAAACAATATTTTTTTCTTATTTTCTCACTGTTTTTTATTGCATATTTATCCCCAGCCTCCTATCATTTCAGGTGCCAGGGCAATGTTTCATAGAGTGGAATGATTGACCTCAACACAAGTATTAAAAAAAAAAGAAGCAAAACAGGTGAGATAAATGTGCATTTCATACACTTTAAGAAGTACATCCAACCTCATCCCCACTTCTGCTCACTAATAGTAATGGGCTGGAAATTTGGTACTGCACAGGCCTGTCTTCTCCCCTTGACATTTAACTGAATGACAGAATTCCACATTTTGACCATTTTCTGGATGTCAATGACCATTTCCCTGGATAGTATTCGCCCCAGAATTCTCATTGTCATCCAAATTTAACATTTCAGGTCTACATCTCAAAACCTGATCTCTTCCTGGACTGGCTTTAGGAGAACGATGATGCATATCAATTTCATCCCTGATCTCTATGACACCTGTGGTGGAAGTGGAGGGCAAATCGTAATCAGTTTGGGTTCCAGCCCCGAGGACCTCTGTAAACTTTGCTTTTTGGTGATGACTTAATTTCCGAGCTTGAAAAGGACGCTTGTGTGTTTATCATGGCCTCTCATATTGGAAGATAACATTAATGGCTTGTGTGTTGATCGACGGTTGTGCATATCTCTTGGTCAGGAAAGTTGTAGGCACCATCGCCATTGTAAATCATTTGACAGGCCCGAGTGAACGGGGCGACCTATGATTGGTCAGCAATGTATCAGATTCCATACCGGGGGGTGGGGATGAAAAAACTGTTGTAGTGTTACATAATCAGATTATTTCAACTTACTTATCCTGTGGAAATACAGCTATATAGGAGATATTTTGAAATTCATAGGCACTGCATGTTTCAACATTTTAGATTTGACCACAATTTGGCACTTGAAACTATGTTAACAGAGAAAAACTGTGTGGTTTTCGATGAAAGTGTTAAAAGTCTAATATTGCATCATGATTACTGTTTTAAAGTATTTTCGTGTTTGATTTATATTGAATTCATCTCATCTTTTTGAAGAATGCATTTATGTTCAAAAATAAAAATGTTCTGTGGAATTCAAAATTCGTGTGCTTTTAAATTATCAGATTCCAAACTGGGGGTAGGGATGAAAAAGCTGTTGTAGTGTTACATAATCAGATTATTTCAACTTACTTATCCTATGGAAATACAGCTATATAGGAGATATTTTAAAATTGATAGGCACTGCATGTTTCAACATTTTAGATTTGACCACAATTTGGCACTTGAAACTACGTTAACAGAGAAAAACTGTGTGGTTTTCGATGAAAGTGTTAAAAAGTCTAATATTGCATCATGATTACTGTTTTAAAGTATTTTCGTGTTTGATTTATATTGAATTTATCTCATCTTTTTACAGAATGCATTTATGTTCAAAAATAAAAATGTTCTGTTTAATTCAAAATTCATGTGCTTTTAAATTTCTGTCTGAAATTCTGCAGTTTTCTGATGTATTATAGTGTTTGCAGAATGCCGCACAGCTCATCTGAAAATGCATAGATTTTCATATTCTTTGGCCAGGGAATTGCATATATGTTTGTTTATTAGATAACAACAG
Source organism: Patella vulgata (assembly GCF_932274485.2). Taxonomy (NCBI): domain Eukaryota; kingdom Metazoa; phylum Mollusca; class Gastropoda; family Patellidae; genus Patella; species Patella vulgata. The sequence continues at coordinate 39,633,510 of NC_065886.2, read as the reverse complement.
ATTTGTTTAAACTGCAGAAACATGTGAGGTATATAGGACTAAGACTAGTAATTATTTCCCCATATTGGACGAATGTAGTGCGAGTTATAAATAGACAATTTTTCCCTTAATTTTTTTCTCCCCTCTTCCTGCATTTTTGGGTTGACTTTTTGGTCTAGAATTGGAGAAAAGGGATCAAATTTGCAATTTCATAGCAGTTTTGGGTAATACTGATGATATTACAGCGGAGGGATAGGGGGTGTAAAGTGTCTTTCTGCAGAGCAATCATTGTGTCGGAAGTGAGATTTTCACCCCTGTCAACTTCAAATCCGTGGTAGCAAAAAATCTAAACGGTCAACCCCCTACAAAATTATGATGAGGAGATTGCCAAATGTTGTCCCCATTGTGCCTATAAAGATTGGAACCAACGGAATGTTGAGCAAAAAGCTACAGCCTGTGATGTTACAGTCATTTAACATTGAAGTCAATGGGCAAATAATTGCTAGTCTGAGTCCAAATAGTCAGCCACTTGATGCGTACTAGTCTTATGCGCATTGTACTTTGCAACTCCGTCATGTTTGATGTCTTTGCCCCCCCCCCCCACACACGCCCTAGCTCAGTTGCTTGTCCCAGGGCCCATATGGCTCTGTCGTGAGCCCTGCTGCTGTTGTTTGAATTTGCCGACGCTATTCCACATTTTTTGTAAGATTGGTTTTTAATATTTTTTGTCTATTCCATTTAGATGTATGGTAAATGTAGTAAACTATTTATAACGTTTCCTTTTGTGGAGTTTCACTTCTGTTTTAGCTTAAACCAAACCAAATTTCTGTGCAGCGGACAATAGTTTTCATCCTTTTGTATTTGATAATCCCCTACCATGAGAACAATGGGGGGGGGGGCAGATTGACCCCGTTGCATTATCTGCCCATATATGTCAATTTAAAATCAATTAATCATCTTACCTGTAAGACACGCCTTGGCCTTGCTATGCAGATATTGAGTTTTAACACAATATTGCGGAAATAAAACTTTGCCTTTCCTTATTTACCAAAATACAACAATGTTGCAAGTCAACGTTAAGAATACGTCTAATATGGTATGGTGTTTAACGTCAACAGTTATTAAAGATTGGGGGCACAGTATGTTGTCGTATTAATTTCTTAGAAATTCTACTTTCACTTTCGTTTTCGCATGTCTTCGCTCAGGGCATTTTATTGTCAATCATTCAAAGCTACCCGAGCGTGACTGAAACTGTCAGCGAAAGGCGAATCTTGGATTCTGTGTCATGCGGAGAGAAAGAGCGAGAGAGAGGGGGGGGGGTCACCAGGGGCGGATCCAGAGAGGGGTTTGGGGGGTCCGACCCCCCCCCCCCTGCTCAGCTGCATAATATGGTATGGTGTTTAACGTCAACAGTTATTAAAGATTGGGTGCACAGTATATTGTCGTATTAATTTCTTAGAAATTCTACTTTCACTTTCGTTTTCGCATGTCTTCGCTCAGGGCATTTTATTGTCAATCATTCAAAGCTACCCGAGCGTGACTGAAACTGTCAGCGAAAGGCGAATCTTGGATTCTGTGTCATGCGGAGAGAAAGAGCGAGAGAGAGGGGGGGGGGGTCACCAGGGGCGGATCCAGAGAGGGGTTTGGGGGGGTCCGACCCCCCCCCCCCCTGCTCAGCTGCATAATTTTTTTTTTTTTAAAACCACCTTTCTCTTATGAGAAAAGTGTCATAATTGTGCTTTATCCTTTATCGTCAGATGTACGACAGGATGGGCACTCAAAGCGCGAGATAATGATATAGACATAGATGATATCACAATGCTTTGCATCAATAAAATTGAATCACAATGTCGTCGTATTAATTCATAATAAAAATTGGCGTCAAACAAGAGGTTGGAATTCTCTGTTTAAAAAGCTCAATGTGTAGGATATACGCCAAAATGACAATAGGGACAATGTATTTCTCAAAAAATTTCAAGCCGAGGGGGCGGGGTACATTTTCTCAGGAACCTGGCAATTAACCCCCTCCTGCAAAAATTCCTTGATCCGCCCCTGGGTGTGTGTGTGTGGGGGGGGGGGGGAAGGGGGCTATGAGAAAAGGGCAAGGGTATAGCGTATGGATGTGTCAAAATATCGAAGCACGGATATATTTTGAATTACGTATTTGTTATGCTGCATTGGCGGTTTCATGAATTTGCAGTAGGGGGTAGTGGGTGGTAGGTATAGGGCCTCTACAGAGAATTTTCAAACATCACCAGGCGAAATACGCGATTTAAGGTATGGCAGGGCAGTGGACAGGTAACTTATTAACTGGTTAACGTATAAATGAGATTAACGCGTTAAAACTCTGTGACGTCCTATATGCATGTTCGGCTGGAAAATCGTTATACAGATCCATGAAGGGGCATAATGCATGCAAAATGTAATTCAGAGACCACAGTGCCACTGTCGCTTAAGTTAAGTCGAAATTACTTGATATTCAGTCTCCGAGTCAGAATCAATAGTCATGGTCCTAAATCCTGGATTTCGAACCACTTCAAGAAGCGCGAAAGTTGGTATGGTTGTGGGAAACAGTTCAGCAGTGCAATAGGGTGTCACACTACCCAAAAGTATCATGCCGAGAAGACGCATGATACGAGAGTACGGTCGTGCGAACCTATGCACAATATTCATAAACCCCAGCCTTAATGGATTTAGATGAAACTTGAACTGTATGTTTTTACCCAAAGATCTCGATTCCTTTCGATATTCGCGCATATTGGCCGCAACTTCCTGGATTATGGTCCCCCAAGAGGTCACTATTTTGATCTGATTTTTTAAACAAAAACAACATTCTAATATACCACCGTTACACCATAATGATGATTGAGTTCGAATTTCGTGAAAATCGGACCGAAACGGTCGGACTAAATGGCCGCTCTGTGTACGCAAATAGTGTTAAAGTATGTAATATCAAGGTTGTGGACCCTCTAGGGGTCACAATTTTGATCCGATTTTGATGAAACTTAAGACTTATGTTTATGTCCCAAAGTTTTCGGTTCATTTCAATATTCACGCATATCGGACAGTAAGTTCCTGGATTATAATCCCCGATTGTACGAAAAAATAGCGACTTTAGCTTGCAGACCCTCTATAGATCACAATATTTATCCGACTTTAAAAATCATTTAAATATGTTACCATTACACACTGATGATGATTGAGTTCAAATTTAGTAAAAATCGGACCGAAACTGACCGACAAAATGGCCGCTTCTTGAACGCAAATAATGTAAAAGTATGTAATACCAAGGCTGTGGACCCGCTAGAGGTCACAATTTTTGTCCGATTTTGATGAAACCTAAAATGTATGTTTATATCCCAAAGATCTCGGCTCCTTTCTCTATTGTACAAAAAATCCAGTTTTTAGCTTGTAGACCATCAAGAGATCACAATTTTTATCTGATTTAAAAAAAAACCCGGTTAAATATATCAGTGTTACAACCTAATGATGGTTGAGTTCGAATCTCGTGAAAATCAGACCGAAACTGCCCGACAAAATGACCGCTTCTTGTACGCAAATAGTGTAATAAAAGTATGTAATACCAAGGTTGTGGATCCTCTAGAGGTCACAATTTTTATCCGATTTTGATTAACGTAGCTTGTTTTCTGTCCAGCTATTGCAAAGTGTGGGCTTATCCTGCATGCCAACCGCTTGTTTGCTTAAATATACATTATGCGAGAGCTAAATCTGCCTATTGCAGGTCTTTCTTTAGTTATATGACTTATTAATTAGACATTCATTAACAAACCAAGATCATAATCAACTCTCGATGGTATCACCATCGGCTACCCGAGATTTTAACTAGATTCGAACGGTTCGCCATTTAAAAATTTAATTTAAAAATGGGAAAGCGAAGCTAAGTCTCGAATATACCAGTGCCTGTTATAATGCACACATCCCGTCAAAACTACTAACAGTGATAACTTGGCTCAGAATGAAGTAATTTGAATGAAATTTTCAATATTTTCATTTTACATTATCTATATTTGAGCTATTATAGCAAGAATGGCCAGCTCTTTATCTAAATCTTACATAATGCATCTTTAGCATGATATTGTAAATTTATATTGTTGTGTAATTAATTAAAAATAAACACCATCACAGCTTTGTGGAAAATTCATTATAGTTAATGATTGATTCATTCTTAAAATTCGGGTGACAAAGAAAATTTTATTTCGCGTAGCAGTTGGGTTTTATATTAAGCTCTAGTGCAGTAGTTTGGGATCGGTTTAATTGGAAATTAAGGGAGTTATAGGCCAGTAACTTTTTTTGTCATCAAATCATGACAAAACTTGCTCAAAGGAAGTCCTTAGAACGATCCACTACTGTGGCTGGAGCAAGACGGAAGACATCAGTAGTGGAAGCATTTCTAATGGTTAATTAGCTCCGAGTGAAAAGTAGACAACGTGCATTAATATTCAAAGTCCGTGGGATTTGGGTATGGTTGTGTAGGGGTGGTTGGTAGTTCTCTGGCACCACCATCAGTCTGAAGGTTTAATGCTCTCCGCAGAAACGGGGTAATCATTAGAGAGCATGGTGGAACGAACAGGCACAAAAAGGGGATGTAGGGCACCCCCGGACACAAGTATTTTATTTAAATTCGGGAGCCAGACTGGCTTGACGAGTCCGGAGCTGGCTCCTTTACCATGGAGCAGGAAAAGTTCATTGGCGGTGGGATTTCCGAGTCAGCAGTTTTCCCTTGATGGTGGCGGGATGGAGTGCCTGAACGGATAATTCTAGTCGTTTGGATGTTAAAAAAATGGTTTCAAAACCGATCATTAAACGAGAATTGAAACCCAATTCCCAGATCAGAATTAAACCAGATCGCCAAATGAGAATTGAAATAAGATTTCAAATCCGATCACCAAATGAGAATTGAAACCGGATGAAGAATGAGAACTGAAACTTGACCACCAAATGAATATGAAACAAGGTCATCAAATGAAGTATTAACAAACATTTTCATTTGCTTGGCTGAATTTATTTCAGAATAATATTTACATAACAATTTAAATAACAATATATATATATATATATATATATATATATAGTTTATAGATAAAATGTAATTAATTCACGGATACAATACAATACAAATATAATATAAAACAAATTCTTGATTTACTCATCCCAATCGCCTACTATATAAGGTTATAAAAGGTTTAATTTGACAAAACGTTGATAAAAACTAGCCAATATCGGACGGAAATATCGACTAAGGACCCTTTTGTTAGAAATAAATCTTGAAAATTAAAATAATATATTTATCATGTTAAAACACTTGATGAGGTATGTAATAGGACTAGTTAAATATACAAGCCAGAACAGATTCTATAGGTTTTAAAAAAATTGCAATTATAAATATTCCTTAAAAAAAAGTCTATTGATTTAAGTCCATCGGTTCAAAAATTATTCAAGTCCATTGGTTCTAACTTAAACATGCATTATGCAAGAGCTAAATATGCCTATTGCAGTCTTACTTTAGGCCTTAAATGTTATATATATTACTAATTAGACATTATTTATCAACACCATAATCAACTCTCCACAATGGACGTAAAAATGGATAATCGAGACTTTGTTAATTATGGTACCAAAGTAGTAATGACGATCTATGCGAGCCTAAACTTGAATCGCTAATATCTCGGTTTAAAGTAGATTAGTCTGTAACTCAATATTATCCAAAATCTTCAACATTGAAAACACGATTTTTTTTGCAATTTAAATCAGCATTGGTATTGTGATCTTACCTGGAAAAGATGAGCTTCTGATATCCAATATTTAAGACAAAATAAACATTTTACCATTGGTACACGAATTGTGTACCATAATGCGTTTCAGCGCCATTTGTAACAAGGTGCTCAAAGAATGAGGCTAGACATATGCCACAAGTCATGTCAAACGGTAATATCATGTTCTTATTTGGAGAGCAGGCGCAATAAATAATATCGGTGTTGACTAGAATAACCAGACGCTAGAAACTGACTTGCGGTTGAGACTTCTGACGTATTTTGCCGAACATAACTGATGACAATTCACAGTAAAACGGACACGATTGAATGTAAAACAGTTTATATAAATTCATATTACATTATTATATGTGTTGCAACCCATTTGTGCCAATTTCTAGGTCCAAAATATTAGCGATTTAGCTTCTTTAAAGTGAAGCAATTTGACTGAAATTTTCATCATATATTTTGTAACTATCTATTATAGCGAGAACTGTCAGCTCTTTATCTAATCTTACCTATCTAATGTCCTCTTTAGTTTGGCCTCAAATGTATAAATTATTAATTAAAAATTTATTTACATGACAAGCCCAAAATCAACTCTCTAGAATTTAGGATGGTTTTGATTTCCAACAGATTCAAATACGATTTGGCAGTTAATGATTTAATTTAAAAATGGATAATTGAGACTTTGTTTATTGTCGTAATGGTAGCGTTGACAACTGAGACTTCACTGTTCTTCAAAAAATGATGACTTTGCCAAGAATGAAATATGACTGAAATTTTCAAGATATTCTCTTTTCATTATATTGTCTATTATAGCCAGAACTGTCAGCCTGTTATCTAAATCTTACCTAATGCACCTTTAAAGATAAAAAAACTAATATAATATATATTATACAGAGCAGACTTCATAAATACCCTTAAAAAATCTACAAATACAAAACTTATTTTCACCTATATCACAGAGATCTTTAAAAGCCGCTGACGGTAATTTACATATTTTTTTCCCAATTCTATCCATTATAAAATGTACTTAAATCGATTATTAACATTTAATTAAGAAAAAATCAAAACATCAACTGTAGATAATCTCTAGGATTAAATTTAATTAGATTAAAAAGATGTCCAGCTAACTTGTCTGCAGAGGATAACACATGAAATGGTGTTTAACGTCCTACTGTTCTGCTCTGACTGGGCTAATGAAGACTGCCATAGGATAAGACGACGAATATGGCAAAATATCAAATTCATTCTACCTTTATAAATTCTGGGATGGAATAATTTTTGGACCGACATTCCATTCATAGATTCAAAATGACGTTTACCAGCTTTATTTCTCCAACTGTCAATTAATAATTTATTTTTAACTAAAATATTGTTATTTTAAACAAAACCCCCAAAATATTCCTTTGAGATACATTGAATGTACATTTAGGTTGAGAAACTGATCAAGAGTATTTGGTGGGTAATAATTATAATGTGTAACGAAACAAACGGAAATGAAACGGGGTTTAACATCCTACCATTGGTGTACCAATCGGGCTAATGGAAACAATCGGGCTAATGGAGACAGACATAAGGCATGTAGTGTGCTAGGAGGTCAATTGTCCCCTAACAGCATCATCGTGACCTACTCTTCTTTTTGCTTTTCAACTGTTAGGGGATCTTTAGTAAAATATTAGACAAGTAATCAACATGATACATACAATAAATATGTGATTAAAGCTTGAGTCCTGCTCAATTTTATATAATATCAAGATGCCATTCACAGAATATATGATAGTTTAAAGGGAAATTAAAGGATTGAAGTTAAACATCTCGTCAACAGAATACTTCGGTCATATTGAGACTAACATATGGTTATTTTTGTTTTTATTTTTCAACACTTTATTATCAAATCTCTTCGACTGGTTCGAACCAAATCAGCTGATTAAGAACATTACTAAAAATCCCATTCTAAAATACTTAATTCTACATTATTTAAAGATATCTCTCCAAAACAGTTCATATTCTTCCTAAGATTTCTCCCTTTGAAAGGTACTATTAGAAAAAGAATTGTCTCCCTTAAAAAGTTTTAATTGGGAGTCATCTCCCTTGATAGTGTTGTCAAGAACCAAAGCCTAGAGTGAATGCCATTTCTACAGTAGATTGTGGAACTGATTCGTGAAAACAAACATATATTTCTTTATCCTCTTCACGAAATCTTCTCCTGAAATACAAATAATATCATTTATGTTCACAGTTCATAGATTTGTTATCCAAGACTAAAATGCCAAAATCAAAAAAAGATTAATTTCCACAGAATTGACTTATCCTTTTACCCAAGTTCATTTGACTTAACCTCCAACACAATAAGTTGATTTGACTTACTCTATAGCTCCATCAGTTGATTTGACTTAATGACTTACCCTATAGAACAATACGTGAATTTGGATTACTACACAATAACTTGATCTGACTTACTCTCCAACACAATAAGTTGATTTGACTTACCCTATAGTATAACACAATAAGCTGATGTGCCTTAAACTATAACACAATAAGTTGATTTGACTTACCCTTGAATTGACTAACCAAATAAGTTTAACTGACTTACCCTATAACCCAATAAGATAAAGATGATGGTTGTGATTTTTTAGCAGATGATGATGAAGTCGGATGATTGGGTGTCAAATTAAATAATACACCTTGTTCCTCTACATCTGTTATCTTATCACTAGATTCATATAAACTTTTCTTTCTTTCACGAGGTTTCTATAAAGAATATAAATTAATTTGAAAATTGAGAGCTGAGGTAGAATTACTACTACATGTAATTAATTCTGGGTGTGACAAAACCTTGATTCAAAAAGTATATATAAATAGTTACATTTACTTTCTTAAAATGTTTGAATAGAGAAGAGAAAACATTCATATATTTATCATGATATAATGGTCTACGGAAGTACATTAGAAGTTCTAACAATGAAATAAAATAGGGTTTAACATCCTACTTTTCTGCAGCGACTGGGGTAATGATGGCAGGCTATGGAGGACATTCAGGCTGGAGAGATGGAATTTAACATACATTCCAAACTAACCAGGTCATTTCAGAACTAACATTTGATATATTTCAAAAATTCAAACACACAGTGCGGAAAATTCAGTCTCCAATGCCTTCAGTCTTATTTCAAATTAATAAAACCTTGTAACCATTCTCAGGAGATTTTTTTCTTAGACCAAATGAAATATCTAAAAGTTCACAGGGAAAGCAATATATAACTGTTCTTACCTCAGTTTGACGAGTATAATGAAATGATTTACGTAGATTTGAGCAACAATGATAAATAGAGTTTATAAGTTGAGTTGATATTGCACTTTGATACATTGTAAGCTGTGTGTCTGTAGGTGTAATAATAACACCACTGGTACTATCTATCTGTATATAGTTAAACAATACATTACATCTTCCTCTTGTTACTCTGTAACAAACAAAAACAATATAAAAACAATGCATTACATGAAAACAATACATTACATGAAAAAGATACATTACATTTACCACTTGTTACTCTAAACAAACCAAAACAACATTATAATAATACATCTACCTCATGTATTCTGTAATGAAAAAACAAAAAAAACATAACAAAAAAACCCATCATAACAATACATCAATTACATCTTCCATTTGTTACTCTGAAACAAACAAAAACAACATTATAACAATGCATCTACCTCTTGTATTCTGTAAGAAAAAAAACAAAAAAACATAACAAAAATAAAAACCCAACATCTAACAATACAACAACTAGAACTGTGAAGCAGTAATGACGGGTTTACTGGTGCCACGTTACCCTTGAACTTATGTGACTTTCGGTGCCACGTTACCCTTGAACTCATATCACCTCCAGTACCAATGGAACCGATAAACAGATTTCCACATAGTAATGACGGGTTTCACCGATGCCATGTTACCCTTAAACATATGTCACTTCCGGTACCAATGAAACCATTAAACATGTTTCCACATAAGCATTGCACATATCAAATAAAATGGACGCAGAATCAACCAAATCCAGCAATATCAATTCATTTTATACATTTGTTACATGTAAGTGTACAGTACTTCCGGTGATAATGAAAATGTTCAATTAGTTTTATGAAATCAGAAATTGCATAAGGCATCACATGGTGAAAATTGTATTTAAATCGAATAATAATTGCCAATTTTATAGACCAAAAACCTTGAAAAGTGACTTGTGGAAAATCGTCTATTTCTCTGTAACCGTACAAGTTAGACACCATTTTGTGGTATCTGTATGATCATATGGGTTCATTCTATTTGTTGATTGGAATCAAATATCATAATTTTAAAAACGTTACAAATCAGACACATTTGAATAAAATATCTGTTTTGAAGGCTAAAAATACAGTTTTTGCCAAAATGACATTACTTCCGTTGATACTAAAAATGTTAAAATAGTTTTATAACGTCGTCTTTGACATTAGGCATCACATGATGAAAATTTTATGAAAATCGAATAATAATTGACACTTTTATGGACCAAAAACCTTCAAAAGTGACTTGTAGAAAACCGTCTATTTCTTGGCAACCAAACAAGTTAGAAACAATTTTATGACATCTACATGACCGTATGAATTTTACTAATATGTGAATTTGAACCAAAAGTTAAAATTATTAATTCATATTAAATAATTCTTAGTTGGAAAAAATATTGATTTTAAAAGTTAAAAATGCAGTTTTTGACGAAATGGCATTACTTCCAGTGTCAATTTTGACATTAGGCATCACATGATGAAAATTTTATGAAAATCGAATAATAATTGACACTTTTATGGACCAAAAACCTTCAAAAGTGACTTGTAGAAAACCGTCTATTTCTTGGCAACCAAACAAGTTAGAAACAATTTTATGACATCTACATGACCGTATGAATTTTATTAATATGTGAATTTGAACCAAAAGTTAAAATTATTAATTCATATTAAATAATTCTTAGTTGGAAAAAATATTGATTTTAAAAGTTAAAAATGCAGTTTTTGACGAAATGGCATCACTTCCGGTGTCAATTTTAAATTGTAATCAATTTGATATGACGCATACTTGCTTTTTGAATGAAATGATGTCACTTTTATGAAAATCCAATAATAATTGACTATTTTACAGGCAAAATAATGAAAATAGTGACTTATACAAAATTGCCCATTTCTAGGCAACTGCTTATATATTACAAAATAATTTTAACATACATTTCCTTCGTATGGATTATAGCTACAAGTTTATACAAGTTACGTAGACATACTTTAAAATCTGAAAAGCCTGAATGGGTTGTAAATAGGTCAATTTTAACCTTTTTTCACCTCTTAATGGAATCTGCTCGAAAATGAAATCGAAATTAAAAAAACTGAGCTCACACTTTTTTGCGGCTTTAAAGGGCACACTCTTTTAGTTATATCAGTTTTTAAAAAAAATTATATTTGCTTTCGAAAAATGGTACCTAACTGTCAAAATTGTAGTTTTTGGTAAAATTACGCCACTTCCGGTGCCGACAGATAACCCTACCAGTAACAAAAAAAAATGACAATTGAGACAACAGAGCATATGAACTTTGGTTTATACAAATCGAACAATAAATAATTAATGGAGGACTGAAAAACTGAATTATCCAATGGTGGCCAAGGAATATCACTGAGACAAAAAAATTTCCACATTTTTGCTCAAGTCAGATGGCTCTTTAATTCTGTGTAAAACACGACTAAAAAATATTCATAAATAAAAAAGTTTTTTGTAAAAATTTAAATTTTCTAAATTTGGCGCCTTATATCTGCGAAGATTTGCCGAAAATCAAAAATCAAAAGTAGCGTAGCTATGTGCCCTGTCTCCGGCTATGCCAAAATGTATCGAAAGTTAAAATTAAATGATTATTGTTAAAATTACTGCAATATTTCTAAAAACGATAGCTTCGGTGATTTCGGACATTTCGCATTGTCGCAGAACGTTCAAAATAGCTTTATCCTCTAAGTCACACCCACTTTCCCACTAAAACAGAAGAAATCGTAACGATGCGACAAGCAGTTTCTGAGATCTAATCAAAATGGAATTAGAATAATAATAATAAGAAGAAGAATAATCTTAACAAAAACAATAATGTTTCACACAAGCTACCCAGTGTGAAACCCTAATTATATCTTCCATTTGTTACTCTGAAACAAACAAAAACAACATTATAACAATACATTACATCTTCCTCTTGTACTCTGTAACAAACAAAAACAACACCATACCAATACATCACCATTACTACTTGCTACTCTGAAACCAACAAAAAGAACATAACCCCTAAACATTAAATGATCATGCGCTCAGCTTAGAAAAATTAAATTAAAAACTCATTTATTATATAAACGGTATAAATGTACATATTATTATTACGTATGTCTGTTCTCACATGTGAGATAACAAAGAATAAAAAAGCTGTTACATTTCTCAATACTCAAGAGGATAATAAAGTTAAAAATACACCCATATAATAATGGGCTTAATACAATATACTTACTTGTTACAATCAGTAGTATGATCATTATCTACAGGTGTATCTAGATGTAATACTGATAAACTTCTTCCTATACCAGATATATCAACAACAGAACTTAAACGTCCAACTTTACTCTAAAACAAAATACAAACAATATATTGAGAGAGAGATGTCTAACCTCTACTGGATACTAGCATTATTCCAGCTGGAGGAAATCCATTCAATAGTACCTGAGTGTGGAATATAGTACCCATGAAACAGACCTAGTGATCTACAGGGCATACCGGGTGGGATGGGGTCGTAGAGTTGTCTTAGATCATAGTTGTCGAGTCAAAGGCAGTTAAACCTAGTTTCAGATACTGGCTTGAGGAGTTCTATCCGTGGGGGAATAGCCTATCAATACAGGTGTACTTTAGATCACAGTTGACTGGATGCAGGGTTGGATTTACTAATAGAAATAGTAGACCATTGGTCTTGGGCCCATGGGTTTCTGGGGCCCACTGAAACTAATTTATTGCAAAGTGTGCCAGCATATAACCTGGTGTCAAGTGTATACCTGGTATTTCATTATATGAAACCCCTGGACAATACTAATAGAGCCTGGTGTATGATAAGTTGAGAGCTATATACAATAAGTATAGGGCAATAGTGGTCTTCAACTGAAGGGATAAATTTGGGGACCCACTGATGAGATTGGCCTAGTGTTCACAAGAAGGTTAATCTGGCCCTGGCTGGGAGAGTTTTACAAGCCTTCCATACAGAATTAACTACTGTAATTTACTGCAATATGTTTTAGATTTATCCAAAAATTTGCAGATAAGGTTAATATAGCCACGTTATCATCTTTATCTAAGATGACTTGGTATTAGATAAAATCTTAATATTGTATAGAGGTATATAGTCATTCTTGACAGTGTAGAAGAACACTCAAGCCTGAGATTATTCTGGTAATGATAAACTTGTAGGAAAAAAACCCCACAAAGCCGTTCTGTGATTGATGGAGGGTAAATATTTACCATTCATTAAAGATGCATTATGTAAGAGTTAAAAATGCCTAATGCAGATCCTTGGCAGTTGGTGTTCGATATGGGAGTAGATCATAGTGTCGCCCAATCTGATTAAAATACAGATCTATATTTTGTTTCGTTTTTTTAAACTTTCGATGGCCTACACTACATGAAGATCTGACCGGTTGTTGCGATACGAGCGGCTTTTGACCCTATGATGTTACTAGTAAATTACCAACAGTTCCGTGCAAAACACACCTAAATCTCTTGGTAACAGACCGTTTCATTGGCTTATACCTCACACTATTCAGAACACGTCAATGATAACAACTCATCCAGAGACTAGTGTAGTAAAGACAAGTAAAACGAAATTTTGAACTATAAAAACGAAACGAAATAGAGTCTGTGTTTAAATCAGATTGAGTGCCGCCGCCTGGGAAAAATTTCCCCTCATAGCACACTGTATGGCGTGTGGCTGTCTTCATTAGCCAAGTAGGAGCAGAACAGTAGGACATTCAACCCCATTTCATTTCATTTCCAAATGCAGATATTTTGTTTGTTCCTCAAATGTTATAACCAGTGGCTGCCAGGCAGGATACGCCCACATTTTGCAATAGATGGATAGAGAACAAGCTAAAAACAAACAGGATTTTTTGTACAATCAGGCGCAATAATCCAGAAAGTTATTGTCTGAAATGCGCAAATATCAAAAGGGACTGAGATCTTTGAGATATAAAGATATGATTTAAGTTTTATCAGAATCGGACAAAAATTGTGACCTCTCGAGGGTCGACAACCTTCGTATTGCATACTTTTACACAATTTGAGTACAAAGAGCGGCCATTTTGTTGGGGCAGTTTCATTTCAATTTTCCCGAAATTCGAATTCAATCTTCATTATGGTGGAATGGTGAAATATTTAAACGTTTTTTTAAAATCGGAAAAAAATTGTGACCTCTAGAGAATCTGCAAGCTAAAAATGCCATTTTTCGAACCATCAGGGGCCATAATCCAGGAAGTTAAGTTCGGGTATCCGCGATTATCAAAAGGATCCATGATCTTAGTGTGTAATGGTGATATATTCACACATTTTTTTTTAAATCAGATAAAAATTGTAACCTCTACAAGGACCACAAGCTAAAAACACAATTTTTCGTACAATCAAGCCCATAATTATTCAGGAAGTTACTATCCGATATGCCGAATATTGAAAGGAACCAAGATCTTTGGGTTATTAACTTACATTTCAAGTTTCATAAAAATCAAAAGAAAATTGTGACCTCAAGAGGGTCAACAACATTTATTGATGTACCATATTTTCACACTATTTGAGTACGAGGGGCGGCCATTTTGTCTGTCAGTTTTGGTCTGATATTTACGAAATTCAAACTCAACTATCTTTAGGGTGTAACGGTGATATATTCAAAAGTTTTTTTAAATCGAATAAAAATTATGACCTCTATAGGGTCGACAAGCTAAAAACACGATTTTTCGTACAATCAGGGGCCATAATTCAGAAAGTTACAGTCCGATATGCGCGAATATCTAAAGGAACCTAGATCTTTGAATTATAAACTTACATTTCAAGTTTCACAACAAAATCGGATAAAAATTGTGACCTCTATAGGGTCCACAACCTTGATATACCATATTTTTACGCTATTTGAGAACGAGGGGCGGCCATTTTGTATGTCAGTTTTGGGTTGATTTTCACGAAATTTTATCTCAGCCTTCCTTAGGGTGTAACGGTGATATACTAAAACATTTTTTTAAATCAGATAAAAATTATGACCTCTATTGGGTCCACAAGCTAAAAACGCAATTTTTCGTACAATCAGGGGCTATAATTCAGAACATTCAGGAATATCGAAATGAACCGAGATCTTTGGGTTATAAACTTGTATTTCAAGTTTCAACAAAATCGGTAAAAATTGTGACCTCTATAGGGTCGACAACCTTGATATATTTTTATGCTATTTGAGAACGAAGGGCGGCCATTTTGTCTGTCACTTTTGGGCCGATTTTCATGAAATTCGAACTCAGCCGTCCTTAGGGTGTAACGGTGATATAATAATACGGTTTTTCAAATCGGATAAAAATTATGACCTCTATAGGGTCCATAAGCTAAAAACGCGATTTTTCGTACAAACAGGGGCCATTATCCATGAAGTTTCGATCCGATACATGCCAATATCGAAAGCAACCGAGATCTTTTGGAGATAAACCTATATTTCTATGTTAAATGGTTAACATGTGCGTGCTGTATCATAAGGCCTGTCATTGAGTCAACTAGCACGGTTTTGAATCCCCGATTGTTCTTGACAAGGAGTAGGGTTGCCTGTCCAACCTTGTGGGTTTTCTCCAGGTCCTTCGGTTTTATCCCACTGCTAAAGACCCCTGCGCAAGCGAATTACTGAAATAAAATTAAACCATATGTTAGTCCCAAAATGACCTACTGGTAGTTTGTGTCCAGTCTCTCGCTCTCTTTTTTTGTGAAAGAGATTGATCATCATACTGTGCAACATAGTGTCTATACACTTATCTTTACTTTTTAGATGATAAACTGAGGTGATATATAAATCAAATTGTAAATATAATCATCACTGCAATATAAACTCACTAAGCTTTTAGCTAATGGGGTTTTTGATCAATATAATTATGATATTATAAATGTAAATACACAGTCTGTAGTTTAGAGATAAATGGAAAGCCATCAGCAATAATTTAATTGCATCCATATAAATGCTTTATTGTGTCCAGATAGATGTTATTGTTATAACAAAGTACATTTCATATGTTCTGTTTGCTCAGGATATCAAATTAGGTTTCTATTAATATTCATCATAATGTAGTTATTACACCATGGAATAGTATTACAGGTAGTTTTTTTTACTTTAATGGTGCCATGGAGCTGTAATTTAGTTATGCTGCTGCAACCTCAGGTAGATTGTTTGTACGATCTCCTGAATTGACTATTTTTCAATAATGTATTAATGAGTTTCCAAGCTGCAAGAATTCGAATTTGTGCTGTTTAAACTAATTCAGTTTTAAAACAAATTACATTGTTTTTGTGTTTGACAAAGTATTAACAGATCTGCTGCAAGTTATCTTCAAAATATTGTATCACAGAAATTTTTTATTGAATGGATCTACCTACTCATAATTTGAAAACTGTGTGGAAAACTATTCCAGTGTATATCAATGTGATTTTGTGTCAGTTGTGAAATCTAGTGAAAACTTAATTAACTGCTATCATTAAGAATACAAACTGTGAACATTTTCTGGCACCTAGAACATTATATATTCGATTGAACAGTTGAGTAACATATATTGTTTTCACGTTTTACATGCTGACCTATATTTTGTTATTTTAGGTTTAACCAGTGATCAAAATGTCCACTGGATATAATTGAGATTATTCATGGAATATAACTGAGATTATACATGGGATATAACTGAGATTATTCATGGGATATAACTGAGATTATCCATAGGATATAACTGAGATTATCCATGGGATATAACTGAGAT
Source organism: Patella vulgata (assembly GCF_932274485.2). Classification (NCBI taxonomy): domain Eukaryota; kingdom Metazoa; phylum Mollusca; class Gastropoda; family Patellidae; genus Patella; species Patella vulgata. The sequence continues at coordinate 39,616,681 of NC_065886.2, read as the reverse complement.
TATCCATGGGATATAACTGACATTATCCATGGAATATAACTGAGTTTATCCATGGGAATTAACTGACATTATCCATGGAATATAACTGAAATTCCCCATTGGATATAAATGACATTATCCACAGAATATAAATGACATTATCCATCCATGGAATAGAACTGAGATTATCCAAGAATCCACAGGATATAACTGACATTATCCAAGGAATATAACTGAGATCTGAAAGTAAGATAAATGAGGTTATGGCTATCTTTCAAAGAACAACATCAACTGTTCTTTGTACCACCATTATTATATCTATGTTACTCATCATTCCTATATATTCTTTTAACGAGTCACTGTTTATTAAAAGTCTTCTCGCTGGGTACGATCCTCTGGTAAGACCAAGTCAAAATGGAGCAGACATATATGTAACTATACATATATCCCCTTTGTTAATAGCAGAACTGGATGAACGAAAACAACTTTTAAAGACTGCTATTGCTTTTACTATGCTATGGCAAGATAACTTGTTGACATGGGAGACTGTGAATTCCACGATAACCTCTTTGATTTTACCAGCAAATTACATATGGACACCAGATATAATGATCAGCAATTCTGCTAATACTGAAAACCAATTAGATACAGCACAAAGCAAAGCTTTTGTTCACAATAGACCATATTATCACCATGTCATACTAACTGTTCAAAATACATATGTTACTACATGTTCCGTTCAAGTTTTGAAATTTCCATTTGATACCCAGATATGTAAGATATACTTAATTCCTGATGGTGGAAATGCCTCCAAAATTATTCTGAGGACAGATTCAAATGCTGGTATAGATTTGGCCATTTTTCAAAACAGTTCCGAATGGGATCTAGTTGATTTGAGTGTTCGTTGTGCAATGAGGGTGGAGACAGAAGCTCTGGGAACGTATTTTTCAATTGCTATAATAACGTTTACTATGAAAAGGCGTGCTCTAACACACGTAGTAAACAGTCTATTTCCTGTTATCTGCCTTTCACTGTTGAATAGTTTCGTATTTATTTTACCAGCAGGCGGGGGAGAAAGAACTGGCGTATCTATATCACTGTTGTTGTCTTACGCCATTTACATGACCTACATAAACCAAACGTTGCCATCCAATTCGGACACGCTCAGTTATTTTAGCATTTACCTAGTTTGTCTGATCTGTAAAAGTTCTCTTATTGCCTTGGCAACAACCATCAGTCTTTGGCTTCATGACAAAAAGAAAGCACAGGCAGTGGCCTGGTCTCTTTTTACCCGTACCCCATCTCCAAAAATAATTCCTGAAGATCAGTTGATGAGGAGAAAGACATCTGCTATGAAACTACAGGATATGAATTCATTTGGAGATGACAAGTTTGAGCAGGACTCACAACTCGAGAACACAAAAGTCGAGTGTACATCACATGGGGCCAGGCAGTCAAATGAGTGGAGTGTAAGAGCCATCAAATTTGATTGGTTTTGTTGCATATTTTTTATTAGTTGTTCATTGTTGATGCCGACTGTCTGTATTGCTCTGATGCTTACATAAGATGGCAACTTGATCAAATCTTACCAATAGTAAGTAGGCCTACATCTCTTAAGCACTTGGACTGCCCCAAACTGCTCAAAACCACTGTACTATGGAAGGCCAAACAGCTCTTTATTCAGTTTTCTTAATTCTTAATTCATAGTCCTCAATTCTTATTTCTTTATTTGTTGTGGTATTTCGGCATTTGTACACTAAAATTTGTATCTTAAAATCAATATTTGTGTTACAAATCAGACATTTGTGTTACAAAATAGACATTTGTGTTACAAAATAGACATTTGTGTTACAAAATAGACATTTGTGTTATAAAATAGACATTTGCGTTACAAATCAGACGAATTGTTTGATGACCATGATTTAGTCAAATCATGAGCGTGTTATATATGTTTCTATTATATATATTGGTTAATCTGATCTAGCACTATATAAAATAAATTGAAAGTAGTTTATTTTTAGTAATTAGATTATTTTTTGATAGCGACATGTATGGTGGCCTATAGTTATCATTCAGGATTTAACAAAATTTCTTTAAAAACCTAAATAAAATGAAATGAAAATGAAAAACAAAGTCAAAATTAAAATTAAATTATAAACTAAAGTTCAACCAAAAGCAAAAGTTAAATCAAAATTAAATCAAAAGCAAAAATAAAAATAAAAGTAAAAGTAAAACCAAAATGTAAATTAAAATCAAATCACAAAGGAAAACTAAAATCATTTTTAAAAGTAATTTAAAATGTAAAACAAAAGTAAAAGTAAAGATAGGTTGCCAGGCAACGAAACATATGTCCACAGCAGCTAAATCGTTACGGGCAGTAAACAAGAGCTGTCACATATTTTTACTTTTTTCTGTAATGAAACATTTATAATACATTAAAATTGGATTAAGAGTAACAACTCATTAAGTAATTATCAGAAAACCATTAGAATTTGTTTGGTTTTTATAAAGTTCTGCACCATGCTAACGTTTAGTATACGAAACATTTAATATCATGGATTTAGCTGTTCAATTTATCAAAATTCATTGAAAATCAATATACTGGTTCATCTCAAGACCTTAAACTTTGTGTATCAATCTGAAGTCAATCGGTTGATAACTTTAGCCTCTATAGAGTCACAAGATTTTTCAAATTGATCAAGGGCAATAACTTTGGCAGTAATTATCCGAAATCGTTGAAAATCAATATGATTCTTTGTCTCATGACCTCAAACACTGTCTATAAATTTAAAGTCAATCGGATATTAACTTTAGCCTCTATTGCTTGTGGACGCCGGACCGACGGACAGACAGGCGGACGGACGGGGGCGACAATAATATACTACCACATTTCAATGTGGGCGAATAAAAATCATTAATTAGACATTAAAAAATGGACCATCGAGACTTTGTTTATTATCATAGCAATGACAATTTAGACTACACTGTTCTTCAAAGGGCCATAACTCCACTCAGGATAAAGTAATTTGACTGAAATTTTCAATATATTCCCTATCCATTATCTATTTTTAACTATTATAGTGAGAACTGTCAGCTCTTTATATAAATCTTACATAATGCATCTTTAAGGACTTTATATTTACAAGCTTATAAGGTATTATACAAGTACAATAATTGTGTGTAATATCATGAACGTTTAACCCCAATTACCCAATATAATCCACATTAGAAACGAGAAACAGTATAATCGTCCTTGTACGACATCAGTTATATAAAAGAGATATACTGCACATAATAAACTAGATATTAAAGATACCTTCCCATGTACAAACTGGGTGATTTGATGATATATTTGGACTAAAAACATATTCAAACTAATTAATCTATCAAAAGTTTGCCTCAAATCCCTCTCAAAACATTGTATTTGTGAGAAAATACACCAAGCTATAAAAAATCTATAAAAAGAAGTTTTGTTTATGTCACATGACTCGGCAGTCAGGGTGGCTAGCAAGGGGTGCGAAGTTGAAGGAGAATTGATTGTATATGAAAGACGAAGTTGTTAATCGCTGTCGATTTACCATAAATATCAAAATTCTGGAATTGCCACCTGCCAACTTCTTTTTCTGCAGTTTAGTCCCAGAATCTGTTGTACATTTCAGTCTCTCATAAGTACTAATAGCGGTTCATTGGGACTGTGGATAAAATGAAATGGGGTTTAATGTCCTACTTCTGCACCGACTAGTGGAATTGGCTAATGAAGATGGATATACACCATGCAGTGTGCTTACTGCCAATGTGTACTTGTTTTTTCATCTCATCCAAAAGACTAGATAGTTGTGCTTGTCAGGCCTTCAACAATAACAAGGGGAACTGTGGATAAAACGTACTACTTGAATAACTTTTACTCAATAGACACACTCAGCAAATGACCTCATATTAATCGAAACCCGACAAGAAACCACTTACTCAGAAGATTGTTTTTTACTGAAATTTATCTTATGTGAAATTAATTGTGAACAGGTAGTTTCGAGGACTCCCCAAGATTAAATAAATTTGAGCAAACATTGCAAGACCCTGGTATGTTTTTTATGACTTGACACACAACTGTTTCATGAGCATGTAACATCTTTCACCTTAAATTCCTTATACGCCATTTTAGCACTACAGGAAAATGGTTCAATTAGAATCAGTATTTACAAAAATATATGGATTTGAAATTTAACCGATCTATGCTGCTTCGCTATGTAATAAGCTTGTCGTCATTTTCCTGTCCGCGATTATTTATTGGTAGACATGTTTTAAATCTGATGGAATCTATCGTTAGTGTTTTGATCTTGTTTTCTTAATTAAATGTTAAATAATCAATTTGAGTACATATTAACGTGGATTAAACAAAACATGCAAATGGCACATCTTTACTTTAACCCTGGATCTTCGGCTTAAATATATTTTCTTGATGTATTTTATAGGTCATGGATTATAAAGGGTAATGTAATGTTTCTTGAGTCACAGCCAAGATGGCGTCAAATCCTAAACACTTATTTATGTTCAATTTATATAATAGAATGATTTAACACAACACAATTGATTGATAGTTTATCCATTATACAGGTATGAATACATGTATCACTGTGTTCCTGATGTGATGGCATCTAATCATAAACACTCCTGTTCAATTTGTTTGGAGGATTTTACACAACCCAAGATACTTCCATGTTTTCACACTTTTTGTCAACACTGCCTCAACGATCATATCAAGGCACACACTCATCTCAAAAAGTTCAATTGTCCAATTTGTAGAAACGAAACGGAAGTTCCCAAGGGTGGAGCTAGTGGATTTACGACGAATTTCTACATCGAAGACATCGATGGTCAACAGACATGTCCAAAACATAAGAGAGTGTTGTTAAATTTTTATTGCCGTGACTGTTCAACACCAATTTGTTACAAATGTAATGTGATTGATCATGAAACTCATAAGAAAGCTGACCTAGATGAAGTCGGTTTAGAAATGAAAGAGAAACTGAAGACATTGAAACAGAAATTAGAACTGAAGATTGAAGAGATACGGGTATTTAATCATACTCTAACCCAGCAAATAACCAACATCAACAATTCAGCTGCTAGAGTCTGTGATGATGTTGATAAACAAGTGGAGAAGATCTGTGATGCAGCCAGAAAACATGCCGAGGATGTGAAAGATGATGCTATTAAAATGCGAGATGAAGAATGTGAAAAGCTCAGGAAATTACAGGAAGATGTCAACAAATTAGAGTATCAGCTCCAGACAAGTGTACAATGTTCCGATGATGTTTTAAAGAGGGAGGCTACCATTCCGGTTCTAGATATTTTACCTCAAGTCCAAACATTGGCAGATGACCACACATCTAGAAGTCCAGATTATCAGGAGATAAGGTATCCAGATTTCCCCATGGTAGATATTGACGTCCAGTCTTTAAAACAACAGCTGGGGGATTTACATGCGATTATCACAGGAACTTTTACATCCACATTTGACGCAAGTTTAATACAAGTAGGAAACTCTTACTATAGTAATGATGCTGAAATATTCGGATTGACGTGGTATATAAAAGTCCTATACATTGAAGACAGGCTGGATATTGTTTTATATCTGAAGAACCCAAAAGATGTCAATAAAAACTTTGACATAGTAACCAGTACAATAAAACTGATAAACAGAACAGATCAGAACAAGCCTCTTGTGAAAACAGAAAACTACATTGTAAATGAAAGAGATGATAATGTTAAATTTAAAAGTACAGGAATAATTTGTTACTGGTATAAGCTAATAGAACCTGATTTCTTATTACTGAATAAAGACAACCCTTTTGTGGACGAGGTGAATAAATTTACATTTGAGACAACTATTAAAATAAACCACCATATGAAGAGACATGGATAACTTTACCATGTGGCCTATCACCAATTGATCAGTAGGTTATGACATAATGAAAATAAATTTAAGATGTTGACCATTTAATAAATTAATCTGACCATTCTTGAAAATGAATTTAATATTGTAATTTTAATATTCTGATTCCTACTCTAACTTAGGATGGACCAATAATGCCAAAACAAACCCAGGTATAGTACTCGATCAATTCTTATGGATGATATATTTTCCATAAAAATGTTGAAGATGTTATATATACGTCAGAATGCAAGTACTGGTGGAAGTGATATTCATACTGAAGGAGTTACCAGCTTAATGTTCATTTATATGGAAATCTATGTATTTAGCGAAGTGAAATATTTTAATTTAAAACATTCAAATGAACTTGTATATCCTTTATAATCCTGTTGTTTTATTCATTAATTTTGTGCTACATATTACCTTGTTTTTTATAATTTTATGTATTATCCTTGTTTAATTATTAATATGCCAGTGTACTTATGTGTAGATTGCTTTATTAAAATAAAGTTATTATTATTAAGTTATACATGTAATATAACAACTTAATAAATTAATATATGACAACATCTTTATATTTCACTAAATGTAAATCTTGATCTAGTGCTAGGTATGATCAGACCCATGGGATTAAAGGGGAAGACAAGTCATTTTCCACAAGTATTTAGAAATAATCCCTAATGTAACACAAGCAAAACAGTTTTTAATTTACGGTTTTCATAAAAACTCATACAGTATGCTGTGAGGGAAATTTTGTACGAACAGCAGTGCTTTGGCCTACTCTTATATCGAATTCCAACTGCTAAGGGTTCTTTTACATGCATGCCAATCTGTACATTGGACCTGTTTTTTTTGTCCATCGGAATGACTATATGTTGTCCCTTGTCAGGCCCCCTGTCCTGCACCACTGACAAGGGGGAAAAATGCTGGGTTAGCGAGCCAATGTCTACCTCACTGACCTTCCACGGCTGCAGACAGAAGAAACAGACTGATGTTGATCAATCCTGACCTTTGACCTCCACAGTAAGAACAGCAAGGAAGAAAGAGAAATAAATGCAATCATGCAGATCTAGATTTTTAAGGTGTATGGTTAGGTGGGTGAGATTGTGGGCTTTGTGAAAATCGTTTAATATTGATCATGAAGTTGTAGCATATAAATCTGCTACTGTTGGGGGCTGGGTTTAATTGACCCTCTTTACCAAATGAGTATTTTTAAAACGAGCACAAGCGTATATTGGACCATGAACCGAACAAGACGTCATCACACCATCTTTGAATTTTGACGTCATATCGCAATTGTCAAAGTAACAGGCATACTCAGACTTTTTTTTTGGAAAATAATAGGTCTCCAAAAACAGGAAGAAAAACAAGATGGGTCTGCGCATGAGGACAAGAGAGAGAGAGATGTAACATGATGTCAGACAGGTAACTCTATTCCTTGTCAGGTACAAGTGTGGGACCGAAACCAGGCCTCTTGGCTCTATGTCAGATCTTATGATCTAAAGCGCACGTGTTAGAAAACAAAGAGAGAGAGAGAGATAAATGTGGTTTAACGTAACTCGACACAAACTAGGTCATTTTGGGACTAATTTTATTTCCATAATTCGCATTTGTGCGTAGGGGTCTTTAGCAGTGGGAGGGAGGGAGAGAGAGAGAGAGAGAGAGTGTTTAATGTCCACTCGACACAAACTAGGTCATTTCGGGATTAACATATGGTTTAATTTTATTTCAATAACTCGCTTGCGCGTATGGGTCTTTAGCAGTGGGAGGAAACTGGAGGACCCGGAGAAAACCCACGAGGTTGGACAGGCGACCCACTCCTTGTCACATACAACAGGGGAATCGAAACCACGCCAGTTGACTCAATGACAGACTTTATGACACAGCGAGCACATGCTAACCATTAAGCCATCCAACCCCCCCTATATTTAAACAAACATTATGCAAGAGGTAAATCTGTCTATTGCAGGTCTTTTAGGCTTGAAATGTTTTCTATATTATTAATTAGACATTAATTAACTTATCCAATGGCATCGGATTTCTCCGATATTAAATAGATAAGAACAGTTCAGCCATATTTGGATTTAAGCTAAAAATGGAGGAGCGGGACTTACGCTTCGAACAACCAGTATGGTGGTTGAAATTATTGCACACGTCTTGTCAAACCTTCAAAGGCTAATATCTTCGCTTGCAATAGAGTAATTTGAATGAAATTTTCAAATTATTCATTTTACATTAACTATTTTCAAACTATTATAGCAAGAATGGCTAGCTCTTTATCTAAATCTTACATAATGTATCTTTAAGTAAAATCTGTTATACCTGGGGGGTGGATGGCTGAATGGCGTGCACTGAATCATAAAGTCTGTCATTGAGTCGACTGGCAAGTTTTCGAATCCCCGGTTGTACGTGACAAGGAGTAGGGTCGCCTGTCCAACCTTGTGGGTTTTCTCTGGGTCCTCCGGTTTCCTCCCACTGCTAAAGACCCCTATGCGCAAGCGAATTATTGAAATAAAATTAAACCATATGTTAGTCCCGAAATGACCTAGTTTGTGTCGAGTGGACGTTAAACCCCATTTCTCTCTCTCTCTCTCTGTTATACCTGACCTCTAACAGGCCTCTGGGACTTATTTATTTGGGGAAAACTGTTTATTTAATTTTGTGGATAAAGACACCACATCTTTAAATATTTAGACTTTCGATATTTTGATTCATGCAGAATTATTCAAAGCCATCAATTTATTATATAAGTCAGATTTGATACAGTGGCTCAATTTAACTGATCACTGACAGAGATGACATTTAATTAGCAGCTCTCAATATTAACAGTTTTACTTCTGCTAATGAAATTCTAAAACATTTTTTAAAAAATTATTAAACATGCATTATGCAAGAGCAAAATCTGCTTATTACAAGTCTTTCTTTAGGCCTGAAATGTTATCTAAATTATCATTTAGACATTAATTAACTTATCCAGACCATAATAAACTCTCGATGTCAAGGCTAGCCTTCGATGTTGGCTGGATTAGATTCCTATATGCCGCTAACGGCTATTGATAATTAAATCAATAAAAGTGGATAATCAAGACTATGCTGTTTATATTAATGATTTTAGTAATGATGACCGAGACTATGCAAAAATTTCACACGCTTTTTTCTCGGCTCATAGTGGATCAATTTGACTGAAATTTTCAGCAAATTACCTTTACACTATCTAGTTTTTAAGTATTATAGCGAGAACTGCCATCTCGTTATCTTATCTCCCATAATGTATCTTTAAGAACAAAAATAAAGGTGTTTGAAAGGTGTTTGAAGCATAACTAGAGGAAAAATATTCTCTGTTTAGTGTGAATGGGTATATGAGTAAAAATGAGTAAAAGACACCGATTCTGCCAAGACCAGTTTGTGAGAGAGAGAGAGAGAAATGGGGTTTAACGTTGCTCGCGCGTAGGGGTCTTTAGCAGTGGGAGGAAACCATAGGACCCGGAGAAAACCCACGAGATTGGACAGGTGATCCAACTCCTTGTCACGTACAACCGGGGAATCGAAACCCCGCCAGTTGACTCAATGACAGACCGTATGATACAGCGCGCGCATGCTAACCAACTGTTTGTATTACTATGCCCGATGTAAACAACACATGTCTTATGAGCACCTCACAAAGGTCTGGCATCTTGTACAGTGGTTAAAGAAGGCATTTACATTACCGCTGTCAAACAGTTTGTGACTGAATCAAAAAGATTGGCAACTGGTCCCAAATTAATGTTACGTAATTTTAAATAATCTAATATGGTACCTACCTGAATTTTCTGTTGTCCAGCACTATTACTACTTCCTGTTGAATCATTAGAACCATATGAGAGTTTGCTCCCTTGTCGTTTAATGTTACCATGACTACTGTCTATATCATCACTTGCATCTATAATTGTAAAAAGAAATCCCAAAAGATTTGGTTAAGCCCATCTTTTTGTTATAACGATGAGTTAAATTATCGCAGAATGTCAATGGCAAGGCAGGAGCCTACGTGGTTGAGGGATTATTGTGATGACTCCCTAACCAACCAAGATACAGGTGCTGGCTGAGAAAGTTCTTCTGGATATTCCAACATATGTTCTCCTTTCAATTGGTCCAAGACGGAGACAAGAATAACTGTCTAGTTATTCAGATGGGACAATAAACTGAGGGTCTGTGAGCCCAGTTGGCAGCACATTACTTTAAAAAGTTAGCTGACAGTTTGAGTAGGCCATAGTGCTGGTGTATTGGGCAACATTTCTCTCATAACACACTGTATGGTGTATGCCTATCTTCATTTGTAAAATGTTAAGAATCATTTTGATTGATGTCAATTGCAAGACCTCTCAAATTTGGAATAAGACACATTCTACTGATTGACTGACAATATCAACTTACTAGAATGACGATCACTGTGAGGACTGTATTTATATCTTCCTGGATCGGATTTCATTGGACTTACAGCTAAAATATAATATAATACCAAAATTAACACCATATTTACATCAGATGTTTTTATGGACTGGAACCCACATTCTCTTTAATAAATTTCAGCAGCCCTTTCAATTCTTAAATATATATTTTGTTGGGTTTATTTATTTCTTTTTTTATAAATATATATTTTGGTTAGTTTATTTTCTTTATAAAATATACGTCCACATGAAAATGTGAGTGTATAAAAAACAATTTGGCTGGTTTGTTCATTTATCTTGTTTATAAAAGTATAATTTGGATGGTTCGTTTCAAGATGACTTAAGAACCCCCAGAGAAGTATTATGACAAGTAACTTTTACCATCACAAAAGAAACAAAATGTGAAACTTACGAGTTTTTGGTGATTGTGGTATTTTTTGGGGACTGATGTTATCATCTTTGGTTTTTATCTTTGGAAGAAATTTATCAACATTAGCTAGAGAGATATTCTTCTCTTCCGAACATATACTGAAAAATACCAGAGATAACAGGATTAGATGAAATGAGAGCGCGCGACACAGACTAGGTCATTTCGGGACTAACAGACAGTTAAATTTTATTTCAATAACTTGCTTGTGCATAGGGGTCTTTAGTTGTGGAGGAAACCTGAGAGGATGGACAGGTGACTCTACTTCTTGTCACTCTACTTCTGGGGGAATCAAAACCACGCCCTTGATTCAAGGACAGACTTTATGATCCAATACGCACGCATTAACCCATTTGGCCACCAGCTCCGCCCATCCCCCCCCACAGATAAAATGAACTGAAATATAATGAGAATAACAGGGCAGTGTTATTAAAGACACAAATGCAAATATAGATTTTTAGACAAGGGTTCTTGTTTCATTTGTATTTGCCTGCTAGTCTAGACGGTCCTACAGTGATATAGACTAGCTGGAGACTAAAATTAATTAACCACATAGATGTTTCGGTTTTAAACTAGAAGTTAAAAAGAGAAAACATCTGTTTATTAACCAATAGCTGCTGAAATGAAATACCACCGTTCAGAATTTACAAAAAAATGTTTTTGACACTTGACAACCACTGCAGACAATATATAGGATATAGTCAGACACTGGCGCCACCTATACGATTCGCAGACTATTTTGATGGACCTCTTTCTAATCCCACTGAATGGTTAGCGTGTGAGCGTTGTATCCTAAGGTCTGTCATTGAGTCAGTATGTGTGGTTTCGATTCCCCAGTTGTACGGATCGCCTGTCCAACCTTGTGGTTTTCTCAGGGTCCTCCGGTTACCTCACACTGCTAAAGACCCCTACGGACAAGCGAATTATTGAAATAAAATTTAACCATATATTAGTCCTGAAATGACCTAGTTTGTGTTGAGTGGACGTTAAACCACATTTCTCTCCCTACCCAGGAGATTAATGACTGTTGATATTTTTATTGTTTTCTTAATTTGAGTACAATTTTAGCGTGGATTAATTATAATTCGTGTAAAGTTTGATATTCTCAGAAAATTAAAATGACGTCATACAAGGTCCTTAATATGTTTTCTTACCTTTCCTCACAACATATTGCCATAGAAACATCATCTTCATCCAACTGTTCTAAAGTTGATTTGATTTGATCAACGAAAAAAATATCAACAGATGGATTGCCAACAGCTTGTTGTGATATACCTCCTGTCTCTAATATACTACACATTAAATAGTTGTTCTGAAAATAAAAATATTCCTGCGATTGGAAATGGTGTTGGAATGTTTGGTCGGCATTATACTTCGGTAATTTTGCGACAAACATATGGCCATTTCTATCTTCTATTGTTCGATGTGCAATGCCTGGTACAAGATTTTGTCTGGAAAGCGGCATTTCCGCTTATTTTCCTTTGAATTCAAATAGTCAACAGTTCTCTATTTGTATCCCAAAGGGTACACAGATGGGCCTAATTCTTTCGTCCATTCCGAATGACTTGACAAACTTTCCATGTGAGCCTCGTAGGCACCCACCCAGACAAGTGAAGGACAGTCTTGAAAAATCCTGAAGTTTTTCTTGGCCTATGTTAAGATTGGAACCATAGAAAATGATGGTGTAGCCGAAAATTATGAAATCAATTTTAAATCCATTTCCTTGACCCACATATATCCAACTCAAATTTGCAACAATTGTGGACATTTAACTGTATATTTTTTTTTTTTAACAATGCAGCTGATTTAGTGTCCTTCAAGGTGCAAAACGTGGATTTATTATAATACGTCATCCACTTACCAAACCAACTATCAGCAGAAACCAGCGTCCTCTAGGTTCAACATATCCAGGCAGGGGAATTAATGGTGAGTCACATCTAGCTGTAGGAAAAACTTCCAGCCATATCACTAGATTATCCAGACTCTTACTTGCCATTATATGATATAAAGCATGATGCTTTAAGTACAGGTTAATGTCAGATTGGTCAGACCAAGACAAATGACTCGACAACAACCAGTTCTGAAAAATAAGAAATAAAACAACTGGAGGAATTTCATAAGCTACCTCATACTATACAGTAAAACAAAAATTTTATGCAACCTAAAGCCAGGGAGTCAAACCAGAGTATTGAAAGAAGTCACCAGGCAATCAGCATTAATATTATTTACTAAATCAGCATTAATATCATATACCAAATCAGCATTAATATCATACACCAAATCAATATTAATATTATACACCAAATCAGCATTAATATTATACACCAAATCAGCATTAATATTATACACCAAATCTATATTATATACCAAATCAGCATTTATATTATATACCAAATCAGCATTAATATTATTTGCACAATAATATAATGATTTTTGATGTAATCTATGTTTGAAACTGATTGTTTTCTTACCTTATGAAATAGTAGAGATCCAAGTAGAGTTGTGTATAACTGTATCACTTACCTTATAAAATAGTAGAGACCCAAGAGTTGTGTATATATCACTTACCTTATAAAATAGTAGAGAACCAAGAGTTGTGTATATATCACTTACCTTATAAAATAGTAGAGACCCAAGTAGAGTTGTGTATAACTGTATCACTTACCTTATAAAATAGTAGAGACCCAAGAGTTGTGTATATATCACTTACCTTATAAAATAGTAGAGACCCAAGAGTTGTGTATATATCACTTACCTTATAAAATAGTAGAGACCCAAGTAGAGTTGTGTATAACTGTATCACTTACCTTATAAAATAGTAGAGACCCAAGAGTTGTGTATATATCACTTACCTTATAAAATAGTAGAGACCCAAGAGTTGTGTATATATCACTTACCTTATAAAATAGTAGAGACCCAAGAGTTGTGTATATATCACTTACCTTATAAAATAGTAGAGACCCAAGAGTTATGTAAGATCTTCTTGAATCCATCTGATCATCTGACTAAAAAAAAGATCAATAAATATCAGAAATCAGAACTACAACAATTAAAGGTCGCTAGGCATGTGAACTTAAGCTTCTCTACAACAACTATAGTCTGGAGATAATAGCAGCCATTATGTATAGGGTAACTGGCTATCTGTTTGCATTTACAGTACATGCTAGTTGAGCATTATTTTGTGCAAAGAAAAGAAAAATGGCAGATTTACAATTTAAATACCCTGAACTCTGAAGGCCATTTGAGGGATTTTGAATCCCTTGCAAACTACAATATTGTAAAAGTTGAATGGCTAAATGCATTCTCTGCATAATACTACAAACAAGCCAGTGCCACATGTAATGTTGCGTAAAATCTTTTGATGGGTCTCTTTTTAATCTGACTGAATCCCACCCGAAAGATTATCTACTACTGCCATTACGGTTTTTGTTTTCTTAACCAAATGTTAAATAATTAATTTCAGTATAATTCAGGGTGGATTAGTGATGAAAGATTAGACATCATCCAAAATCTGTAAATCAGCAACCTTAGTTTGTATCAGAAATTTATATCAACAATAGGTTGTGTATAAAAACACTTACTAAAAATTCATCAAAGTCCATTGCCTCAAACTCACTTAAAATTTCATCACACAAGAGCTGAAAAAAAAATATTAACATTACTTAGCAAAATAACCAGATAAGAAAATATGATGATGTCAAAATAAAGACACTTACAAAAAAATGGATTCATTGTGTCTGCAGTTAGAGGAGGTTAAAACCCAATTAATACACAAAAACACATACAGCTAGTTATTTATTTGGGCGACGTTTTAAAGAGTATTCTCTCAACTTAGCTGTTTTTCCATAAGTATGTGTTTTTGTGTATTGATCTATCTAGTTACTAAATGCCTCTGAAAGATTATCAACCTCAATATTGTGAGTGACATGCTGGATCACTGATTGGGAGGTCGTTCGATCTGGTATTGGTCGAGAACTTCCTCAGTATTTTCCAGCTTGCTTTCCTGTTGTCAGCAGTACAGGACAGACAACATGGCATGATCCTGTGTACATATTAAGACTTTGATGGAAAGTAGGCAGATGAAGAATAGTCTGATGTTAAACCCCATTTTATTTACATCATAAATTATTAGTTTTTTTTTATATTTTATATCTATTTTCCATTATGTAAAAAACGAAAATCTAAAAATTGAGCATCCTTGGCATTTGTTACAATAGCTGAACAGAATCAATATTCTTGACTTAAGTTAACTTTAATATCATCTCATCAAAAATTTACATTACTCATTTTGATACTATCATATGATAATATTTATTTCTATAATTGACAGACATGTTTCAGCCTACTCTTCGATATTCCAACTCTCTTTTATGTGCACAGTTGGATCACAGTTTTTTGTACCATCTGAATGACTAGACAATGTTTCACTGTCAGCCACCCCTTAAAAAAAACAAAAGGTTCTTTTAGGTCAACCTGAAACATGTTTTTTTTTCTCTTAAAATAGATAATTTCACCTCACCTTGTTTTCATCTGACAACTTCAACATTCTTATTTCTCTTTCACTGTCAAAAAACCTTGAACTCATTACCCCTGAACTCTGTGATAGGTCAGGGGTCAATAATCGTCTGAAGGTCAAGGCAAATAGCTGATCTAATTGATGAGAATTAGATTTTTGAAAAGCACTGGAAAAAACCCCAAAAAACCCAATAAATTTGATTTGTTTTTTTCGGTAGGAGATTAATTGGTTGTATGAGCTGCTTTTCAAGAAGGGAAATGGGCTGTAATGTCTTATTCAATGTAATGAAGACTGACGTACACCATGCAGTGTGCTTTGAGAAATATTTTGCCCTGACAGTGGCACTACTGCCAACTCTTGTTTTGACTTCCAACACTGGTTTTGAAGGAATGGAGTAAATCTTTATTCAATTTATAAATTTTTGTGAAGGGTTATGTGTGAGCAAGGAAGACCGTAGAGCTATGAGTATAGGCTTTAGTTTAGACATGTTGTTTCAACTCCTTGCATAGATAGTCATTGAAAAGAACGTTTACTAATTAAATTGAAATTTTTGGATCCTTTCATTACCTTTTAACATCCCCAAACATAAATTTTAACAGTTGACTTATTTCATCTTTAATCATATTTAAACTATGTAATGATACTCTGAAATCATAACAAACATTGTATTTAAACTATGTAACGATACTCTGAAAGAATAACAAATATTGTATTTAAACTGTGTAATGATACTCTGAAATAGTGCCAGGTAAATACAATAAAAACAGTAATAATATAATATTGTTAGTATCATGTATCATCATATTTGTTATAGACTTTAATATTATAATAAGATAGGTTGCCAGGCAATGAAACATACGCCCACAACAGCTATATCGTCCGGACAGTCAACCAGAGTTGTTGCATATTTTTACTTTTTTCGGTAATGAAACATTTATAATACATTAAAATCTGATTAAGAGTAACAAATCATTAAGTAAATATCAGAAAACCATTAGAATTTGTTTGGTTTTTATAAAGTTCTGCCCCATGCTAACACTTAGTATACAAAACTTTTAATATCATGGATTTAGCTGTTGAAGTCATAAAGATTCATTGATAATCAATATACTTGTTCGTCTCAAGACCTTAATCTCTGTGTATCAATCTGAAGTCAATCGTATATTAACTTTAGCCTCTAGAGCGTCCACAAGATTTTTCAAAGTGATCAAGGGCCATAACTCTGGCAGTAATTATCGGAAATCGCTGAAAATCAAAAGGCTTCTTCGTCTCATGACCTTAAACACTGTGTATAAATTTAAAGTCAATTGGATATTAACTTTGACCTCTAGAGCGTCCACAAGATTTTTTGAAGTGCTCAAGGGCCATAACTCTGGCAGTAATTATTGAAAATCGCTGAAAATCAATAGGCTTCTTCGTCTCATGACCTTAAACACTGTGTATAAATTTAAAGTCAATCGGATATAAACTTTAGCCTATAGAGAGTCCACAAGCAATTGTGGACGCCGGCCGGCCGGCCGGATGGACGGACGGACCGACGGACACGACTGAAAATAAATGTGCCAGTCATGTTCAAAATTCTGGCACTTGTCAATGGAGAATGAGATTTATTAATAAAAGTATCAAAGTTATTATTCTAACCCCTTAACTGTGTAATTAATTTGACGTTAACTACCCCCTATTGCGTAATTAATTTGACGAAAAACGTCATATTTGGGCCTATTTTTTCCTGAATACAAATTTGAGTGGTCTTAAGCCAAAATAAAACTAACAGTAAATAGAGTTGTCTTCCTTCAATTAGATTCCTCGACCAGGCGTAATAAAACGTCCTACACAATGCTGAGATCGTGTTCGAAGAATAGGTTGGGGAAAATACCTCCAGGGCGTTATATTACGTCCTACACACGGTGAGTGGCAGTTGTCCAGGACGTTATATAACGTCCTACGCAGTTAAGGGGTTAACTAAATTAATGTTTTATGATACAAATATATACTGGGTGGCCCTTGCTAAATAATCCTTGGTGTTTTAGATAAATCTATAACTTCTCAACTATTGTAGCACCTATATAATATTATCGGTCTCTATATATAGGTAATCCAAACCCTAACCATAGAAGAATGAAATACAAAAGTGTATTGTGGCATTGGATTATCCTTGCTTTAAATAAATTCTTAATTCTTCCTTTAATCTTTGTTTGTCTCTGTAAAACCCTAACCCTTGATAAATGAGATACGTACCTTTTAGCTGGTAACAATAGCACTAATACATCTCTATTTACAACAATATAACTAACATGGACTAACTCATTATTCATTAACAGTGTAGAGCTGAAAAACAGTAATACATGTTATTACCGGTAAGGCCATATAAAAAAATATTGTGGTTTTCAGATAATTCTGCCTCACTTAAAAAGGGATGCAAATGATTCGTTTTCATTTTAAAAAACCCAAAAAACAATCTCATTAACTACTGCATGTAAAACTTTCCCTGGTTATAGGAAGTAGCTCTATAAAAAAAATACTGGATTAATCATACATTTCTATAAACAATATGCTGAGATAAATATAGTGTCCAGACCCTGAAATGCGATGTTAAGAGAAGTCATTTAGCCTAGTACTGATCTTTTGACAAAATAAAACACATAAATGAAAAAATCGTTCCCACATCAGATTTTTGGTAATGATTGTCTGAGAACCAGAATATTTATTTTGTATGGCCTAAAATGTGAAAGATATCCTCAACACTTTATTCAAATCTACTCCCACCAGCAGTAAAGCTCTAAAATTATTATCAACAAATCATGCAGGAAAAGATTTTTAAAAAATCGATGATAAACTCAGTCCCAAGATTTAAAAGTAAAAATGTGAACAGAAAGATAAACAAGATTTTTGCTCTTCCTCTAAAATAAGAACAATTTCGAAAGAGTGTCTCCCACAAGAACAACAAGATAAGTAGAGCTTGGGACCAAGTTCCTGGTCCATCAATGTGTGACATATATATAGGTGATAAGTAGGCCTAAACATTCCAGTTACATGTACCTACCCTTTAGAATGGTACATGTAGACATTAAAATCAAGCAAAGAATATGCTAACACATGATGTATATATATGATTGATTTGGCTCAAAGTTTCAGGCAGTTTGGGCCTTGCTTCAGAAGTTAGCAATCATCACTGTTTCTCATGGTAATTTTTAATAGAGTTACCTACCTTTTAGCATGGTAGCCAGTAACATCAACCAAAGAATACGCTAATGTAATAAATAAACCACGGACATTTTGAATACAGTTTGAGTTACTAGGATACTGATATATAATATCACCCTGAAATAGAAAGAGAAATGGGGTTTAACATGCATTCAACACAAACTGTGTAATTTCAGGATTAACAAATGGAACAATTTAATTTCAATAATTTACTTGAGCATAAGGGTCTTTAAAAGTGGGAGGAAATTGGAGGTCAATGAGACAACAATACTCCTTGTCATGTACATGCTTGGGATCGAAACCAAGCCACCTGACTCAATGACAGACCTTATGATCTAAAGAGCATGTTAGACCCCCCACCCTGAAAAAACACATATTACAAAAAATAAGGAATGAATACATTAAAAGGTGATTCAACTCTCTAATCCTGTTCAGGCTAATCTGAATAATCCTATAGTATGTTACTCCAATTAGCTTGGATCAATAACTAAAGGCTCTGTTACACTAGTGGATTGATCCTTTAAGACAAATCCGACAAAAAGTCTTAAAAGGTAATTGCTGTAGCTTTCTCGGTTGAGTTCAACATCAGCTATTTTGAGAAGAAGTGCTGGCCAAAATATGGGTAAACAACATCAATGGTAATTGCATTTAACATTTAACAGCTTCTGATTCAAAGGTTTCTGGTTATATACTATTCAAAAAAAGTAGGGGATATTTGATTTTTAAGTGTTATTAAAGTCACCTAATGAAACTGACGAAGAAACAAATGACAAAATGAAATGAAGTTCACATTCATCGATTTATTCCAAATGATCGTTAGACTAAGTAAGGCACAGACTGACCATTATAAGGGTAAAATGATACCCGGGGTCAAACAGCAAAGTTACCACAGCATCACAACCAAGTCAGTAACGGGTAAATCCTCCTCTGTTTGCCAAACAAGCATTGATCCGACGTGGCATACTCCTAATGAGACGTCTAAGGTCATTTTGGTCCAGATTGTCCCATTCCTGTTGCAACGCAGCAGCAAGTTCTTGGACATTGACAGGACGTTGTTGACGTTGACGTAACCTCTGTCCAAGCATGTCCCAGACATGCTCGATGGGGGAGAGGTCGGGACTCAGTGCTGGCCAAGGTAATGTGGTGATGTTCTGTTGTTGGAGGTAACCTGTAACGATCCTGGCCCTGTGACATCTTGCGTTGTCATCCTGGAAGATGAAACGGCGGCCATGACGTCGTGCGAACGGCACAACATGGACTGCCAAGATGTTGTCCCGGTAGTACTGGCCTGTAACACGCCCTGCAACAACATGTAAAGCCGTTCTTCCAGCAACAGTGATGCCTCCCCACACCATAACAGAACCACCCCCAAATCGATCATGTCTGATGACGTTAACGTCTTGGAAGCGCTCGTTTCGACGACGCCACACCCTCCTACGTCTGTCCAAAAAATCAACAGTGAACCTTGACTCATCTGAAAACATCACATTGCTCCAGCGTCGATTATCCCAGTGTTGACGATCCCTACACCAACGACGTCTTGCCTGAATGTGATGATCTCTCAAACAAGGGATCACGCGAGGACGTCAGGCGTTTAGGTGACGCCTATGCAGTCGATTCCGAATCGTCTGGCCACTCACTCTCACACCAGTGTCTGTTTGAAGACGAGCGCTGATCTGATTTGCTGTGATGACACGATTTCTCAAGGCCAAGGTACGGATAAATCGATCCTGGGCTTGAGTTGTCGCCCTTGGTCGACCTGAGCGTGGTCTGTTCTGTACAGATTGTGTATCACGGTATCTGGACCATAGCCTGCTTATGACAGACTGATAAACATTCATCGTCCGCGCCACAACCGCCTGTGTTGTGCCGATCTGTAGCATGCCAAGGGCACGTAACCTTTCATTTTGGGTAAGCCGACGCATATCAAAATTTGTTTTCTGGTCACTAAAACAATTAAACTGATGTTTCCACCCTGGAATTCAATGCCACAATGACTGTAACATTCAAAGTCAGAGTCGTGCAAATCTTGGGTTGGACCCCCATGATGATCCCAAGCATCACCTGCATTCCATGCGGTAGCTATTGGTG
The DNA here is from genome assembly GCF_932274485.2 of Patella vulgata. NCBI lineage: Eukaryota > Metazoa > Mollusca > Gastropoda > Patellidae > Patella > Patella vulgata. The sequence goes on along the minus strand of NC_065886.2, from coordinate 39,596,108 downwards.
CGTTTGGGCGTCACATGTAACTGGAAATGTTTCTTCTGTTAGGTTCTATAGTGACTTTTTTCGTAGTCATTTGCATATTTTAGTATTATGCCCCCAAAATCAAATATCCCCTACTTTTTTTGAATAGTATATTAATCAGGGTTCAATCCTGATGTTGTTCGAATCGTTCCATGGGTTATATTAATCAGGGTTTAATCCTGATGTTGTTCGAATCGTTTCTTGGGTTTCCAATCCTGGCTTCCCACTAGTCAGTGATACAAAATGTTAAAGAGTCCACTACAGTAAGAAATTGGAATGATCAATCTCAGTATGACTTAACCTTCCTGTCTGCAAATTACATGGAGTAGGCCTGTCTCTATTAGCCGATACAGAAATGTCAAGACATTAACCACATTTCATTTCATTGGACAGTTTATGAAAAAAAAATTAAAAAGAAATTAAATAGTTACAAATCAAACTAGTCAATGATGACCAATTAAAATAAAACCTAGTTTACATGCCAGTCTCACCTGTTCATTGTTTTGTTCACTAGAAACATCTTCCAGTGTAAGATACAGTACACCATAGATATAGTCATGTAGAGTTTTCTCCCCTTGTTGTAACGAGGTATTAGTTAAACGTTTGTATAAATTATTACCAGATTTACTGGGGTGTGGTGGTGTACCAATTATAACTGGTGATCTCACAGTTAATTTAGCTTCCTGAAAAATAGAACACAATTAAAAATATAGAACACAATTTTAAAAAATAGAACAAAATAAAAAATAGAACAAAATAAAAAATAGAACAAAATAAAAAATAGAACAAAATAAAAAATACATAACACAATCAAAAATACAAAATAGTGCATGATAAAAAAAACTCAAACACAATATAAAACAAGAGAAAATGTTTAAAATAGTGCATGATAAAAAAAACTCAAACACAATATAAAACAAGAGAAAATGTTTAAAAAAGAAAAAGAAAATGTTTAAAAAATAAAAAGAAAATGTATCAATGTTTGTTTGTTTATAGAATGTCGATGTTACTAAAGTACTGGAAGGGCAGAAATGAAAATGAATATTGGTTATCATTTTTTAACCAGTTCACCTGTTTAACAAAAATGTGACTGGTCATCCTTATCGGTAACTAAACATACCAAGTCGAATACCTTGGATATAACAAGCAATCAAAACAACAACATACTGTTTATTTACACTGTATTCCACATGTATAAGTCAAATGTCGATTTTGAACAGATCTATATGCCAGAAACATATTCAAAAAAATAATTTAAGAAATATGCGTTTTTATTGGCCAAGAGCTGAAATTTGTTCAATGAATTTAGTGTTCAGCCAAGGAACCATTAGTATTTTTAAAAATTTTAGCTTGAAGTTTTCACGAATAGGCAGCTGCCATGTTAATGTACCTACCATATGATGACTTAAAGCTCTGAAGACTGTACCAAGATTCATCCAAGATACCTGTATATCATTTACTGATATTAACATATCACCTGTAATAAAATAAACAACAATCTAATTACGGCAAAACATTACTTTTTCAAACAGTTTACAAAGCACATTGACAGGAAAGGTTGTAAAAATAATAGACAATAAGGGTTACAAAAATGAATTGACTAAATTGGTACAGTACAGGGAATTCACTTCAAAATTTTACCAGTCAATCCATTTTTGACTTATTTATTTACTTACATGTATTATAGAATATGACAAGTTTAGTATTATCCGAAATTGTTTTAAAATATTTCTATCTGTTTTACACAAAAGAACATACAAGTACATGTAAAAGGTTAAATTCTGAGTGAAGTCTGTGTCACTACAGACCCGGGACTGTACAGCGCAGTGGCCGCTTACAGCTAGCCCCCGGATCCATTCACTTTTTTTGAATTGTCGGTATGTTTGTGTTTTCTTGAGTATGATGTCCTGTCCGTGTATTTGTTTTTGTGTAAATTTTGTGTGGTTCAGTCCCCCTGCACTTACTATTAGAAATTCGGATTTCTTGCCATGTAAATTGACTTAAGACCACCAATTTCACTGTGTCTATGACCCTGTAAAGATAGTATTTTGTTACCATACCTCTGTGAATCTTGCGACAATATTCAGCCGGTGAACCAGGAACCACATCTTGAACTATGACCTTTCGTTCACGTAATGCTGGACTTCTCCGAACAGTTATAGAGTCTAGGTTTGGTTTATGGTTATACTGACATAAAATTATACCGAATAATTGTTCACACAATGCTGCACCTGAAGAGTCATATTTTCGAGAATCTGAGATTTGTGGCATCAAATATATCTGTTTATTTCTTTCAGACTTTTTCTCACTGGATTGAACGCTTTGACTGTATTCTGAACCATATGAACAACTTGAATGATCGCTGCCTCGAAATTTTGAATTAAAAACATTGTTATTTTTTTCATAAAAACTGTCGTCTGGGAAAAGAGAACGGCTGTTCTCATAGTGAGCACTTAAAGGATTGTCAAGTTCTTGTAAAAAGTCTTCATGTTCTGGTGAAAATACTTCAGGTTTCATACCATAAGGGAGGCAACTGGCATTTGTATCAATATCATTACTATGGTAAACAGTGTTTTCTGAGCTCGGATGACAATTGGTTGGATTTTTAATGGGTTGAAATCTCTCATCAGCCAAACCTCCATCTGCTTCTTTGGGCCTCTCAAATTCTGCTTGTCTGAAAATATTTTGATTTGATAAGTTTATTTTCGTAGTGGAAATTTAGAGAGTTGCATGAATCCCTTTGGGACTAATCAGTATACAGCATTTTTCACAAACTGTTAAGTCAGATACTGATTAAAAATAATACGTTTTATGTTCAGCTACATGTACAAACTGTAGACTGTTGATATTTAAAGTATATATATATATAATAAGCCCTACTTGATGATTGATAATTCACTTTGATGTCTTGAAATTTCAGTCTTCACTTAAATAATTACGTCTCTTGCATGAATTAACATTATTTTCATAAAAAATTATGAAAATTATTTTCATTGATTTTTAACAATACATAGACACTACTAGACAGTGATATTCTTATTCTTTTAGGCCTAATAATAGGCCTATAATAAACAACAAATGTCTGAAGAGCATTTTAAAGTTGTTACCATACAAATATACATACCGACTTGCTAAACCATGTACACTGCTATCATTAGAAAAATCTCTGAAATTTTTAGAACAATCTGGTTGATAGGTTGGGCATGCTGAACGTCTTGCATTCGGAGCCGAACTTGACGTTTGGTTGTGAACATTCCGATGGACTTGTCTGTTTTGAGAATTTCGAAAGTGTCTCGATTTTAATCGCCCTTCTGAATCTGTGTAGATTTCTTGTTCTTTGTCTGGTTCATAAAATGGACCAATTTGTGGAAAAAATGCCATAATCGGCAAGAACTTTACAAACTTTTTACATTAATTAATAAATTAAGCCATTATTTATCTATTGCCATTTGTTTACATCCGGGCAATTTGAAGAAATTAGCTAGCTATTTATAGTTTGATATTCGAGTTTTCATTGTCTTTATTAGCACCATTCGGGGATATATTTTCATATTTCTAGTATTTATTATATTTAGATATTCTGATTTGCTATCTATGTTTTCAGTTCTATGTAGAAATGCAGATATCTTTATTTTTACAAAATTATTATTCGAAAGACGAAAACTAATGTTTACCTACATTCTTTAACAAAACATGTCTTTTAACGCCAAAGACGTCGCGAAGGGAATTAACTCGCAAAAGCTTGGTATATCGGACTAAAACCACTTTTTCATTGGCTACTCAGGTCTGCGAGAATCTAAGACGAAGCTATCAAGACTGGAAATATCGCTACTCCGTGGATCTCAGTACACCCAATCATTTATTCCTCTTTTTTCAAAATACTTAATTACGAAAGCCCGACATGAAATGCATAATAAAACATTTTCGTTGACGAAGACACAAAATTTAGTGGAGAGAATTAGTTGCAAGAATCTGCCTATCAATCTTTTCTTAAATCCGATGAAACGATTCTGGTATTCATTTTAAATGAATAATAAGAAGTAGTCCACCGTCCACGTTTCGGCCACATAAGTTTGTACTACAGATGCCATGCCATGGTCGAAACCGAAACGTCGTACATTCTCCTGCTGAACTCTCGGAAGAGACTGACAACAGATTTTCATAGAACCCATCAGTAAAAGGTACGCATACTCTAAATCATGTGCAACTAATTTGTAAATTTTAAGCAATGGTTTATAATATTTTTTTATACTGTAGATCTGATAACGTTTGATTTATGTTGCAGACAGTTATTTCCTTTCAGTTGATTTCATTTGATTTATAGTTGATATAAAATATATCAATATGAAGAGACATCCACCCAGCAACAATAATATATAGCTTTGGTCACGACTAACGACAAGATAAAATATAAATACATGGGTCTAATACGTGGCGTGGTGGCTTAGTGAATGTGAATAAGCCGTTGACTCGCTAGCCTTGTAGTCCAGTAAAAATAAGAGTTGACCTAGAATTGCAACAAGCGGTTTATTGGCACCGTTGTGTTCGTGGAATCATCCTCTACAACATATCCAAAGTTCTTTGATTTTCGGGGCGGGGAGAGGGCCTAATTTACATAAATTTAAAATGGCCGCCAAATGTACCTTTCGAGTCTCATACCTCCTTTAATATGGAGTTTTCACCTTATAAAATTATTACAGATAGAAACATGATTGTAATATCTCGAGCGCGCAACTTAATTATCTCTAGCGCTCGATTTAATTATCTCGAGCACTCGACTTAGTATCTCGAGCGCTCGACTTGGTATCTCGATATTATTACTTTTCTTTTGGATATCCTAAATCAGCCACCGTAGAATATAAATAATCACATGCGCATTAAATTATTGTGCAGCCCCGAATTGTCCAACTTCGTCTAAAGTAACATTGTAACATACGTATATTACATACAATGGACGATTATGACGACAATGTTAGAAATCGAGGGCGAGAATTCAAGAGAGCGAGAAGCCGGGGGCGAAGGGGCGAGATTACGAGACAGTGACGAAACATGAAATGAAATGAAATGGAGTTTAACCCATTCTTATATCGAATTTCAACTACCAATGGTTCTTTTACGTGCACGCCAATGTATACACGGGACCTCAGTTTTTCGCCCTATCGAAACGACTATGCGTTGTCCCTTGCCAGCACCTCCATCTTGCACCACTAACAAGGGGGAAACCACGCCGGAAAATCCTGATGAACTTTCTCGGCCAACGCAGGGATCGAACACGGAACCTCCAGGTAAGCGAGCCAACGGCTTACTCCGCGATGAAAGGGCGAGAATGTGAGTATCTCGCCCCGAGAACACGATATTATTTTACCTCGAATTCTCGCTTTTTCGCCACTGCCTAGGCAAAATCGCCCCATAGCACATTTGATAAACTATGCCGTAGTTTAAATAACCGTGGTCTGCCCACAATAAGATAGTTTTTGTCTATAAAAACTATTCTTTCTAATAAAAAAATAACATATTGTCACCGGAATATTCAAATAAATATAACGACATTCGATGATAATGAATACGACTCTAGTTGGAATATTTGTAGATTATTGTGGATTTGAGTAGACTTGTTGGATTTGGGTAAATTAGTTGCAGGTAGTGCACATGCGTACTTCCTAGGCGAGAAAGCGAGAAGCCAAGAGTGCAATAACGCGAGGATTTTCAAAGGCGAGAAAGCCAGAAGTAGAGTTAAAGTAATTTCGTGTTCTCTGGAGCGAGATCCTTGCATTCACACCTTGTTTACTCGCGTTCTCGCACTCTCACTCCCTAGTCCTCTCGCGGAGACTTTTCGCGGAGACTTCTTGGGGAGAGAATTCGAGATTATGAAATGGCCGCATGAGGCTTCCGTAACATACATACAATACTTGCCTTATATATTATTTCCCTCGTTTGACGTAGGAATGAATTAGAGGGAAATTATTTTCATATTGTTGCAAGAGTATTTCTATAGTTGTGTATGCAGGTGCATTGAGCTTAGTCCGGTCGCCAAACCCAATATTTCGAGTGAACCTGGAAATTGTATACAAAGTTTTTTTTATGATCGATTTTAGTAGCCGAGGGTGTCCTCTTTCAGAATCTGCAGGGTGAACCTCGGTCACCCTTGAGCGTTTTGAAAAATTCAAGATGGCGTCCAAGACGGCCGCCACATGAAATAATCCCCTATAGCTCACATAGTATTTATTCTAGGATGATAATTTAGGTGGGGTCAAGGAATACACTGAAATCATTTATTATGGTTCGGGGTGATTAGATGATAGTAAAATCAAACATGCCAGACAATATGGCCCTTTAACTCGTTAGCGGCCGTTGGGGGCGATGATTTCAACGAACTAAACAATATTTAGAGACAAACTATATATTTCTGGACATAGGAGCGTATGAGTGATAGCCACACAAATCCCTATCAGGGACTCTGGTGTCACATGGATCGGTCCAGAAAAGGGAGACACAAGCTGTTTGTTTAACATTTAAAAAAACAAATTCTACACGCGAAACAGGAACATTACCTCCACAAAACTTGGTAATATCCAGTTTAATCCTTAGTCCTTAGTCGTGTTTCTGGCTGCAACCTGCAACTTGTTCTAGATCAAGTTCCGGTGGATTCCGATCTTCCAGTGAACGTCACTCAATAGCTTTGTGATGAGCTCTTTTTACGTTCTGTGCAAATGTATCATTCGTTGAGCAAGATTACATACCGAAACATTTCAAGTTTAAGATGTCCACACCTTCCAACGTGTTTCAGACATAGATTTCTAGAACTCTGTCCATAACAAGTGACATATATACAGTGGCCTGTGTAACTGTGTAAGCAATGATTTTATTAGAGTGTCTATTACTCCGACGAGTGAGAGAGAATATAATCAAGCTCTAACCACTTACAAAGCTGTTCCTTTCCCCACGACGTAACCGCATGTACCCGTGTCACATCCAGTAAGAGAATGAGCTGGCAGGATTTCAATGATAATTGACATGTGTTTCACCGTAGTTTGACCAATGTCAACGGTTGTTCTTTCCTCGATTGGCGATTCCACTGTAAGCTTGTTATGGACCGAGCTGTTGCAAATCGATGACTGAAACACAATAGTGGTATAGGCATCCAATCTGGACATGTATCGATATCATCCCCACCTATACCATGTAGTCTAGCTCCAACGAATGATGTGTTTGTATCGAACGAAAAAATATGTCATCGCAAAGCTATTGAGTGGCGTTCACTGGAAAATCGGAATCCGCCGAAACTTGATCAGGAACTGTATTGCTGGGAGAAGGACACATTGAAAACATTACAACCGGTAAACTTGCTCCGGAGTCTGCCATGTGGCTCATCAGATGCAGATGCAAGAGTGACAGCTCATGTTGTACGTGTGCTTGTAGCTGCACTAGGGATGGCTTATAATATACAATATTTTGCGCTTGTGCTGTCACAGGTTGCAGCCAGAAACACGCCTAAAGGATTAAACTGGATATTGCCTAGTTTTTTGGAGGTTATGTTCCTGTTTTGCGGGTAGAAACAGCTTTATCTCCCTTTTCAGGACCGACCCATGTGGCCCTAGAGCCCCTGATAGGAATGTATGTGGTGTTATCCTATCACTAATACGCTCCTATGTCCAGAAATATATAGTTTGTCTCTAGAGATAGTTTGGTTCGTTGAAATAATCGCCCCGAACGGCCGCTAACGAGTTAAAGGGCCATATTGTCTGGCATGTTTGATTGTACTATCATCTAATCACCCCGAACCATAATAAATGATTTCAGTGTATTCCTTGACCCCAGAAACATACGGTTAGACACCAAAATTATCATCCTAGAATAAATATACTCAGTCAAATTAAAAACTTGACACTGATGAATTTCAACAAATTTTTATTCTAGTAAGTCAAATAAATTTTAAAGTGTTTCTAACGATAGTAAGTAGTAAGAAGCCTTTAATTTCATAAAATTGTAAAGTCTCGCGACTTTTGAGCATATAAAGATGAAAAACCTGAAAAACACGTGCAAACACAAACTCGTGAGGTCAATCGATGCAAGTTTGCTTAAACTGAACACGCGCACGTAACTTGAACTGGAAAAACAAATTAAAATTGTTATTTTCATCTTTGTTAGAAAATGCCGCGCCTTTCAAATGTAGAACGTCTACGTGCTATAGGTAGGCTCTATGCTGGTCAGTCTGGAATTCGGTTGTCTTTAGTGACGAATCTCGATTCACTTTGAGATTTGCCGATGGCAGGGCCCGAGTGTACCGCAGACGAGCTGAACGTTATGCTCAAGTATGCGTCGGAGAAATTGACCGATTTGGTGGCGGCAGCGTCATGGTTTGGGGTTCTTTTTGTGCACATGGACGTTCTCCTCTTGTTGTTGTCCAAGGGAACTTAAATGCTGTCCAGTACAGGGATCAGATTTTGCAACCTGTTCTTCTTCCGTTTATGCAGAGACATGGGCCTGGACTAACGTTTCAACAAGACAATGCTCGACCCCATACAGCAATTGCTACCCAGAATTTTTTAAAAAATGCCGGTGTCCAAGTCCTGGATTGGCCGTCGCTTAGCCCCGACCTTAATCCTATTGAACACATCTGGGACGAACTGGGTCGACGTGTTCGTCAGCAAGTGAATCCACCACTGACGTTGCAGGACCTTCAACATGCTCTTGCTGAGCAGTGGCGACGTCTTCCTCGGGTAGTGTTTACTAATGTTCTGAGATCCATGAGAAGACGTTGTGTGGCAGTACGAGACGCTAGAGGAGGCCACAACCGTTACTAAACACTTCATTCCGATTGTTCTCCAAGTCTGTGAATTTCATTTTGGGGGGTACTGTGACATCACGAACGTTATCAATGTCAAGGACTTTCGGCGAGACGTATTCTTGCTTTCTGTTGATGTCAAGGTCGTCTGTGCACAACATAACACTAAAATAGTTGCCTTAAACCAAATATTAAAAATCTAGTCCCAAAAATCCCGAGTGTCAAGTTTTTAATTTGGGTGAGTACTATGGGAGCTATAGGGGATTATTTGATGTGACGACCGTCTTGGACGCCACCTTGAATTTCTCAAAACGCCCAAGGGGGACCGAGGTTCAACCGGCAGATTCTGAAAGAGGACACCCTAGGCTACTAAAATCGATCATAAAAAAACTTTGTATACAATTTCCAGGTTCAGCCATAGTTCTGCCGGACTAGCTGCGTGAGTCACTTCAGGCGACACTAGTTGACACGTCAACACTGAATTTTTAGGGAAATTAATGTAAATTGTTCAAAATAATATAATAAAGATTTGTTTGTATATTGAGCATGTTTGTTTTAACATAGTTTGTATTTGATTATTGTAAATACAGCTGGTTGATAGTGTCGCCACAATGCCATTATTGTGTTATGTTATTTGTTGGTCGTACTCTGAAGTACGAGGTTTATAATGAGAAATAGTGTTCCCTCAAACGATTCGATTCACGCGGCTAATTGTTATTTTCTAGGAAATAGCTACGCTTGGTTGCCACTGACATCATATCTAAGAGACGGATAAGTGACAGTGCATATAAAAGTTACACTGTATGCGAGCGGAGCGTATTTTGTGAGAGACATTACTTTACGTATAGAGCGAGTTACATGTTTACAGGTAAGTAAATAGTTATATATATATATATATCAATGAAATGAAATGGAGTTATAACGTCCTACTGTTCTGCGCCACGCCCTCTGTCTTGCATTACCGACAAGGGATAACCATGTCGGAAAATCCGATGAACTTTCTCGACAAACCGAATATTCAGGTTAGCTCACTACGGTCATAGTAAGCCATCCTGGTTTTCTATATATCTATGATCCTACCTTATACGCAACATGTTTGTGTAATGTGTATAATAAGTTATTATGTATGACCTAAATACGTGTATAGATAAATAGAGAATGTAACCACTGTAATATTCCGCCCATTTTTTAGTAGTTGTTTTAAAACACATATAAATAACGTAAATACAATGAACTTAAAGTATAACATCTGTCTATCTTATAGTCTGATAGTATCAATGATTTAGAGAAATAAGTCCGGGCTGGAGTTTTGGCGTGAGGTCTTGGGGATTACCCGAAAATGTTATAAAATCAGAAGCCCTGAAGTAATATTTCTGCTTTTTTAGGTGCATACAGTTATAGGATTAGAGTTGAGTCAGTTGAAAAAAAATATGCTCTACAACCAGAGGCGTACTGTGTGGGTAGGTAGGCAACCGCCTATCCTGCTCTCATTAAGCAAAAACAAAACAAACCATCGAATCTGATGACATTTCCAACCATGGAATAGGGGCGTGTTTGGCCATGTGCCTCTCTTACCAAAAAGTTACCCCTCTTTTGTTAAGTGCCCCCGTTTCTGAAAAAGTGCCCTCGAATTTCGAAAGAGTTACTTAAAATACTCGTAGAAATGACCTGGTCAATGTCGTCCTATTCCCATTGCCCTAATGAAAACAACGTGCCCTAATTTCCTATTGCCCTTCCCTTGTTCCAAACAGATCTAGCGATACTAAAACCCAACCGCACCCAATGTACACCCTCAAAAATAAATATAAAATTACAATGAAAAATACATGTATGTAATTTCTTTAACATAACACTGTAAAAATATCACTGCATGTTTTCCGTCGTGCTTTCCTTGCCAGTGATGCAGGATAGAGGGCCGGACAGGGATAGCTGTTTAGTCGTTCGGATGGTACGCAATACCGAGTTCCCGTGTACACGTTAGTGTGCACGTAAAAGATCCCTATTAAACTGTTAAAATAATATGTATATTTACAGTTATAAGTATACTTAAATACAGTGTCCGATTTGTAATATCACATAGTTTGTTAATTTACATTTAAAACGTGTAAATGCATATGAATACAAAGATTATGTAAGATTACATGTAGAAATACAACCATATGTCAGTTTACATTATGTGAGCTGTATATTAACAGAATTGCCATTTGAATTATTATTTTACAGCAAATTGTAAATTAACTTTCAAAGAGTAGCCACATTGGTTATTCCCTCTTTGGCCACATGCAAGATTACATCAAACGTAACGTAAAAATACAACCATATGTCAGTTTACATTGTGTGAGCTGTATATTAACAGAAATGTCATTTGAAATAGTACTTTTACAACAAATTGTAAATTACTGTCAAATAGTGTTCAAATCGGTTATTCCCTTCGACCACATATTGAATTTCGTGCAAAATATTTACTGTTATATCAGTCAGATTAGTCTATTTTAGAGAAATAGGTTATTCAAAATCTGAATGCACCTAACTGGCGTATGGAGACAATGATATGCCATAGATAGGGTTGTGTGGGACATTTTGCTTCGTGTCATGCCTCCTACTCTTTCCATTGTAAGAAGCAGAACTGTAGGGCGCTAAACCCCATTTTATTTAATTTCTTTCCATTATCGAATGATGTTTTGCATGCTCGGTTGAAAGGTCAGCAAAACTTTATGTGTTCGCCAGGATCTAACCTAGGACTACTTAGCCGAGTATATTTCAATTAAATATACACTTTAAATTGTATTTTTACCGTATAATGACTGGTAGGAAGTTGCCAGTAAAATCACTGTATTTTAAATGTACCTCTAAATGATAGATTTAGATTTACAAACACCACGTAAATTTACAGTGAGTGTAAAGATAACTTTGAGGTAAATTTACAACCACAGTGTAAATTTACAGTGAATGTAAGATAACTTTGAGGTAAATTTACAACCCCAGTGTAAATTTACAGTGAACGTAAATTTACCTCCCTTTCTATTTACAAGTTATTTTACACTCACTGTAAATTTACAAGGCAGTGTTAAAATACAGTCAATTTACTGTCAACTTTCTGCCAGTCAATTTATGGTAAAAATACACAAATATTATTTACAGTCAGTGTACGTACATACACCATTGATCAATCAATCATACTTGCTTGCTGACTCACACTCAAAGATCATATTTCTCCTCGGATTGAGGCCGTTATACTTTTAAGTGGATACGAAGATGGATTTTAGTTATTTTGAAAAATATATATGCCCGGTTCGTCCCTGAAAAACAGATGAGTAGTAACCGTACTTGTCTATCATTAGAACAACTTGCCCCACCAAAACGTGTCAGAGTTTGGCACAAATATCTGGTGAAAACGACGTGGGCTAATATTCAACATTCAATCTATTTCGACGAGGCCTAGATTTAGCTGGGTGCTGACCGGGCAGCAGCAAGGGCCCCAGAATTGAATGACACTTGACATGTACCCTATGTATGGAATACCAGCCATTTTTGTTGTTGTTTTTCTTTACTCGTAGGTACCCCAGCATGGCCCCGCCCTACATGCCCCCACCCCAATCTGGATAACGCGCTTGCTATATTATTACTATGTACAATGAGTAACGTAAATGATAAGACAGCAGCCTTCGTGCCACTTGTCTCACTCCAACTCTTAACGTATTCGGGTGGGGGTGGGGCTGAATGGTTAGCATGTGCGCGCTGTACTTGGGGTCTGTCATTGAGTCAACTGGCGTAGTTTCGATTCCCCGGCTGTACGTGACAATGAGTAGGGTCGCCTGTCCAATTGCGTGGGTTTTCTCAAGGTCCTCCGGTTTCCTCCCACTGCTAAAGATCCCTACGTGCAATCGAATTACTGAAATAAAATGAAACCTTATGTTAGACCCAAAATGACATAGTTTGTGTTGAGTGGACGTTAAACCTCATTTCTCTCTCTATCTCTCTCTTAACGTATTCATTATGCCGTTTAATCTCAGAGCCGGTCGGTCGGTATATTTTTAGGGCAGGTCGACCGCTTCAATTCAGGACAAATCAGCTCTTATGATTCTAATAAATTTAAACACATGTTAAATATATTTTAGATATATAAATGTCAAAAACCTATTCAGTTATTGTCTTTGTTGTCTTTACAGAAACTGGTCTTGGTCGAAATCCAACATGGCGGAACAGACAGTTAATATTAACTGCAGTATCTGTTTAAACGACTATACAGAACCTAAAACTATCGAATGTGGACATGAATTTTGTGTGAAATGTTTGGAAGATTATGTTAGTAAAGTTGGCAAAGATAACCGGTTCCCATGTCCTCTGTGTCGTAAAGATGTCACCATTCCAGATGGCGGAATTAAAAATCTTTCGTCAACTGGTAAAGCAGAGGCAGTGGCTTCTAAACCTTGTGACGTTTGTATATCTTCGCCTGTAGCCGAGTTTCAGTGTGTCAATTGTGATAAATGTTTCTGCTCATCTTGTAAGATTTCACATGATTTGTTTCTTTCGGATCACCACGTTTTGGGGATAAATGAAACTGTAAAAATACAAAAAGGACGAAAAACCTTTTGCAGCCGCCATAAAACTGAGAAATTGGAATTTTATTGTCAAGACTGTTGTCAGATCATCTGTAAAATTTGTATGCTGTCATCTCACCAAGACCATAATACACCGGAAATATGCGATTATAGGAGCGAGGCTATAGAGGAATTACAGAAACTAAGGCAACAATTGGATGAAAAGAAAGCTGAATTTCAAAATTATTCTGATGAGGTATGCAAGAAGATTAACAATATGAATGAATCTGTTCGTACATCCTGTGCTGCAATTGATCAGCAAGTTAAAAGCATCTGTGATGACGTCACGAAAAGTGGTGAACAATTAAAAGAGGAAGTACAAAGCACATGTAAAGAAGAAGAACTGAAGATGAAGAAGATCGTTGATGATACATATAAATTTATCGTCCAGATAGAGAAGGTCACGGAGTATATAACTAATATCCTGAAAGACGATCCAATGCATGACGTATTAGATGCTTTACCAGATACACGAAAACAGCGAGACGATTATCAGTCACATGATTTGACCATGACATATGACGTGAAAAGTGAATTCAGCCAAGGGCAGATAATTACCAGTAGATTACAAGAAATGCTAGGCACCCTTCAAATTTTACGTGGACCGACATTAAAACATAGTTTTAATTATGGAATACTGAGTACCACGAAGGACGAATGGTTTTACAGTCCTGTCTTTAAAATACAAGATTGGTCATGGTATATCAGAGCAAGAAATACATCCTATAAAGATGGTAATTATCTAGATCTTGGTACGGTTGTTTATTTTGGAGACAGGGTTACTGGATCCTGTACAGTTAAAGTTACAATGGAGTTGACCAATAAATCAAATTCAAAGAAACAGACTTTTACACAAACATTTAAACTACCATTTGGTCAACTAAACTGGACTAAAATCACCCCTTATAGTAATTTATCTGTCTTCGCCTTTATGAGAGATGATAGTTTTACTGTTAAATGTACAGTACTTACAACAGATATAGAAACATTTTAATGTTTTAATATGGGATAATTGATACTTGCTAGATGTTATAATATGTTATAGTTGCTACTATAATTGAAGTTATCATATGCTATAATTATTACTATGATATAAGTTATTAAAAGGCCATTGTTATATAATAGAAATGTTGTAATTGTTACTAATCGTTATTATAAAGGAAGTAATAATATAAATTTAAGTATACAGTAAAGATATTGAAATTGTTTCTACAATAGAAATTATAATACTTTGAATATATTTATAGATTTAATTGTACTGTACTTACATCAGATACTGCTTTGTGTACAGTTGGGTTGGATGGCCGAATGGTTAGCACGTGCGCGCTGTATCGTAAGGTCTGACATTGAATCAACTGGCGTGGTTTCGATTTCCCAGTTGTACAAGGCAAGGAGTGGGGTCGCCTTCGAACCTCCATGGGTTTACTCCGGTTCCTCCGGTTTCCTCCCACTGTGAAATAACCCTACGCGCAAGCGAATTGTTGAAATAAAATTGAACCATGTGTTAGTCCCAAAATGACCTAGTTTGTGTCGAGTGGACGTTACGCCCCCTCCCCCCCTCTCTCTCTCTCTCTCTCTCTCGGTGAACAAGTATCTATCTCTCCCGCCTCCCCCCGCCCCCTCTCTCACACACATAAATTGCACTACATTGTTTTACAAACCGATTTCAAAACAGGTTTAATAACATTTTAAAGTACATTTTTGTCGCCCATCGGAGGAGCTCGCCAGAAATTACATATATTAAGGTACATAACATACAATGTTTACGGCAGATAAATACATAAAAAAAATCAACCACTTTTACGTTTTCATTCTGATATTTTTTGTGGGATTCGCACCCCTGACCTATCATAACAATCCGCTTAGCCTACGAGAGTCCAACGCACTACCAACTGAGATATATCCCCTGTATTGTTTGTTGACGACTATACTAGGGCCACCCCATATATTTGGGCTGTAATTTTGGGTTGAAGTACATCTCGAGCCGAAGAGTTACATATTCTTGCCTGCGCTGCGCTATCAGTTCTGGTTAAGGAGTTATACCACTTCTGGTTTCACCAAACTCCAATAATGATCATAATCGAACATCAATCTATCAATTAGAAGCACCATTATTGTATTCCAAAATCTCGATCAATTGCTTATTACTATGTTTAACCTGAGCAGAAATCAGTGTTCATTAATTTCAACCAAAGTTTTCTCGACCAAGCATCGACCAATCAACCCAATTACTTATCTCCCATAACCTAAGCAGATGGTGATCATCAATTTACATAATGAATACTTACACCAAGTTTGAACAGTTTACCTCAATTAGAAGCAGTGCTATGTGATGGGCGTACAGACACAGGAGGGCAGTGCCGGACTGGTGGGCCGAAGGCCCACCTGTCAGGTTATTGACCAAGGCCCACACAAGTACGCGCCAAAGGCGAGTCACGAGCGCGTCGAAAGACGCGATAGGGGTCGGGGGGGGGGGGGGTCTCCCCCGAGGGAAATTTTGAAAATTGACAACCGCAAACCCATTTTCCAAACATTTCACTTTCAGGCCAAAGCAGAAGAATTCAAATTTTTGATTTCCTGATACAATTAGATAACAGAATGACCTTAGAGCTAAGAACACTATCCTCCTCCCCCTCTCCTTTCTTTCGCTTTTCTTTTTTTCTTTTTTCTTTCTCTTTTTCATTTTTCCTTTTTCTTTATAGGCTTAGGCCCACTTTTTTTAATGAGCTTAGGCCCACCTGTCACGGACAGGTGGACAGGTGGACCCACTCCGGCACTGCAGGAGGGGGCTAGATTCCGGCCCTTTTCATATGGGACTGATGTGATGACACGTTTATTTCAAGACACGTAACTTCTTACTTATATCTAGATCAGTTATTTAAACATGTAAAACTGCAGCCGTGAACCCAAAACAACGACCTTGTGGATTTTTGTAGAATAAGTGAGAAAACGAAACTAGCTTGATTCAGCTTTCCCAAACCCCACCCACCGGACATTTTTCCACTCGGATTTAGGCTATTATATTTTTAGATGAATTTCATTCGTGAAATTGTTTTGAAATATTACAACTGCTTTTACGATCTCGGTGGTGACGTGGAAGCAGACCATTAAAAATTTACCATAAAATGTAGTTTATTTTATTATTTATACAACCCCTCCCAACCCGTTTGCCCACTTTTAAGAATCAAAGAAAATGATTTTAATTTACAATTTCTTTTAGGTTTTAGAAGAGTCTTGGTTTTGGGACGGGTGGTTTTTACCTTGAAAGGTACAGTGAATGGTTACATGTTTACTTAATAATGCTACGCCCACTTTTGAGCAGGACACTATCACATGCTGCTACGTTTGTTTTAGAGAGCTTTTAACCAAACGACAATTAGGGGTAAATTAGAGCCGGCTAAAGATAAGAGGCGTAACATGAAGTGAATGAGAAATCTATGGTAATCAGTGGATATAAAATAATATGATATTGGTTAGATGTGGAAAATTCACCACAGGCGCGCATCCAGAGGGTCTGTCCCTCTCCCGTTCTTGCTTAGACTCAATATAGAGGTTACTGGACCCGAGATAGTCGGAAATGCCATCTACAGAGTTCCATTTTTCTTCGGGAAGTAATTCATATATGGACCCTCGGCCCAGTCCATGGACAAAACACGATCCTACTCATTGTAAAATTACTAGTATTTCTATAGCTCTCTTAAATACACGAGAAAATTAATAAGCAATAATAAAGCACGTATATAATAATAACTAATTTCATCTACTTGTCACCAAAATAACCCCTAAATGTTGCAAAAAAGGATTTTTGATGTTTTATGATAGAATTGGTTGTACTGAATGACATCCTACAATTTGACCAAAATGGGAGTACTGGAAAGTCCCAAATTTTGAGGGTAATTCTCAGTTTTTTCAGTAATTTTCCCTTAAAGGGATTTATATGCATGTTTTTAGTAAGCGACATTATTGAAATCTAAAACAATAATAATCATATTTCTTTCAATCAAAACAAGTAGTTGACGTTATCCTCAATTTAACATAGTTATTCAGTAAAAGGGGGTTGGGTGGCCGAATAGTTAACGCCTTCGAGTTGGATAATAAGGTCTGTCATTGAGTCAAGTGGCGTGGTTTCGATTCCACGCTTGTACGTGACAAGGGTAGGGTGGCCTGTCCAACCTCGTGGGTTTTCTCAAGGCCCTTCGGTTTTCCCCCACTTCTAAAGATCCCTCCCAACGGGCAAGCGAATTATTGAAGTAAAATTGAACAATATGTTAGTATGGCCTAGTATGTGTTGAGTGAATGTTATACCCCATTCGCTCTCTCTATCTGTCTGTCTGTCTCTGTCTCTGTCTCTCTCTCTGCCTCTCTCTTGGATAGCTTTGTGTGGTTTGGGTAAATTGTGCTGTTGGTGGTAGTCAATGCACATGCGTACGAATTGAACTTCCGAGGCGAAAAAGCAAGTCGTCGCGGGCGAGAAATCGAGAAGTTGAGAAGTCGAGGGTTAGAGTGCGAGAACGCGAGGATTTTCAAAGGCGAGATCCTCGCATTCACGTCTTGTTTCCCCGCATGCCCGACTTCTCGTGGAGGGAATTCGAGATTATGAAATGGCCGCATTTGGCTTCCGTAGCATGGCTTACCATCCTAGAAACGATTTGTATCATGTTAGGAAATAGCTTTGTTGTCAATGACATAAAACAACATATCAATCGTATGTAAGATAAATGACAGTGAATATTAAAATTGGACTGTACTCGTTTGTATTTTTTGAGAAACATTACGTTGTATAGGACGGATTGAATATTTTAAAGTAAGTAAATAGTTACAGCTACTCTCAGGTGTTAGATATTAGAAATGAAGATGTTTTAGGAAAGAAAACTAGGTTTTTTTTGAGTACTTTCCGCTTTATTAAGCTTCTTCAGGCAAAATTTACCTATGAAATAGGGTTTTACCATAGAAATATATATATATATTTCTATGGTTTAACTGATCGCCTCCGATTGTGCTAAGGAAGAAGGGCATACGCCATACAGTGCGCTATGAGGGAAAATTTGCCCAGTTAGCGGCAACACCTACAGCCAATTCTAACTTCCAAGGATTCTTTTACGTGCACACGAATTTGTACACGGGACCTCGGATTTTTGCACCAACCGAACTACTATACAAGGGCCAATCCGCCCCTGAAATCAGTTGAGTAGTAACTGTACTTGTTTATCATTAGAACAACTTGCCCTTGATCAAAACGTGTCGGAGTGAGACGCAAATTTTAGAGAAATATTTTGCGCGAATTTTCATTTCACTTCGGGAACCAAGATCCAATTAATTTCCACTGAAAGCTTCCAGATTCGATTTCGCAGTCGTATTAGTATTCACATAGCATTCAGAATCATTGGGTTTTTTTATTTCGCTAATGAATGTAGGAAAATGAAAACATTGACTTCCTTGGCCAGGCTTAAAGTAAACGTTTTACACCGGGGTCAGAGCCGGTGTGTAAATCTTGATCATCTTGTTCTTGGTGTTATATCAGTTTATTCTACGTGCTATCCCCCGGTATCCTTTGTAAGAAATACCAGACCCTACTAGTAGATCGTTTAGTTCTTGATTGTTGCTAACTATGTTCATGTTCAGATCTTCGGGACTTAATCATAATAGTGGCTACCTCAACCATGTGTCAGTGTATGACCCTATATTTGGTCTGCCTACCCTCAGTCTGAAGCCCCTAATGTCAGATCCGGTCGGTCGGTATATTTTCAGGACAGGTCGGCCGCCTAAATTCAGGAAATATCGGCTCATTTGATTCTAATCAATTCAAACAATTCAAACACTGTTAAATATATAATGTTAGATAATTAAATTTTAAAAATTCTTCAATTGTTGTCTTTTTTGTCTTCACAGAAATTGGTCTTGATTGAAAACCAACATGGCGGAAAAGACGGATAATAACAACTGTAGTATCTGTTTAAATGGCTTCACAGAATCTAAAATTATTGAATGTGGACATGAATTTTGTGTAAAATGTTTGGAGGATTATGTTAGTAAAGTTGGTAAAGATAACCGGTTTCCATGTCCTCTGTGTCGTGAAGATGTCACCATTCTGGATGGCGGAATTAAAAATCTTTCGTCAACTGGTAAAGTGGAGGCAGTGGCTTCTAAACCTTGTGACGTTTGTAGATCTACGTCCGTAGCTGAGTTTCAGTGTGTCAATTGTGATAAATGTTTATGTTCATCTTGTAAAATTGCACACGATTCGTTTTTTTCGGATCACTACGTTTTTGGAATAAATGAAACTGCAAATATACAAAAGGGACGAAAGATCTTTTGTAGCCACCATGAAACTGAGAAGTTGGAATTTTATTGCCAAGACTGTTGTCAGATCATCTGTAAAATTTGTATGATGTCATCTCACCAAGACCATAATACACCAAAAATATGTGATTATGAGACCAAGGCTACAGAGGAATTACACAAACTAAAGCAACAATTGGATGAAAAGAAAGCAGAATTTCAAAATTATTCTGATGAGGTAAACAAGAAGATTAACAATATGAATGAATCTGTTCGGACGACCTGTGCTAAAATTGATCAGCAAGTTAAAACCATCTGTGATGACGTCACTAAAAGAGGTGAACAATTAAAATTGGAAGTAAACAGCACGTGCAAAGAAGCAGAACTGAAGATGAAGAAGATCGCTGATGATACAAATAAACTTATAGTTCAGATCGAGAAGGTCACGGAGAATATAACTAATATTCTGAATGCCGATTCAATGCATGACGTATTAGATGCTTTACGCGATACACGAAAACAACAAGATGTCTGTCAATCACACGATTTGACCATGCCATGTGACGTGAGAAGTGAATTCGACCAAGGACAGGTAATTACCAGTACATCACAACAAATGCTAGGCACTCTTCAGATTTTACGTGGACCATTGGAATATAGTTTTAGTCCAAGAGTACTGGAAACCAGGCAGGGCGAATGGTTTTACAGTCGTGTCTTTAAAATACAAGATTGGTCATGGTATATCAGAGCAAGAAATGCAACCCATAAAGATGGAAATACAACCCGTAATTATCTAGATCTTGGTATGGTTGTTTATTTTGGAGACAGGGTTACTGGTCCCTGTACAGTTAAAGTTACCATGGAGTTGATCAATAAATCAGATCCCCTTTATACACAGACTTTTACACAGACATTTAAACCACCATTTGGTGAACTAACCTGGGAGAAAATCTTTGATTATAATCATTTATATATGTACGGTCTTACCAAGGATGATACTTTTACTGCTAAATGTATAGTAGTTATAACAGATATAAACACATAATATGTTATAATTGTTACTTTGGCAGAATTGTAATATGTTATAATTGTTAAAATGCTGGAACTTATAATATGTTATAATTATTACTGTGCTGGAAGTCATAATTGTTACTATGCTGATATTTATAATATGTAATAATTGTGACTATATAAATTATAATATGTTATTTTGTTACTATATAGAAGTTATAATATTTTATAATTGTTACTATAATAGAAGTTATAATAGGCTATAATAGTTACTATAATTTATAATAGAAGTTATAATATGCTTTCATACAGTTGTTATAATACATAATATAATACGTTATAGTTGTTATAGTGGATGGTTACACGCATCCGTGTGCGCTACCCCCCACTTCTGATCAAGACGTCGCCACATGCTGCAGCATCTTTGTTAGTGAGCCTTTTAACCCAACGACAATTGGGTGTTAGTAAGTGCCGACAAAGATAAGAGACGTAAGATGAAGTGAATGAGAAAATCTATGTTAATCAGTGGTCACAGAATATGATATTGGCATATTGCTTAAGCTCAATTTAGAGGTTTCTGTAACCCGAGATTTTCGGAAATGCCATTTACAGCTTTCCATTTTTCTTTGGGGAATAATTCATAAATGGGCCCTCTGCCCAGTCCAAAGACAAAACGCGATCATATTCATAGTGGAAAGTGGCATCTACAGCGTTCCATGTTTCTTCGGGGAATAATAAATACATGACACCTTGGCCCAGTCTATTGGCAAAACACGATCATATTCATCGTGAATTATTAGTATTTCTATAGACTGGACATCCGTCAACTCGCGAAGATCTCTTAATTAATCAACAAGAAAATTAATAAGCATTAATAAAGAAGCTATATAATAACTACTAGTTCTTATACTAGTACTCATCGAATACAGATTGCAATCTACAAAGCAGTGAGATGATTTTAAACTGTTTAACTAGTACTCACTGGATACAGATTGTTGCCAACGATTTCATGTTCAGATCTCCAGGACTTAATCCCTCAACCAAGTGCCAGTCAGTATAGTATGTCATGACTCAGATATACATGAAATCAATTCTAGCATGTGCCACAGAACCAAAACTTCCTTAAAAACAACCTATGCCACATCTGATAACTTCAAACAGTGATAACATCGCTCAGAATAAAGTAATTTTCAATATATTAACTTTGAATTATCTATTTTGGAACCATTATAGCAAGAACAACCAGCTCTTTGTCTAAATCTTATATAATCATATTTAATGAATGAGCAGTATTAAAGGTTACTCGGTACCCTAATTAATTTGATCTACCCACCCTCCTTAGGAACCTCCAACAGTCCCTGATCTTTATTGAAAAAAAGTATATTACCGGTTGTACGTGACAAGGAGTAGGGTCGTCTGTTCAACCTCGTGGGTTTTCTCCGGCCCCCGGTTTCCTCCCATTGCTAAAGACCCCTACGCGGGCTATATCATAAGGTCTGTCATTCAGAGTGAACTGGCGTAGTTTCGATTCCCCGGTTGTAAGTGACAAAGAGTAGGGTAGCCTGTCCTACCTCGTGGGTTTTCTCCAGGTACCCCGGTTTCGTCCAACTGCTCAAGACCCTCTACGCACTAGCGAATTATTGAAACAAAATCCGAAACAAAACCATAACATGGGAGACAATCCATGAACCCTCAAAAATGGAGCATTTCCCAAACATTGATCTGGTTACCGGTACATAAACATTATAGTGCTTGTAATAAGATAAACAAGCCAACATTGAGACTGATGCCCACAACACATGTGGACCATCGACCCACTCCATGGACAAAACATGAATTACTAGTATTTCTATAGACTGGACGTCAGGCTAATCACAAAGATCTTGTCAAATACTACTATTCAATCTTGATCGCCAGTCTTATTAATAAGCAATAATAAAGCACGTATATAATAACTAATTTCATCTACTTGTCACCAAAATAACAATTGAACACCTGTTTTTATTAGAAAAAATGTCAACAATTACAATACACGATGTCTTTTATAATTATATACAAACAAATAGACGATCTTCTTCACAGCTTGACGTTATCTGTTTTCACAAAATAACAAAAAAATTAACATACATTGGACACAAAAGCACATTCCACAATAACTTATTCTATGTCATTGAGGACAATTGTTCCCGCCAATTTAACATTACTCAGTAAAAAGAAACTGATCGCCATTTGTAAACTACAATATTATAAATCCGTTTCACGAATACCACCCCCCCACCACCCCGCCCCAACGATTCAAATCTGTTAACTATCTATCAAGATATGATGAATTTAAAATGTCCCAACATTCGGACAATATAAAGAGAGAGGGAGAGAGAGAGAGAGAGAGAGAGAGAGAGAGAGGGGGAGAAATGGGGTTTAACGTCCACTCGACACAAACTAGGTCATTTTGGGACTAGCATATGGTTTTTAATTTATTTCAATAATTCACTTGCGCGTAGGGGTCTTTAGCAGTGGGAGGAAACCGGAGGACCCGAAGAAAACCCACGAGGCTGGACAGGCGTCCCTAATCCTTGTCACGTACAACCGGGGATTCGAAACCACGCCAGTTGACTCAATGACAGGCCTTATGATACAGCGCGCACGTGCTAACCATTCGGCCATCCACCCCCCCACCCCCTCGGACAATATAAACACACAAGGTCAACCTATTTGGGGTAAAATCTTTTGATGGGTCTCTTTAAACCCGACTGGATTCAAGCTGAAAGATTACCTACTCTTGATATTTTAGTTTTGTGTTCCCAGTTAAACCAGTTAAATGCTAAATAAATAAAATGAAATGCGATTTAACGCCCCACCTTTCTGCATCGACTGGGAAAATGAAAACGGAAGTGCTAAATATGTTTTATCGAGGAATAAATCGAGAAAAATAAGATTACGTCCGACAAATGCAAATCACGACCAGTGGCTTTAATGTAAACACAATTATAATAGTTGAGTCAATTTATGAAAAATAGGAAGTCAACCCCTAAGAATTGCAAGAAAGCTTTTTATGATAGTTTATGGTAGATTTGGTTATACTTTGTACTGCATGATATCCTAAAAGTTGATCAAAATGCGAGTACCAGAAAGTCCCACATTTTGAGGGTAATTCTCAGTTTTTTTCAGTCACTTTCCATTAAAAGCTAAAACTTAAGACACGCATAAAAAAAGAACGCATGTATATGTACATGGAATATTCTCCGTTCTCATTTACATGCCCATTTCTAATAAGCAAAATTATTCAAATCTGAAGAAAAAAAAATTACATTTCTTTCAATCAAAACATGTATTTGACGTTTTCCTCAGTTTAACACCATCTTCATTAGCCCAGGTTAGGAGCAGAACAGTAGGACGTTAAACCCCATTTCATTTCATTTCATTTCTCAGTTTAACATATAGTATCCAGTAGAAAGAAAATCGGAATGTAGAACGAACAACAATGTAAAAGATGTTATATATCTATATGCATGGCATGTTAAAAAAAACCCCTAAATTATCTATATTACATTTCTTTCATTTGGAACATGTATTTTTAAATATCTTAGTCAATTTAACAATTCATGTATTCATTAAAAAAGAACTCAGCATTAAAAAAAAAATACATTTACAAGGTAAAAATGATACATATATTTCTTTTAGTTAAATCATGTATTTGATGCCGTAGTCAATTTAACAATACAAGTATTCAGTAAAAAAAAAATTAGTATAAAAAAAAACAACTGCAAGGTAAAAATGTTCAATTAAAGGGACGTGAGCAGTGTGTTAGCTACAGTACTGGGTACGATCTGTATTGTTTAGTTCAAGTGACCACAGTGGGTTGTTTAGTTCAAGGGATCACAGTGAGTTGTTAAGTTCAAGGGATCACAGTGGGTTGTTAAGTTCAAGGGATCACAGTGGGTTGTTAAGTTCAAGGGACGACAGTGGGTTGTTAAGTTCAAGGGATCACAGTGGATTGTTAAATAAGACACTGGATGACTTACCAGGTGATCCAAGGACTCGATCCCGGTTTCGGTCGAGAAACTTCCTAGGATTTTCCAGTCCGATTTCACCGTGTCAGTGGTGAAAGAGAGTTGATATGGAGACCCCATATTTAGTATAAGACCCAGAAGGGTGAAGGACCGATATCCCGTCACTTCGTGGTTCTTTCAAAATGTTTTATGTAAGAGATATATAAATAATTATTTAGACATTTATTCAAATGACAAGTCTATAATGAACTTTCAATGCCATTGGATGCTATTTACTCATTTAATGTATAGAATTTATGGCACGCAATAATCCAAATAAACAAACAGAACAAGCAACTAAGACAATGAGAAATACAGGGCATAATTCTATGGAATACAATTATTGTTTATTACTAAGTGCGACGTTTCGGCGAAAATAATGTAGGATATCCTTCATTTAAGACTAACCAGTTTGCAATACAGAGAAGAAAATGTACACCAAAACTATTTTACGTTGTGTTCTTTCAACACTGCGGTTTACAAAGTAATGCCCAAAATATGTAATACATTCGTATCACATGCACATTTATAAACAAAAAAATCCTCCTCTTAGGGTTGAACAAAAATCAGCATTATCGAATTCTGATAAACCAACCACCTACACCACCGATAGCTAGCTCGTTCTATAACAGTGTCTAAACCAACCGTGATATCTGACGGTTGTATTTGAACACACATTCGCCAAATACCCTTTTTTTTTCAGTAGGGGAGATAACCGATCTCAGCTGGTAATTATACCGACGATCAGTGACCACAGTTTTCAGCTCAAGCCGGTGATTCGATAGAATTATAAGATGGCGGCGGCGGCATCGGGTCGCTCTGGTGGAAATATGAAGGCATCATTGTATCTGATGGCAAACTTTCCGTTGAGCCAAACATCGACCATCCCCCAATAGCATCAGCCACACTCAGATCTATAAAAAGGTCAACAACTTCATTTTCCGGATCAAATGGTGTCCTACCGGCCCCTGGTTGTTTTATATCTGATTTTGAGTCGGATTCTATTTCGTCTGAGAATCTGATTTTTCCATTCGGCTTCTTTTCAACCTCTTTCGAGTCTTTTTCCTTTTCCTCAGCGGATTTGTCTTCTTTCTTATCTCCCTTTGTTTCTTTTTCCCCGCCAATATCCTTATCCTTATCCTTACCCTTGTCCTTATCTTTATCATTATCATTATCTTTATCTTTGTCGTCGCCATTTTCCCCGGCTTCTCCCTCTTCTTCTGGCTCATCCTTCTCAAAAATGATATCAGTCACTGGCCAGTGTTGTTTATAATCTGTGATGATTTCGTCAATTTGACCTTTAAAACTGATTGTCTTAAGACTGAGCTTCACGGACTTCGACGACAGCACATTCTTCAGCAGCATGGGGACGAAACCACCGGCTAATGTGGCCAAAGTTTGATTTGTGGATGAGATTTTATGAACATTTCCAAATGCCATGACAACAATCATCACAAACAAGAGAAAGACGACGATGATGAGGAATTTGCCGGTGGCTCGCAGGAGATTCAGATAAACCGGCCCTGGAGCTCCGTGCACTCGGACCTCGCATAGTTTCTTAAACAGGCGCAACGGGATTCTCGGAGTGTCGTGGGAATCCAAGAATAAGAGAAGCTGTCCGATCGTCCACCGAACCTCACCTTTAGTAAAGTTGAGTTTAGTTTTAACAGGTGGATCTTCAGCCATGGTCTTAACCTGGAACCCGGCATTCTCCTGCATGCTGGACGGGAGACTAGCGATCTTTCGTAAATCATCCACTCTGTCTATCATGTCTTCGATAATGGTTTTATTAAACTGTAGATAATTCTCGTACACGTTATTGTAACAGTCGTGCATGTATACAAACACGAGCAAAACCATGGTAACGTATTTTAAAGTGCTACTCGCATTCACGATAATTCCCATCATGGTAAAGGCCAGTACCTCCACCAACAGACCTATGGACTCAGCGAATATCAGGGCCAAGGCATAGAGAACACACAAACAGAATGCACCGGTGACAAATTGTAAAAACACAGTTCGAATTGTATAACACATACTAAATCCCCCTGTAGACGGACAACAAGTTTCTTCTTCCGTCGGTTCCGTAATATTATGCACCGCCATGTCCATTCGCGATAAGCGACGATGTATCTTTTTCAGTTTCTCAAAACGTAGTTTTTTCTCTTCTTGAAGAGGCGTATTCTCACCAATCTGTTTCCAGGATTGGAACACAATCCGGTATGAAATATAAACGATGGGGATGCAGTATAAAGCGAACGTTATAATAGTGAACGGTGCTGTTATGCCGATATACAGAGGTATCAGCAAAATTGCTAACAATCCACACTTTCTAAACGGCCATAATCCAATACGTAGCACAACCTGGATAACCCCGACTTGAGACACGTTTGACATGTCTTGTAGAGCGGATCTGGCGATTGATTTTAGCTTGTCTCTCACTTGCTGATCAGAGAAGCCAATTACCAACCCCGATAGAAAGTAGAAACAGTACGCGGCGATAAAGAGTCCGTGTGTGGGCGTAAAATACTGCATGAGATTAGTTCTGTAATAATTGAATTGTTCTTGTAAATGAACCTCCTTTATGGCAAGTCGTCTTTGCACCATTTCGTCATGCTCAAACTTGTAGTATATAAACAAACGAACATAAAATGGTATAGGCACCATAAATAGCATCATACACTTAACAAACATCTGCATGCAAGAGTGCCACGTAAGTTTATGTTTAAAACTGTTTTCAAGAGAAGCAAACACACTCAGATCACAACATTCATTGAAAGGTTCCAGGCCCTTTATTTTACATCGCACTAAATTGTCGTAAGCAGTTCGGAGTAGGCCAGTTGGAGGTTCATTTTCGGGAATGATCCGTTTCCCTTTCACCGTTATTCTGATTTCCTCCATTTTAATTGGAATTATCTCATCTGTTGGTAGTTCGTCCAATTTTTCACGAAATCTCCAAAAGTTTGACACATCCTCTAAAGTTAATCGTTTCTTGAATTTAACGTGACAATCCGTCTTTTCCGTTATCAGTAACGTCATTTTTAAAGCTTTCTTCAACTTTACGACGTATTCCGACGCCACGTAAACCGCACTGTACATATTTGTTGGCATAAACAGCGGAAAGAATAAAAACATAAGAAATTTGACCAAAGTTATGGATAAATATAAGAGTGTAATCCATTTGTCGTCCAGCTGATCTGAACATGTGATGACACCTTCTTCTTTTGAACAACACGCATTCACAAACTCCGCATATCCGGTATTATTTCTGATGACTAAATGACACACGTAATCACTCCGATCAGTTCCGGTTTTAGTCGCTTTACCGACTTGGAAATTATCCAGTAACATTTCATATATCAGTTCCATGCGTTTCGCAGACGTCAAGTTGTTAAAGCACCCGAATGGTTCATCTTTGATAACAATGGGAATCTTTTCGACTCCAATTTTTAATATTGACATAGAAAGGATATCGTAATGAAATGACAACATAAGTAGAGTTCGGCCATGTTGAGTTTTGGTTCTGAACCATTTCCCTGGTTTATAAGCCAACTGGTCGTACATTATGGTCAAAGGGTCATCTGTGTAATTAAACATGGAGAAATGAAACTCGTACATCATGGTGCCCCTATCGGCTTCCATCTGTTTCAGATTTTCGTAAATATCTTTTTTCGCGGGATAAATTTTGCACGTTTTCTGAATAGTCCTTAAAAGGGCGTCTAAAAGTTTGTTCTTTCCATTAAAACCAATATCCGAACTAGCACCCGACGTGTATGTTACCAAGACACAAATCAGCAGAAGTGAAGTGAAAGTCACTGTAGCCATTTTGCTTCGTTATTGGTCCGTGTTTCTAAGCTGGTGTTTTTTCACCTGAAAGGATAAAAAAAAATCTAGAATTAGTACTTTACATATTCAACTGCTATAATATTTTACAAACATTTCCATTTTACGACATATTCGACTACTATCATCATCATCATCATCATCATCACTATCAAACATTTATCTCTTCACAATTTCAGAGTAATAACATTATTTAAAATATCTATATATATATTTGTGACTGTCGTTTGTCTGTCTGTCTTTCTGTCTGTCTGTCTGTCTGTTCGGGGTTGGCGGCTACACTAGGTCTGCCCCGAGTCTGAAATTTGGGATATAGGGGTAGCTCGGACCGGGGAGTAACATAGGCCAGGTGGCGTTAGTCTACCATTTCCGGTTTCGGAGTTATGACCCCCGAGCGAAGCCGGTCTGTTTGGTGTTGGCGGCTACACTAGGTCTGCCCCGAGTCTGAAATTTGGGGTATAGGGGTAGCTCGGACCGGGGAGTAACATAGGCCAGGTGGCGTTAGTCTACCACTTCCGGTTTCGGAGTTATGACTCCCGAGCGAAGCCGTGTATCCTGCTAGTAATAAATAGTTTTAAAAAAATGAATGGAAAACATAACGCGCATAAACTACAACCTAGTAATGAAAATTAATTGAAACCTGAAAACCTTAGATATTTTCTTAAATTAAATGGAATGTTATTAATGGTTTTGGGCCTGGTCAAAGAAACAATCCACTTTTCTAGTATTTAAAATCTCAAAGCAATGTAGAAGAAGTCTTAATTAGATCGTGTTCAATCATTATAAATATACCACCAACAAATGGTTTTAAATTAAGAAATTTCTCAAGGATTAAAAACCTGACCAGAGTAATCACATCATTAGCTGATGCACCGATGCCTCTGCCCGCTTCCAATTAGAGTGTTATAACAGGCAAGTATTTCCGAAAAAACGTGAAGGCGGTGATTGAGTGGCCAAGTCCATCGAATTGCGGGCAGGGGGAGGGGGGCGATTGGAAAAGCAAATAAAAAAGGAAATCTTAGACGCAGTCCTGCTATACGGGTGCATTCAAAAGTTTAAACTTTTGTATCCAATGGTTAATCTCAATGTCTGTGACACAGTGGAAATGTATGAATTACAAAACACAGATTATTATACTATATTAAAACAGATTAATCTGGTAATCTTAGATTTATTCACCATTTGATCTGGACTGAATGTGTCCGCATGACTGTGATGTAGCTGAGATTGTTTAATAAAGACATAATAACTATCACATCTGACTGTTGGCCAATGTAAACTTTATATTTTTAATCACTGTAAATCATTGATTAGCGTGGTCAGCATGTTTCTGGAATCATACGAGTTCAATGGCTATATTATATATATATATATAATGCTCGACTGGTTTAAATAAAGTTTATATTTACAAAGATGATAGTTTAAATAAAGTTTATATTTACAATACGGACCGTCTCTTCTAACTGATACACAAAAACACATACTTATTTATTTGGGCGCCGTTTGGAAGAGTATTCTCACAACGTATTGCTCTATCCAGTTACAAAATGCCTCTAAAATATTATTCTAAACTGATAGTTTTACATTTCCTAGTTCACATCTTTTACATGATACCTTTCGGCAGGTTTAACCAATCGAACCTTGATGCCTATGGCTCATTAATTTTAATGTCAACTTATTCATCAATTGTTCATAATGACAATCGATAGACCAGATTACTAATTAATATAATATTATTTTGATCTATTTTCCATCGATGTATGAAAACAAACAAAGTGTCAATGAAAGTACGACCACGTATCAAGTGTACAATGTATTTATTTATTTATTTAAAGCAAGTAAATAAACAATCTGGATGGTAGTCGAAGTTTCACGAAGGTTTGTGTTGCCTTCATAGGTTCCGAGCAATGAACATTTGTCCATTCTACTTTAACTGAAAACAATTAAAAACATAAATGTCTGGGACCAAGTCCATGCGAGCAGCTGTGAGGCATACTTTGTAGTACTATGATCTTTGCGACAATATTGTATCTATAACTAATTATTGGGTTCACATACACACTAAACATATCTAATGCACTCAAATAATAAGTGACGGATTTAAACATAAAAAGAGTTATAAAAACAAAACATAGCTGGTTACGTGGGAATCAGAATATCATGTTTAACACGTGATTGGAAATTTACTAATTGCATCATACACTGTAACCATCCAATCAAATTCATTATTTGCAGAATCTTAAGTCATGACGTAACCAAATCTGTTATAAAGCCCAAACCAGCCATTTAAGATTCAGATATAATTGGGTTGACATATCCAGCTTGACATGAAAATGTAGAATTGAACTGTTGCATTGTATTCCTGGTAAGACGAACGTCTTAACTAAAAAGAAGATAAACGTCTTAACTACTTAGATAAGAAGAAGAAAATACACAACGTGAAAAGGAAGCCAAAGATAAAATTGAAAATACTAGACGGCCACAAGGCTACTAAGATATGTATATAGTAAGAATGGAGTGCATGGGTCATGCGTATGATGTGGCGACCGGATTTGCTCAGCCCACTTTCCACGTCTGACAAAAGACCCATGGTGCTACACATTTCACACACGTGCCACCAAACCTTGGCAGAAACTACCTTAAAAGAGTCAAATTGAACATGGTATGAACATACTACAAGAAACGCTCCTTTTCCCAAATAAATCGCCAAGTGCTATCAGCTATTCTGAACACGATAGACTTTTATTTTACAAATTCCACTAATTAGAAAATAATGACCACCTATATACAACAAATCAGTAAATCGACAATATACTTTCTTATTACCTTATCTTCAAGAGTTAATAACAACATTCCATATTTCATAGGTGTTACTAGGCAAGAATCCGTAAATCTATATCTTATGCCAACCGAATTAACAATAAGTTCAAATAGATTATATAAATATTTCTATCGCTAATAGAGTTTGATGATCAACTAACCAGGCCTACACGTGTGAGGGGTGGCGAATGCGGGGATGGCCACATGACAAGGATAGTGTGACCAGTCGTTCGGATGGCACGACAAGTCCACAATTTCCTTCATCACCCATCCCTCATTAATGGATAAACCCTATTTCATTACTGGTACTGAAAAAATGCAGTGTCGATTTCGTGTCGAAAGTCCATTTGTTTTCAAAATAATCAAATGAAACCATTTCAACACCTTATTTGACCAAAGTCAAAAAATATTTCGTCCTTTTAAAGTATCAAATTTCCATGCCTTTGAGCTTATTTCTTACCTAATTTATAAATATCACAATCCCCTTGACGCAATCCCTTTATTCACAATCACTGTCAATAATCTCTAGAGTGAATTATTATAACATATATCTCTCATTTACAAACGATGACAATAAATTGTTTCCTTATAAATATTTTGTGTATCCATGGAAAATGAAATGAAATGAAATGGGGTTTAACGTCCTACTGTTCTACTCCGACTCGGCTAATGAAGACGGGCATACTCCATACAGTGTGTTATCAGGGAAATTTTGCACGGGCAGCGTCACAATGGCTTACTCTTATCGAAATCTAACGTGCATGCCAATGTATACACGGCACCTCGACACCTCGGTTTTTAATACCATCCGAACGACTAGACAGCTGTCCTTGTCAGGTCCTCCGTTCTGCACCACTGACAAGGGGAAACCACGTCAGAAAATCCAGTTGAAGTTCCTCGCCAATGCAGGGATCGAACACGCGAGCCAGTGTCTTACCCACTTAGCCACCGTGGCTCCCCGTATCCATGGCAGAACGCATGGATAGTAAGACGAATGGCTCCGAACGACAAAATAAACGCCTCGAGATTACCAATACAGTTCTACAAAGAGATAAAGAGGCCTGAGTTAGTGTAGTGTCATGAAAATTCATTAATAATTGTTGGGAGCAGCAATCTAACTACGATATTTGATATAGTCTCTACTAAATTTTGTTTACAAGAATTTCAACATCCGAACTGATTTTGATAATCGTCTATTGTTATTCTTTTTTTGTTATCGGCTAAACACAACATTTGTTCAGTTTGATGTTATATACAGTTTGAAAACAATTTCCAGAATTTACAGCCGCTGGTGACGCTGCAGGTGTTGTATGCCATTTGATTTTCGGCCATCCGATTATAGGCTTGTCATGTGAATAAATGTCTAAATAATAAATTATATAAGATTTGAAACCAAAATAAAGACCTGCAACAAGCGGATTTAGCTCTTACATCATGCATTTTTAAGTCGCCAGGAAATATTTTTATAACCCGGCATCCTCTTGATGAGTCAAGATTCAATTGTGGCACATTCAGTATCCTCAATGGTATTCGTTTCTACTAGATACCAGAATCTCTCACCATTAATATTACTTATGGGAAAAGTATAGTACCTTTTAAGTGTTTCTTTTGTCGCTGATATACAATCACATGATATGCGGTGAAACGACAAGACCTACGCATTCTATTGACCGGTGTAAGCATTTTTTGTGATGCGATGAGGCGAATCGAAATATTCTTAAAGTGGTATTTGTTTGGGATAATGACTAGAGAATCCTCGTCTTAACGTCACGAAAACAATAAACACTCACGCGACTTATATTCCAAATAACTGGACCATGTTTAGTAAGTTAATAAATGCCGCTTAAACAATTATTTTGGCATAAAGCAAGATGAACTAGATCGTTTAAGAAAATGAAGTGAAAGGTCTAACCTTCCACTCTTCTGCCAACAGGGACTATTTACCCGCCTATTCTTCGACTGCCAAGGTATACACGGGGCCTATGCTTTTCGTCCCATCCGAACGATTAGACGCTGTTCCTCCGCCCTGCACAGCAAACCACACTGAAAAGTCTAATTTCCTAACTCACGTTGTAGTAAAAAGATATTCGAAATATTCAACAGGCATCTGGTGTTTTCGAAGGAAGGAAGGTCATTCCTTCTTAAACATTACGTGCGCAAATACAAAATGCTTGAATTGTTTCCCAGAACAGATCGAAACCCGAAGTTAGCCCCCTATATCATTGAGCGACGCAGCAAACAGAGATACTGTCCCTTTAAAATACGTACTATACTATATAACATGATCATTACAATAGCTAAGTCATTGTTTGATGACCTAGTTTAATATTACCTGTTTCTATACATATACTGAGTATAACAGTACGTTCCTTCTGTAAGGATACATGTACTAGATAATGTGGTGTCGTCCTTGAAATTTGGCGGGAAACTATGTTAAAGCTAATTCTGCCCATTGCAGGATTTTTTCTTCTGGCTTCAATTCTTAAATAAGTTATTATTTAGACACAAGTATAAAATCAACTCTCATGGTTTAAATGGATTCGAAAAACCCGTGATATTTAAAAAAATTAACGATAAAATGGATTATCGAGACTTAGTCTTGGTTGTAGCTAAGTCTCTAACTAAATATCATCCAAAGTCTTCGGCATTGAAAATACGGATTATTGGTCAATTTAAATCAACATTGATGCTGCGATCTTACCGGGAAAAAATGTACTTCTGATATCCAATATTTAAGACAAAATAAACCTCTTGCCATTGGTACACGAATCGTGTACCATAATACGTTTCAGCGCCATTTGTAACAAGGGACTCGAAGAACGAGGCTACACATATTCCACAAGTCATGTCAAACGCTGACGCCATATTCTTATCTGGAGAGCATGCGCAATAAACACTACCGGTGTAGACTGGAATAACCAGACGCTAGAGATTGCCATTCGACTGAGACTTCTGGCGTATTTCGCCGAACATAACTGATTTAAAATTAGAGTAAAAACGGAAACGATTGAATGTAAATCAGTTTATATACATTTATATTACATTATTATATGCGTTGCGACTCATTTGTGTCAAATTCTAGCCCCTAAATATTAGCGATTTAGCTACTTTAAGTACCGTTGTTGCGTCAATAAACGATCTACATCTTCAAGTAGTCATAACTTCGCCCAGAATAAAGCAATTTAAATGGTATTTTCAATCTAATCATTCATTATCTAATTTGAACTCTTTATCTGAATGTGTGGTTCTCCCTTGTCAGTGATGCGGGACGGAGGACCTGACAAGGACAGCTGTCTAGTTGTTAGGATGGGACAAAAAACAAAGGTCCCGTGTACACATTGGCGTGCACGTGAAAGATCCCTTGACAGTTGGCATTCGATATAAGCCAGAGTGCAAAATTTCCCTCATAGCACACTGTATTGCGTATGCCCGTCTTTATTAGCCCAGTTCGGAGTAGAACAGTAGGGCGTTAAACCCCATTTCATTTCATCTTTATTTCTGTATCTAAATCTTACATAATGTATCTTTAACTGTATCAAAAATATGACTTCAATGGGTCAATGCAAAGGCGATTGGATGACTGTCGGACAGATTTCTCAAATATGAAGAGAAGCTTGCCTCGTGTGAATTTGTTTTAACCCACCGAATGTTTGACACAATATAGCCTGGTTTGAGCTGATACATTCATCAATGTAGGCTCGGTGAGAAGGACATCGGCTCTCTAACCTGGAGGTACCGTGTTCGATCCCACTGTTGACCTAAAGACTTCATCGTGATTTTCAAGCGCGGTTCCCCGTCGCCAGTGGTGCAGGACAGAGGGACAACATGCAGTCGTCCGGATTGGACGAAAATCCGAGATCCCGTGAATTGGTGTACACGTAAAATATTCCTCGGCAGTTGTGATTCGATATAAGAGTAGGACGTAGCGCAGCTGTCTGGGCATAATTTCCCTCATAGCATACAATATGACCTTATGCTATGAGGAAAATTCTTCATTAGCCCAGACGGATCAGAACAGTAGAACGTTAACCCCATTTTCATTTCAGTTTGTAATGTATTCAAGTTATTACCTATAAATGTTATATTTGATAATGTATGGTATAATAAAATACGACCTGTCTATTCCCTGCTGTAATTCACGTGTGTAATAAACATTCTTTACTTTAATTAAACGTTTTATCTATAACCTATCTATCTCACCTCTATAAATCACATTTCAACTATACAGTCAACCATAAAATAGCTAAAATCAGATTTTTTAAGATCTACAACATAGCCAACAAATTTTGCTGTATACTATTGTATATAAACAATTAGGTTATTTTCATTCAGCTCGCGTACACAGGTTGGAAAGAGAAATTGGGTCATTTCGGGACTAACATATCGTTCAAAAATTCGCTTGTGCGTAGGGATATTTAACTGTGGGAGGAACCGAAGAACCTGGAGAAAGCCCACTCGGTTGGACAGGCGACCCTACTCGGCCATCCAAACCTCCTTTTACAAAGGGGGCCGTGGTAGATGAATGCTCAGATAGAACTGAGCTCTCTGCTACAATGTCCCATATTCGAATCCAGGTATGGGCCGAGAAGAATGTTCGGGGGTTATCTAGCTGACAAGGAACGTGTTCATAGTTGTTCGGATACGAAAAACCTCGGTCCACCCGTATAAACCCTTAACAGATGAAAATGAAAGAAGGATAGACGGAAACGCCGTTGGACATAAATAATTTGCCATTGAAACGACAAATTGCTAACGTTATGATGCCCTAAGCTTGTGTGAAACTTGCTTGCATTATCGTGCCCCAAGCTGAAATAAGCTTAACACATAGTGTGTGCTTTTGATGTCATTCTTGATTCGCCATGACCATCTGTGACAATCCAATGTGTAGTGTTATATAAATGAGATTATTTATTTTTTAAATGTTTAATTTACGTGCAATGCATATTGATGTTGTTTTTCTTGTCTTAACCCAACTAACACTATGATGTCCCAAGCTTGAAAGAAAGAAGTGTATCCCCACTTTTTAATGAATGTAAATTTAGGATTTCATAACGGTGGAAGTTTTGGAGATTGTGTTGTGTATTAGAGACAATTTAGGCTAACTGTAAAACAAAGTACAGACCGAACAAACGATACAATGATACAAACACCTGGCCATACAATAAGTAACAGTAAACCAACTGTACCTCTTACTTACCAAACTGTCATATAAACAGAGTGTAACAAAATCCATTCATTTAAAAAAACAATTACTCATAAATGTTGAATTCAGTCGGAAATTAAAAAACACTCATGAATATGTATTAATCTAAACACTTCCGGTTAAATAATCCATGACAATATAATAGAGTTTATCGATCAGGGGCGAATAATCCAGTTTTAAACATTGAAATCTGAAGAACGACAATCTAATCCAATTTTCCAACACTTCCAGAAAATAATTACACGAAAACACAGAATCCAGTGAAAATTACGCCCGGTTTAATAATATACATCATGAGAGCCAATTGTTGGTATGGTTAGAACTATATGTAATAATTCCGAATACTATTAACCTAATTCCGATTGAACTATTTCAGAAAATCAGAAAAAAACCCATGAAAATTACGTTTGGTTTAAAAATGTACATCGAAAGAGTTATTGTTGATAGGTTTAGAACTACGTATAGTTTAAAAAATTGATCTTAAATCTCACAAATCCGAATATATTTAATCCAATTCTGACTGAACTATTTCAGACAATCAGAAAAAAAACCTCATGAAAACACCTCACACATTGACAATTACGTCCGGTTTAAAAATATACTGTACATCGAAAGAGTCAATCTTATTGTTGATGTGCGTAAAACTAGAAAATCAGAAAAGAAACCTACATGAAAACACCGCATCCATTGAAAATTAAACTGCATCCAGTTAAAACATGTTGATTTGCTTAGACCTACACGTAGTGTAAGAATTTAATCTTATATCACAAATTCGAATACGTTTAATCACTTAATAATAAAACTATTTCAGACAATCAAAGTTTTAAGTGAATGTTTTCGTAAACAATGTATGGTGGTAACTATCATAATAAACTAAATATAGAAGTAAACATAATGAGGTATATTTAGATATTGATTCCTAAAGGCTAAGTAATTTTATTGTCTTTATATATTATATATAAGAACATTCCAGATACCTGGTTAAAGAGGTGTATACACGCACACCGGTCGATTCTTTTGTTTAATTAAAATTAAAGGATTTAAACTTTGGGTAGTACTTTTTTAGTTGGTCTATATTGCACGGAGATCCAACAGCTTCTTTAATAGTTCTCTGTTCTCTTAAAAATGGTTCTAGCCCAAAGCTAAACCTTTTTTGATAGGCTGAATCAGAGGTCCGGTCAATTGAGTTAAACACAAACGCAAGAATAACATGATTTCAAAGTTTGTATATAAAAAAAAATAACTTGTAACCGAAGTAGGGTGTTGTTTACAAATGAGACTTTATTTGCAAGTTCAGAATTCTTAATTAACACAAACACGAAATATATGAAACGAATGTTAAAAAAGAATTGTCTGACTTATAAGAAAAAGATGGCCCAATTATTATTACTTTATTTATCCAAGAGAGATAAAAGGGAACATTAAAGATTTATTGATTTGAATAACTTCCTAGCCAAAACTTATAAAATTTTTAAAAGTACTTTTGATTTTTTAATAGTGTTTTTAAAACTTTGCATTAATATAACCATTATTCTGGCTTGTTGGCGCTTTAAATGTATAGTAAAAATTACACAAAATCACGAATCTTTTTTTTACCGACATTCGACGATCGCTTTTAAGTGACAGGACCCCTTTAAGTTAAAGAATCTCCATTAGCAAATATTAACAACTCTTCTCACGGATACACCATAATGGTGCTTAATCAACCAAAGCATTCAAGATCTACAATACTAGAGACAGGCCGTGAATCACTTTTTTCACCGACATTCGAAGATCACCCACACAAAGTCGTGAATCTTTTTTACCGACATTCGACGATCGCGTATAAGTGACAGAGTCCCTTTAAGTTAAAGAATCTTCATTAGCAAATATCAAAAACTTCTCTCACGGATACACCATGATGGTGCTTAATCAACCAAAGCATTCGCGATCTACAATACTAGAGACAGGTAGTGAATCATTTTTACACCGACATTCGAAGATCACTTATAAGTGACAACACCTCTTTAAGTTCAAGATTCTCCATTAGTAAATGTCAACAACTTTTCTCACGGATAATGATCATAATGCTGGTTAATCAACCAAAACATTCACCATTCACCATCTACAAGAGACAAGTTTTATGTGGTGAATGATCTGCGAAATATTCATGTCTCTTTAATTAAATTTTAATGTTTGAAACAATTATCTTTATGGTACATTGATTTTGAGTGAGAGTCACAGCTAGATGTGTTTTCTTTTCGTCTAGAATTCTACACTATAAATACAATACATGCTTAGATATTTTCAAATTCAACTTAAAGTAAATAAAACTGTGTATGTATCGATTTAAAGCGATGCCAAGTCAATATATTTTAAAGGTTAAATTTCTAAAAAGCAATATTTTGAAAGACTGTTTTAAGGTTTGAATAGATATGTACGTGGTGAAGAAACCGTGGATACAGTTTATACGTCCTTTTCGTCATGAAAGTGGCAGGATATGCTTACTCGTTCACCATTATCTTAGAAACCTTTATCCTTGTCCAGAGAAGCTTTTTGGTACTTTTTTTAAAAGAAATATCAATGTTTGTTTGAGGACAAGTTACATAACCCGATTTTATCAATTTGCTGCATAAAATTGATCTTTATAACATCTAAATTGTTAACAAAGAATTTCATATCTCAAATTATCTTGAAAAAAAAAAGAGAAAAGGGCATAGATCTTATTCGTTGAATCGATCTGTCTTCTTTAAATCCGATCTAAAACGGAACTCTATAACGCCCCGAAAATAATGGCCCATGTATCGAACGCGTTAAGTGAGTCGGAACAGAGAAGCCGTCAATAAAATTCATAGAATTATTTAGACGGAAGAATAACAAAGAACATGATTCTTAACCTTCATTGACAGAACTAATGGAATTCAATTGGCGTGAATGAATCGATCCATCTCCTTCAAAGAGAATAAAACAAAAATGTAATTGCAAAAGGGTAATAAAATAAGACAATTGTATTTTATAAGGTGCGTATATTTTGATTTTATCAGGACAATCGAAATAAAGTTGTACTTTATACAAAGGCAGTTATTATGGCGGGGTATTGGGTTTAAAATTCAATCTAGGGTAGAAAGTAGAAAATCGAAAGTAAAAAGTAGAAAATAGAAATTCTTATATAAAAGGGATTTTTGTGGTGGAAACCTATAACCATATGAATTTAGTCTACAAAAACATCAAACTTTTCAACTGTAAATGGTAAAAATACTACGTTCATGGGACAAAATTTTGACTTTTGAATTTTGAAGAAAATCTGCATTAGAAAATCAGGAGTAGAAAGTCGAAAGTTGAAATTTAAATTCAAAAGTTGAAAGTCGTAATTCAAAAGCATTCTGCATACAGAGATCCATCTACATGTACTTTATGCTTCGAGGATATATCTCTGCCCTAAATGGACACCATAACCAAAAATTAGTAAACTGTTTTGTAATGCGGTTCTACTCCATTTCACATTTGTTATACACACAGAGACTAAAAAACTTTTTCATTTTTATTAAATGGAAGCAGAAAAAATAATTAACAAAATTCTCGAAGTATACTTAGTGTTTTCGACTAAAATCGTCGATTTAGGATTTAAAATGTCGGTCAGCTAGCTTAGTGTCTGTTCTCAGACGGAGCTAACTGTAGACAGCTTAAGTTTAGTATGATTCAAAAGTTGACATTCTGTCCATAAATATAGAATTCTGGCAATTTAAAGTTAAAGCGTGATATTATTGAAGATTAAAATATCCTTAAGATAAGAATTTTCCCTTTTACTTTCCGTCTTTTGATTTTCTACTTTCGACTACCTACTTTTACTTTTGATATCCTACCTTTTACTTCAGATCGCATTTTGAACCCGATACCCAGCCATACATCACTTATACAAATGACCAATCTGGTTGTTCTTCACTAAATAATAAAAAATCAATAACAAGTTCGACTCCGTCTCGAACAACCTCATGGTTTCCAGCGAGCTTCGGCAAGTTGCGGTCATGAACGGCTGGTGGCGTTCACACATAATCTGTCCATAAGAACAGAAGAGGGAAGAGCATAGCACCACGGGGTAAAAAAAAAACTCAATAGGTTGTACAATAAATTAGAAACTCAAATTCGATGCCAAAAGCGTATAAGGTAGCCATCTTGTGTCGCTTCGTTGAAAATGCTCGAAAAGGGTACAAAGGAAATTATAACTGGGAGGTGACATCAGGTGTTATAAGAATTGGAATGAAACATGACTTGTATAACTGACAAAGGGGGAAAACAGGCTTTGCGAACGTCCTCGGCCAATACCTGGATTGAATCCAGGACCTGTTCTAATTAGTACTTCGAACCAACAGTAACTGTTTGTTGATAACCCACTGTATCACCAATCTACTGACATTTAAAATGAAATGGGGTTTAACGTCCTAATTTGTTGCATCAACCCGCCTAATGATGACGGGCATACGCCAGGCAGTGTGCTATGGGGGTGGGGGGGGGAGACACGATAAGACACCGTTCTTTGCCCACACGCTCCGTCTCAGACCTCCACTCCTTAAAAGATAAAGATCATATCACGGACATAATACTATTTAATTCACGCATCACTTAATATCGATTATATTGACTGACATTTATTTGTTTCAATGACCAGTGAGCCAATGATGCGTTACAAGGTTAAATATGTTCAACTAATCTATAAATACGTTAAAGTCGAATGTGTTGTCCAATAAAATGTTAGGCTTGATTTGAGAAAATATCCATTTACAGATAGTCAATTACAGTCACACATATATTCTCACGGCAGTCAATGGGCTGAATAATTACAGAACTGAAGGTCGCATGGCTCAGTTATTATAATCTTGAGAGTCGTTGACATGTTTACGTTACAGGTCTATTACAATTAGTATGGAATTTTAACCGTACAGAACTTTATCCTGTTAGGCAAAGTGATCCTGTCTTTCCCGGATGTTCTTTTTCCCCGAGCCCGCATAAATTATCCTGGTGATTCAGACGTATACAAAATTTAGCATATTTTGGCAATTTTACCAATTCATCAAAAACGATCCAAATTCAAGATAAAAGGGGCCACCAAACCAAAAAGGTCCCTCAAGCTATTTGAGAACATTAACTTCGTTAGGACCTCCGAGTCTAAATATCTTCGTAGTCCATCCCTGTAACCGTTACATCCATCTCCAGGTGACAACGTTTACGCGTGTTAGGCGTGTGAGTTACATCATCGAGTCTGATTGAGTCAATTGGCGTGGTTTCGATTCCCCCGCATGCACATGGATTTTCTCCAGGTCCTCCAGTTTCCTCCCATAGTTAAAGACCCCTACGCGCAAGCGAGTTATTGAAATTAATGGTTTAATATGGTTTAACGTCCATTCGACACAAACTAGGTAATTTCGGCTTAAAGACCCCTACGCGCAAGCGAGTTATTGAAATTAAATTGAACCATATGTTTTAACATATGGTTCAATTTAATTTCAATATGGTTTAACGTCCTGAAATTACCTAGTTTGTGTCGAGTGGACGTTAAACCATATTTCTCTCCCAACCAACAAGTGGCATATCGGTTTCTTCATTGAATAAGCATATACTGGTGGTTAACATAGGGTGTTACCGCAGACTACAATTACTGTCAACCTTACCTTAGCTTTGTGCCCACCAGTTGCCGCCCATTCGATACACCGCACACGTAGAAATGTAATTTGACCCGAATCGTAGGATAACCTACAAAATCACCCTTTTTTACTCTACATGAACAGACTCATTTTAAACCTTTTTTTATGCTCTGAATAATTACAATGCTGGACAATTTAAATAACATCTAAGAAAATTTGTAAAAAAAACTCTGATACATTTTTTTTTAAAAAGTTTGTTTTCTTTTA
This sequence comes from Patella vulgata, assembly GCF_932274485.2. Classification (NCBI taxonomy): domain Eukaryota; kingdom Metazoa; phylum Mollusca; class Gastropoda; family Patellidae; genus Patella; species Patella vulgata. Next base: position 39,553,614 of record NC_065886.2, on the reverse strand, counting down.
ATAAAAAAATAGAAGCCAGTCAATACTGAAATGATTTGAATAGGGTTTTTTGTTTTTTAATTTAGGCCTACTTCACTTAAACTGGGTTAAGATATGTGTGTCGGATTTCATCAAAAGAAATGAAATAGATAAATATTACACAAGGCCGTTTAAGATTCTGTACAATATTCCACAAAGCTTATATATCTCTAACTTCATGGGGAGCCGAAGCGGTTCAGTGAGTAAAACGTTAACTCGCTAACCTGGATGTCCCGTGTTCGATCCTGGTGATCATCGAGATTTCCCGAAGTGGTCTCCTCTTGTCAATGGTACAGGACGGAGGGCTTGACAAGGGACAACCTATAGGTGTTCGGGTGGTACGGAAAACCGAGGTCGCGTGTATACACATTGGCGTATACATAAAAGAATTTGAATTTGAAATAAGAGTAGGCCGTAGCGGCGCTGTCCGGGCAGAATGTCCATCATAGCACACTTGCATGGTGCATGGCCGTCTCCATTAACTAAGTGGGTGCAAAAACGTAGGACGTTTAACCACCCTCAGTCAACTGACGTGGTTTCACGGTAATCTTTGAAACTCCTAGAGTGTTTCGTGATTTACCTTTGTCCCGAATACTCTTCATCAAGGGTTCGTTAACTGCAAGCCAACAATCAGACATTGTTCCATGCCAGGCTAACCGCCTGCACTACAACTGTCAGCCACGATGAAAATCCCCCAGGAACGTTCTAGGTCAACACCGGGATCGAACCCTTGAACTATTGGTTAGTGAGCCAGCACCTTCTCACTAGGCCATCGATTTTTGGTTCCCTAAATATTTTGAAAGATGAAGAACATGTTTCCCTTTCTAGTACATCTGATAACACGTCTATTTATTTCATGTTCTCGTGGTTTATGTGGATCACGGTGGCTAAGTGGGTAAGACGTTGGCTCGCTAGCCTGGAGGTCGGGTGTTCGATCCATGTATTGCCCGAGAAAGTTCATCCAGATTTTCCGGCGTGGTTCCCCCTTGTCTGTGTTGCAGGACGGAGGGCCTGGAAAGGACAGTTGTCTAGTCGTTCGGATGGGACAAAAACCGAGGTCCCGTGTACACATTGGCGTGCGTAAAAGATCCCTTGACAGATGGAATTCGAATAAGATTGCTGTCCGGGCAAAATTTCCCTCATAGCACATTTTATGGCGTATGCCCGTCTTCATTAGCCCAGTTCGGAGCAGAACAGTAGGACGTTTAACCCCATTTCATTTCATTTCATTTCTCGTGGTTTATTACAATTTTAATGTCTATTACATTGATTATGCCATTATGAACATGTTGATATATTTACAATTTTGTATATAAAATACGGTAACAAAAAATATTTTTGGGTGTAAAAATGTTACTTTAAAACAGGTCACATCTTCTTCCTTTGTCATTTTTGTCGCAGGCTAGTTATTTATATTGTCATTAGTGTATAGCTCCAGAGGTTACTTTACTAAATGATGAAGCCATGATACGGGTGTGATAAAACGATGACCTATATTTAGATATTGTATAGTATGTATATAAAGGGAGCGATAATTACGATAGATGATTTGATGTTTATTTAGTGAATAAAGAGGACCAGTGTCTCGGGTCGGGGACCTGGATGTTTTATGGTATACTGCGTAGTGTATATTAGCCTGGTACTGGGCTATTATTCTCAGGATGTCGATGATGGTGACACGTCATATCATATTATACCAATTATATTAATCTCTATGATTTCTAACGGATTGCGAAACATAAACGGCCCACCCCTTAGAATTATATTACAAGGGGAAATTTTTTACTCAATTCATAGAAATCTAGGGTACTAGTACTTAACCCATAGAAATCTGGGCACCATGAAATTAGAATTTACTCTATTCATACAAATTTAAGGCAGCATGGGGTTAGATCTGTAAGCTATGGATGACAGGTTGTTAAATTGGACATGTGAGGTTTTTTTTCCTAACTGTGACACGATATGTTTATTTTGCCATCAAATAACCCCAAATAGTTTGACCAGAAAAATGTACAGAACAGTAGGACGTTAAACCCCATTTCATTTCATTTTCATTTCCAAACGAATGGTATACAATGATGTTATGCCGCATGGAAGCCACGGTGGCTCAGTGGGAAAAAGTCGCTGGCTTGCTAACCAGACCCAGTGTGCGATTCCATAGTTAACATAGAAAGTTCTCCGGAATATTCCAGTTTGGTTTCCCCTAGTTGTTCTGATGGGGCAAAAACAGAGGCCCCGTGTACGTAAGTGAACCCTTGGCAGTTGGACTTCGAAATGACAGTAGACCGTAGAGTATATTATGTCTGTCTTCATTTTCTCTGTTGGTGCAGAAAAGTAGGCCATTAAACCCCATTTCATTTCAAATAGTCATATGAAAAAATAAGATGTTAGAGTTACTGTTTTCGACATTTGGATTAAAAAAAGAAAATTTAAACTCCAAATGAAACAATCAAGGGCGTGATAGTCCTGGTTTTTCTGTTTTAAAGGATTATGTTTCGTTCTTGTAAAATGACACAAACTACACCAATTCTTAATTTCGCGATTGAATTCCAGAATGATTAAAAAATAACAAAAGCTCCGACCAAAAGAATACCCATTCGAGTGAGTTGTTAATTTACTACCACCGAGCTCTTATGCTTTAACAAAATAATATAATGCATTAATAAGTCACATTAATATATGGTTAGTAGGGGGCGCTATTTCTTATCCCTCCCCCTGTTGTGACGATCAAAAGATCTCACTGAGAATAACTTATGTTTCTTTTTAATAATGTAATCCATCTACTCAGATGACCATGTTACTGTGGGAAGTCTGAAAAGGGGCTCAGGTCTTATAACTTTATATTATATATTTCGATATATTTTGCACCACTAGGGGTAAATCTATTTGTAATATAATTATTTTTATGATTTGATGACCATCAAAAGCTTACATCTCACAGCAGGTATTTGAATACTACATGCATTATCAAGCATGTTATAAGCATTTCGAAATAAAGTCTCGATACGCCATTGGTATTTTTCACTAAAATATCAATTTGATTCATTCGGTTTTAAAAAAAAAGGACCATCAATAAAATATCATAGACAACAAAATGGCGGCGAGCTTATGCATAGAGAGCAATTCCACATTATCTTTGAACATACAGAACTGAACTAAACCATTTTTGACTGAAATTCATTTTTTACAAAATTGTAGTTTGCAAGTGATTCTATAGCGCTATAAAATTACGCATCGGGACTTTTAACTATTTCAAAAAAATGTTTTCGTGATAGTTTTTGTGGAGTTTCCCAGCACGTAGTTGAATACCATGCGTAGTATCGAGTACATTCAAACTCATGGTGTAGAGTTACAATAATAAAAGATGTCGACCAAAATACAGTTCGGGACAAGTTGGTTAGGTCTACTCATATTAGGATCGTGACATTTACTTTTGTTTTCAGGTTGCACATGAATAGAATATTTTAAACCGAGATCATTTATAAACTGTTCAAAAAATGCAACTACCGTGACTGTCCTTTAACGAAATCATTCTGGACGACGCCCGTTTAGTTGTGTCCCTTTAAAACGTGTCTTAAACCAGTTAAACTTATTCATGCTTGGTACGAGAAGAAGACTAATGACTGTTCAATACATAGTTTACCTATTTAAAGGTTCACTGAGTTTACTCCAATAACGTACCGATTTAAAGATAGACTTGCAGGCAGTGTCCTCGGGCTTTGATGTAAATCACTCAATATGTTTTAGATGTTTGTGTTGGAGTGAATAAGTCGCCATTTGAACAATGTGAAAAGAATAACGGAACTGAATAGCGTTTATTACCGTCCCTTTAAAGATACACCATGTAAGATTTTGATAAAGAACTGGTCGTTTTTGTTGTGATACTTTTAAATACATCGGTTCAAATAAAGAATGAATATATTGAAATTTTCATTAAAATTAATTCAATCTGAGTGACGTCCAATTTAACGTAAATCGATTATGGGATGGATGGTCTAATCCATTCAATGTCACGATCATCCGATGATCTAGAGAGTTGATTAATGTCTTGTCATGTGAATAAATGTGTAAATAATAATTTATATAACATTTGAAATACCCACAATAGGCATATTTAGGTATTACAAAAGGAGTGTTTAAGACATAAAACAACACTTACGTCCGATGAAGATGAATTACTGGTTCATGCCTAACGTCTGCTTCCACGGTGGTTATAACGCAGACAATAATGAAGATGTTACTGTCTTAGATTTCGTCATATGACAAGTAAACATACGGATGTCACACAATTTACATTTATTTAGAAAATGTAAAAATAGATTCTTTGGTGACATTAAGTTGTTGACTCGTTAACACTTTAAAACATTATGCCCAGGTCTGTTTTGAGGTCAGATCAGACATAATATTAAACACCGCTTATTTTAGAGTTTGTTATTTTATCTTTTAAAATATGTTAATTCTCCTACATGACACATGGTTGGCCATTGGATATGGCACTGGCTCACTAACCAGGGGGTCCCTGGGTCGATCTAATTGGCGGATAGAGTTCCTGGGGATCTTAAAACGCGCTTCCACCTTGTCCGTGGTGCATGCCGTGGTGCCTGGCAAGGAATAGCACCAAGACGTTCGGATGGAACAACGAAAACTCGTTGGAATTCGACGAAGTGTAAGCTGAAACCCCCTTATCCGGACAGTTATAGCACACATAGGGCGATGCCCGATTTCATTGGTCCGATTGGTTTATGTCATAACGTTCGCAACCTGGTTCGACATAATTGTAAAGCAGAAATGATTTATTCAAATTCACACAGTTTAGAAGTATGTCAAATACATGTATTTTATGTTTGTGTAGGTGGGCTGATAACAGTTCACACAATTTCATAGTTAAAGATAACGTGTTATGGAGTTGACTGAGAACATTCTTCTTACAACTCTAGCTTATTAAAGTATAAAAAAAAGAATACATTGTATTTGTTTCACATTTTGGTGGGCTGATCCCTATCTATATTATTTTAGTTTTAAAAAATTGTTTACTATGAATACGGTTGCATGATTACCATTTGATTGCACAATTCTCGGTAATTATCTTATTTCGTGGACTTTTTGACTACATTTTGTTATTTTCATATCTAAGTAAGTTTCAATACCTTTCATTAGTCTATATTTAACTTTCATTTTGTCCTGATGTCCCTTTACAACGACACATATTACATGTACTTCTACAGGTGCGGATCCGGGGGGGGGGGGGGTCCAGCCCCCCCCCCCCCCCCTGCTCAGCTACATAATTTTTTTGTAAACCAACCTTTTTTATGAGAAAAGTGTCATTATTGTGCTTTATCCTTTATCGTCAGATGATGGGATGGGATGTGCACTCAAAGCGCGAGATAATGATATAGACATATGTGATATCACAATTAATGCTTTGCATCAATAAAATTGAATCACAATGTCATCGTATTAATTCATAATAAAAATTGACGTCATACAGGATGTTGGATTTCTCTGTTTAAAAAGATCAATGTGTATGTATATACGCCAAAATGACGATAGAGACCATGTATTTCTCAAAAAATTTCAAACCGAGGGGGGTGGGGGGATACATTTTCTCAGGAACCGGGCAAACCCCCTCCTGCAAAACTTCCTGGATCCGCCCCTGTTATAAAAATATGTCAACTGTGGTGTAAGCATAATTAAAACGATCCTTTAAATACATTTTCTTAGATAGGGACATAGGTACATTGCGCAGTCTACATAATGCATGTTTACATTTGGATAATGAAGTGGCTTGTGAAAACCTCTTCACCAATGTGTGTTAAGAGGACACATAAACTTTTTAGTTTAAAATGTAGTTTGAATTCTGATATCTTTAATCAGATATCATTTTATGTTTTCTTTATATCAAATTAAGTACAGGAGTTGGTATACGCAAATTTAAGATACATGTACAACAAAGTACGCTTTATGTTCTATGTGCCAAACATGATGTGTATGACTTCGGGTGCGCAACATCTATAAATGAATCCAGAAACCAAACCTCTGTTTTGAACTACCATATATTATGATTTAAGGGTCTTATACCCATATCGCATTATAATTACTAAAACAACAAAACGGGATTAAATATCATCATCAGATGTCTTCGATCCCTGCATTGGCCGAGAAAGTTCATCCAGATTTTCCGGCGTGGTTCCCCCTTGTCAGTGATGCAGGACGGAGGGCCTGACAAGGACAGCTGTCTAGTCATTCGGATGGGACGAAAAACCGAGGTCCCGTGTGCAATTTGGTGTGCACTTAAAAGATCCCTTGACAGTTAGAATTCGATATAAGAGTAGGCCGTAGTGCCGCTGTCCGGGCAAAATTTCCCTCATAGTACACTGCATGGCGTATGCCCGTCTTCATTAGTCCAATTCGAAGCAGAACAGTGGTACGTTAAACCCCATTTCATTTCATTTCATCAGATGTCATTAATTAAAAAGTCCACACAGGCGGAGAGTTTCTAATACTTCTTAATTAAACATACAGCTATCCATGGAGACAAATGAGTTAATATGTCCTTGTCTATATGTCAATACTATGTCCTTACTAATATGGTCTCAGACTAGCAATTATTTGCCCATTGACTTCAATGTTAAATGGCTGTAACATCTCAGGCTGTAGTTTTTTGCATAACATTTCGTTGGTTCCAATCTTTATAGGCACAATAGGGATCACATCTGGCAATCTCCTCATCATAATTTTGTAGAGGGTTGACCGTTTAGATTTTTTGCTACGGGGATTTGAAGTTGACTGGAGTGAAAAGTTCACTTCCGACACAATGATTGCTCTGCAGAAAGACACTTTACACCCTCTATCCCTCCGCTCTAATATCATCAGTATTACCCAAAAACTGCTATGAAATTGCAAATTTGATCCCTTTTCTCAAATTCTAGACCAAAAAGTCTACCAAAAAATGCAGGAAGAGGAGAGAAAAAAAATAAGGAAAAAATTGTCTATTTATATGGCAAAACTGAACACTTGCCTTTGGTGATTAAACAGCATTTTTCTCTGGTAATAAATATAACTTTAAAAGTTCAAATTATGAAAAAAAATCTTAATGAGACATTTTATATCCTGTTTTGATCTCGCCAAACGGTTGGAGTTAAACTAGTTATTTATGTTTGTATTAGATCATTATGATGTACAATGTGCCACCCCCGCCACCCTTGCCTCACGTTTATATATCGACCAAACAAAAACAAAATAATCGTAAAATTTAATGGTATTTGAAAATTAACATCAGGCTATAGGTATAGTAGAACTCCAGCAAAAGGTATTTTGTCAATAGCTCTCAAAGTCTTGCCAAATGATTGGGACAAGGAACAACGTTATAGACATATGCATGGTTGTTCTACACATCATTATCATAAAAAAAAGCCTGACATAATTATGGATAATTGAAAATATGACCCCAGTACACAGAATTGACAAAATAAAAGATGGCTGCAAACATCTCGTAGCGATTTTTATTCTGATAGATCTATCTTCTATTGCTTCGTGTCGGTAAGTTAATAACGTGTTTGGTCCTTATTTATGATTGTACCATGTTCATTGGTATAAAAAGATGCACGGGCTCTTACAACCCACATATTTTATTTACATTTGAAATAATCTTTTTTATAAGAGTTACGTGATTTTTCTTTTTGTCAATATTTCAATTATCCATAATTTTGTCAATATTTTATCTATAACCCATCTTTCCTTGTCCGTCACTTTTTTTATAAAACTTTGGGCGCTTTTGATTAGTATTCTTAATATAAAAATTAGTTTAAGTTTTGATGAATTTGAGAGCCGCGGTGGCCCAGAGAGTAAGAAGTTGGCGCGCTAACCAGAAGGTCTCGAGTTCGTTCCCGGTGTTGGCCGAGAAAATTCTACGGGATTTGCCGAAGTGGTTCCCCCGAGACAGAGGTGCAGGAGATATGGCATGGAAAGGGCATGGTTGTACGGATGGGACGAAAATCAGAGATACCGAATGCACATTGTCGTGCGCGTATAAGAACCCTTGGCAGTTGGAATTCGAAATAAGAGTAGACCGTAGCACCGCTGTCCGGACACAATTTCTTTAGATATGCCCGTCTTCATTAGCCCGGTCTGAGCAGAAAAGGAGGACGCTAAACGCAAGTTCATTTGATTTGATGAATTGGGACGCTGATCAATAAACAATCTATAATATTTTATCTTGAAGTATTGCGAAACACCTTTTAAACAGAAATGCGCGTGGTAACTACATAAAAATATCAGGATTTGCAATCGCTGATAGAAGAAACATATTATAAATATATATACAGCCCACGCGAAATAGAGAGTTTCTCACTGAACATTTTTAACAATACAAGTTCTTTCAGTGAATATTGAATGTGTGACATCAAGCTGAAAGAGTCATAAAGGGCGATATATAAAATTAATCATATTACGATAAAAGTCATCTATTCAGAAAAATAAGATTAAAATACAAGATTGAATCGCGATGACCCAGTAACTGTACTTGAATCTAAAGGCGCAGTTATTTTTTTGTTTTGATATCGATCCCCAGCTACGTTATAAATGTATTATACAAAAGCACAATAAATACACGAGAAGTGATATCGGATTATTTAGAAAAATGAAAATTATCTTGTCTCGTAGAGGACATCCGCCAACATGGACGTTAAACACCTTACGTACAATTTCCCTATTCGATAAGACGTTAAATCCCCAATGCATTTACTTATAACTAAATACATGGCTAGGATACAAACTTTTAAGTCAGAAATCAAAACTATTTGGGTAGAAGGTGACCTCGGGACACTGGCCACGGGCCGCCTTAGCTACATATCGAGTTGTTTAAATAACGCAAACTAGTCTCAATAAAGTAATGTATAATACAATGTTTTTTATACCTGGGAATCAATCCAGCATAAATAACATATCAATACAACAGTATTTCAAAAACTTATTAGCTGTATATAAAACAATTGCCAAAAGAATAGTGTTTTAGAAAGAGCAAGTCTATCATGCTTGTACACGACACACGTCACTATATTCATAACCATCTGGGGCATTGGTTTCGTTCTGGTTTTCAAAACTGAAAATACACTGAACACAATTCTATGGAATACAAATACTGTTTATTACAGAGGGACGGAATATTAAGCCTTTATCAAGTGATGTTACGCAGTAATAAACAGTAATTGCATTCTAAAGAACAGATTTGTGAGGCGAAATGGTATCAGAAATTGTTTCAAGAGTTATATACATATCTTCAGACGCGCAACATTTAAACATATAGGATGAATAAAACAGTAATCATCATAAATAATTTTGTCTTTAATCTTTAACTTCATTACATCCCCTTTAGGCTATATTCGGCGACCACACATTTTTACTATAACATTTGTGTATATGGTTAAAAGTAAAGGCATTAATAAAGAAACCTGCTGAAATGGAAAGTGAAATACAAGTAATACTATTATATGCAGCCCACATACTGAGTAGTGCATTGAAATGTGCGGTTATATGCTTGAGTTTCTTTGATGTTGTAAAACAATGCTTTATTTATTTGAATGGATTTACAAAACTGCACACACATAATAGTGACGGGTGGAGTGGGTTTTTTGTTAAACACTGCAAGCACATACATTTTTTTTTTTTACAAATATTTCACTTATTTTTACTCGACGGAACGAGGAGGCCGCCCTTACGGGGTCTCAGTAGGGGTAGCGGGGCTCGGGAACTTGGACTTAAACATCATTGTCCCTACATGGACACCCCTTTCTTTTCAATCGAATAATTAAAAAAAAAATATAAAAAAATGCCCGCGTGCCGTTCAAAGTCCAAGTAGTATTACACTATGCATTACTACCAGTTAGCAATGTGACGTCGCGACACCCTGTTATGCAAATAACAATAAAGTGTTACACCATGTATAGGATAGAGACGGACTATAAATCTAACACAGAGAAAATGACTCGCAGATTTAAAGAATCGCTCAAACTTATACATTACTCCTTCATATGTAAATAATTATATAAATTAGTATTATGCATTTTGTATATATTGTTATAAATTGTTAATAAACAACAACAACGGGCTTCCGTCTATTTTCTAGGCAGACGGACTGCACCACACATAAGTTACATAGAAACAAATACACGGACAAGACATTATACTCAACACAACAAACAAACAATTCAAAAAAGGGGAGGGGTTATACAGGGCATTTAGACGATGCACAATAACCCCTAACAGGAGTTATGGGCATCTACATTGATCCCCTCTCAACCCTCCGTGCATACCACTGACTCCGGGTTATGGTTGATTGTGCTTTATTTCCGTTACTGAAAGATCATACAATTCAAATATTTATCAATGTGGCTTAAATAGACTCTTTCGGATTCAAATTGCATTGACATCCGTAACTGAGAAGCAGGTTGCCTAACAGTAAACACCCTTGTGGCATTGATGAACCTGTTTTCGTGCTGGATCAATGAGATCCTAAAAGTCTCGATGGTTGTTATTAAACGTGCCTATGGACACATCCAAGTACTTAGTCCCTTCATAAAAAGGTAAAAAGATTTATCGGTATATGAGAAACTGGGTTATCATAATAACTGTTTAGTAAAGGTATTATTTACCGCTTTTTGAAACGTTCTCTTGATAAACGTAGATCAAATAACCATCCATCATTATAAAACACAATCTACCTGGTCATCTTCAATACGGTCATAATTATTTATGCACATAATTTACTATAAGTGTTATGATTATTTGCTATTCCAGATATTTACCGTAAAGACACATTCCCACGAAAGTATTTATAGGGAAGTTATTTCCAATAAGTATACCATATTTGGTATATACGTATATGGAAAGTAGAGACTCAGTCTTACCAGAAACATACTGGATTCCCTGAAAAACACCCACGGGGCGCTTCTTGTATGTTGATCTGATGGTTAACGGTTGTGAGAACATTGCCAGACTTAAATGTCCATTAGGCCAATAAAGAAATTGGCAGGTGATAATTATACATAATCCAAGAATTGACTTAGGCTTCGATATTTATAGAAAATAGACAGCGACTAACGACAAATACAAGCTCAACTGGATTATCCCTAGCGATACATATATATTGAACAACTTCTGGATAGGGTAAGAGTTTTTTCAGTTTCAAATATTGATAGAAATAAAAGGAAAGGAAATGATTTTAACGTCTCATCAACACAATTATTTTGTCATTTGGATAACATAATGGTTATATTTTCTATGGTCACGTACGCAATGCTAGGTAGGCGAATTTTGCCCGGACAGCGGCTTCCGTCTATTTTTCATCGAAATCCAGCTTTCAAGGGTTCTTTTACGTCCACGATCGACTAGGCTACCATCCAGACAAGTACGATTCGGGATGGAAAATCCCGTATTTCTTCTCGGCCCACGCCTGGAATCGAACCTGCACAATCTAGTCAAAAGACCAGCGCCGCCTTACCACCCGACTACACCGACTCTTTCTTACTCCTTACCGCTCGACTACACCGACCCATTCGTGCACCTTACCGCCCAACTACACCGACCCTTTCCTACTCCTTACCGCCCGACTACACCTACACCTTCGTGAGAAATAATGTTAATTATTCACTAAACACTACTTGAATCAGATGTTATCATAGAAAACTAACTTCAAAACTTTAAATTGATCAACTGTGATAAATGTTTTGGGAGATCTGCCTTGAGGGCACATTGTGTACAGCGATATTTATACTACAGTACAGGGGAATATTTCTGTAAAATAAACACAACAGTTCAATGGATAAGAATTACAAAATTTCTATTATTTATGTAACTGTTCATCTAAATTTGTCTACAACCCTAAAATGAATTTTTGAGGTTTGTCTACCCCCAAAAAACGAATGTCCTGGATAAAAATAACCCAAACGAACATACCTCATATGCTAATACCTGTACTACATTATTCGAATAAATCGTAATCCAAATAAACCAGAAGTTTATGTACCTATGTATTTTACTTCTGATTTGTCATACAAACTTTTTTGAAGAACCTTAAAATGGATGATATGACTGGTAGAAACACGGAACGTTATTGACAATAAAACAGAAGTAATATAGAAATTCACACGACAGGTACTGAAAAGTATTTATACAAAGTCAAAATATTCCTTTTTGTTCTATGGTAAGTCGGCTTTCAGATTCTGCTACACTGAAAACTAAAACCCCAAAAATCAGCATATAACCGTAAGTCTTTATTCACCAATATTATTCCTATAAACACACACGAAATTAATAAAGATTTTTTTTTTTTTTAAAAAACAAAACAAAAAAAAAAACCGCTTGTGCATGATAACTATAAGACTGGGTCATCGACTTCTCACGCTCTGTTGTAACAAAAACTAAGTCAAATTTGGTTCCATAAGAATAGAGACATGATTAAATGTGGGAAAGTTATAATTAGCAAAAAATCATAACAACTATAATATAATAGGTTGATGTATGTATATACAAAGTTTCATAAGATTAAGATATCTTCAACTGTTTATGTTGAATAAATTTTAATAAAATAAAAAAAAATAAAAAATAAAATAAAAAAAAAGGGACGGAAAATCGGGCCGGGACAACTTCCACACGCACTGTCATCGGTATAAACGTATTTTTCTTTATAAATAAGAAAAATCCTCACCTGTCTCTAACAGGTTTTTAATTACTAAAAATTAACAAGTTTTTGACTTACCTGTTGTCATATAGATAAACAATTATCCAAGTATCACAATTCATAATGTTCCGTCTTATTCATTTACGTAATCACGTCAAATTAAGAAAAAATACTGTACACTGACTTAACAAACCTTGCGTCTTGTCGACTGAAGAAACTAGACCCTTTAACCCGTTACTACATCAGTCTCGTTTATCAAGTCCACCATTCATATGCATATTGGTATAGATCGAGGAATGCGAAGTAGAAAGACCGTCTCTATGACTATGTACACGAGTTACAATGGGGTTAATAATAAGGTATGGATACAGGTATTCTATAGAAGGGGCGACAGTCCTTATTGCCCATCGATGTTCCCACGTGACCAAATTAAGTCTCCTACACACGAAACACACTCACACACACATGTGGAACATTTTAAAGTGAAATTGCGTCAGGATTCTGGCTTTTGGTATTTTTGGGTGGCGCCTGTGGGGCTGACAAGATTAAACCAAAAACCGAAGTTCCCCAGTCTACAAATTGGCGTGCACGTAAAAGTACCCGAAGAGTAGGCGAAAACGCCGTTGGACGTAAATTTCTCCCCCTAGCATTGCACACACTTTCAGCCATTGAAATGAGAAAAAAAAACTTAATCTTAAGTGCCGAGGAACCTCACCACAAAAAAACAATTACACAAAACAAACCGACGGACATGACACAATATACACAGGCACCTCAAACAACAAACGCACAATCGCGTATATCAGACCAAGTGAATGGATCCTGTCGCTAGACGTAAGCGTCCACTGTGTCTCACAATGACCAAAGGTTTTGGTTGACGAGACTCAAAACTCCGTTCCATTCCTTTACATTGAGGATTTTTAAATTATCTGAAAATGTTCAGCTCCCAAAAGTAAAAGTGGGAGCCGCGGTGCCTCGGTGAGTGATACATTGGCTCGCTTACCAAGAGGTCCCGGGTTCGATCCCGGTGTTGGGTGAGAAAGTTCATCTGGATTTTCCGGCGTAGTTCCCCCTTGCCAGTGGTGCAGGATAGAGAGCCAGCAAGGGACAACGAATAGTCGTTCGGGTGGGACGAAAACCCAAGGTCGCGTGTACACATTGACGTGCACGTAAAAGAACCCTTGGCAGTTGGAATTCTATATAAGAATAGCCGCTGTCCGGGCAAAATTTCCATCATAGCACACTGTATGACGTATGCCCGTCTTTATTAGAGCAATTCAATAGGGCGTTAAACCCCATTTTATTTTTCTATTTTTTTCATTTTCATTTTCCAAAGTACAAGCGACACGTCTCTTTATTGTGTAAATAAGTTTGTCTACACTGGTAGATATGTTTGTACTGGTAAAGACTCATGAAGTATGTTGATACCATGTAAATACCATTAAAACATTTCACATATACACGGATTGATATGTCTAAGAGCTAAAGTTTATTTACGTAACAATGCTAGAGAGGGGCAGATCTTCTATGAAACTTATCCAGGTGTGGTGGGGAGGGGTGTCCCAAAAGCGACTTTGGGTCCATCGGTAAATATTTTAGATCCACTGTAGTGACAGGACTGGTACTGTATATAATAAGGAAGTCGTGGATAAATATTTGAAAGGATTGCGTTGTGATTTGCCATCTAACAACCTCATTAAGTTTGCTAATAGACCCCATATAACAGTTCGACTCTCGGGGACTTCATAAATATAGGTCCGCCACTGATAAGTCTCCAGGTTGAGGTTGCCTGCTAAATTGGCACGCGCGAGTAATATTGAAGTGTTTTACCTACAAGGTTTTTGTAAGTTGTGAAAATAAAGGCGTGGCAGTCTACGTGGGTTTAAAATAAAGGCGTGGGGTGGTATGTGGATTTAAATCCTAACAATATCACGTTAATCAATTTGATAAGAGGGTTGTATCTGCGGGTAGGGTAACGTGGGTGTTATACAACGATTATACAACATTGACTCCTCGCCTTCAAAATCTTAGCAATATCACGATAGTCAATTTGATCTGACAGTATATTATATGTACGTAACTAACGCCCCAAAACTAAAAACTAAATGATAGTTAGCTATTATACTGTCGTGAGATGTTTTTTTTTTAAATTTTTTTTTATAGAATTAAGACATTAAAGCAGAATCAAAAATAAATTATTTTTGGAATATGGTTCATATTTTCGTAAAAAAAAAAAAAAAAAAAATCCCCAACCCATTTACAATGTCTAGATGTGGCATCTTTTGATTCAGAGAGCGGGCGAGAGAGAAATGGGCTTTAAGTGGGAAGAAACTGGCGGACCCGGAGAAAATCCACGAAGTTGGACAGGCGACCATACTCCTTGTCACGTACAACCGAGGAATCGAAACCACGCCAGGTGACCCAATGACAGACCTTATGAGACAGCACACAGGCGCTAACCATTGGGCCATCCAAACCCACCCTCTTTTTATTCCGATTCGAATGTTTGAGAATTGAGGTTTCATACCTTCTGGACACTTTACATTAGTCATTTTTTTACGGTGATATTTTATTTACTATTTGGTCAGGTAAGGCCTAGCAGGGTGGAGACGAGAACACAGGGCTAGATCTAAATATTAAGGCCACCTCCAGATTTCGTCAACATCTCGTGGCCGTGACCTTGGTGGACTTAATATTTAGATCTGACCGAGGACGCAGGTGTTTTCATCGAGATCTGGCTAAAATCATCCCATAAGTTGTTATTGATTACAAGGCGTTGCTAAGGAAAATTGTGAAAAAAAGAACAAAAAAAACCCCCCATCAACTAACATGATTTGCGCTGTGGTGGAGTTATGGGAGATATTACCTGTATTATTTTTTTTTTTTAAAGATTCAGAGAGACACCATTTTGGCTACAGAGACAATTTACGATACATTAGCCTAGCCAACTAATTATATTTTAATGTAAATGTTAAAGTTTCAAGTCACGTTCGACCAACTGACTGTTTTTCGGTGTAATTTCCATAAAAATGTCAATAATGCGGAAATGAAACTCAAATTAAACCCATAGACGTGATGAGCGCTTGATTAGGTAATATTGATGAACGCTATATTAATCTGATCTTGAATACAAGAATATACAAGATTACCGGCGGGGGTGGGGGCTAATGGGAAAATTTACTTTGCTCACACGCAGAGTTACAAACCCCAACGTAACACTAAAACCCAGCATTCCCGATAGATGATTTCTTCTTAAGGAAGTTAGCTCCTCATCCAGCCTGATCTCCTTCCCAACCGATCTGATCTCTTCCCCAACCATTTTGATCTCTTCCCCATCCTGCCTGATCTCCCCAACCAGCCTGATCTTCTCCCTACCAATCTGATCTCCTCCCCATCCAGCCTTATCCCACGGACCTGACTGATCTATCCAACCAGCTTGATCCCTCCAGCACCTGTTCTGATCTCTCCAAACAGCCTGATCCCTTACGCAACCAGTCTGGAAATAGCCGATACCAAAATGATAACCACCATGAAGTTCCAAAAGAAATGACACCAGATAGTCGACACATTGGAAGTACAAACACATACCTGTCGTTATTTGATGAACTTGTCAAAATGGACCACCCATGCAGTAAAAGTTGTGCAAATCATTGTGGAACGCAACAATAGAAATTTTCATTGGGGAATTCCATTGTTGTAATTCTAATATGATGCCAAGTCTGCCACGAAGTATGAAATGGGGTTTAACATCCCCTTTTTCTGTGGCAAATGGGATAATGAAGACAGTATACCCCATGCCGTGTGCAACGAGAACATTTTGCCGGGATAGTGGCGTTTCCAACTACTCTTTATTTTTCGGCAAAAGGAATGATTTCTCACTATATTTGACACAAATTTAGCGATTAAATAAACATGCGGCTTGCGCATGTTCGAGTCTCGTAATGGCTGTTCAGCTCAAACATAATTTGTGTATGTTTTTAATCGCAGAATTCTACTTGAAAATAGTGTTGAGTTATTATAAATTTGTATCAGCTGTGACAAGAAATGATTCCCTTGGCGAATAAAGAAATCGCGGTGAAAATTAGTCCGTAATAGCCTTAGAACAGAGGTGGGGAAGAGCGGTATTTTCATATATTGCAGCTATATGGGGATGGACAGGAACTGTCACTGGACAGGAACTAGGCTTTCTCCAGGCACTCAAGTCTCCGTTGACTTCTAAAACCCTTGTATGCTCAAGCGAATTATTAAAACACAACAATGTTAGTCCCAAAATGGTCTAGTTAGTGTTGTAATAACCTTAGGCTCTCCACCATAATATGTTACTTTGATCCATTTATCATTCTCTCATAATACATTTACGTTCCTTCTACAAATCCCTGCATATTCTACAGCACGTCCTCGGTCTACAATATCCTGTTATTTTAACCCCAAAAAACCAAACCTAGATCTTATAGTAGGATTGTTATTGGCTAATTTTGTGGGTGGGGCTGGATGACAATGACAAGCTGAAGTGCATTTTTAAATAGTTGGTGTCTTCCTGAAGTGTACAGAATAAATAAAGGATGCTTAGAATAAATGAATAACTAATGTAACCTTCATCTAAATTAGCCTACTTTTAATCAGTGACGTTTACAGGTGCGCTGACTTGTCTGTTCCGTAACAGTTATATAAACGTCAAGCAAACACGATTTTAATCGGAAGTAAAAATCCAACAAGACGACTCGGGTAACATCAACATCTCGCACACTGTTTACCACAACGAAGTCAATTTTGTTTCCATGGTAGGTTCCGTAACAATAATATAGACGTCAAACACAAACGATTCTAATCGAAGTATTATTCGTACACGACGACTCGGGTCGTCATCAATACCCCCCCCCCCCCTTGTTTGCCACAACGAAGTCAAATTTGTTTCCATGGAAGAACAAACCTCTTTAAATCGGAGAAATTCGAATTAGCAAAAGCCATAGGTGTTCTATAAATTTCATAAAGATGTCGTGAGAGGCGCAAGGGCATGACCCATTTTAATATCCGCCCATAATTATCGTATTTGATAGAATCGGACAACGGGAAATGGACATGCGTAGACATAAGATAGTAGAAATTTAGAAATTGTCAAGTTATTATATGTGATCCTTAAAGTCAAATATAAAAATGACTCAACTTAAGTATTTGCAAAACTACTATGTATAAAGGATGATGTGTTTAGTGTATACAAAGTTTCATAAAGATATCTTGAATGGTTAATGACATATGCCCTCGAAGCAAGTCTGGGTCAGAATGACGGACCTGTTCGACGCGGGAAAATAACATCAATTGGCGTTTATTTCATTACAAAACGACTCAATGTTTTGGTTAAGAATATATACTCAGTGGTCAGGATTCTTCTAAATATTTAATCATGAATCAAAGCCGAACCTTTAAAAAATAAACTAGTTTTGCAGTCGACATACTGTGCATCTTGTTACACGATGTTTTACAGTGGACATACCGTGTATCGCATTACATCGTGTTTTACAGTGGACATGCCGTGTATCGTGTTACACAGAGTTTTGTAGTGAACACAGTGAGTATCGTGTTACACGGTGATTACAATCGACGACTGCTGCATCTTGTTACACGTGTTTTAAAATTATTGCATGAAACAAAAGGGAAAGAAAAACAAAGCAAACAGATCATTTTAAATTTCTATGTGATGGCGATCATTTTAAATTTCTATGTAATAGCGATCAATACGCAGCAACATTAAATATCTGTATAAGAATATCATTTTATAAATCAAATTTAGAGTAAATTTCATGTAATAATATCAAATACATTGTAATCAGTTTTTATATACAGCTAAAATATTGTACAATCTATATACCTAATAATATCGAACATCTTTGTCCAAACCTTGTGTCAAATTGGTTTAAAATTGTTTTGTATAAATCATAATCATCATGTCCATAATATTATATAGATTTAAAATTACATAACAATTACATATTGTTAGATTTAAAGCATTGCTTTTGCGTGATATTAAAAATACATTCAAAACATAAACAACACATAATCGAAACAGTAACAAAACATTTTGTACATATATAGAAGCGTGACAATAATCATAGTTTTATACAGGTACCATTTATAAAATACAATAAAAATATATGATTTTTTACAACCCTTGAAAATATATCGAAAAATTTTGAACAATATAAAATTTAATATAAATTCAAACCCCAAAGGCTACCTTATTAAAAAAAACCAAAAACATAGCTGAGATCCGGTTGACGAATTACAAAATTATTTATCGTTCTTACTATCCTGATATATTTTGTTGTGAATTGAGGCTTGAGTAATTGCATGAGTTTTTATTAAGTTGAAGGCTTAAAGCAATTTGTTGACGTCAAAACAAAATTAAATCTTTGTTCAAAATTTGTGTCAAACGTTACTTTGGTAATTAATTTTGAATACATAGAGGGATCGATGGAACTGGATTTTAAATTAATCCTCATAATTTTTTGCTCCTCCAATAATTCGGTCTTTACCTGTTAAGTCGAAATAGTGTGATTTGTTGGAGTTATCAACAATAGATTTCAACATCATAAATAATAACATACAAATTTCAACTCATAATTATTACTGTATGTATTTATGATAGACTAGATGTTTCACACAAGGCACGGTTTAATAGACAGTGTGTTTTGCTGGAGTTATCAACAATAGATTTCTACATCATAAATAATAACATACAAATTTCAAGCCATAATTATTACTGTATGTATTTATGATAGACTAGATGTTTCACACAGGGCATGAATTAATAATTATTTAACATTATATGTTATTGGACAGTTTTCTAAAATATATTATTATAGAAACATTAATTCTGTTTGCACTGAGATTTGACTAAGGCACAATTTAACAAACACAACATCTACTTGTATAGGTAAATGGTGGAATATTTTTTTTCTAAACAGGCAGAAGCCTATAGAACCCCTCTCCATGGAATATCACTGGATGCATATGTTAATACTACATATATATGCTAATATAATACCTCTTGGTGCAGTTTTGTGTTTTCTGTAATTGTGTTTTCATTATATCCAATCATACATAACTAATCACATAATGGGAATAAAAACAGTTATAATGTTCTGCTCTGACTGGGCTAAGGAAGACCGGCATACGCCAGACTGTGTTATGAGAGAAATTTTCCTGGAGAGCAGTGCTACGGCCTACTCTTATATATCGAATTCCAACTGTCAAGAGATCTTTTACGTGCATGCCAATGTGTACACAGGACCTTGGTTTTTCGTGCCATCTGAACTAATAGACAGCTGTCCTTCTCAGGGCCCTCCGTCCTTCACCACTGACAAGGGGAAACCATGCCGGGAACTCATTATGAACTTTCTCAGCCAGCTAGCCAGCATCTTACCCACTTAGCCGCTGTGGCTACCCATAATCTGAATAAAAACAGTAGATATCGTGGCCCAGTTTATAAGGGTCAGGTTCACCAACTAGCAGGTCTTGGGTTCCATCGCTTTGTTGGTTGAGAAAGTTACCCATAATATTTCAGCATGATTTCCCCTTATCAGTGGTGGTGCAAGATGGAGAGTCTGGCAAGGAACAGCATATCTAGTCATTCGGATGGGATGAAAACCTGAGAAACCTTGACAACTGGAATTGGAAGACATAAAGGGCAACATTTCCCTCAGCAACATGCCCCTCTTGATGAGCTCAGTTGGTGCAAAAAAGTGGGATGTTAAAGCAATAGTTGCATATTTTATAAGAAAGTCAAAACATAATTATATTTGCCAATTTTTCAACTGACACTAGGGAATTATAGGACTATAATGGGATTATACATAGGTAGGACTGTGTATATATTTCATTTATTTTAACCTATTTTATACATATGACTTTACAAAATGCAACTATAGCTTTAAGCCCCAATTCATGTTATTAATATATGTTTTTGTGTGTTTTCAGTGCCGTATTAGTTATCTAATCATTAAAATATACAATAGTATTTCATTATATACATCAAGCCCTACATAATATATTTAATTAAAAGCTTTGTTATTCACAAAATACAGAAGAGAAATATTATATTCAGCTTTTTATGTTATTGTATATTGTCATGTTGCATTATATACACATTAAATATTATTATATTTTTTATTGTGTGAATTCCACTACATCACAAAGGGAAATAACTAGAAACAACAATATTAAAAAATAGTATACTTGGACCTTGCAACAACTTGCTGACTGCTGTTGTTCAAAGTATGATGCTGATAAATTCATACATTTATGTATTGCATTGAAAATTTAACTAATATGCATTCATATTGCCTACATCTACTAATAGGTTTACATTTCGACCAAAAACAAAATAAAGTTAAGAAAATCTATATAATAATTTCAATTTGTATACACATTAACTAGTCCATCCATCAGTGAAATTATACAAGCAAGTCCCTGATACTCATTTGCTTTTCTCGAACAATATCTAAGTTGTCATGGCTTAAACATACATACATTAGCTCTTAATTAATGCATCTTTGACATTTAATTGGAAAAACAAAATCCATGGTAGATAATCATCACCAAATTGGATAAAAAGAAGGCCATCAACAGAGTTCTACAAGAAAATGGCTGGTGCTGGCTAGTTTGGACCAAATTTTGTCAAATTTTTATTTTATCATATTTTTGCAATTACAGAGTGGAACAGAACCAATTTTGGAGTGATATTGGAGAGATTAAAGTTTCACAATGGATCAGAGACTTTTAATGTTTGCTAAAACACAGATTTGGGAAAACATTAAACAGATATGTTTCTAGTTGTTTAATGGAATGCTAAGAGTTTGTCACATAAAAATTTAAGGTTTTTTTGTTAATAAATGGGTGAACATCGATGAAGTTACAGTCCGATACAACACTACATGTATATCGAAAGGAACCAAGACCTTTTAGAGATAAACCTATATTTCGTCAAAACCAAGACCTTTTGGAGATAAACCTATATTTCGTCAAAATCAGATTAAAGTTGTGAACGGACACAACAACAATATACATGTACATCCACGTGAAAATGGTGGCGTATAAAAATCAATTCTCTTAATCATCAGGCCTGGAAAGCATTCACAAAGCATTCGCAGATTTAGAGTTAAGAATTTACTCAACTTTCAATCATTGTTGATGTGAAATATCTTTGATCCATAAACACAAAACTTTTCACAGTTTTGACTAAATTCTAAACTTAAGTCAGAGAATGCTTTGTGAACTCGGGGCCTGGTACATGACATTTTTAACAAAGACAAATAAGTGCTGGACAAAATGGCGGGCACAAACGGTTTTGTGCCTGACAAAGCCTGTATTTGTGCTTGACAGTCAGTGGCAGCTGTCTTAATTCTTGTCTTGTTGATCATCTTATAACAAACATCTGGTCCTAAAAATTCAATTCTTTCAGATAACAAAAAAGCAAAACAAAACTAAAAACACATAATAAAAATGGACATATTTTGAGAAAACATTATTTGCATGATTTAAACTTAATAGTTCTTTAGCTTTAGCCTGGGCAACTTCGTCATTTGGATTCCCATCACTCGCTGTGAACCACATATGCATGCATTGCTCTGTCTCCGGAACAACTTTCCAAGAAAAGTTCCAAACAGTTTCACAAAAGTTTGAGGAATTGGAGTAAATTTCGGAAAATTTCTTGCATGGACTGCCGACAGGGCAGGTATTTTTTCCTGGAAAGAAAAGGAATTATGTAGACATTCTATTTTTTTAATATCAATTACAGATCTGGTTTCAATAGTTTTATATAAAACAACGTAGTATTATAAAGTTTAAATTGCAAAGCAGGGTAATTCTGTTGAAATGGTGGTGCTGGTTCACTAACCAGGAACCGAGTTCACAAAGCATTCTTAGACTTAATAAGAATTTACTCAACTTTCAATCACTGTTTACATGTGAAATATCTTTGATCCAGAAACACAAAACTCTTCACATAGTTTCTTATTGATATATTTGATACATTAAAACAAGAAAAGTTTTATAAAGGGCTATATTTTTGTTGAATTAGGCGACCAATTTTGAGTAAATTCTTAACTTAAGTCTAAGAATGCTTTGTAACTCAAGGCCAGGAGGTTCCTGGTTTGATTTTGGTGATGGTTGAGAAAATACCTGGGACGATTCAGCATGGTTTCCCCTTGTGTCAGTGGTGCAGGACAGATCAAGGCCTGTCAATTGCTTGGATGGGACGACAAACATGCACGTAAAACAACCCTTGACAGTTCCAAACATTTCTTTTTTTCACACAGTTTTGTCACCGATGTTCTGCTTCTTTGCCATAAATCAAGGATTAATCATTAGCAGTAAATTTTCTGGTGACAAATTCACTCAAAGCTGCAAGATCTTGATTTTTCATTTTATTTACACAAAATACAATATCAATGATAGATAATCTGCGTATGTGGATTCAATTGTATTAAAGAGAGGTCCATCAAAATTTTTAAACCAACCTTGGTTTGTTTATTCTGAATGGAATTGAACCATTTTTGTACTTATATTCCTTCCATATAATGAACTTTCACAATAATGCAGTTTGCAATGTAGTCAAAATCTGTCAAATGATTATTAACAGCTTCGAGACTGATATTATTATTAGCGATTTAACTTTCACAACATTTGTAGTTTGCTAATTAGTCAAAATCTGTCAAATGATTATCAACAGCTTCAAGACTGATATTCTGATTAGAAATTCAACTTTCCCAATATTGCAGTTTGCAAGGTAGTCAAAATCAATCAAATGATTTTGCTTCAAGACTGATATTACTTTTAACGATTCAACTTTTGCAATATTGTAGTTTGTAAAGGATTCAAAATCAGAAGGCTTTAATAACTGTTGTTAAATTCAAAACAAAACAAAATCAGATGATAAAAAGGGAGACAACTCACCTGTAGTCCAATTAAAATCTTTACCCCAGTTTTGTAAACATGTCATTTCATCTTTACAATCATTCCACCAATTAGTACAATCCCTTTCACATAACGGTGCATGCATAAACTTTTCATTTCTTATCTTCATTTTAACCTGTTTACAATAAAATTATTGATCATTAGGCTATATTTAAAGTATCTATGGTACTTCATTACGTTTTTAATATCTATTGTGACTGTCGATTGTCTGTCTGTCTGTCTATCTGTCTGTTCAGAGTTTGGCGCCTACACTAGGTTTGTCCCGAGGCTGAAATTTGGTGGTGTGTAGGAGTATCTCAGACTGGGGAGTAACATAGGCCTGGTGGTGATGGACTACCGCTTCCGGTGTTGAGCTATCTCTGGTTTATGGCTATACCTGTGCTATCTTGTCTGCGATATCACCCTAGGTGGAAGCTGACGTAAAACTCCACAAACGAACGGACCTGTGCTATGCCAGGTCAACCGCTTATAATCATTAGGCCATATAAAATTATCTATGATTTCAATGCATTTTAAATATATCTTACATACAATCATTAGGTCATGTAAAATAATCTGTGATTTCAATGTGTTTTAACTATATCTTATATATGGCAAAGAGAAAAGCATATAATTGTTTGGACAGGACAAAAATCTGAGTTTGATAGTCGTTTAAAGATCGTCTGACAGCTGGAAATTGAAATAATACATGAATAGGCAAAATATCCCTCACAGTACAGGGCATGAAGTATGACCTTCATCATTAGCCCACTTGGTGCAGAACAATTGGACGTTAAACTCCATTTCATTCCATTTTCCTCTTGTAGTTGATGCAAGACAGAGATGGAATATAAGGGAAAAGTGTCTAGTTTTTTGGACAGGACGGAGGGTTGAAAATGGAAAATAAGACTTGGCTGTAGTGCCGCTGTTCATGCAAAATTTCCCTCATAGAACAATTCATTGCATATATATGCTGATCTTCATTAGCCCAGTGTCTTGAAGTACCTTAAAGATCCCCTAACAGTAGGATACAGAGATTGTAGCTGGACAAAATTTCTCTCATAGCAACTGCATGGCAAAATATAAAACGGTCTGGTTTTTCAAAAATAAATCTGTTTTGGTATTAATTTCTTACCGGAACAAGCCAAGGCCCGACATTTGGTGAACATTCATAAAAACACAAATCTTGCATAAAATGTTCTCGACATTTTGGTGACAGTGTCTGACAGTGGTTCCAATCAAAGTTTAACCAGGCATCTGCTTTATGAAGAGCTTCTGACGTCTCATTTGTACAACATGATCTGTCTTTCCAAGGTGCACACTAAAATATAAATAAACAAATCAACAGTGAGGCTGATGTCACCCACAACAATTCCACAATAAATGGATGACAGATACTAATTAATTGCACATGTATCTTTTTGAAAAGTATCGAGGAATCAAACTGATTATCTAAGCAGAAAATGTTCTCGAATCAAACTCGGTCAAGGTTTTAATTACCTGGTACCGTTGGTGAAACTCTAGAGACACCAAGTTTCATCACTCTCCATAACTTAGAATAAAAGTTATCTTGTCCAAAAGCATCAACCAATGAAAATGCTTAGCTTTGGTTAGCTATAGCGGAAAAAGTTAATCATTGAACACCAAGTTAAAACATTCTACCCACTGCCTTATTAACCATGAGCGCTGAAGGCGCGAAGCCCCGCAATTCAGAAATTGGAGGCCGGAAACGTGATTTCCTGGCATTTCAGGCACTTGTGTCGGAGCCATTTAGAAGTACCTTCCCCAGAAAAAAATAAAATTCTGCCACAAAATTAGCGCATTCTGGCGTTATTTCAGTGGACCAATCCATGCGAGTGCTATGAAATGATGGCATTTCTAGAGGAGGGGGCTGGAGCCCATTGAGCCCGTTAAATCCGCCACTGTAAGTGAGCAGAGCTACATCAAACCTAATTTTGAAGTCGCTCAGTGATAAATAACGGGGTCACTTGATTCGGAATCGTATTATATCCCCCACTATGATTTGATGAATGGAGGCCGTAACGTTACGACCAAGCCGGACTCGATTTTTGACGAACGTCGAAAATATGAGGCGGCATCACCGGATTACACCGAATTTTCGGATGTCGTTTGCGACACACCATGGATTGAGGGGCCCCAGGGACTTCCGATGGAGGGCCCTTGGAAGTCCCTGGGGACCCGTCACTAGGTCACCGGCCGTTGGAGTCCTCGGTCCGACCATGCTCGAGGCGCGCAACTGAGATTTTTGTGGGGGCCCTCTAATGTGGGGGGCCCTGGGGCCTGGGCCCCATGGTTAATCCGGCGTTGATTCTACCTCAATTAAAAGCAGAGTTGTTATGCCCAAAGTCTCGACCAATCAAATTACCTATTACTACTTGCCTAAGCGAAAAATTCTTATCATCGCACCTAGTCCAGGTATTGATACAATGAATCTATATTCTGGATTTCACCACTCTTACCCAATTATAACCAAGACAGAAGGGGAACAGCAAATCAAAATGTTTTATGGCTTTTGTCATTAACCGATGATAGTCCGCACACAGGCTTGATGATAGACAAATGAAATTAATCAACAATAATTGCTGTCTAATGTAGCAATGCTTGCCTTAATAAGCTGTTTATGTTTGGATCCAGTGCCATTGCGAGTAACGCCCTTGGGTCTCTCTATCCACCCTCTAATAAATATAATAAATTTTTTAGAATCAGTGAACCATTTCTTAAAGAATCTATTACATACTTCATTTATATATGTATGACATTTCTATAAATATACTAACAAAGCTGAATAGGCTTGATTCTGGTCCAGGTTTGGATTTATGATGTTTTCCATCTAAACATGTATTGATTAGCTCATCATATGTATTTCTCTCAACACAAAACACACCAGATATAAAACACAATACCAATATTCCTTCAACAAATCTCCACATCTTCTACTTTTAATTCAATTAGTATCACACTAATCTGAAACAAAAACATAATCATAGCATCAACGATTGCAAATAACACAGATATATTGTATGAAATGAAATGGGGTTATAACATCCTACTGTTCTACACCAATTAGACTAATGAAGATGGACATACACCATACAGTGTGCTATGAGGAAATTTTTCTCAGACTGCGTCATTTCGACATACTCTTCATAGAATTCAAATTATCAAGGGTTCATTTCAGTGTACACCAACGAGCACTCATATATGGATCTCATTTTTAAGTCTCATCCTAACAACTGGACATATTTTAAGTCCCATCCTTATGACTAGACACTTTTTATCTTGCCAGGCCCCTTAATTGTACTGAACTGCTGACAAAAGAAAACCTGGCTGTACAATTCAAGGAATTTTCTCAGTCAACACCAGGATCGACCTGTGGATTCCACAGATGAATTTAGTCTTCTGGTAATGATATTCATCCAGTAAATTCCAAATATCTAAGGAAATAGAGTTCAAAATGTCTTCAGTTAATTGAGACACACACGTCAACGCATAATTAGTCAATGAGAGACATTTGCCTGGCGCTATGGTGTACAACTGCCAAGGGTTCTTTTACGTGTATGCCAATGTGTACAGCGGACCTCGGTTGTCTTCCCATTTGAATGACTATACGTTGTCCCTGCGATGCCCTATACCCTGCACAACTGTATAGGTGGATCCATGCCGGAAAATCCAGATGAACTTTCTCTGCCATCACATGGATTGAACACGGAACCTATGGGTTAGCAAGCCAATGTCTTACTGAGTCATCATGGCTCCTCCTCCCAAAAAATGAAATGAAATGCTGCTATTACGTCCTACTGTTCTGCTTCGACAGGGTTAATGAAGACGGGCATACATCATACAGCGGAGCTATGACCTACTCTTATATCAAATTCCAACTGCCAAAGAGTTTAATGTGTGTACAAAGTGTCATAAAGGTATAATGTCTTGAATGGTTTATGATATTTGCTCTGCAAAGAAAGCAAGAACTGTAGGCCAGGCAGATGCAGCTCATTTCATTATCCCACCCTTAACCTCGATCTGCGCAAGATAACATCAATCCAATAAGTTTATAATATATTTTCTGACAATTTTTTTTAATTTCATACTGCCTTCTTTAAAGGGGCATTAGGTAAGATTAGATAGTGAGCTGACAGTTCTTGCTATAAGATACTAAGCAGCAAAATAAATGTCAGGTTGGTATAGGTTACTCTGAATAGATGTATTGCATAAAACTTGCCAAATGTTTTTATTGTATATTTGTGTCCACATCACCAACTTAACCTGAGCAATATGACTCCTTCCCAAACACAGAATTGAACCCAGGAAATGTTCTCAAAAACGCAACCTGACTTCTGAGATGGTAATGTGTTCTCCATGCCCTATAAAATGCACCCCCATACCTGGTTGAATCAGTCACACTACAACGTCATCAGCAAGCCAAGACTCCCGACAGCTCAGAGGAACCAGGCGCTTGGAAGACTCGACGCTGGCCACACTGCCCAAGCCGTTGCCGATCACTTCCAGGTCAATTCTCCGACCATCTACAGGCTTCAGCAACCCTTTCGGGCCACCAACACCACGGATGATCGCTACCGAACTGGTAGACCAAGAGTTACCTTAAGGCGACCAGACCGCCATGTTGTGCGACAGCACGTGCAGAATCCCTTCACACAGGCATCTGAGACAGCACGTCAGACAGTGGGAACAAACGGGAGACCCATCAGTACCGATACAGTGCACCGAGGTCTCACCAGAGAGAACTTCCATTGTCTCAGACCTTACCATGGACCGATCCTCTGGGCTCGCCATCGACGTGAACTTTGGCAGTAATTATCAGAAATCTTTGAAAATCAATAGGATTATTCGTCTTGTGACCTCAAACACTGTGTATAAATTTAAAGTCAATCAGATATTAACTTTAGCCTTTAGGGCATCCACAAAGTTTTTTGAAGTGATCAAGGGCCATAACTCTGGCAGTAATTATCAAAAATCACTGAAAAATGAATAGACTTCTTCGTCTCATGACCTTAAACACTGTGTATAAAATTTAAAGTCAATCGGATATTAACTTTAGACTCTAGAGCGTCCACAAGATTTTTCAAAATGATCAAGGGCCATAACTCTGGCAGTAATTATCGGAAATCGCTGAAAATCGATCGGATATTAACTTTGGCCTCTAAAGCGTCCACAAGATTTTTTGAATTGATCAAGGGCCATAACTCTGGCAGTAATTATCGGAAATCGCTGAAAATCAATAGGCTCCTTCGTCTCATGGCCTTAAACACTGTATATAAATTTAAAATCAATCGGATATTAACTTTAGCCTCTAGAGCGTCCACACGGGGGCGACGACAATATACGACCACATTTCAATGTGGGCGTATAAAAACCGTTTAAATACATCACCATCCCACCATAATGAAGGTTGAATTGGAATTTCGAGAAAATCGAAATGAAATTGCCCGTCAAAATGGCTGCTCGGATTTTCATCCCATCCGAACGACACAGCTGTCCTTGTGAGGCCCTCTGTCCTGCATCACTGACAAGGGGAAACCATGCCGGAATATCTTGATGAATTTCTCAGTCAACACCGGAATCGAATGCACTACCTCAAGACTAGCGAGCCAGTGACTTACTCACTTAGCCACCATGTCTCCCCCTCTCAAAAAATGAAATGAAATGGCGTTATCAACGTCCTACTGTTCTGCTCCGACTGGGCGAATGAATATGGGCATACACTATAAAACTGTGCTATGACCTAATCTTATAACGAATTCAAACTGCCAAGGATCTGTTACGTGCACACCAATGTGTACACAGGACCTTGGATTTTTGTCCCAATCAAACTAGACAGTTGTCCTTGCCAGGAACTCTGTCCTGCACAACTGACAAGGGAAAACCACGCCGGAAAATCTGACTAACTTTCTCAGTCAACACTGGGATAGAACCTGCTACCTCCAGGCAGGCTAGTGAGCCAGTGCCCTACCCGCTTAGCCACCATGGCTCCCTCCTCCCAATAAAATGAAATCAAATTAAGGAAATCATAATTGATTTTATAGCTTACCACAGATAAGTGTCTCTATATGATGCCTTGAGCAAGTGTAAATGAATCAATTCAATCACACTATCAATTATTATATCTGGCTTTTATTACAAATCAGTGGAGATTTGCTAAATATAATTACTGTTAAACCTATATCAAATATCACAGTAATCTATACACCTTTGATTATGCACATCTTCATCAAAGTCGAACTCTAATACGCCATACAATAAATATCCTCCATAATATATTTTTTAATATTTCATTTAGGGTAGAATATTCCAGTATAAACCGATAGCCTTTCTGACCCACAGATAATAAATTCAAGAAAGAAAAAGGTGTGACTTCTATGATAGTTTAATGTGTGTACAAAGTGTCATAAAGGTATAATGTCTTGAATGGTTTATGATATTTGCTCTGCAAAGAAAACAAGAACTGTAGGCCAGGCAGATGCAGCTCATTTCATTATCCCACCCTTAACCTCGATCTGCGCAAGATAACATCAATCCAATAAGTTTATAATATATTTTCTGACAATTTTTTTTAATTTCATACTGCCTTCTTTAAAGGGGAATTAGGTAAGATTAGATAGTGAGCTGACAGTTCTTGCTATAAGATACTAAGCAGCAAAATAAATGTCAGGTTGGTATAGGTTACTCTGAATAGATGTATTGCATAAAACTTGCCAAATGTTTTTATTGTATATTTGTGTCCACATCACCAACTTAACCTGAGCAATTAAGGCTCCTTCCCAAACACAGAATTGAACCCAGGAAATGTTCTCAAAAACGCAACCCGACTTCTGAGATGGTAATGTGTTCTCCATGCCCTATAAAATGCACCCCCATACCTGGTTGAATCAGTCACACTACAACGTCATCAGCAAGCCAAGACTCCCGACAGCTCAGAGGAACCAGGCGCTTGGAAGACTCGACGCTGGCCACACTGCCCAAGCCGTTGCCGATCACTTCCAGGTCAATTCTCCGACCATCTACAGGCTTCAGCAACCCTTTCGGGCCACCAACACCACGGATGATCGCTACCGAACTGGTAGACCAAGAGTTACCTTAAGGCGACCAGACCGTCATGTTGTGCGACAGCACGTGCAGAATCCCTTCACACAGGCATCTGAGACAGCACGTCAGACAGTGGGAACAAACGGGAGACCCATCAGTACCGATACAGTGCACCGAGGTCTCACCAGAGAGAACTTCCATTGTCTTAGACCTTACCATGGACCGATCCTCTGGACTCGCCATCGACGTGAACGTCTACAGTTTGCCGAACAACACCAGAACTGCGACACAGGCAAGGGAGATGAGAGTCGGTTTTGCGTATCAACTGCAGATGGCACGACCAGAATATGGGGTTGACATGACCAGCGACACATTATTCTGACCAATGTGTCATGGAATGAGACTCATGGCAAGGTCCAAGCATACTGGTTTGGGGTGGAGTCGGCTTGAACTAGTGAGCAGGTCCTGTGGTGTTCCAAGATCTTGGTCCAGGGGAAGGAGGCGGCATCACAGCAGTGCGCTAGATTGATCAAGCTTTCAAACCCCACGTCATACCACATTTCGCACGTCATTGAAACATTTCCTAGCATGACAACGCCCGCGCCCACACTGCCAGAGTTACTCGGGACTTTCTACAGCAGAACTGTGTCAACGTTATGCACTAACCAGCCCTTAGTCTGGACTTAAACCCGATTGAACATCTTTGGGATGAAATTCAGAGGAGACTTAATAACATTGTACCAAGACCAAACACAGCCGATGGATTGTGCCAGGCTTTTCTGATAGTGTGGTTCCAGGTGCCAATGGTGTTCATCAATCGTCTGGTCAACTCCTTGTACAGAAGCTGTGCTGCTGTTATTGACACTCGTGGTAGACACACCAGATACTGATGTGTAGACTGTGTACAGACTCTAAACCTTCTCGTAATGTCTTGGAATTGTGATGAATTAATCACTAATGTGTCAACATACTGTTCACAAAACATTGCTTTGATCCACGAGTCTCAACCGGACAGCAATTTCTAGCGTCTAGTTATTCCAGTCTATTGCGCATGCTCTCCAGATAAGATATGGCGTGACCATTTGACATGAGATGTGGAATATGTCTAGCTTCGTTCTTTCTGGTCACTTGTTTCAAATGACGCTGAAACGCACTATGGAACACGATTCGTGTATCAATGGTAAAATGTTTGTTTTGTCTTAAATATTGGATATCAGAAGCCTACCTTTTCCTGGTAAGATCACATCATCAATGTTGATTTGAATTGACAAATACTTTGGATGATATTGAGTTAGAGACTTAGCTACTTTAAACTACTAGAATTTCTAAATTAAAGATTCATTATCTAAAAGCTAAATTTGCCTATTAAGGTCTTGAAAAGGATTGAAACCTGATCTACATTTAATCATTTAACTGGTATATCGTGATAACCAAAATATTATTGTGATACGATAATTATCGTGTCCCAATATTGACGATAATACATAATAATGCAATATCATCTCCTATGACATTCTATTGATAGAATTAAATTCATCAGTAAAAATAGCATTATTAAGTACTCGCTGGTCAGGGTAAATCTCCATCATCGCATCTACCCATGTTAGCAACAATAATCTGACATCAAGCCGACAATTTTCGACACAAGTATTCAAAATTCAACTTCTTAAGACACATGTATAAATTATCAGGAGCTAAAAAAGGCGATTTTTCGTATAATCAGGGGTCATTATTCAGCAAGTTAGAATCAGATATGTGCAAATATTGGAAGGAACCAAAATCTTTGGATTATAAACATGCATTTCAAGTTTCATCAAAATAGGATTAAAATTATGACCCCTACAGGGTCCACAACCTTGACTATACCATATTTTTACACTATTCGCGTACAAACGGCGGCCATTTTGTCTGACAATATACGTCCACATGAACATGTGGGCGTATAAAAATCACGTTTTTAACTTGTGGTCCCTGTAGAGGTCACCCTTTTTATCCGATTTAAAAAAAAACGTGTGAATATATCACCATTACACACTTAGATCTTGGTTCCTTTTGATAATCGCGGATACCCGAACTTAACTTCCTGGTTTATTGCTCCTGATTGTTCGAAAAATCTAATTTTTAGCTTGCAGATTCAGGGGGGTTGGATGGCTGAATGGTTAGCGTGCGCACGCTGTATCATAAAGTCTGTCATTGAGTCGACTGGCGTGGTTTCGAATCCCCGGTTGTACGTGGCAAGGAGTAGGGTCGCCTGTCCAACCTCGTGGGTTTTTCTCCGGGTCCTCCGGTTTCCTACCACTGCTAAAGACCCCTACGCGCAAGCGAATTATGTAAATAAAATTAGATCATGTGTTAGTCCCGAAATGACCTAGTTTGTGTCGAGTGGATGTTAAACCCCATTTCTCTCTCTCTCTCTCTCTCTCGCAGATTCCAATTTTAAAGATAGGTTGCCAGGCAACGAAACATACGCCCACAGCAGCTAAATCGTCCGGGCAGTCAACAAGAGTTGTTGCATATTTTTACTTTTTTTGGTTATGAAACATTTATAATACACTAAAATCTGATTAAGAGCAACAACTCAGAAAACCATTAGAATTTGTTTGGTTTTTATAAAGTTCTGCCCCATGCTAACGTTTTGTATACAAAACTTTTAATACTGTATCATGGATTTAGCTGTTCCAAGTCATAAAAATTCATTGAAAATCAATATACTTGTTCGTCTCAAGATCTTAAACTCTGTGTATCAATCTGAAGTCAATCGGATATTAACTTTGGCCTCTAGAGCGTCCACAAGATTTTTCAAAGTGATCAAGGGCCATATTTGGCAGTAATTATCAGAAATCGCTGAAAATCAATAGGCTTTTTCGTCTCATGACCTTAAACACTGTGTATAAATTTAAAGTCAATCGGATATTAACTTTGGCCTCTAGAGCGTCTACAAGATTTTTTGAAGTGATCAAGGGCCATAACTCTGGCAGTAATTATCGGAAATCGCCGAAAATCAATAGGATTCTTCGTCTCATGACCTTAAACACTGTGTATAAATTTAAAGTCAATCGGATATTAACTTTGGCCTCTAGAGCGTCCACAAGATTTTTTGAAGTGATCAAGGGCCATAACTCTGGCAGTAATTATCGGAAATCGCAGAAAATCAATAGGCTTCTTCGTCTCATGACCTTAAACACTGTGTATAAATTTAAAGTCAATCGGATATTAACTTTGGCCTCTAGAGCATCCACAAGATTTTTTGAATTGATCAAGGGCCATAACTCTGACAGTAATTATCGGAAATCGCTGAAAATCAATAGGCTTCTTCGTCTCATGGCCTTAAACACTGTATATAAATTTAAAGTCAATCGGATATTAACTTTAGCCTCTAGAGCGTCCACAAGCAATTGTGGACACCGGACCGACGGACGGACGGGGCGACGACAATATACGACCACATTTCAATGTGGGCATATAAAAACCGTTTAAATACATCACCATCCCACCATAATGAAGGTTGAATTGGAATTTCGAGAAAATCGAAATGAAATTGCCCGTCAAAATGGCTGCTCTTTGTATGCAAATTGTGTATAAGTGTGTAATACGATGGATGTGGACCCTCTAGGTCACAATATTTATCCGATTTTGATGAAAGATCCCAAAGATCTCAGTCCCTTTTGATATTTGCACATTTCAGGCCATAACTTGCCCCTGATTGTACAAAAAATCGCGTTTGTTTTTAGCATGTTCTCTATCCATCTCTTGCAAAATGTTGGCGTATCCTGCGTGGCAACCGCTATAGTTTCATTATCGCCCAACTCTACTTATAGATATGGAAACAATCCCTATGTATATCATAGACCAAGATCAGCAACTGTACCATAGACAAAGATCAGTACCATCAAACCATATATTGGATTA
This sequence comes from Patella vulgata, assembly GCF_932274485.2. Taxonomy (NCBI): domain Eukaryota; kingdom Metazoa; phylum Mollusca; class Gastropoda; family Patellidae; genus Patella; species Patella vulgata. The sequence continues at coordinate 39,518,999 of NC_065886.2, read as the reverse complement.
TTTTGGTATTTAAATGGTAAAAAAAAAAAGATTGTCAATAAAATTTACATATTGATTTATTGAAATTATTATCCAGTCCTAGTTTTAAACTATAACTAATCAATAAAACATGTCAGATTAACGATCAACCGAATTCATTCATTACATGTACTTTATTTTGACCTGAATTAAACAGGTCTAACTCCATTATCTTCTAGTCTTGAACAAAATAAATATTTGTGACTGTCGATTGTTTGTCTATCTATTCCGGGTGGGCGCGGGTACACTAGGGCTGCTCCAGGTTGAAATTTGGTGTATATGAGTAACATCGGCCTGGTGGTGCTGTACTACCACTTTCAGGTTCAGAGTTATACTACTTTAGGTTTAGGTCACAAAATCTAATTAATAAGACCTAATTAATTCATAAATAAGGAAGTTGTACAGTAGATATATATATATAGTTTTATATTGACTTTCTTACTTATTATATTTTTTTTTTATATTTCTTGAAATAAAAGTCAAAATACCTTGTCCTTGAAAGAGATGAGAATTACAGCTGTCTGTCTGGCTGATTTGATAAACAGGATCTGATGACTGTCAGATGACAGGATGTTTATTATTCCCCTACCCACACCTGTCATCACCAATGACAATTGGTGAAATTTGCAGATATAACATAACATAATGTCTAAATTATTCTAAATATTCATTTAATAGGCCTACTATATTTAGATACAGTTATTGTCAATGAATAACTTGTTGTACTGTACCCAACCCAATATTCATTTAATAGGCCTATTATATTTAGATACAGTTATTGTCAATGAATAACTTATTGTACTATACCCTAACAAAGATGGACAGTGTGCTAAGGGGACAATTTTTCCATGACAGCAACTTCCACATCTACTCTTGTCACATTCCAACTGCCAAGGGGTCTTTTACAACATGTACATAGGATCTTGGCTTTTCGGATCCATTTGAATGACTAGATTCTGTTCCTTGTTAGGCGAGGGGTTGGGTGGCCGAATGGTTAACGTGTACGCGTTGCATCATAAGGTCTGTCAAGTGGTGTGGTTTCGACTCCCCACTTGTATGTGACAAGGTACCTCGTAGGTTTCCTCCTGATGCTAAAGACCCCTATGAACAAGCGAATTAATGAAATAAATTTGAACCATATACGTTAGTCCCGAAATTACCTAGTTTGCGTCAAGTAGACGTTAAACCCAATTCTCTCTCTCCTTGTCAGGCCCTATGTTCTGCACCAATGACGAGGGGTGAAACTCTGCTGGAAAATCAGGAGGTACTTTATTTCTTGTCTAACACAAGGATTGAACCGCCGGGACCTAGGGGTTAGTGAGCCAGTACCATATTCACTGATCAACCGTGGCCGATACTTAAATTTGTTGGAATATTTGGCTAGTAGTAGTAAGTGCAGGAGGACTGCACCACCCACAAACATTTACACAAGACAGATATACAGACAAGACATAATATACAGACATGACAAACAACAAATGTGCATATTAGTGCTGGGTATTGTCACTGCAGTCACGTTACGATACATAGGGACTAAGATATGATTTGTATCGGGATTCATAATCAGGTCAATATATACCAAGAAAACAACAGGATTCATAAATAATTGATATTTTAAATCCTGTTGAGGTCAAAGAAATAAAACTATTATATTTCATGATATTGATGTGGATTAAAATAAGGACCAGAACAATTGAATAGTGTTTGTCTACCTATATATATAGTGTGTGACATGGATAATTAATTATATAACAGGTTACTTATTGAAGCAACAAAAAAAACAAAAAAATTGTGATACATCGATTCAGAGTCTCGCGCTTTGATGCACAAATTGTGTGAAAGAGAATTGTGATACATCAATACAACGTTATATCTTGCCAGCACTAGTGTAGGCCTATATCAGATCAAGTGAATGGATCCGGGGGGCTAGCCGTAAGCATCCACTGCACTGTACACTCCCGAGCCTTTAATGCTATTTCTTTCCAAAGCGAATCTGGAAAACAAAATCTTTGAGTTCCCATGCCCCTAGGCCATGTCCTACCCCATACACCATTTCGGACGCCAAATCAGTGATTTAAGTCACAGCTACTAGTACAGTAGATTAAATCTAATTTGTCATATATTCTGAAACTTAGAACCTTGGATTTTTCAAACCCGGCTTTCAGGAGTGGTGACTATAGAGCTAACGGGCTGACAAAAGTCATTCAGATGGGAAGAAAAACCAAGGTCCACCGACTGATGATGCATATTCTTCCCCTTTCATTCATGTTGATAACAAACTATCATAATTTAGAAATGAAACAGGGTTTAACGTCCTACTTTTCTGCTCAGACTGGGCTAATGCAAATTAATGGGCATACGACATATAGTGTGCTATGAGGGAAATTTTTCCCAGTAAGCAACACAACGGCCTACTCTTACATTGAATTCCAACTATATGTTGTCACTTGCTAGGCCCTCATTTCATTTCATATGGTCAGATCGAGAGTCTAGTCATTCGGATGGGATGAAAAACCAATGTCCTGTGTACACATTGATGTGCACATAAAAGATCACTTGGCAGTTGGAATTCAATATAGAGGCTGTAGTGCTGCTGTCCAGGAAAATTTCCTTCATAGCACACTGCATGGCATATATGCCCATATCTTCATTAGCCAAGTTGGAGCAGAACAGCAGGACTTTAAAATGCATTTCATTTCATTTGATGTGGTGAAATAAAATTTAAGTAAAACTAAAATAATTAGGCTACTTTTCTTATTTCAATTTCGGTAACCCTATGAAATTTGTAATTATTCTCAATATTGCTCACAAAAAAAAAACAAAGAAACAAAAAAAAAACAAACAAAGAAACAAAAAAAAAACCAAACAAAAAAAACCTATTGTTGTTTTTGTTCTCCATGACGACAATATTATAATAAATGCCATGGTAATTGTTGTCTCCATTATGCATGATGACCACTTTTTTATTTTGAGCAATGTAACAAAGTGGTAATTAATGTGTTGGTGGGCTAGAACCGAAGCTCTGTCAGGTTGCTTAGTAACATAGCCATGTTGAATTTTTTTGTGGAAATCAAGGCACCAGCACTGTTGAAAGCCTTTGTTGAAAATTGTTGAAAAAGATGAATATGAATATGTTTTAAGTTCAGAAAAGTCACCAATTAAATGTGAGTTTTTGACTGTTTATTATGTAGACCATTCTTTTTTAGAATTAAGGTAATGTTTTGTAGAAAAACTGTAAAATAACAAGTTGTTGGAAAGTTCAGCTATTTAATCTCGGCTATCTAATCTCAGTTATTTAACCTCTGACCCCTGCAGGTCCCTCTTGCTGTGGAATGCAAGACAAAACATTGTTTTCAAGGGAGATAACTACTATTAATAATATATGAAAATCCTTGTAATTTATAATACTTAATTGTTTTTAATTGTTATATTTTGCAGCGAATCTCACTCACTCACTCACTTACTCATTTACTGATTCATTCGTTAAGATGTTGAAAGATGTTATGCTTATTGTAGAAAGACGTTATGTTTATTGTTTGCAAGAACTAGACGTGTGTTCAAAAAGTGATATAAGTTCAAGAGATGAACGCTTGCCTGCTAGTCCAAATCCCATAGACCAAATCAGAAAGACAGAAGAATGGGTGAATTCTGACTTTACCCCAGAACTAGAAACCAGTAAAATGAACACAAACCCATTTACAAATAATGACTTTACTCCCAATCCCATTACACATGGCGACCCAGCAAGGAGTAAAATTAGAATGAATACGAACCCTTTTATAAACAATGAATTCACTCCCAGTCCCTTTGTGAATTTTAAAATCAGTTCAAATCCTTTTGTTGATGTGAATACAAAAGAACTTAGATAGAGCGAAACGTAGAAAACAATTCGCAAGCTGTCATGATGAAATTAACCTTGTTACACGCAATGAGACCTGTTAAATTCTGTGGCGATCCAGCAGATTACCCCATCTTCCGGGAACGTGTTAGGACTCACCTTGAAGATGGTCTGCTTGCCGAAAGTCAAAAGGTAGAATTCCTAAATAAGTTTATAGAAGGTGAAGTAGTCGAAGTGTTGAAACGTGTTTCTGGTTGTCCGTATGACAAAGTAATTTCTGTTCTTTATGAGAGATATGGACACCCTGCTAAGGTAGCTGCGGCATGCTTGAAGAATATAATAAACGGCCCCAAATTAGCCAACACAGATTATACTGGACTATAAAATTTCGCTGAAACACTCGAATCAGCAACAAATAGATTAACTGGTGAATATGAACAAGAGGCAAGTACCATGTTAAATATGAAATTAATAATCGCCAGATTACCTTCTTACCTAATCAATAAGTGGGGTGATAATTCCTATAATCTGCGAATGAACAATGCGACTCCGAAATTAAGAAATCTTTGTGAATTTGTGAAGAAACAGGCCAAAATTAAAAATGATCCTTTATTTTCTGCAGTTTCGTTACAAAGTACCGTGGAGAGAAAACCTGAAAGACAAAAACAATATACTGGTTATAGTTATAAACCAAACAGAGAGAAACAAACTTCTACTTTTTTGACAAACACTAGTAGTAGTACTCAAAGAGACAAATCCGCATATGTTCCAAATAGAACACAAAATGATAGCTCGAAAACAAAACTCAAATGTCCATATTGTTGTGGTAATAATCATTTAGTACCACAATGTGGAAAATTTCAGGACTTGGACATACAAAATAGATGGGACTTTGTGAAAAAAGTAAGGTTGTGTCATGCGTGTCTTTTGGCAGGACATTTTAGAACTGCTTGTACATTTCAAAACTATTGCACTTGTACAACAGAAAGAAAACATCATCCTTTGCTTCATAATGACAGGGGAGTGCGAGAACAATATAATCAAACATTTGAAAAACAGAAACCTGAAACCAAGTCAAATTATGCCACATTCGTACATCCATTAAAAAAAGCTGTATTATTGCACGTACCAGCTGTAGCGCTTGTCTCTCCCGATGGGAATATAATAACAACATACGGGTTAATAGACAATGCTAGTCGAGGGTCTATTATTGGGCGAGATATGGCTCGACATATGAAACTAAAGGGTAGAAAAGAATTAGTGTCGATAAATACCATCATTGGTAGCGAGACCCAAGAATACGAAATTGTTAACTTTGGCATTCAATCTGTTTCTAATGATTCGAAACTGTATGGTGTGGAAGCTATTATTTCGGATAGTTTCAATATATGTGAAAAATACCTCCCGCACGACATAAATTTACAAGACTATGAACACTTGGCTGATATTAAATTACCAGATGTGGACATAAAAGAAATATCAATTTTAATCGGAAAGGATGTTGATGAGGTACACAACATATATGAATTTCGCAAATCTCCAAATTCCGACAAACCCTTGCATGGGATTCTAGGACCATTAGGCTGGGTCATTACTGGAACGCTCGGTGAACCTGTAATGAACAAAGAAGTTAATGTGAATTATATTGACTACAATCATGACTATGATTTAAATGACATGGTTAAGAAGTTCTGGAAAATTGAAGACTCAGGAATTAATAGATCAAATGTCTCTGATAAATCCCTATCTATAGAAGATAAACGTGCCATAGAGATTATGGAAAAAACTACAGTATTGTCTGATGGACACTATGAAACTGGTTTATTGTGGAAAAATGACAATGGAAAACTGCCAAACAATAAACCACAAGCTGAACATAGACTAGCATCTTTAAAACGAAGATTCGAACGCGATTCTGATTACAGAAAAACATACTTTGATAATATGAATGATAGTATTTTCAAAGAACATGCAAGAAAATTAAGTGAATCTGAAGTTTTGTCCACGTCAGACAAAACTTGGTATCTACCTCATTTTGGTGTTGTGAATCCTAAGAAACCAGGGAAATTGCGTATTGTGTTCGACGCTGCTGCACAATATCAGGGAACTTCTTTAAACAAGAATTTACTTCCAGGACCAGATAGAACAAATAATCTTGTGGGCGTTATTCTTAGATTTAGGCAAGAAAATATCGCTCTATCGGCTGATATACAGGGAATGTTTCATCAGATCAAGGTTCGCGAACAAGATCAAGACTCCCTGAGATTCCTTTGGTGGGACTCTGATGACATAAACTTAAAGCCCTCAGAATATGCATTTTGCAGACACATTTTTGGGGCTACTGACTCGCCCTGTATTGCAACGTCAGCACTAAGAAAAACAGCTTCAGACAACAAAAAACTTTATAATGAACTGACTATAAAAACTGTGGGTAAAGATTTTTATGTTGACGACTTGTTGACATCGGTGCCAACTGTAGGCATAGCGATAGAATTAGGACACAATTTAAGTGATTTATGTGAAAAGGGTGGTTTTAACCTAATAAAGTTCAACAGTAATAGCAAAGAAGTATTGTCAACATTTCCTGCAGAAAAACTAGCAGAAAAAACCATTGATTTAGACTTTGAGGAATTATCGAAAACAAAAGCTTTGGGAATTCAATGGAATGTAGAAAACGACACTCTGGGGTTCGACGTTGTTGATCTACAAAAACCTAATACGATGCGTGGGGTTCTATCTACGATTTGTAGCGTTTTTGACCCACTGAGTATAATTGCGCCAGTACTGCTACCGGCAAAATTGATAATGCAGGAACTGTGGAGGAAACAGTGGAAGTGGGACAAACCTTTAGAAGGACAATTACTGGACAGATGGTTAAAGTGGAAGAACAATTTATACAAAATAGAACATGTAAAAATTCAAAGGTGCTATTTTAGTAATATTGAACATTCTAATTGTACTATACAGTTACATCATTTTTCAGATAGTTCAGAATTTGCATATGGATCGGTGTCCTTTTTACGTATCCAATATGACAATGGCGAAATAGAATGTAGATTTATCATTGGAAAATCACGTAATGCACCATTAAAAGTTGTTAGTATACCACGCTTTGAACTACAGGCAGCAGTACTTGCTACCAGAATGAACACATTTATTGTGAATGAACTTGAATTAAAATTTGAATCCATAACATTTTGGACGGATTCTATGATCGTTCTAAATTACATAAATAATACCAACCGAAGATTTAAACCTTTTGTAGCTAACAGAGTAACTGAAATACACGAATCAACTATAACTGATCAATGGAAATATTGTCCGGGTACTGAAAACCCCGCTGATGATGTCAGTAGAGGAATGAATCCAGAACAGTTAAATATTCATAACAGATGGTTATCTGGACTGGAATTCTTAAGAAAACCGGAAAGTGAATGGACACATTCCCAACTTCAGGACATTCCTTTAGACAAGTTAGAAATTAAAAAGGAAGTGAATTTTACAAACATCGATTCTGAATCATCATTATTATACATGTATGTAATTCAGAAATATTCAAATTGGACAAAATGTTTGCGTGCCTTTGCTTGGCTGATTAAATTTGTCGATTGGATTGGATTGACGAATGTTGAACGATCAAAAATGAATAAAACTTTGTCTTTAAAAGAAATAGAATTAGCCAAACGAAAAATTATAGGCTTGGTTCAAAATGAATGTTTTGGCGAAGATATGAAAGCGTTAAAACGTAATACTTCTGTTAAGTCTTCTAGTTCTATTATTAGTCTAAAACCTGTGTTAAGAGATAATGTAATTTGTGTTGGTGGACGCATTTCAAAAGCGCCCATTTCTCTAAGTGCTATGCATCCAATGATTATTCCAAGAAAAAATCATTTGACAAAAATGATTATTCGACATATACATGAAACCAATGGACATTGTCCCCGCGAAGAAACGCTATCAATTATTCGTGAAGAATTTTGGATTGTGGGAGGTAGGGCAGCTGTATCAGAGACTGTCGGCTCGTGTATAGTTTGTAAGAAACATTTATCTCCTACACTGAGACAACAAATGTGTGAATTACCTAGTTCGAGATTAACGCCCTTTGAACCCTGTTTTACGTATACCGGAGCAGACTTATTCGGACCGATCCTAGTAAAACGTGGACGAGGACGAGTAATGGAGAAACGTTGGGGTGTATTGTTCACGTGTATGAACTCACGGGCAGTGCATTTAGAAGTAGCTCGTTCGCTTGAAACGGACGATTTCATCCTGACTTTAATTAGATTTTTGAATCGAAGAGGACATGTAAAGGAACTAAGGACCGACAATGGATCTAATTTTGTTGGTGCCGATAAGGAATTGCGTGATTTATGTAGAAATTTGAAAAATGAACAGATTGAAAGAGACTTAAACGCGGTGTAAAATGGATTTTCCATACGCCTTTAGCTCCTCATACGTCAGGAGTATGGGAGAGCTTGGTAAAAGTGGTAAAAAGGAGTTTAAAAACTGTCTTAAAGGAACCAGTAACAGATGAAATTTTACAGACTGTATTCACTGAAGCGGAATACATCGCAAACAATCGACCTTTAACAAAGAACCCAATGACGCCTTATGACTGTAAACCCCTAACCCCAAATCATTTTCTAAACATAAGACCTTCTTTAAATATTCCTCCAGGAATAGTAAGTCAGTCAGATCGATTTCATAAAAAGCGATGGAGACAGGCACAATTACTTTCGGAGCATTATTGGAAGCGATGGCTGAAGGAGTACATACCTTCGTTACAAAACAGACAAAAATGCCATCAAGTTAAAGAGAATTTGTACAAAGGAGACCTGGTACTTTTAGTCAGTGAAAATTTGCCACGGAGTAAATGGCTCCTAGGACGTATAGAAAATGTTTTTAAAGGACCTGATGGACTTGTCAGGTCAGCAGAAGTTAAAACAAAAAATGGCATATTTAAGAGACCGATAACCAGGCTGTGTTTTTTAGAAGCCCATAACTCTGATTTGTAAAAAAAAAAAAAAATTGTTGAATTAGAATGTTGAAGGTTTGAAAGATTTGTTTAAAAGATTACTTTATAAGATGTGTTTGAAGATTTGTTCAAAAGATTATTTTATAAGATGTGTTTTTAAAAATACATGGTTAGAAAGATTTGTTCGAAACATTACTTTGATATGTGTTTGAAATAATTAGTTTGAAAGATTTGTTAGAAAGATTTAATTTGATATATTGTATTAGGTGATGAAGCTGTCTTAAGAGAGACCCTTCATGGGGGGCGGAATGTTGTCTCCATTATGCATGATGACCACTTTTTTATTTTGAGCAATGTAACAAAGTGGTAATTAATGTGTTGGTGGGCTAGAACCGAAGCTCTGTCAGGTTGCTTAGCAACATAGCCATGTTGAATTTTTTGTGGAAATCAAGGCACCAGCACTGTTGAAAGCCTTTGTTGAAAATTGTTGAAAAAGATGAATATGAATATGTTTTAAGTTCAGAAAAGTCACCAATTAAATGTGAGTTTTTGACTGTTTATTATGTAGACCATTCTTTTTTAGAATTAAGGTAATGTTTTGTAGAAAAACTGTAAAATAACAAGTTGTTGGAAAGTTCAGCTATTTAATCTCGGCTATCTAATCTCAGTTATTTAACTTCTGACCCCGGCAGGTCCCTCTTGCTGTGGAATGCAAGACAAAACATTGTTTTCAAGGGAGATAACTACTATTAATAATATATGAAAATCCTTGTAATTTATAATACTTAATTGTTTTTAATTGTTATATTTTGCAGCGAATCTCACTCACTCACTTACTCATTTACTGATTCATTCGTTAAGATGTTGAAAGATGTTATGCTTATTGTAGAAAGACGTTATGTTTATTGTTTGCAAGATGTTATGCTTATTGTTGAAAGATGCCGAAAGATAATAAAACTTGAATTTTTAGTGAGATCTCGAATTTTTGGTGATTTATAAGATGAAAACATTGAAACGAATCCGAATGAACAGGATTGCACGTAACCGAACCTTACAGTAATACTAATAAATGTCCAATTAATATTTCATTATCTATCAACCGACTATAGCACAGTATAACTATAAATTCCCTGTTTCCACCTAGAGCTAGTCAACCGAGTCTATTCAATCGACCTTCCGCGGTGTAAATTACTGTTCTATTACAGTGACCCGTTTTATGTAGATAATATAACTGACTGCCATTGTCTTGTTGATAGACACGTGGTTAAATTGTATACTTACATGTGTCATGTGATAAATAAGATAACCAGATCTTGCATAGATGTCTTCAATACCCGACTTGATTTTGTCACGCTTAAAAACAAACACGTGTTGTCTGTTTGTTGAGTGATACTCGTTTTTCCAGACTCTATTCTAGTACTGGTACGCGTTATTATAGTCCTAGTAGTTTGTTATGGTATTATAAACGTTTTTACGTAATTATTATCAACACCAATGCCTGTATTTTTCTGACCGGCTCCTCCACTCATTCGGAGAATAGATTTTCATAAAATCTTTACTTCATAATAAAAGGGAGATACAGGAGTTTTGTTTTAGGCCGGAGCTAAATACAATTTACAGCCCTAGGGCCTAAAAACGGGGCCCGACAATTTTAAGGCACACAGAAAAATATATGGAGTGCGTTATTTATTATTTGGCGGGCTAGTTATATTCATGGTGCGCATCGGGTAACAAAAAACTAGTGCCCACTAGATAATAATTAGCGCGCAACGTGTAATAAATTGCGCGAGGAATAAAAGCTATGTGCGACAGATATTAACCATTGTGCGCCAGCTGGATAATAACCCATGTCTGCCAAGTAATTGCCAAGTAATATGTTGTGTCCAGCAGATAATAATTAAATAACTTAATGGAATATTAATGTAATAGGAATAGTATAGACTTATCTCCCAACGCTCTTTTATTTCAGTTTAACAAAAGCAATTGACCAAAATAATGTTGTTGGGGGTGGGCTGGGTGTGGGGGTTGGGGACATTTATAAAAGATTAGATTGTGGAAGGTGTCACCCCCCCTCCCCCTCCGCTCATTCAGCCCAAGTCATTCAACATTTGTGATTTATACTTTTGAGGCTTAAGAATGCGCATTCACAAGTTTATAAAAACTACAACTAGGCTGTAGACTGGTCTTCATCCGTAACGAGTGACGATGCAAAATCATATGCATCGAAAATGTTTGAATTCGCCGGCCATAACCCACAAGCTCTAAATACATTTACAGCTTTGTCTGGAGTATAGCAGATTATAGAAAGGTACGTCTTCGTCGTTAGTCTAGCTTCTTCGTGAACACTCAGAAGTATCCCGGGGTTTTCCAACATCCATTCATCGGCAGCAAAGGTATATGAAAAATGATTTAAAATATGACCTGTCTAAAGGCTGCATGTTATGGGTAGAGTGAGGTGGTAATGTTATTAATTCTATTCCGTTGTCTCTCAGTATTCAATCGCAGCTACTGTCGTCTGGTGACCATCGTGAATTATAAGACTTTGGTTCTCCTTTCACGTACATTTAGTGAACTTCTGAAAATGTTTTAACCATTCGATGAATAGATCATTATCAGTCCACCCACGTGGACAAGCATGTCCTATCGTGAAGGGGCATCCATCATCAAAGAATATACCATTCTCTTTGGCGGGAAAATAAACATGGGTGGTAGGTATACACCAACTGCACTCATGGCACAGATAACCGTTACCAGGGCTCCGCGTTCACCACTAGTTATTTTACCGACTTGGCGGATACCCTTCCGTGCTATAATCTTATATGGATTTTAAACTGTTATCAATCCCGTTTCATCCATTATTCAAGACCCTAGAAGCTGTAGGCTACAATCTTTATTTTGAATAACCTCTTTATAGATGTCAGAAAACTGTTTTACCTTTGGTTTGTTGAAAACAACAGCTCTGGAAATGCCGGTTCCCCGTGGCACTCTTAAGGTGACATTGTTACGTGACAGAAATCCTTGCAACCAATCTTTTCCAGCCAACTTGGTTGCTTTGTTGAATGGGTGGTCACAATTCGTCCTTTTAGCTAAACCATAGGCGAGTTTTTGAGTTTTTGAAGATCTTTTACTGTCAATCCATACAACCGTTTTTCTATATCTATAACGTGATTCTTAAGAACATCTTCAATTTGTGAAGGAAGGACTTTTCTGTAGCGATCAAATTTAAGAACACGTGAAAACATTTACAGCACAATATTTTGTCTCATGACCTTAAACACGGTGTATAAATTTATATTAACTTTAGCCTTGGGCGTCTACAATATTTTTCAAAGTGAACAAGGGCCATAACTCTGGCATTAATTATCGGAAATTGTTGAAAATTTGGCTAAGTGGGTAAAACGCTGGCTGGAGGTCGCGTGTTCGATCCCTGCATTGGCCGAGAAAGTTCATCGGGATTTTCCGACGTATGGTTTCCCCGTGTCAGTGGTGCAGGACGGAGGTCCTGACAAGGACAGCTGTAAAGTCATTCGGATGAGACGTGTATACGTTGGCGTGCACGTAAAAGATCCCTTGGCAGTTTGCAATTTGATATAAGAATAGGCCATAGTGCCGCTGTCCGGGCAAAATGTCCCTCATAGCACACTGTATCGCGTATGCTCGTCTTCATTAGCCCAGTCGGAGCAGAACAGTAGGACGTTAAACCCCATTTCATTTCATGACTGCAAAGACCGTGTAAAGATTTAAAGTCTATCGGGTAGTGGGCCCCATGACCTTAAACAATGTGTATAAATTTAAGATCAATCGGATATTAACTTTAGCCTCTAAAGCTTCCACAAGAATTTTCAAAGTGATCAAGGGTCAGAATTATCGGAAATCGTTGAAAATCAATAGGATTCTGCGTCTCGTGATCTTAAACACTGTATAAATTTAAAGTCAATCCGATTTTAACTTTAACAGACGGACGGGGGCGACGGCAATATACGACCACATTTCAATGTGGACTTATAAAAATTGTTTGTATCATTTTGGGGTAATCAGCCCTGGGGTGTGTGGTATGCCGCCCAGGTATGGGCACTATGCCCCGAGCAGCAGTGGGCTAATTGCCCCACTTCCACAACTCGCGCAAGTTTGAAAGTTGCTGACGGTATGTCGACGTTAGATAAACAGGGCTTGCACAAAATGAAGCATTAAATACTGGTGTTATTATCGATATTTGATTTCTACATCTTTTATAGGTACACAACTACACTCGATGACTCCCATGTACAAATTAAGAAAAAGTGACCCCAAAATGTTAAAAGTCACACAGAATGCATACCTTTTTGTCCAGTGCGGACTGGTGGGCCGAAGGTCCACCTGTCTGGTCATTGACCAAGGCCCACACAAGTACGCGGCGAAGACGCGTCTCGAGCGCGACGAAGGCGTGCGAGCATCCGACAAGGGTTGGGGGGGGGGGGTCCTCCCCCCATGAATATTTTGAAAATTGACAATCGCAAACTCATTGTCCAAGCGTTTCAGACCAGAGCAGAAGAAGGCATTTTTTTATTTCCCGATACAATTAGATAACAGAATGACCTAAGAGCATTATCTTTAGATGAATTTGAGAATTCTCTTCAGTGTCAAAAACAAAAACCTTTTATTCTCCGTGATGAAAATAATGCAAATTATAATATACATACAGTACACGTAATTGACAGTTCTGTTGACGCACGTCACAGAATATAGCCAGAATCTTCGAACTCACAGAAGTAAACGAATATCATCATAAGCTCATGAACCTCACAAGCTTATGATGATATTTGTTTACTTCTGTGATGATAACGGATAATTGTTCTCCTTCCTTTCTCTTTTCTTTTTTTTTCTTTTTTCTTTCTCTATTTTTTCTTTATAGGCTTAGGCCCACTTTTTTTTAATGAGCTTAGGCCCACCTGTCACGGACAGGTGGACAGGTGGGCCCAGTCCGGAACTGTTTTTGTCTACAACTTCAATATTTTGGAGGTCATATGCCGTCATTAAAACCATAGAACTAGAATCTAGTTCTATGTTAAAACTAAAACACTACTGTGTCATAACACGTGACTCTCCCCTGCCAATCATATCCGAGGTTTTTTATTAAGGGCCCTTAACCCCAAGTAGGCACTTTATTAGATAAGAAACCTCATGTCTCAACCCTCCGTGTTTCGAGATAAGAACAGGGCCGTAACTAGCTCAGAGCAACCAGGGGAGCGAGAAGTGTTTTCATGGGTGCTGTAAAATAGACGGACAATGTATATCAATTTTTTTTATGGTCGAAAATCTTTTCACAGGGGGGGGGGGGGGGACTGCGCCCCCCTAGTTACGGGCCTGGATAAGAGATGGTGGTATTTAGTTCCATCTGGCATACCCGACGGGGATCACATCGGGCCTCAGTAAGCAGAACTGACAACAGTTTTCATCAAAACAACAATTATCAGTAACAATCATGTCTTTTTTTTTTTAAATCGAAGCGATAATAGCCTGACTCTCCGGCATTTTAGATTTGACATCGTTGACGTCACAACAGCCAATCAAAGTACTAACCTGTTGAGTTGCCCAGGAATAAAACAACTTAATTATGAATGTCCGTTTCAATTTTGATAAGAACAACACTTGATTTAATTTATTGACAATATTTGCAGATAAACCAAAGTTGTTTTACTAGAGTGGGGTGCATATGTTTAATACGTTCTATTAGTATACGGGGGGGGGGGGGGGGGTGGCTGAATGGTTAGCGTGCGCGCGCTGTATCATACAGTCTGTCATTGAGTCGACTGGCGTGGTTTCGAATCCCCGGTTGTACGTGACAAGGAGTAGGGTCGCCTGTCCAACCTCGTGGGTTTTCTCCGGGTCCTCCGGTTTCCTCCCAGTGCTAAAGACCCCTACGCGCAAGCGAATTATTGAAATAAAATTAAACCATGTGTTAGTCCCGAAATGACCTAGTTTGTGTCGAGTGGACGTTAAACCCCATCTCTCTCTCTCTCTCTATTAGTATACAATTAACTTATTTTCAAGATGTTACATGCATTAGTAATGAAATTAAGTTTGTCAGGTGAAACTAAAGCCAACAATCCTCAGTAATATCGTCTTCGTCAGCACTTTCTAACACTGAAAATAATTATCTGATATCCGTTAATTGCCATACAATTAATAATGCATGTCCTAATGATGAAGATACATGTAACTTCACAAACTTACGGCATCTTGAAGCAGCCAACTTCCGTTGAATCGTGCATTTATAAACAATCAATATAAATTTCAAAGCGATCCATTAATTTAACCTCTAAAGAGCGGCATGGGCGTACGAGCCGAATTTCCGTGTGGGGTTTATCATTTTAGCCAAATAAATACGGCGGCAATGCCCGGTGACCCTACCACAAAATAACCAGTAAAATCTCGATAAAAAAGGAGCTAACGCCTAGAGCGAATTTTCTGGAACTGAGAAATAGACGCCCAGAATTGCGTGATTTTGTGAAATTCTGAATTTTCACATTTTTCCTTGTATATCCACAAAAATTTTATTTTGCATCGCCATTTAGCCAGTGCCCGAAAAATTTGATGATTCCCCCCCCCCCCTTAAATATTATATAAATTATTAATAAGACATTAACTTACCAAGACCATAATCAACTCTCGATACCATCGTATAGTCTCGTCGGTTTCCAATAGGTTTAAATACGTTTTACCGTAAAAGTGGATAACCGAGACTTATTTATCGTAACAACGGTAGCAATGACAATGAAGGCTATACTGTTCTTCTAAGGACGAGTGCTCGGCTCAGAGTAATTTGACTGAATTTTCAATATATTCCCTTTTCATTATTTTTTTTTAACTATTATAGCGAGAATTGCCAGCTCTTTATCTAATCTTACATAATGGCCCTTTAATAAGATTTTATTCGTTGTGCATGGTAATCTCAACACATATCATCACAGTTTGCATGGAAATAGTAATTATGTTAGAAATAGTGAAGAGTGGAACACTGAGTCACCGAACAGTTTTTCTACATTTTTGAGGGGATGTTATAATCACGTGCGTGTTCTAATTCTGATTTGGCGGAGTTTTTTTTAAAAAACGACAGAAATAAGGCGAAGCCATTGGATTTTTATTAAATCATTTCAATAAGCTCCGGTTTTTTATGCTTTAAAAGCTATATGCAGTACAGTTTGGGAACAGTTAAATTTTAAATTAAAGACAAATTATTCAAGAGCTAAATTTGCCTATTGCAGGTCTTTCTTTGGGCTTTAGAACGGTTCGGTCATTTAATGATTTAATTTAAAAATGAAGAAGCGAGACTAAGCCTCGATTATGCCAGTATCGTGGTTACGATAATACACAATCAATACACGATATCTTGTCAAAACTACAAACAGTGATAACTTGGCACAGAATAAAGTACTTTGAATGAAATTTTCAATATATTCATTTTGCATTATCTATTTTTGAACTATTATAGCAAGAAGGGAGTTATGGTGTGACGCTACGGTAGGACAGATGTGACTTTTATCAGGAACTTCCAGTAAACGACCCGTGATACTAGGGTGACACTATCATCTAGGACTTTCTTTGACTTCACGTTGTGATAACTATTTCCAATGGCCAATTAAGTCTGAAACACCGTTTATGTTGTTACTATGTTTATATATCGAATACAGCAAACTACAAAGGTTAAATACAGAAAACTACAATACCACAATTCGTTTCTACATTTTTATGTCGAGTTGGATACATCAATTACAAGCATAGATTACTATTAACATCATTCTCTCTACCTCTCGACCCCAACATTTCGTAGGACAAGTTTACTGACGGAGACCCCACAACATCATATTATGCCTCTCCTACGACTTAACGGGACGGTCTAATCCAAGTGGTGTCTAAATGATGTCTGAATGATATCTATTTCCCCCCCTCTCGGCCAAGGCGGCTGTGTGTATAATGTTCCCCTCTCGGACTGCTCTATGATGTCTTCTCTGCTATCTCATCATGATGTCTTCATCATACCTCTAAGCCGAGGGGGCTATGATGTTCCCTTCTCGGGCCGCTCTATGATGTCTGAAGTGAAATAAAACTCGCTCTTGCTTATATAGAAAGTAAACGCGTCAGCTATTAAGGCGGGACAATTACCATTTTTGGGTAAGTGTTTCGTATGGGTACTAATCTGTGCACGAGATTCCTGGTCGATAAGAACCGCTTTCCAGAAATGGATACTGACATAACTGTCGGTGAGTTAGTCTAAGAAAGTAGTAGAATAATGCAAGCTACTTCACTGGCCTGGTTTTCGTCACACCACATGTAGGTAACGAATTTCTATTTTAAACAGAACACCTTTCTTAGAACTAAAATAACCCCTAGTAACTTTTTTGTCATCAAATGATTACAACGTCTTGTTCAGAGGAAGTCATTAGAACGATCCACTGCTGTGGCTGGAGCAAGACGGAAGAAAATGGAACCATTTCTATAGAGTTTGTAGGCATATATACCACATAACGCGCTTTTTTATGATCAAGAGCTTTATCATTATCAGTCTTTATTTTCTGGGTGTTAGAACTCTGATCTTCATGATAAAGCGAGATATTCTCTCAACATCTGTGTAACTATAACTCTTTCGAGAGTTTTCTCCAGGCATCTATAGATTTGTAGACCTATGAATCCTATGATTTTTAAGAATTTCTGAACTTATAGGCTGTGTTGAGTGTGTTCCTCAGATGGCGTAGTAAGTGTTATGTAATATTATTTTATAAAGGAGATTTGTCCATAACAGATGTTAACTTAAATTTAAATGTTGACATGTAAAAAAATAATACTATTGGTATGGACAAATGTGTCAAATGATCGACTGGTATTGCATCGAATCTTGATGTCATACAGTAGCCTAATTTAGTCACAATTAGTGGTTGGGGGAGGGAATAAGAGATAACTCTTGTTTTACCGTGAAAGTTATCCCCTCTCGTCCTTCCCGCCAGGTGGCTAGATTAGAGAGGAAAAAAACACAATAAAAATATTGACTTTCTCAGCGCAACCCCCATTAGACCACACTGATCTGCAGTGAATATTCGCTTGGCCGCTACAATCACTGATAAGGATGACATCGATGCGACTTAATGACTACAAAATATTAACTTTTTTCTTTCGACAAATTAAATTCTGAAACATTTTTTTTTAGTATTAGAAAAATAAATAAAGGTGTTTGAAGTATATCTTGATAAAAAATATTCCATATTTAGTGTAAATAGGTACAGAAAATAGTACGCGGAGGCGTAAAATGGGTAAAACGATATAATTTTGCCCGTACCAGTTCATATTACTACGTTCGATGTAAACAACGCACGTGTGACCATCAATTTGACGTTTTTTTTCTGTTTGTTTACTCTGAATTCTTTCAGAAGTACATTTTTTACCGTCTAATCTGATTGACCTGCTCGTGTTTGTTTTAAAACAACAAAAACAAGCCACAGAAGTAAGCTTTTTTGGTGTTATCGATGCCACCTTGCTTTGTTGGTAAACATCGTGATGTGACGTCACCCTTAGAACTACAGCGGTCTGACCTTTTAAAGGTCAGTCATCTTGGACAGAGATAAAAGACGGATGTCGCATTAGGTCTGTAAAACAGATTGCCATTAGACTGCAAAACTCTTTTTTTTTATTTGTATGTTATTTTTGTTTCTTTAATAAAACCTGCACGAAGCTTACTTATTATCCCTATTATGATACCAAAGTTTGTCACCATCCTCCTCCAATATGGGGAGATCGGAAATATTTCACTGACAAGACTTAGTCTTAACCGACTTAACGCATGTGCGTTGAACAAGTTTTTGGTAACATCACATGACAACTTGAAATTTTCCTCTGTGGATTTACAGGGGATATTGATATCGTATGATAACATCTCATTTATTGATAACCGTTTGATAGTTATACAATAAATGAATTTATCTCTTCCGCCTGATTATCTGTCGCTCACCGCTGTGATAAATACATTTAATTCAAGGATTGCGGATATATTTATATTTTGGTGAGTTGTAGGATTTCTTCTCTACTTTCGTTTTGCCTTTTCATCTCTTCCAAACAAAATGATTTTGACAGACATTTGTCATATTATGTAATCATTGTTTAAATTATCAGTTTGTATTTACTTTCTTTGAAGCAGCAAATAAGTCGAACTGTCACTGCGCGATGATGTCATCATTTCCGACTTTTCCAGGTCACATTGAAAATCAAGTTGTGTTCACTTATTCAACTTATATTGTTTACATAATGACAATGTCAATGAATGAATGATGCGCCTTTTAAACATTAAATTGAAAATATCGGCTCAAGCCAAATTTATTCTTTCTCTCAGCCTTTGTTGTTTTCTTTTATTTCTGATTGTTTGCAACTACCAAATTCAGCAGCAGACAACCACACCTGAATGAATAATAAATAATCAATAGAAACTAACCGGTTCACATGGTAGTTTAGTTATTTATAAATACTTCCTTGAAATGAAAGAGTCAATAAGGCGTTGTTGCATCCTTTTGCTTAATTCAATTTGTCCTCTATCAAAACCCGCCACTTCTTATTAAAGGAGCTAAATCGCTAACATTTGGGACCTAGAAATTCACAAAAGTGGGTCGCAACGCATATAATACTGTAATATGAATGTATATAAACTGATTTACATTTAATGGTTTCTGTTTTTACTCCAATTTCAAATCAGTTATGTTCGGCGAAATAAGTCAGCAATCTCAATCGAGTGCAAATTTCTAGCGTCTAGTTATTCTAGTCTACATAACTCCATTTGATTTGGTGCAATGTGTCTAGCCTCGTCCCTCGAGTCTCTCAATACAACTGGGGCTGAAATGATTATGGTACACGATTCGTGTACCAATGTTAAAAAAATTATTTTATCTTAAATATCGGATATCAGAGGCTCATCTTTTCCCGGTAAGTTTACATCATCAATGTCGATTTAAATTGACCAATAATTCGTGTTTTCGATGTCGAAGATTTTGGAGGATTTTGCGTTAAGGACTTAGGTCCTTTAAATTAAGAGCATTCACAAAATTTTCTGGAAATACCCCCCACCCTTGAAAATTTCCCAATTGTTCAAATGAAGGGTTGTGATGGCATTTAGTGGAGGACACTAAAACATCGCAACCCTTTTTGAGAACATTTGGGAAATTTAAAAAAAATTCCTGAATCATTTTATGAAGGGTTGTGATGGAATTAAGAGTAGAACCTAAATTCCAAATGGCATTAATGGTATCTTTTGCTAATCTTAGCTAATGCCTGCTAGTGAATGCATCACAGTGAAGCATCATGATATAGTGATAAAAAGGTCATTGGGACATGCTTTTTATACGCCGTCGCCCCCGTCCGTCAGTATGTCGGTCTGGCGTCCACAATTTCTTGTCGATGCTCTAGAGGCTAAAGTTAATATCCAATTGACTTTAAATTTATATACAGTGTTTAAGGCCATGAGACGAAGAAGCCTATTGATTTTCAGCGATTTCTGATAATTAAGGCCAGAGTTATGGCCCTTGATCACTTCAAAAAATCTTGTGGATGCTCTAGAGGCTAAAGCGTTTGAGGTCATGAGACGAAGAATTCTATTGAATCTCAATGATTTCTGATAATTACTGCCAAAGTTATGGCCCTTGATCACTTTTAAAACTCTTGTGACACTCTCTAGAGGCTAAAGTTATCATCCGATTGACTTCAGATTGATACACAGAGTTTAAGAGCTTGAGACCAACAAGTATATTGATTTTCAATGAATTTTTATAAAAGACTTGAACAGCTAAATCCATGATATTAAAAGTTTCGTATACTAAATGTTAGCATGGGGCAGAACTTTATAAAAACCGGAACAAATTCTAATGGTTTTCTGATAATTACTTCATGAGTTGTTACTCTTAATCCGATTTTAGTGTATTATAAATGTTTCATTACCGAAAAAAGTAAAAATATGCGACAACACTTGTTGACTGCCCGGACGATTTAGCTGATGTGGGTGTATGTTTCGTTGCCTGGCAACCTATCTTTACATGTAGTGATGTAAGAGACAAATATCCAGTTTTATTTTTTTTCATAAATTACTTAAGTTTAATTAAGGCTCTTAGATACTAAGTTTGAACCTTTAAGTCTAACTAATTAATTAATTGATTGACTGCTAATACTTAACCACTAATCTTCATTGCAATCTACATCTATGCTTCGATATAAATAAAAAAAGGTGTCCCAAATAAAAAAATAATAGAATTCAGAATTTGTTTTTCTTGATTGTTATGATTCTTTAAAACTGATATAATTTTTTTTTCTTTTGATTTGTGAAAATATTTGTAATTGTCTGGAAACAATACTGAGTAAAATTGAAGAAATAAACTATTTTTAGAATAAAGGTTATCGCTTCATTAATTTTATCTATAGGTAATAATTACATGAGGTGATGATTAAATTTTTATAACCAACTTATTTCATTATCTCGACATTTTTGACATAACTATCAATGTCAAAGGCAGGGGCGCACAACAGCTGAGCTTAGTCCAGATAGGTAAATGGGCCGTTTTTTTTGCCTTGTGAACAGTTTTCTTCGGGGGGAAAAAAGGGTGGTTTGCTGGAGTCTCTTACACATTCAATCAAACCAAAATGAGGGCTACAAATCAATATTCAACTGAGTCATATAAAAATTACATAATACTATATAATACTATACTCATTAACTACTTTTTGACCTAACTGGGGGTAATAATTGATTTTCTAATGCTGAGTGGGCCGATTTTTTTGTGGGCGCCCCATGGGGAAAGTGTTTGTGCACCCCTGGTCAAAGGGAGGTTTTTCTTTTGTAATAATTAGTACCATAGTACATGATATGTACTAAATGAATGTGATACATCAGTTGACATTCCTGAAGTCAACAGAAGTGTTATGTCTATTACCGTACTTAAAGATACATTATGTGAGATTAGATAAAGAGTTGTTAGTTCTCACTATAATAGTTAAAAACTAGATAATGTAAAGGAAATTTGCTGAAAATTTCAGTCAAATTGATCCACTCTGAACCAAGATTTTAGCGATTGAATTTTCGGCCTAGCCTCGATCATCATTATTAAAGACGGTACAATAAAAAACATAGTCTTGATAGTCTCGATTTCATCGTGATTAAATCATGAATGCAAGTCGAACAGCAAATCGGAACCTAATCCAATAAACATCGCAGGCTAGCGATGACATCGAGAGTTGATTATGGTCTGGATAAGTTAATTAATGTCTAATTGATAATTTAGATAACATTTCAGGCCTAAAGAAAGACCTGCAAATAGGCAGATTTAGCTCTTGAATGATGTAGGTTTAAATTTTATCATTCAACCCTCAAGTTAAAGAGGTTTTTTAACTAGAATATCTGACATACCACAGGTTTAAACATGGAATTTGTAAGATTTAGATACAGGGCTATAATAGTTCATAAATAGATAATGAAAAATGAATATATTGAAAGGGTTATGAATGTTGGAAGTTTTGACAAGAAATGGCCTATATAGTCTCGATTGTCAAGTGCCATTATCCTAGAAATGCAAATGATTATCAGCAATGTTGATATATCTATTGGTTATGAAGGTTATAGATTATATAACATGTTATGTAAAAATTATCATCTTTCTCACATTGAGTCGATTTGACATATTGATACATGTATTTCGCAATTAGTTTATTTGTGCATGTGATATCATCAGGCCATCATATATCCCCATTTGACAAGCTTAAGTAAAATGAATATAATCTGTATATTTTTGCAATAAAATGTATTTCTTACGTACATTTGATATTTATATATAGTCAAAATTGTCTGCCTCTTTCCATGCCCTTTTAGTAGCTATTTTGACCTGGCTGCCATGATTTTGATTCCAAGCTTTTGTGGGACAAGGAGTGGATTTTCTCTAGGTCTTCTGGTTTTTTCACACTGCTAAAGACACCTACACGCAAGTGTTATTTATATTAGTCCTGAAATGACCTTCCTTGCGTCTAGGGGAGGTTAAAGCCCATCCCCCCCCACCCCCCTACCCCCCTGTATGTTGACGGCTAACAGGCATGGGGAACAATGACATAAAGCCTCTTTTATGTCAGCTTCCAAAATTTCATAGGTTCAAATATTTATGAGGATTTTCATACAGATTACATTCCTGAAGTATTTTAAATAGATTTACATAACTTTCACTTCAATAGTGTCATCAGAAACCTTTGTAAAACTTTGAACTTTGGAATGGAATATCTTGGTTACATCCTTTTAAGGCCAAACTAATTTAATCCAAAGTTGTTTTGTGTGTGTCTGTGGGGGTGGGTAATGGTAAATAAATAGTTACTCAAGTTTAATGAAAGATATCTTGTTAAAATTTTAAAAACTTCAAAAGTTTAAACTAAAATCTTTTTTAGAAGATGAACCAAGTTCTTCGTTTCAAGTTATTTTTTCCAGATAAAACAAGAAAGCTGAATGTTGATACATGTTCTTAAGAAACAAAAACTCAAATTAGTCTGGTCTAAGGCTAATCTTATAGTACATGTTTGGAATACTCTGGAAAATTAGTCTCAGAGCAGGAAGTTTTTGGAAGTATCAAAACGATACAAGTAAATGAAGGTGTTCTTTACATTCTTATACACCCTAAACAAAGAGAACAGTCATACATTGTTGTCGTCTGTGGACATGTATTACAGGCATCTGTCTTTTAAAAGAAGTAGGACAGTAATTACTATTTCATTTCTATTTCAGATAGTGATAGTAATTACTATTTCATTTCTATTTCAGATAGTGAACTTAACTTAGTTGCAGAACCTTGACAATAACAACTGAAAAAAATGGATGATGACCCAGAAACCGCCCGAGAAACGACTCGGTTGTTACCTAAAGAACAAGTAGTGAATACTCGACATGTAGGCAATGCTCCTCAGACACCAATCATAGGTAGAGCTAATGATGATGATGGCGTTATATTTCCACCTTTTGATGAAAACACTCCAGATTCATCGTTCACATCAAGCATCGAATTTTCTCATGAACGATTAGATGAACATGCTACATCGTAAGTATGCTTGCCTTTTTTGTTGTAGAGCATTTTGTTGCTAGACTGTACTAGAAACCCTGCATGATCTCATTGCCGTCATCTTTAATATTATCGTAACAAAAACGAAACTCTGCCAATCAATGTGCAATTGTCCAAGGAACAAACAAGTTTCATATCTATCGTACTTAAATTGGCAAGAGTATTGCCCCTAACAAGAACAAAACTAGTAGCGCTTTGTAGTTAAACCCAGTTCCTTATCCAAAAGAATTAGGGGTTTTATTCCTTGAATGGCATTAGTAATTGGAATATAATGTAATAAAACATTATTTATTGATAACAATTATTACTACAGATATAAATTGGTTAGCCTCGGGAGGCGTCAGGATCATGGTTTCTTGGTGTCTCAGGGGAGCTCCTTAGGCATAGTAAGCCATGTGGACCAATCAGGAGGCATTGTCAGTAAAACAGGCCTGGGAGGCATTCCCGGAGCTTTTCAGATCCACAAGCAAACTCCGGGGATGCTTCCCTGGAGCTTCCGCGAAATATTTGTTTCCTCAGGACATTACCGAAACATCCGCAATGTCTTGCTGAAGTACCAAGGATATTTAAATCGGGGTTGGCTCGGGGTGAAAAAGTATTTCGCAGGAGCTTAAGGGAAGCATCCCGGGAGATTCTCTGTTGGGAAAACATTGGAAAAGTTTTCAATACAAGCTTCAGAATTTTTCGCAGTTATCCCGAGGCTTCCCGATGGTTCCATAGGGCACACGACAACCCCAAAGCTTCCCAAGGAATCCCCGAAGTTTCGGGAAAAAAATGTTTCGTTGAAGCTTCACTGCTCCAGGGAAGCATCTCCTGAGCTTCCCCATGGACCTGGAAAGCTGCCAGGATGCCTCCCTGGCCAGTTTTCCCAACAAAAGATCGGGAACACATCTGAAAAACTTTCAATGCAAGCTTTGAAATTTTTCGCTGTTATCCTGAGGGCTCCTGACGAGCCAGAAGCTTTCCCTGCACAACAGAGAACACGTTCCCTGTTCCAGTTGGACATAGGCATAAGTGCCGCCGATATGTAACCAAGCAAGATACTGAGATCTCCCGACATGAAAATTCACCCGATGATGTTGATTATCGGCGAAGGTACCCCGAAGCTTTCCCGATTATTGGGAGCCATCCCCTATGATTCATGGCAATTGTTCGGGGCATTCCCAGAAGTTTGTGACCATAGCCGAAGCATCAGTGCACACTCAACAGACCACGCCCAATGCTTAATAAGTTCTATTTCTCATGGGACTACTCAGTTTCTTTGGGCAAAAACATCGGGACCCATCTGGAGCAAATTTGTTGATTTCCTTATTGCCGATGATTTTCCCCAGTGGGGAAATATAGTTTGTGAAATATAGTTAGTGATCTGTACTTTTCCAAATTGTATTAAAGAATTCAATATGAAAGACTGGGTTTTGTTATTAACATTTTGATCCACACATCTTAATTATACTAGATCCCGCTGTATGCCCTTTGCATACTACTGATGGTTAAGGACGATCCCACGCTAAACTTAAACAGTGTCTTACATAGAAGTAGTATATTGAATAAACATACATAATAGTTAAACTCGTCTTGTTATGAAAATCTTTTTAACATTTAGATTGATGAATTGTCGTTAAGAGTTGGATATCAATGTGTCATAAACAAATGTTCCATAAACAGGACTTTTATTCTAAAAATATCTCGTTTTTATATGAAAGACTACGGAAGTCTTTCGTTTCAAGTAAATATCTTGAAAAAGTAAGTTAGTATCTTGAAAATTCAAGTTAATATGAAGTTAGTATCTAGAAAATTCAAGTCAGTAGTGTAAAAGTTTAAGTTAATATCTTAAAAATTTAAGTTAATATCTTAAAAATTTAAGTTAAAATTTAAGTTAATATCTTAAAAATTTAAGTTAATATCTTAAAAGTTTAAGTTAATATCTTAAAAGTTTAAGTTCCTTTAAGTTAATATCAGAGTTTATGTTAATATCTTTAAAGTTTAAGTTAATATCTTACAAAATTTAAGTTCTTAAAAGTTTAAGTTAATATCTTAAAAGTATACTATAATAGTCTGGAGGCTCAGCGTGGGGGGGGGGGGGTGTCCATCAAATGGGCACAAAACCAGACCCAACTTTTCTAGAGTAAAATTTTGCGTAGAATATCTTAAAAATTTTAAGTTCTTATAAGTTGAAGTTAATAACTTTAAAATTAAGTTAAAATCTTAAATGTTTAAGTTACAGAGGCCTTCTCATGTACAATCTGTATGATGTGCTGATATATTTGGGCTAAAAACATATTCAAACTAATTAATCTATCAAAAATTTGCTTCAAATCCTTTTCAAGACATTGTAACTCCAAGATGTAAAAATCTATTTTTAGAAGCCATGGGAGGGTCCATTGCAGAATGTATTTGTCGTTACTGACTGTCCATTTACCGTATATATTGAAGCCTAAGTAAATTCTTTGCTTATCCTCTCCCAAATTATTTTCCGCCATTTGATTGCAGGGTCTATTGTACGTTAAAACCCCTCAATGTTCCCAAAACCACTTAAGAATGAGTTCCCGAGAGAATCATGCAAAATTTAAAAAAAAAACTGGCACAAGCAATGTCAGGCGATTTTGACCGAACTTTGCAGATTTGGTCATTGGGTACTCCGTATACCCCACATGAAATATGAGGGTCACCAACGTTGTAGTTACAGAGAACCAGCTATGGCCATTTTAGAGTTAAAATAACGTCATTTTTAAAATAAAAAAATTCCCTAAATTCAAATATTTCCCATAAATTGCCTATTGATTTTTTATTTTTTTAAATTATTTTTTTATGAATGATCTTGTCTACTACTTCAATATATATGAGTATTAAATTTTTTCCGAAACCATTTGAGGCTATGAGGAATTTATTTTGAGATGTAGATTTTGCTATATGCTAAAACATATAAATTTCATGATGCTATATCTCACTTACTGCGGGGCTGAGGATAATTCTATTAATAATGGAAGTTGAGGACTACTAATACTAATATTTGGTTTTGACAAAATGATTGGCACCGATTTCTTTCATATTAAATTTGATCGTCGAACTTGAAGAAAATGATTTCATTTTTGACATCATTTTGCCAATAAAACCATTCATTGCCTGGATTATTAGGCCTGATAATGCCCCATTCCCATGTCCGGGAAACGGTTGCTGTAAAAAAATTATCTTGACCAAGAAAGACTTCGTGATCCGACCAATCTCCAGAATGTCATTGGTCTCCCAACATCCGTTCCTCCTAAGTTGTACGTGACAAGGAGTTGGGTCGTCTGTACAACCTCGTGGATTTAGGCCGAAGTTAGATTTGCACTCCAACATCCAAGATGGCGGCCGAAATCAGCTGTTCATTTTCCCGCCTTTTGCGCAAATAAAATGCGGTTTAGTAGCCAATTATCCAAAAGAAACTACAATAGCATATTCCTGAAACAATAACCCGAGAAATACCGCTCTGGCCATTGCTGGATTGACTTCTGATACGTTTTTTTAGGGAGTGTGTCTATTCTTCCCGTTCAATCAAATCGCTCCTAAGTACAGTCTTTCGTTTAATATGGGGTCTTCCCTAAAACTTTGGACAGTGATTTAAGGTATTAAAAACGGTGAAAGCATTGTTCGTCTCCAAACAGTATTGTTTACATTGTAGTCGTTTTGATAGCCTCGTTTGTCACGCAATTAGTTTTTCTGCAACATTCTGCTATGCACTGGTCAATTGGGTGTAATAAATTTCGTGAATCATGACTTAACGTTATGTAAACATATTTCGAACTCTGTTTAAACCCAAATGATATTGTTACGCAGTTAGGCATTGGGTGTTAATCAGACCATTGACCAGTCATAATTTGGAACAGAAATTTGCTTTCATCACAGCAGTGTTGAGCGGGATTAGGTCTAATCAAACGAAACACTGCGGGGAGTATGGTACAATAGCGACCGTACTCTCATATACTATTTGTTTTTGTCTTTTTGAAATGTCGCTTGATTCGTTTGTCAAGTATAGACAGATATATAACTACTACGCTATTTAGTTTTTACGATTTGCTGTTCAAAAATTCATCATCCTTCTACTAGATCATGAGATTATATTAAAATGTTGAAAAATAGTCTAGAGGGATTAATTGTATTTACCAAGAACAGCTCTTTTGGCATTTACTGTAAATTAAATTTTTCATCGTTTAAAAAATTTAAATGGTGTAATTGTGAGCTCAGTTTTCGTGATTAGATACTTATTAGACAGATAAATAATAGATAGATAGATATTTAGATAGTGGATAGTAATAAAGAATAGCGATATTTTTTAATTTGAAATACTTATTGGTAATAAGTATTTGTAGTTTTGATAATGGAACATTTTTTAAACGTAAATTATTTGATGAAAGTATATAATGCGTTTATATTTATTTGTTTATTTCTATTAAACGTAAATTATTTGATGAAAGTATATAATGTGTTTATATTTATTTGTTTATTTCTATTAAACGTAAATTATTTGATGAAAGTATATAATGTGTTTATATTTATTTGTTTATTTCTATTTCTATTATGGCTTGCTCTTAATGGAACTGAAACCCATGTTAATTTGGTTCCCAGTGCCATGTCACACTTTTCATTGTGTAAATAAAGCGGTTTATTTTTTGTCATTTTTGTTGAAAATCGTTATTTTTGGACAAAAATGGAAATTATTTACTACTAAACGGGTCGAGTGCCACCCAATTTGTTTCTTGATCTTAATACTATAGATCATTGCCTTTTCAGTCAGCATTCCTAAAAAAATACTTAAACCCGCAGTGGGTGAGATATAGATATATAGATAGAATAAAATGACATATCTAAACGCTGGTGAAAGTCCATCAAACTTTCAGAATGTATACTCACAAACCATATCTGCTACCCTATAAAGTTTCATTAATCTACTCGCCGTAGTTTAGTTGTACACCATAATTGAAAAGTGGCCTAAAAATGATGATTTTTTGGCTTTTTTGGTCTTAAAATTTCAAATTTTTTTCTACACTCTAAAAATGGTTCGATTGATCTAAAATTGTGGCAGTGGAGTTTGGAGGGGTTACCCATCATACATAAATTTTTTTTTGAAAATCGGTCACCCACCATGTGCCAGTCCCTGCATGGTTCTCTCGCAGACACATTCTTAACTGTTTGATTAAGAAATAATAGCAGCTTCCTAAGTCAATCTGGCAGACATTAAGCTGTCGGGCTGACAGTCAGTAATATCCTGACATCCCTGCCCAGTGCCTGCCCCATCCAGTATTTTTCTAGTAAGATTGGGCGTCTACTTTCCATATGTACCAAATTTGCCATACTTTTATTGGAAATAACTACCCTATAAATACTTTCGTGCAAATATATCTTTCATATCTCAAAAATTTAAGTTAATATCTTAAAAGATTAAATACAAGTTGAAATTTGAAAATATCGTAAACGGATATTAACTTGAAATTTCCTGATATCTCCCCCACCTACATTCGCTGAGCTCTCCTGTCTCCCCCCCCCCCCCCCTGCCCGTTTCAGTTCACTGTCCCTCTGGTTTCATTTACCAAACTAGAGTTTATAATTTTCTCATGTACTCTCATCCACCGCCCCCAGCCTTTCTTCTACTTTTCCAATTGTTTTCAGACCATTACAAACTGATGATGACGATGATAATGTTAATGGGGATGCTGATGATGATTTATGTTGCTGCCACAATGTAAAGTTTGGGATCACATATTGGAGATCCAGATTCCCAGAAATAATTTTTCCCATATATTCGATTGTATGCGAGTTATCGATTGTTCGCATACAGACTGTAAGACCTCACTTATATTGGTTTCGAAAATTAGATGTTTAAGAAAAATTCTTTCAGTGAGCTACTATTGTGGTCAAAGGGGGCCTGTTCTCGGAAATAGAATGTTGAACCCACCCAATTTATATTATTGATATGCACTTATAACGTCCTCGGATGTGAGTATGTATGTACTCGGTTGTTGGTGTTTACAATACACAAAGTCCCCATTTGTCGGTATTGGCCACATTATTAAAAAAACCTGTTCTATCATGATATTGCACCGCACAATCAATTATAAACGGTTGTATTGTCTTTTTTCCCATGTGTGGTCAAAGGGGGGGACAAAAATGTAGTTATTTACAGGTTAAAGACCACAATGAGTGTCAAGTCCACAAGTCCTTGATTGTTCATATACAGTTTGTATGACTTCAGTCAGATTGATTTAGAAAATTAAAAGTTTTTAGTGGCTGAATCAATAAAAAATGTTCTTTCGGTGGGCTGCTCCTGTGGTCAAAGGGGGCCTGTTCTCGGATATAGAGTGTTGAACCCACTCAATTTATATTATTGATATACACTTGTAACATCCTCTGATGTGAGTGTGTGTTGTCGGTGTTCACCATACACAAAGTCCCCAGTTGTCGGCATTAAAACATAATATGCGTCCTCAGTTGATCACATCGTGATATTGTGCCATACATCAATTTTAAACAGTTATATTGTATTTTTTCCCATGTGTGGTCAAATAGTGGACAAAAACGTAGTTATTTACAGGCTAAAGACCACAATAAGTGTCAAGTCCACAGTATGGTAGTATAGAGCAAATGACCTCGTTTGGAGGCGTTCCCAACTTACACCATGCGTGTTCTCGATTAGGTGTAACTAGCATAGGGACTCGGTCGGTCATATTTCCCCAATTATTTGCAAACTCCTGTGTGTCCGCATTTCTTCCATAAAAAGACAAATGCATGTGGGTGTCTGTGTGTCGCCTACAGGCCACAATTCTTAAGTGATCATCTTCAAACTTTACATACTTATTCCTTATATCCTAAGGATGATCCCTATTGTTTTTGGTGCATGCCCGACCCCCAGGGCCAGAGCCACGCCCATTTTTTGTATTTCTTTGTTTGTCATCTACAGGCCGCATTTCTTAACGTATCATATTGAAACTTTGCATACTTATTTCTGGTACATGCCCGATCCCCAGGGGCAGAGCCACGCCCATATCTTGTATTTGTTTGTTTGTCATCTACAGGCTACATTTCTTAACGTATCATCTTGAAACTTTGCATACTTGTTCTTTGTACCCAAAGGAACATCCCATTTTTTGTATTTATCGTCTATCGTCTGAATGTATTATTATTATTATTATTGTTCGATTTATATAGCGCTTCATTACACGTGAAGTGTTTCTAAGCGCATTTCACAAACATATACTTCAAACACACAGAAACAATCAAAATCAGGAGAACATAATTAAACTCTTGGAACTTTGCATATTTATTCCTTATACCGTAAAGACAGCAACTATTTATTTTGGTGCTTGCCCCAACCTCCTGGGGCAGTGTCACATCCACTTTTTTGTTAGTATTTTGTCTGTAAATTTGGCAAAACAAACCCAACACCTAGCCTTCTTTGCCTCTTATCATATTACAGCCATTTTATATTTCATTATCTTCATTTTAAAAAGTACTATATCAATCAAAGCTGGAATGTGGACGTATATTGCAGCGTTAACGATGCTCTCGTTTTTATAAACAATATTTTTTATTCGGCGATTGGGGAACAGGCTATGCCTATGTGTAACCCCTCTCAGTAAATCCCCCCTTGTCATTGGTGCAGGACAGAGGGTTTGGCAAGGCACAACATATAGTCATTTGATTACAGTGTACACATGGGCAGTTGGAATTTGATATAAGAGTAGGCTGTAGTACCACTGTCCGGACAAAATTTCCCTCATAGTACACTCGAAGGCTTATAGCCTATGGCTGATGTCCGTCTACATTAGCCCAGTAGGAGCAGAACAGTAGAACGTTACCCCTCCCCCCCCCCCAAAAAAAAATATTTCAATTCATTTTAAACCCCTGAACATATATCTAGTATTAGTATTTTATATTTCAGAAATTTACAAAGCTTGATGCATTTATTAAAAGGAGCAGAACAGTAGAACGTTACCCCTCCCCCCCCCCCCCCAAAAAAAAATATTTCAATTCATTTTAAACCCCTGAACATATATCTAGTATTAGTATTTTATATTTCAGAAATTTACAAAGCTTGATGCATTTATTAAAAGGCAATATAGGAACGGGTATACTGGCTATGCCTATAGCCGTTAGTAATGCTGGTTTATGGGTATGTTCGATATTATTGTATTTATTTAAATTATCAAAATAGCGCTTTTATTTCAGTGATTTTCCCTGTCCATGTCCAGTTTAGCTTTGAAATATGTCTTGTCAAATTCAATATTTAAAGCTGTAGTGCACTAGAAGATCAATAAGCATATTCCTCATTTAAATTGAACAAAATAAGCGTTGAAAAATGTAGTTTACATAATTATAACTAACAAATTTATTTTTATTTATATATTATGTGTGGTCTGACCATCTATATCCTAAAACCACATGAACTTTATAAATATTGAATTGTCAGCTTGCTATTATTAAGTAAGATATTGGAAAGAGATCGCTTAAAATCATTGAATGTACAGTGCCTAAATTCCCATAAAAGAACATTGTAATACCCTCACAAATAAATCAAAATTTTTAATCAAAAAAGCACACACAATATCCAAATTTGACATGGTTTAGCGATGCATGTGCATTGGATAATGAGGTCTGTCATTGTAAAAAGTCGTATGGTTTTGATTCCCCACTTGCAGCTAGAGACCTCTACCCTCTAGCGAATTATTGAAATAAAATAGAACCATATGTTAATCCCAAAGTGACCCAGTTGGTATTGAGTGGATGTTAAACCCTATTTCTCACCCTCTTGACATTAAGGATAGTATGTGAGAACATATCTGTGTTTCTTGATGCTGTTATGGGCATACTTTCTCTTCCATTAAAAAGTGCTGTTGCCATTTGTATAGAAGGGAAAGCGAAGGTCATGAATATTTTTGCATTGAATTTTGGTCTAATCAAATTTAGGATTTTGTATTTTTGTTTTTTAATATTTTACAGGTAGGAACAGTAGGATTATTACTAATAGGAGTAGTAGCAATTCATTGTATGCATTTATTAGTTAA
The DNA here is from genome assembly GCF_932274485.2 of Patella vulgata. NCBI lineage: Eukaryota > Metazoa > Mollusca > Gastropoda > Patellidae > Patella > Patella vulgata. The sequence goes on along the minus strand of NC_065886.2, from coordinate 39,486,038 downwards.
ATGTAGTCGTATACTGTGTAAAAGGTGAGTTGAATTTCTGGAAGTCCAGTGTATCTGTGATTGATAATTACAAGCATGGAAAATAAGGCACCTGTCACAGACGTTGGTCAGACACAACCCCTGTGCGGCCTGTAGCCTCTGACACAAATAGGGCTTTTATTCTGAGTTTTATTGATATTTATAATACAGTAAGATATTTTAAATGGATATGTAACACCATGAGCAATAACAGTTGAACAAAAAAAACCCAAACATTACAGCCCATTTCAGGTTTTAGACCTGGTACATTCTGTCTCCATACATTGTTCATTTTTTAAAGCCAGCATTAACAGAATAGGAAAACTGTTCCATAACAGAATAGGTAAACTGTCCCATAGCAGAATAGGAAAACTGTCCCATGACATACATGTAACAGGAATACTGTTCCATGACAGAATAGGAAAACTGTTCCATGGCAGAATAGGAAACTGTCCCGTGACAGAATAGGATAGGAAAACTGTCCCATAACAAAATATTTAGCTCTAATTTTTGTTGCTGATGTGAAGATTATTAAAAGAATCTCACCAATATAATACTTCCATCAATGCACTACCCCTGAAAAGTGGGAACATGAATTGAAAATCCTAAAGGTTATTTCTCAGTCCATGCTAGGATTCAAACCCGAGAACATTCTAATCAAGTGTTCAATGTCCTGCCCCGTAGATCACAAAGCATTCTCAGACTTAATTTAAGAATTTACTCAACTTTTAATCACTGTTTATGAGAAATATCTCTGATCCAGAAACACAAAATTTTGCACAAACTGTAGTTTCTTATTGAGTTTCTTATTGATATATTTGATACATTGAAACAACAAAAGGTTTATAAAGGGCTATAAACAAAATAACTTAGAAAATATTTATGTATGAAATGTAACACAGTCCTAATATACATCTATGTTATCTATTTGATGATCATTTATTCCAGAACTGGGAGTAGTGCTTTAGATTATGCAGATGTCTTTGAAAAAGCTTTAGAAACAGGACCACTGTCTCTCCGCAGGTTCTCTCGAGCAGGGAGGTAAAGATATTAGATTGTTTGAAATGTATCTGATGTGATATGAGGAACTGATAATTTTAGAACATTCAGTATCCTCTGCAGCTGTTAAAAGTAAGCCAGCACAAAATAGAAGTTTAAGATCTTTTGACGAGTCACTTTTTGAGTCATCTGAATCAAGGAACTTAGCTTAATTAAGCAGTCCATGTTTACGAAATTATGTGGGAGCCAAAAGAAGATCCTGCCAATTGCAAAACTGAGAAAAAAACTCCTGTAAAGAACTTATTGTTATTTATATTGCAAGAGTAATCCTATACAAAAGTCATTTGAACTACGGAGACTATGAGCATTTGTTTGTTTTTCAATTAGATAACATAAATAAGATGGGTCAAGCCATGAAAACATTTATAAGCAGTTAAAAGAATCTTAAATTGAATACGCTATGGAATGGGTAGCCAGTGAAGTTGTTTAGGTATGCGAGTAATATGATCATGCCTTTTTGTGAGGGTAATAAGTCGTGCAGTGGTGTTTTGAACTTTTTGTAATTTGTGTATTAATTTATTGGGTAAACGGGATAAAAGAGAGTTAAAAGTATCAAGTCTGTGAAGTAATAAAAGCATCATGAACAAGAGTTTTAGTTAAATCATCAGTGACTTTAAACATAATTATAAGAATGTAAATAATTTGTTTTTCTGTTTCAGAATATTTATATTTGCTTTGTTGATTTTTACCCAGATTGGTTTTTGTAGTGTTTATATTGTATTCATAGCCACCAGTGTCAAACAGGTCAGCCATCTTGTTATTGGGTCTACTATTTAGGCTAAAATACAGATTTTATCCATAAATTTATATCTGTTGAATTCACCTCATGTGAGTTAAATTCCTTGAATTTAGGATTTTTAAAAAAAAATTATTGTGGGAATCGGCAATATTCCCAACCAGTTCATCTACCCAAGAATGGATTGTTCAAAATGTAAATAAAGAACAGAGCAATAAGTTTCTGAGGAGCAGACAGAAAAGGTTTTGATTAAAATTTTGTACAATTTATTCAATTTATTTTGATTATATATTCACAGAAATGATATTGATTTAACGTACTACTGTTCTGCTCCCAATGGGTTAAGCATGATGGACATACACCCACAGGGAAGGGTCTTTTTATGCGCCTGCCGTTGTGTTCACAGGATGCTCATTTTTTTGCCCCATCAGAATGACTGTACATTATCCCTTAACAGGCTCTCTGTTCTGCACCAATGACAAGAGGGAACCACGTGAGCCTCTTACTTATAAAATTTGTTGGGATCAGTCAGATCAGTGTATGGATTGAGCAATACTCCCAACATTGCTTGTATCAAAGGAAATATGGCTACAAGTTTGAAATTAATGCAGTGTTTTGGATTATTTGTATTTTTCAGGTTGTACATACATTCCATAACGATGACCCTGATGTCCGTATCTACGAGATTATTGTCGCAGCTGTTCTAATTCCATTTGTCTTTGTTAAAAATTTACGTTCGTTGGCCCCTTTTTCGGCTTTTGCAAATTTATTAACTGTTATCGGAGTTGTTATAATTTTTTATAATCTGCTACAAAAACTACCAAATGTAGACACAAGACCAGCATTTACTAACGTTGGTGATCTCCCTTTATACTTCGGTACAGCTCTTTATGCTTACGAAGGAATAAGCTTGGTAAGTACTGATAATTGTTTTGTACCAGGAACTGATCCACAAGATCAGTGTCTAGTTGTTCTGATAGAACAAAAAACTGATGTCCTGTGTACACATTGGCATTCACTGCACATAAAAAAATCCTTGACAGTTGGAATTTGATATAAGACAAAGCCGTAGCGATCGATAATTCAGATAACTTATGTATGGAATATGCTTACCTTATATGGACAAAGTCACCATTAATTTCTCCATTGATAAACTCTCACTTTTTCCAAAGTTTTTGTGGGGTTGAATGCTTTCTAAATGGAGCAATAGGTGGCAACCTCTTTCTCAAAAGCAGGTATGAGGTTGACCATGGAAGGCTTGAGATACACAAACTGGAAATAGCATACAAGTAAACTTGCAACTGTCCACCCTACATTTTTACGTAACCAACGTTTCAAAACTGTGAATATTCACCAAAACCTGGCAGAAAATATATATTCAAACCCTTCTCTTCAATTCTACACCAAAAAGTCAACAAAAATCGCAGTGCAAAAGGGAGAGAAAGACTAAAAATAACTTTGACGCTAAATTTGTGGGTAACCAGCGTAGAATAGATGGTGAGCTGTGTTCTTATATGTTTTGCATTTGTGGATTATCTCCCTTGTTATGGGTTCATTTTTCAATTAGAGGGAATCCTGTATCACTGCAAGCCCGGCTACTGTGGCTCAGCGGGTAAGACGATGGCTCACTAAGCCGGAGGTCCCGTGTTCAATACCTGGGTTGACCGAGAAAGTTCATAAGGATCTTCCTCCGTGTCTCCTCCATGTCATAGGGGCAGGACGAAGGCCTGGCAAAAAACAGCGCATAGTCATTTGGATGGGATGCAATATTGAGGTCCTGTGTACACATTGACGTGCACATTAAAGATCCCTTGGCAGTTGGAATTTGATATATGGGTAGGCTGTAGTGCCGCTGTCCAGGCAAATTTTCCCTCATAGCACACTGTATGGTGTATGTTTGTCTTCATTAGCCCAGTTGGAGCAGAACAGTAGGACGTTAAAGTTTAACGGTTAAACCCCATTTCATTTCATTTGTCATAGGGCTTCTGTTTGTTTGTGTGGTGCAGACCTCTTGCACTTGCTATCATTATCCAACTCCATCCTTGGTATCTCCAGTGGTCTTATTCCGTTCCACTCCACTTACCCCTGGGATCATCCAACCCTTCTCACTTTGATATTTTATGCTTCTATGAAAATAAGACATCTTATATACTATTATATCCTTTTCTATGTTTCAGGTTCTTCCTCTAGAAAATAAAATGCGTAATCCATCTGATTTTGCTGGTTTGGATGGCGTTTTAAATCTTGGCATGGTTACAGTAGCTTGCCTTTATACAGCAGTTGGTTTCTATGGATACCTTCAATATGGTGACAAAGTAAAAGGGAGCATAACTCTAAATTTACCAAGCAATCAATGGTATGAATCAGAAATCTTAGACTATTTCAATATATTTCTCCGAACACTTGGCTAAATATTTTAATGTCCACAAGTATTTTAATGCTTATCCATTGAAAAGAGGTTTCATGATTAAAATATTTTAGTTGTTAGTTTTTCTGAATATTTTTGAAAGAGGTTTCGAAGTGTTTTGGTCCTGTTATGCAAGATCTGTTTCGACATTCCAAAGTAAATATACGGTGCTAAGACCACCTAAAGATCAATTTTAAATGTTCCTGTTATTAATTAGAACAATTTAGCTTTTATATTTTACACTGACATGTATTGTGTTAAATCTTCCTAGTGCAAAAACAGAAAATTTGACTTTTTTTGACCTCCAGGGTCACAAAGAACAAAGGTGAATTTAGCAAGTTTACATTTGTATTGAAAGAGTGATTAGTTTTGATCATGAAACAAGAATGAACCATAAGATAGTTAAAGCTCTCAAAAATGCCCCATTGGCGGATTGATTACCACTCGGCATCGGTTTTGTGCCCATTTATCCAGTTGACGGCTTACTTTGTCTCTTTAAAATATTGTATTTTTATGTTATATTTATCAGTTGTATTAAACATGCATTATGCAAGAGCTAAATCTGATTATTGCAAGTCTTAATTTAGGCTTCAGATGTTATAGAAATTATAAATTAGATCTTTATTTAAACAACAAGACCAAAATCAACTCTGTAGACCCACGGATGGCTCGGCTACAGCTCGGATTTAAATAGGATTTCACTAATTGATTAAATCAGATAAGGGGTAACCTGATGAAAATACGTCTGTTAGATCGAGGCTAAATGATAGAGTGTACTTAGCGAGCCCGCTGTAAAGCGTTTCCGTATGCCATTGAAAACTTTACTTGATAATCGAGATATGTAGGTGGAGTTAACGCCTGTCAATCAAACGATCAGCGACGGTGAAGACACAATTCGCTACCATTTCTAGGCAAATATTGCAACGATGATAACTATGTTCAGAATAAAGTAATTTGACTGAATTTTTCAATATATTCTTCTTTCATCATCTACTTTTGAACTGTTGTAGCAAGAATGACCAACTCTCTATAAAAATCTCTCATAATGTATCTTTAATATTATATTGACTATAAGGGGGTCGAATAGTCTTAAAACCTGCGCTTTATATCATAAGGTCTGTGATTGAGTCAAATGGTCCCAAAATAACCTAGTTTGTGTCGAGTAGATGTTAAACCCCATTTCTGTCTATAAATAAATACATATTGACTTGCCTATATCTGTATAAACATTGTATTTTCAGGTTGTATTTATCGGTTGTTTTAATGTTTGCTGCCTGTATTTTTATATCCTATGGTATACAGATGTATGTTCCTGTCAAAATAATATGGACATCATTAAAATCTAGGATAAGCTCCAGAAGAATGGAAATATTTGGAGAATATATTTTACGCACCCTTCTAGTTATTTTAACATGTATGTATATATTTTATTTCATTTTTAATACACCCACATTTGAGTCCCAAGATGTAAACAGGGTTTGGGCATGTGATTGTTGCCAAGAATTGTGGGTTAGGCAAGCGGTTAGCGTTGGCACTAGCCCTGTTAAATCTTGTGACCATGACAAAATCTGCAGGTGGCCTTAATATTTAGATCTAACCCTAGTCACACTACACTCTGTTTTTAAGTATGTAAGAATTGGGTAATTTTTATTATGTTCTTTATTGGAAAATGAAATGGGGTTTAATGTCCTACTTTTCTGCTCCAAACAAGCTAATGAAGATGACCATACACCATACAGTGTGCTATGAGAGAAATTTTGCCCGGACACCGGCGCTACTGCCTACTTTTATATCAAATTCAAGTGGCTAAGGGCTCTTTTACATGCACGCCAATGTGTACCCCAGACTGCAATTTTTCATCCTATTACTATATGTGAGAATCATGCCAGAAAGTCACGATAAACTTTCTCTGTCAACACAGGGATCATGGAACATCCAGGTGAGCGAGACAGTGTCTTACTTACTGAGCCTCTGTGGGTCCTTCTTTATTGGGAATTAATCTAAAATATAGATTGATATATCGACAAAAAAACTCAGTAATCATTATCCAACACCTTTGTATATTAAAACATATCATCAAATTTGTTTCTCTGAAAATACAAAAATTATTAAATCTAAAGAATTTCTGATTATCAAAAGGCACTAATAACATAGAAGGTCAATATATGTCAAAAATTTCATAGAGATATCTTGAATGGTTTATGAGATATGCCCCAGAAACAAAATTGCACACGATAAAAACTGGTTTTGTTACCTGAATGGGCATATTAATAGGCGAAAAACACTTGTTACAATTATATGAATTAATTTTTATACGCCCACATTTTCATGTGGACGTATATTGTCGTCGCTCTTGTCCGTCCGTCTGTACACAATTTGTTTGTGGACACTCTACAGGTCACAATTTTTATTCGATTTTGGCGAAACTTAAAAAAAATATAGGTGTATCTCCAAAAGATCTTGGTTCCTTTCGATATTGGCATATATCGGACCATAACTTCATGGATGATGGTTCCGGATTGTACGAAAAATCACGATCTTAGCTTGTGTACACACTAGAGGTCACAATCTTCATCTGATTTTGATGAAACTTGAAATGCATATTTATAACCAAAAGATCTTGGTTTCTTTCAATATTCACGCATGTCGGATCGTAACTCCTGAATTATGGCCCTTGATTGTATGAAAAATCGCTTCTTTTTGGAGCTTGTTCTCTGTCCATCTCTTGCAAAATGTGAGCGTATCTTGCATGGCAACCGCTTGTTAAACTCTATATTTGTTTTGTGTTTTGTAGGTATATTTGCTATCGTCGTTCCTCATCTAGATCTGTTGATATCATTAATTGGTGCTTTCGCTAGTAGTTCTCTCGCTCTCATCTTACCTGCTACCATGGAAATTTTAACATTGTCTTCAGACGACCAAATTTTACCGCGATGGAGACTCGTTAAAAACATTTTAATTATTATTTTTGGATTGCTCGGATGTGTTACTGGAACCTATACGGCCCTAAGAGAAATTATAAAAAGTTTTTAAGGAGGTGAAGACGACATGTTGTCTGTATCAAATTTTCTCAACAATCCAGCCACAGTGGAAAAGGACAGATGTATATAGATGTATTTTTTTAGATTCTGAACCAGACCCTACCTGATATGTCCAAGAAATTATTCTTTATTAACAAATTCTGAAGTTAAAGACTCTGAAGAATACAACAGTAGATTCACAGGAGAATGAAACAGTGAACGAAATTTCTACTGTTGAACCTCAAGAGTGACTGTTGTTTAGCATCATGACTTTTGCTATATCTTTAGAGAAGAATAACAATATTCTGTTTAGGAGCATGACTTGCACAAAAAAAAGCAACCTAAAGAGAAGAATACAAAATGCCCAACAAATGGTAACGAGGTTGTGTCTTGTTTTGTTTCCTTTTTATTTTGCAGCCCAAAATTATATGGCAAATATTTTGCAATACAACCAAGTGTATTGTGATACATACTGCAATATATTGTGATACAACCAATTATATTGTAATACAATTATTGTGAAAAGTATTTCCTGAAGGAAAATCTCATTGTTATTAGGTTATCCATCAATTAGAACAATTTTCCATACAGTTACAGACTTTTGGAAATTAGAACTTGAATCATGTTGTAAATTATGAAAATAAAACTTCAATACATAACAAGTAGTGTAAATGTTCTGTGCAACATAGATGTCCCACTAACTTTGTTACAATGGCATTTAGTAATTGAACTGGAATATACAGGTCACAGTTCTATGGAATACAATTACTGCTTATTACTGAGCGATGTTTTGACTAGGCTTCTCTAATCATTATCAAGCAATGATGAGATTGACTGCCACATCTACGTACTAATGTCTGATAAATTGTTTCAATGGCATTTAGTAATTGATTTATGTCAATGTGTACAATCGAATTGACGCAATCCCGATTATCAGCCAGTTGATTAATTTATAGTATTCCGCCACGGGATTGACACTCAATGGTTAATCCAGGATAAATACGATAAGAATTTTAAGATTTTTTTCCGCCAGTTCTGAAAATGAATCGCCAGTACCACAAAACATTATCGTCAAAATTATCGCCAAAATCAAATTCTAATCGCCACTGATATTATTATCGCAAATTGCGACTTTGGCGACCGACAGCGTGATCCCTGTTGCCAAGCTCATGTTCCATTGTATTATAATATAGAAAATAACATCAAACCGAACATTTATATTTATGTGTGATAGTTATAGTTTATTATCATCCATATAAAATATTAAAAAGCAATTAAAGAAATAGAAGATAACGTATAACTCGGAAATTTGTAAATTTTCATGCATGCAGGACATGTTCAGTTAAAGGCTTGATCTCTCACAGCTTAATACAGGCTAAATATGTACTCCGATTGATTATTAATCATTTACTAAAGAAAACACATCAAAAAACTAACTCTGGATAATCTATACCCTAGCTTTGATTTAAATTAATTTAAGCTAACCTCATCTGCATAAGGTTTCTCTACTACGAAGGGCAGTGTCTTGTTATGGTTGAGCAGCATAGATCAATGAAATTTTAATTTATCATAACTTTGAAAAAAGTAACCAATTTTGAACTGATATTCCTATAGAGAATTAATTTGCAAAATATTGCAGTTTGCAAGGGATTCCTATAGCCCTAAATGACTCATCATAATGAGTTTTATTTAATCATCATGAAATCGGCAGATAATCCGCAAGTTTATTCTTAATAGGAATATAGTATATATTTGTTAATACATGTATATAGTTATTTGTACATTACTACTAGTCTACTACGCTTTCTTGTTAATATATAGCTCATTGAATATTACTGACTTTACTACTACGCATTATTGTTAATGATTTTGAATTTAATAAAGTTATTGAAGAGGCATCAAATGTAAAAGTGACCTGTGATGGCAAAATGAGTCCCAATTTGCTATTAACCATGTATGAATTAAAATGCTGAGCATTAATGAGCTGCTTCATTGAAAGGCAATTTGAAATCTGAATAAAGTTACCAAATTAACTGTTAAAAATGACAGTGATAAGTTTGACAACCCCTGCTAATGTCTGTATCTAGCTAAGAGTGAAAATAGTACTGGATGTAACACAGGTTAGATCCAAGGAGAAATTAGTACAATACCAAACAAATTGACATTATATATGCATGTGTTACTTTTCTTGATTACTATGCTTCAGAACAAGCTATTTAGCAGCCATATTCTATTTTAACACTAATTGCCAGATAGTGCCTTTTATACTACCCCACAATCTAGTTCCACACCTTGAATTGATATCCGGCCCTTTTCTGTGTGAAAAATTAAGACTCCATAATTCCTTCTTGCTTAGGTACAATACAGAAGACATAATAAGCTTAGAGAATGGACTCAAATGACCTTTATTATTAAATGGCAAGTATACTGAATATTTTCTGTTTCTATGTATTTTATTGAATTACTTGTTTTTGTATTCTTGTTAACAATATTAAATTTTAATCTAGATAACTTGCTAAAATTCGTTTTTTAAATAGAAAATCTCCTATTCATCTTTTTGATATCAAAAAATATCAACACAAGTCGATAAAGTAAAAAAAAGCAAGGCTCTGCCGAGTTCTTTTTTTTTTACTTTATCGAGGAGTGTTGATATTTTTTTATATAAAAAAAGACCAGTAGGAGATTTTATTTATCACCCAATCCTTTCTTACATGCACAAATAAATAAATATAATTCTTTGCTATAGATTTCACTTTTACTGAACCTGATTACATTATGGCCTAGTGATAATCTTTATTGATAGCAATTCAACCATTGCAAAGTCCTTTAAATTGACCCAGTGTTTCCATCAAGGTCAATTAAATAAAAAAAAGTTCATTTTTAATAAAAAAAAAAAGAGGTTACTTTTAATAAAAAAAATGAACTGTTCTTTGAATATAAAAAAAGTAGTTTCTTTTCAACTGCCCAATAAAATTCATGGAAAGCGGTGAGATATCGCATTAGATTATGAAATTTATCACACTAGCGATATCTACTGTAGAATGTATTATTGGGTGATAAAGAGATTTATATTTATATTGATATATAATCCCAGTGACGGTCTTTAGGGTCTCTAGGATCTAAAACTGTCTTATCATCGAAAAATATATTTAAAATATTTGAATATGAATTCCAGCAATATTTTTTTTAATTAAAATCCAGAGTTATTACTCTTGATTTTTTGTTATGTCTTGTATAGCCCAGGGCATCCGAAAGGTCACACCTAATTTAAATTTCTTTAGGCTTATGTCGTTTATACCAAGGGGAAGGGGGGGGGGATGATATTCTAGCTGTAGTGGAATCCAGATATGAGCCAAGAAGTACCCTTACCTCGGGATTTTTAAAATCTGGATCCAGTGCCAAATAACTTGAGTCTATTTGTTATGATTTGGAAAAAACAATGTTCACTCCAGGACAGTGTCACATTTGATGCCGTGATCAGGATATTCTACCCCGGGAGAAAAACTTGTCGAAGAGAGGATTTCGACACTGGGAGAACATTCCAGGACTACTTGGAAAGTAGGTGCATCTTTTCGTATTGATTGTTCTCGAAATTTGAAGCAATTAAAAGGTACTACATTTAGTTATAAGGATTCGGGAGATTTTAGTCAAGTGTATCACAAAAGACCTTTGTAATACAAATTTTAAAAGATCGGTGTAATTCGAAGATGGTTTTAAAAGTTTTTGAGGCGTATAAAGAAATGTAAAACAGAATGACCTTGATCAATTAACGCTTGCGTGTGGGGTCGTTGCAATGCATGCATTCTGCTTCTACGCCCTCTTCAGTTGTCATATTTTGAAAGCCATATTTATACTCCATGCTCCATTTGTGCACCATCTAATCATGATTTTCAACATTCACATTCAAATATTTGTGATTAGCTAATAATGTGGTGCGTTTATTAAGCGATCGTGAAAACACCACCCCCTCGTGTTACCGTTATAAGATTAAGTGAAGCTGGCAGACTAGATTTACAATCATCCATAATAAAAGTTGTGCGTCTCGGTATATCTTAAAAAAAATGAATAATATATACTATTCAAAAAAAGTAGGGGATATTTGATTTTGGGGGCATAATACTAAAATATGCAAATGACTACGAAAAAAGTCACTATAGAACCTAACAGAAGAAACATTTCCAGTTACATGTGACGCCCAAACGCACCAATAGCTACCGCATGGAATGCAGGTGATGCTTGGGATCATCATGGGGGTCCAACCCAAGATTTGCACGACTCTGACTTTGAATGTTACAGTCATTGTGGCATTGAATTCCAGGGTGGAAACATCAGTTTAATTGTTTTAGTGACCAGAAAACAAATTTTGATATGCGTCGGCTTACCCAAAATGAAAGGTTACGTGCCCTTGGCATGCTACAGATCGGCACAACACAGGCGGTTGTGGCGCGGACGATGAATGTTTCTCAGTCTGTCATAAGCAGGCTATGGTCCAGATACCGTGATACACAATCTGTACAGGACAGACCACGCTCAGGTCGACCAAGGGCGACAACTCAAGCCCAGGATCGATTTATCCGTACCTTGGCCTTGAGAAATCGTGTCATCACAGCAAATCAGATCAGCGCTCGTCTTCAAACAGACACTGGTGTGAGAGTGAGTGGCCAGACGATTCGGAATCGACTGCATAGGGGTCACCTTCGCGCCCGACGTCCTCGCGTGATCCCTTGTTTGAGAGATCATCACATTCAGGCAAGACGTCGTTGGTGTAGGGATCGTCAACACTGGGATAATCGACGCTGGAGCAATGTGATGTTTTCAGATGAGTCAAGGTTCACTGTTGATTTTTTGGACAGACGTAGGAGGGTGTGGCGTCGTCGAAACGAGCGCTTCCAAGACGTTAACGTCATCAGACATGATCGATTTGGGGGTGGTTCTGTTATGGTGTGGGGAGGCATCACTGTTGCTGGAAGAACGGCTTTACATGTTGTTGCAGGGCGTGTTACAGGCCAGTACTACCGGGACAACATCTTGGCAGTCCATGTTGTGCCGTTCGCACGACGTCATGGCCGCCGTTTCATCTTCCAGGATGACAACGCAAAATGTCACAGGGCCAGGATCGTTACAGGTTACCTCCAACAACAGAACATCACCACATTACCTTGGCCAGCACTGAGTCCCGACCTCTCCCCCATCGAGCATGTCTGGGACATGCTTGGACAGAGGTTACGTCAACGTCAACAACGTCCTGCCAATGTCCAAGAACTTGCTGCTGCGTTGCAACAGGAATGGGACAATCTGGACCAAAATGACCTTAGACGTCTCATTAGGAGTATGCCACGTCGGATCAATGCTTGTTTGGCAAACAGAGAAGGATTTACCCGTTACTGACTTGGTTGTGATGCTGTGGTAACTTTGCTGTTTGACCCCGGGTATCATTTTACCCTTATAATGGTCAGTCTGTGCCTTACTTAGTCTAACGATCATTTGGAATAAATCGATGAATGTGAACTTCATTTCATTTTGTCATTTGTTTCTTCGTCAGTTTCATTAGGTGACTTTAATAACACTTAAAAATCAAATATCCCCTACTTTTTTTGAATAGTATATATGAATTTTGGGGAGCCACTGTTCATTGAACCCGCGGTAGACCAGTAAATCTAGTAAATTTGTAGATAGCTGGGTTCAACTGTTTATATTTAGGGTACATAATAAATTCAAGATGGGGGATGATGGCGGTGGCCCAAAGAGCAGCACGTTAGCTTGCTATCCTGGAGGTCCCGTATTCGATATCTGTGTTGACCGAGAAAGTTTATCTGGATTTTCAGGCATGATTCCCCCTTGACAGTGGTGCAGGACGGAGGGCTTGGCAAGGGACAGCGTATGGTCGTCCGGATGGGACGAAAAACTGAGGTCCCGTGTACACATTGGCGTGCACGTAAAGAACCCTTGACAGTTGTAATTCTATATAAGAGTAGGCCACACTGAATGCGTCTGTCCGTCTTCATAAGCCCAGTCGGCGCAGAACAATGGAATGTTAAATTTCATTTCATTTCATTTTATTTCACGTTTTTATTACATTACCGTTTGCTGTACTAGATCTGCGGTTCAAATACTGAGTAAAGCCGTTTTTGGTAGAAACGAATACGAATTCTCTGTATATATTTCTGTTCAAATTTGAATTATGGGTGAAAGCATTTTAAGATGCAGCAAAAACTAATAAAAATGATGTACAATCTGAAATTATTCATCTAACACACATTCATGGGAAACCGACAGAAAATAAAATGATGAATGTACCGTAACATTCTGGAGTTTTACCACGGAAAGATACCAGTGACTTTGACCTCGATCAGTTTGACGTGTGATATAAAAGTAAATCTTTTTTAAATCGAATACATGACCTAATTATCCCATGTGTCAGTGTATCATATTAAAGATTTGTTAGACACTCCTACATGTATTTATACGCTGTCAGATATGTAGTGGATTAGTCCGGTGGATAAAGGGGCGGTCGCCACCAGAGCTGTGAATTTATGAGACCATGTTTTTCCATACGAGGGGGGTTGGATGGCTGAATGGTTAGCACGTGCGTGCTGTACCATAAAGTCTGTCATTGAGTCAACTGGCGTGGTTTCGAATCCCCGGTTGTACGTGACAAGGGGTAGGGTCGCCTGTCCAACCTCGTGGGTTTTCTCCGGGTCCTCCGGTTTCCTCCCACAGCTAAAGACCCCTACGCGCAAGCGAATTATTGAAATAAAATTGAACCATGTGTTAGTCCCGAAATGACCTAGTTTGTGTCGAGTGGACGTTAAACCCCATCTCTCTCTCTCTCTCTCTCTCTCTCTCTTTTTTTTTTCCATACGAGTTTTTTGCGTAGATGCCGAATCTGTGTGGTGAACAGGCGTTTGAGGGGGCGTTTTCGAGATATGGGTTGGGGGTTCCAATGCCTACAGTTGTAGGGAAATATGATCATGTTGACATGGTACAATTTTATTTCAATTATTGGTTTGATCATAGGAGTCTTTATTAGTGGTGGGAAACCGCAGGACCTGGAGAAATCCCACTAGAATGGACAGTCGACCCTTCTACATGTCATGTACAAGCTTGGGATAGAAACCACATCACATGACGCCATACGGCACCTTAAGATTTATATTACAGCGCACTCCTTAGACCATCCGATGGCTCATCCCCTTGAAATACAAGCGGTTGCCATGCAAGATACGCTCACATTTTGCAATAGATGGACAGAGAACAAGCTAAACAGAAAAGCCATAATCCAGGAAGTTACAACCCCAGAACTATGGGATGTAAACACATATTTTAAGTTTCATCAAAATCCAATAAAAATGGTGATCTCTAGAGGGTCCACAACCTTGGTATTACATACTTTTACACTATTTGCGTACAGGGAGAGGCCATTTTCTCGGACAGTTTCCGTCCAATTTTCACGAAATTCGAACTCAAATGTCATTATGCTGTAACGGTCATGTATCTAACGATTTTTTTTAATCGGATAAAAATGTGACCTTTAGAGGGTCATCAAGCTAAAAGCGCAATTTTTCGTACAATCAGGGGTCATAATTCGGGAAGTTAGGGTCCGATACGTGCAAATATCGACAGGAACCGAGATCTTTGGTCTATAAACATATAATTTATGTTTCATCAAAATCGGTAGAACAATTGTGACCTCTAGAGTGTGCACAAGCTAAAAACGTGATTTTTCGTGCAATAATAAGGGATAAAAATTGTGACCTGTAGATTGTCCACACAAAATACAATATACGTCCACAAGAAAATGTGGGCTTATAATAATGGATAAAATGGGATATTTTTTTCTAAAACAAACACGGCCATTTATTGACTTAATTAATTACCGTAAAATAACGGCCTGTAAATTCAACGCACACACACGGCGGACCCGAAGGTTGACGTTTCGTTTTTTTCGACGATTATTGTGGTTAAGTCCACGTCAATTCAATATCTGTTAAATAAGTGCTTACTGGTTAGGGTCAGAGTTGAAACATCTCTATGCATGAAACGTTTGTGACCGAAACATCGTACAATCTAAATACTCCTACATCCTAACATACACGCAATTTTAAAAAGGCTTTTGTAAAAATGGATGGGCGTGGCAAAGGACAGTGCATTGTCGATCGGATTGTACGAAAACCCAGGTCGCGTGTACACACTGACGCGTACATAAATGAACACTTGACAGTATGAATTCGAAATAAGAGTAGATCGTAGTGCTGCTGTCCGAAAAAAAATCTCTCATAGCACACTGTCACTGTATCCGTCTTCATTATCCCAGTCGGTGCAGAACAGTAAGACGTTAAACCCCATTTCATTTTGTTTGTAAAACAATATTAGCGCAAGACACGCCACAGCTATTGCGAAATCCGACCAAATTACACACCGATACACCTTTATAAAAGTGGGTTGCTGTGCGATAAAAGAATATTAAAAATTTAATTATCTTCCATCATTATCAGCTGAGCGCAGCGCGTGAGCCTATACTACGTAAGCAGTAATTAAAAAAAAATTTGCAATTCAGGATTGTGTACCATATGGTTGGAAGATAAATAGCAGATCAAATTTCTAACTCACCGACAGCCATGTTACCGTGAAAGCGTGGATATCACATCACTTCATAAATCAATTTGTAAGTACATTTACCTATCGACTTATATCCTTTCTAAAGTTCAGAAAAATCCATCCAGTCAAAACCATCGTATTTTGTGAAACATGGGCACATTTACATTGCAATTCTCCCACCCTTACCCGGTCCCCTAAAGTGGGTGGCCCTTAATGTACATTTAGCTGCAGATTATACAAGATACCAATTGTTTCCTTACGAGGAACAAATTCCTGGCTTGGATTGGGCACCAGGTTATACTTGTGTGTAACCCCTGTAATCCGTGTGTGTAACTACGTACAGTTGTGCGATGGGAGAACAGGCTAGGTACTCTCAATCGGGTAGAGAGAGAGAGACAGAGAGAGAGAGAGAGAGAGAAAGAGAGAGAGAGGTTTAACGTCCACTCGACGCAATCTAGGTCATTTCGGGACTGACACGCTGTTCAATTTTATTTCAATAACTCGCTTGCGCGTAGGGGTGTTTTAGCAGTGGGAGGAAACCGGAGAACGCGGAGAAACCCCACTTGGTTGGACGCACAACCCTACCCCTTATCACGTACATTCGGGGAGTCGAAACCACACCATTTGATGCAATGACAGACTGTGTGATTTAAGGCGCACCCGTTAAACCATTCGGTCACCCGAACCCACAGCGCGATATACTTTCATCCCTCTCCATCATTTCTAGATACATGAACCAAGCCACCATTGATCACAAAAATGGCTGATGATTCACAAGCGTCCATGGAATCGGCTAGGGTCTTACCAAACATTCAAAGTGACAAGAGGTATGTGGAGTTAAACGACAGTGTAGGTGTCAAACCACCAGAAATAGAAACAGAGAGACAAAATATTGAAAACTCAATTTCGTAAGTATACACCCCCCCTCCCGCCACCCCCGTGAGTATATACATGTACTAATACATGAATACTAAATTCTATCAACTAAATGTTATACTATTGCCCCCACCCCCTCCGTAGCATTTAGATTCTCTAAAAAGTTTATTTCTAAAAAGGAAGGAGGAAGGAAATAACGAATTACAACTTATACAGTAAAACTTTTATCCCGGACTTCACTTGATGTGCTTATGATTATATCATATTCCGTGGCGGCATTGTCAAAATACGGTTAGTTAGATTGTTCAAAAATTCAAAACATATTCGGGGGTTGACCGCATGACCTGCACCGCTGTCCAATACTGGGTCCATCGTAGCCTTTACAGCCTCCTGGTTTTCTAGCAACAAGTCGACAATCGATCGACCGTCGGTTGTTTGCTTGTCACTACCCCGGTACAGTGTCCATGCCCGAACGCATATAAGTAGTTGCTCCTGTTCCAAAAATTCGTTCAACTCATCTGTGTATCATGAACCAATTGACCTCTAATATTGTTAAAAGATAAAGTATTAGAAATTTAAGGCAATTAGAATATACCAAAAGATCCAAATGGATCAACAGTTTCCTTTCCCTTTAACAATTTACAAGAGTACATAATGGCCACATAATCTTTAGTTAGTTAGATATCGTAATCCAAACTACATGTACCTTTGGTCTTTAAACAAGATAATAAATTATCTTGGAAAAGAATGTTATATTTACTTAAAGATCGGTTATGAATTTATTGAAAATATATTTTTTTTCTTCAGAAATCTACAAAGTTTAATGCATCTAATAAAAGGGAATATAGGAACGGGGATATTAGCTATGCCGGTTGCTGTTGGTAACGCTGGATTATGGGTAGCATATTTTGATTAAAGTTATATTGATACACAACCAGCTGCACCACATCAAGCTATGATAAACAATATTTTATTCAGGATGTTTATTCAGCAGATATCTAAATATGATTAGGGAACAGACTGAAGCCCGTTTAACATGAGTGCGTTTTCCCGGCGTTTTCATGCATGACATTTGCATTTGACCGACTTTTCCACCGGCGAAAATACGCGCAGAAACGTTGGGAAAAGGCATACATGGAAAACGGAGCCTGGCCTGTCTAAAATCCCACTCCTCTACATGTAAATAAAAATTTTGCAAAGGGTGTATATGTACGTAGATAAAAAAGTATCGCAACACATTCTGTATATACATAATTAAAAACATAATATATGAATACAAAACGACAATACACGATTCAATGATATGACAATATTCTAGTAACGATTGAATGACAAGGAAATATATTAGTAACGTTTCAATGAAGAGTCAATGATATGACATATATTAATAACGATTCAGTGCTATAGCAGTTAGGTAGAAAACGCTAAATTGCCGACGATCTAGCACAAATGACGTCAGGGTTAGGGTAAGGTCTAGGGTTAGGGTTAGGGTTAGCACTATCCCTGTTTATATTTCGAGACCTTGACGAAATCTACAGTCCTAACCCTAAACTACACTCCACATATGACGTCGTGTGTGCTAGACGGTCTCCGATCTAGCGTTCACCAAGTTAGGTCGGATGCAATAATTCTCTCCCCATTGATTTCAATGTTTGAATATTCCAATGATCGTAATACTTAAAACACCCAAGAGCCCAACGTCACAATCATCTGATCAAAATACTGACGGAAGATGACCATTTTGATAGGCCTGGCGAAAGTAATCTATGGGCAGTGGCGTCATTTTAGTAGGAGTTCGCCCTTGTCAATTTACTTCCTGATCAGTCCAAACCCAAATCATGAAACGAAGAAAAGGTGACTTGCTACAAATAGACGCAATTGCTAGTCTTAACCCTTTCTGAGATTTAAAGAGTTCGGGTGGGGGGGGGGGGAAGTAATCAGGTGGATAGAAATTGTATCGTTTCGGGGTTGAAAAAGCGCACCTGTCCTCATAAGCTCGCATGACGCTGAAACGTAGGATATTATTAAGTCTCATTACATTTCGTTTTGATAAAACACATTATATATATATACCAAGTTGTTATTAAAACTAATAATCCATTTTTACATCCATGTCTGTACTACTTTAAATTTATAGGTGGGAACTGTGGGAATACTGTTAATAGGTGTTATAGCCACACACTGTATGCATCTACTCGTCAAATGTAATCGTATCATGTGCAGAAGGTAAAATTAGTTATGTACATGTAATATAAATACTATTTTCAAACTAATTTCAGACTTTAAAAGTACACAGTTTGGAATATTTAAAGTGGCGAATGTTTCAATCAAGGATATAAATAAGAATTTAAATAAATAAAATGAAATATGGTTTAAGGTCTTATATGTACCAACCGGGTAATCAAGAGAGACAGATCAGCTAACTCGTCATGAAAATGTATCTATCCAGTGTAGAAGGCTTTGGTTCTCTGCAATACCAGTGAGAGCTATGCCCCGGACGCCAGCGACAACAGGGGTTTATTTCTCGATATGAACTCGAGCAATCTGATTAAAATACAGATCTATATTTCTTTTCGTTTTTTTATAGTTCAAAATTTCGTTTTACTTGTCTTCACTACACTAGGATCTAGAAAAGTTGTTATATAAGCCGCGTTCTGGTTAATGTGAGGGGTTAACCAATGAAGCGGCCTGTTACGGCGAGTTCTTGGCATACTGTGCACGGAACTGTGGGCAAACCTCTAGAAACGTCAACGCTGGTTGATTAATCAATGTCGTCTGACGCCATAAGGTCCAAATCAGATTGCTATTTCGCTTATTTTTTTTTATTTTAATACTTTCGACGGCCTACACTACATGAAATCAATCAGCGTTGACTTTTTTAGTGGTTTACCCAAAGTTCCGTGCACCTCACGCCAAAACTCCCTGTCACAGACCGTTGCATTGGCTAATCCTTCACATCATCCAGAACACGGATTCTTTAACAACTCTTCCAGATCCTAGTGCAGTAAAAACAAGTAAAGCGAAATTTAGAACTATAAAAAACGAAACGAAATAGAATCTGTGTTTTAATCAGATTGGAACCCGAGAAAGGATTTTCGATCGATTGCCTAATCAGCTAGTATTCCATGTTTTCTTGTGTTTTAGAAATATTTATCCGATGATCTGTAAAAAGGCCCTTCTACAAAATGAAAATGAGAGCATGTATAATGGGTCTATTTAACTGAATGAAAGGTTAAAAGCATAAAATCAGTTAAATCATATCTGTTAAATTCGGATGCTTGGTTCTTTCGTGGTGGCTTCACAGTGCTTACTTCGTGCTTGTTTTATTCATTCAAGGTATCTTCAACGTGTTTACTTGATGCTATACTTTGGTTCTTTTATGGTAGCTTTAACGTGTTTACTTCGTGCTTGTTTGGTCGTTCGTGGTACCTTCACGGGTTTACATGGTACTTAGTTTGTTCTAATATGGTAGCTTCAACGTGTTTACTGGGTATTTTGGTCTGTTCACTCATTGTTGCTTCAACGTGTTTACTGGGTGCATGGTTTGTCTCATGGTTGCTTCAGCGTTTTTACTGGGCGCATCGTTTGTTCTCTCGTGCTAGCTTCAACGTGTTTACTGGGTGCTAATTTCGTTCGCTCATTGTAGCTTCAATGTGTTTAGTTGGTGCTAGTCTGGTTCTCGCTTCGAAGTATTTACTTAGTGTTAGTTTGATTCTCCCATGTTAGCCTTTACATGTTTACTGGGTGCATGGTTTGTTCCTTCAGTGTAGTTTTACTTAATTGGCGTTTGTTTTTTTTCGTCCATGGTAGCTTGGTTAACCCCAATCATATTTGAAATAATTCAAGTGCCCTGTATTATCTACGCGTGTAAAAAATGAAAGTCCCATCAAAATATAATTTAACATATTTATTAAAATCTGTCATTAAGCATAGCATACTAATCCTATATACTGTTCTGGCATATAAACACAATTTGTCTCCAAAACGAATCTTACAGGACGGGTGCTATTACCTTGGACTATGCTGATGTCATGGAAACAGCTTTGACAACGGGTCCAACAAAACTTCGGAAGTTCTCAAAAGAAGCCAGGTATGAAATTTATGTAAATATATGTTTTATCTTGATTCACTATCACTAGTTTCCTTTCCCTTTAAAAGAGAAACGTCGAATTTATCATGTTAATTACCTCTAGATATTATAGCCAAACGCTAACATAATTAATGTTTCTTTAAACAATGGATATTATAGATGAGTGAGGTGGGGATATTGTAGAAGGGTGTTGAATAAAGCATTGAGTTAACCAATTACTCACGACCATATATATATGTATGTCACTCCCAAAATCGTAACGGGCCAATCTCAGTTGGAGGGCGGGGGCTGAGACTATTTGCCCGAAAATTTTCTTTTTCACCCGAATTTTCAGTATGAATCAATCATTACTTAAACGAGTTTTCCACAAATGTGTGTGCCCGAAAAATGGAATTACATTGCCCGAAAAATGGACGGTTCACCGAATCTGCACCTAAGACTATTATCTATAATATGCTTTGTTTAAAGAAACAATGTTAGCGATTGGCAGATGATCACACTATTATAATATATTGTTAAGGCAATCAAACATTTGAGAATGCCAGTTTCAATTTTAAATTACTCTCTGTAAAGTTCAGATATGTTTTATCTTTTAAGCTATTTGTGTTGACTGGCAACTCTGTGTTTATCTTTAATTTAGATATTTAGTTTTAACATTCATCATAATAACACAAGTTGGTGGGTGTGGTGTTTATGTTGTTTTTATTTCTACAAATATCAAACAGGTTAGTTTACCTATATTATAACAATAAAGTGATGGATCGGAGTTTCATCCACAGGGATTCTAAGCTAATGTTGTCCATATACAATTAGCTCCGTTTGAGAACAGACACTGGATGACCGACATAAATCGATGATTTTAGTCGAAAACACTAAGTATACTTCGAGAATTTCGAGAAGGTGAAACTGTTTATTTAGTCTTTGACGGAGTAGAGCCGCATTACAAAATATACTATTCAAAAAAAGTAGGGGATATTTGATTTTGGGGGCATAATACTAAAATATGCAAATGACTACGAAAAAAGTCACTATAGAACCTAACAGAAGAAACATTTCCAGTTACATGTGACGCCCAAACGCACCAATAGCTACCGCATGGAATGCAGGTGATGCTTGGGATCATCATGGGGGTCCAACCCAAGATTTGCACGACTCTGACTTTGAATGTTACAGTCATTGTGGCATTGAATTCCAGGGTGGAAACATCAGTTTAATTGTTTTAGTGACCAGAAAACAAATTTTGATATGCGTCGGCTTACCCAAAATGAAAGGTTACGTGCCCTTGGCATGTTACAGATCGGCACAACACAGGCGGTTGTGGCGCGGACGATGAATGTTTCTCAGTCTGTCATAAGCAGGCTATGGTCCAGATACCGTGATACACAATCTGTACAGGACAGACCACGCTCAGGTCGACCAAGGGCGACAACTCAAGCCCAGGATCGATTTATCCGTACCTTGGCCTTGAGAAATCGTGTCATCACAGCAAATCAGATCATGGCATTTTTGATTATGCAAGTTTTAGGAGGTAGACGAATTGTTTCCTTGTATTTTCAAGACAGTAACGAACAGGAACGAAGAATAGTGGGATCGTTTACGTGATTTCTCAAAACGACATGGTGCGGGGCCCTACATTTTAGCATTCTATTTACATACATAAACTCACTTGTACTTTACGATCTCCTGTAATAATCTATAACCGCCCTCATTAGGAAATTATCATAACAAAAATTTCTCCCTCACCACTGCT
Source organism: Patella vulgata (assembly GCF_932274485.2). Classification (NCBI taxonomy): domain Eukaryota; kingdom Metazoa; phylum Mollusca; class Gastropoda; family Patellidae; genus Patella; species Patella vulgata. The sequence continues at coordinate 39,463,484 of NC_065886.2, read as the reverse complement.
GCTTTTTTACCACTCCTATTGCTAAGAAGATAAGATGAGTGCATTCTGGTATTCTCGTAATTTATGCATGTTATGAATAAATAGATACAATATACCTTAAAATCCAGTTGATTCCAAACAAACCACCATTCCCACTCAAGCACTGTACTAGTGTTTGTTATTTTGTTAGGCGACAATGTTTACAGGAAATAAAAGTTAAATAATTTATTTCATTGTATTCATATCAATAAGAGTGTTTCGTACGGCGTTTTATTTTACTGACCAACCCTCAAAATGTATATATACTATTCAAAAAAAGTAGGGGATATTTGATTTTGGGGGCATAATACTAAAATATGCAAATGACTAAGAAAAAAGTCACTATAGAACCTAACAGAAGAAACATTTCCAGTTACATGTGACGCCCAAACGCACCAATAGCTACCGCATGGAATGCAGGTGATGCTTGGGATCATCATGGGGGTCCAACCCAAGATTTGCACGACTCTGACTTTGAATGTTACAGTCATTGTGGCATTGAATTCCAGGGTGGAAACATCAGTTTAATTGTTTTAGTGACCAGAAAACAAATTTTGATATGCGTCGGCTTACCCAAAATGAAAGGTTACGTGCCCTTGGCATGCTACAGATCGGCACAACACAGGCGGTTGTGGCGCGGACGATGAATGTTTCTCAGTCTGTCATAAGCAGGCTATGGTCCAGATACCGTGATACACAATCTGTACAGGACAGACCACGCTCAGGTCGACCAAGGGCGACAACTCAAGCCCAGGATCGATTTATCCGTACCTTGGCCTTGAGAAATCGTGTCATCACAGCAAATCAGATCAGCGCTCGTCTTCAAACAGACACTGGTGTGAGAGTGAATGGCCAGACGATTCGGAATCGACTGCATAGGGGTCACCTTCGCGCCCGACGTCCTCGCGTGATCCCTTGTTTGAGAGATCATCACATTCAGGCAAGACGTCGTTGGTGTAGGGATCGTCAACACTGGGATAATCGACGCTGGAGCAATGTGATGTTTTCAGATGAGTCAAGGTTCACTGTTGATTTTTTGGACAGACGTAGGAGGGTGTGGCGTCGTCGAAACGAGCGCTTCCAAGACGTTAACGTCATCAGACATGATCGATTTGGGGGTGGTTCTGTTATGGTGTGGGGAGGCATCACTGTTGCTGGAAGAACGGCTTTACATGTTGTTACAGGGCGTGTTACAGGCCAGTACTACCGGGACAACATCTTGGCAGTCCATGTTGTGCCGTTCGCACGACGTCATGGCCGCCGTTTCATCTTCCAGGATGACAACGCAAGATGTCACAGGGCCAGGATCGTTACAGGTTACCTCCAACAACAGAACATCACCACATTACCTTGGCCAGCACTGAGTCCCGACCTCTCCCCCATCGAGCATGTCTGGGACATGCTTGGACAGAGGTTACGTCAACGTCAACAACGTCCTGCCAATGTCCAAGAACTTGCTGCTGCGTTGCAACAGGAATGGGACAATCTGGACCAAAATGACCTTAGACGTCTCATTAGGAGTATGCCACGTCGGATCAATGCTTGTTTGGCAAACAGAGGAGGATTTACCCGTTACTGACTTGGTTGTGATGCTGTGGTAACTTTGCTGTTTGACCCCGGGTATCATTTTACCCTTATAATGGTCAGTCTGTGCCTTACTTAGTCTAACGATCATTTGGAATAAATCGATGAATGTGAACTTCATTTCATTTTGTCATTTGTTTCTTCGTCAGTTTCATTAGGTGACTTTAATAACACTTAAAAATCAAATATCCCCTACTTTTTTTGAATAGTATAGTATACTAATTTTTGGTATGGATGCCATTCAAGGCAGAGATATATTCCCGAAGTAGATATTTTTCTGTGTGCAGAATGGGTCACATAGTTTGGCGTGTTGCTTATAAGATTGGGGTCAGGTTTAGGGTTAGGGTTGGTATTAGCGCTACTGGCCTTATCATTTAGCACTAACTGTATCAACATCAACTACTCTACATTCTGTTAACCAGTCGCAATACTCACTAATTCTCACTAGTTAGGCTATCGGCCTAGTCTATGATGTCGGTTAAAATGTTCACGTGACACGCAAGGGGTTATTTGCTTAGAGAATCAGATTCAGACCAGTTATGCTATTGGGAAAGATATTCCACGTTATAGGCGCTTGTGGATATTAGTGCTATATATAGTATGCATGTGACAGATGCATCGAATTCTCTATTTCTTTTCTTATAGGTCATCAATCATTTTTATCCGAACGACCCAACTATTAGGATTTATGAAGTTGGGGTTGCCGCCATTTTGGTGCCATATTTCTTTGTGAAGAACTTACGGTCGTTATCAGTGTTTTCAACTTTTGCTAACCTTGTTACAGCCACAGGCCTGCTTATAATAATATATTACGTGACACAAGGATTACCAAACGTCGATTCAAGGCCAGCATTTACTGGATGGAATCATCTGCCTTTATATTTTGGAACAGCTCTCTACGCGTATGAAGGAATAAACTTGGTAATGTAAATTGTAGAGTTTATCTTTGATTTAAGTTTCGAAATAAAATTTTCGAAATATTATGCGTTAGTCGCTTGGTTTACAAATTTTAGTTTTCGTTTTTGGTTTAAACAAGCCCACAATAAACCCTCTGGGTAGTACTGTGGCTTAGATATTGAGTAGATAAGGCAATGTCTGCGTTAAATGCAAATATAGACACAAATTGCTCATAAAAGTCGTGTCAATGAAGACGTCGTTTATTTTAGTGTCAATGGTACTTGACAATCAAGAATATGAACTGTGGACGGAGGTTTCATCTGTCATTGACCTGCTACGTATTGCTTTTTCTTGTCAAAACTTCAAACATTCATAACTTTTATTACTATAAAGTATTTTGACAGTTTTATAATCATAATATATATAAACCACAGTAGTCACCGTAAACTGCTATCACTCAGAATATGTAAAGTATCTAATGTGTAACTAAGACATTGCAATAAAAATTTTGTAAGAGTTTACGATAAAGGCTGTAAATAATTTATTTTGTATTATTTAGTGTTATTTTACAACAGGTTCTTCCAATAGAAAATAAAATGCGTTATCCGTCAGACTTTGTTGGCCTGGATGGTGTTTTAAATCTTGGCATGGTTACCGTTTCCTGTTTGTACACGATGATGGGTTTCTATGGTTATCTAAAATATGGCGATGACGCAAAAGGCAGCATAACTCTCAATTTACCAAGCGACCAATGGTAATATAGCTAACACCATTGCAATATTTCGCAAAACTTGTGAAACAAGTCAGTGATCTCAAGTTGATAAACCAATAGGGTTTTCTTTTATAACGGGGAACTGGATGTCGACTATTTAAGATGCATTATGCAAGAGCCAAATCGGCCCTTTGCTGATCTATTTGGACTTCAAATTATTAATTATGCATTTATTCGCCTGACAAGCCCATAATCAACACTCTAGACTGTCGGATGACCTTGACATTGAATGGATTAGAACAGCCGGGTCATGTAATAATTTAACGTTGAAATGGATAATAAAGCTTTAGATACTTGTCAAACAAAACTACCTTGTCAAATCATTCATAATGTTGCTCGGAATAAAGTAATTGGACTGAAATTTTCAATTTATTCATTTCTCATTATCTATTTTTGAACTATTAGAGAAATATTGACCAGTCCTTTATCTAAATGTTACATAATGCATCTTTAAAAAATAAAATGAGTTTTAATACAATCTGATGTTAAGAATACAAACTGATTATTGATAATTGTTTCTGTTGGAAAAGATCTGTCTCGGTTTCTAAAATCCGGGCCATTATCATATGTATATTGTAAGAATACAGAAACAGGGGCCTGTTTTTAACGAAATTTTAACTAGTATAAATCCAAATTTTAGTAATTTGATTGGATAATATTAGATTGATTTTAGTGCTTAGCCAATCAAAATTGAAGTATCTACTAAAATTTGGATTTTATCTTTAGTTAAAATTTCGTGAAACCGGGCCCAGGTGGACTAATTCTTTTAAATTTCATGAAAATGGTCGTTAGGCATCATGCAAATTATAGGTGGCGAAGTTCCTGAAATATCCAATGTTAAGTGCTGGGAGACTACACAGCACACAAAAACAATACACTGTACACGAAAATTGCAATCAATAATTAACAAAAGTATATATCAAATCAAGTGAATGGATATGTCAAATCAAGTGAATAGATATGTCAAATCAAGTTGCCCTTATTACGTGTCTGAAGTCAATATATTACATGTATATTACAGGTTATATTTATCAGTAAAGTTAATGTTTGCTCTGTGTATTGCTATATCTTATGGTGTTCAGATGTACGTTCCTGCTAAACTTCTACTACCATTCTTTAAATCTAAATATGAAAACACAAGATTTGAAAGATTTGGTGAATATTTTGTTCGCATTGGACTGGTACTAATCACTTGTAAGTTTCTACTATATCAACATCAGGGGCGTATCTAGTGTCCCCTCCCACGTCCAGCCGCCCCCATTTGGACCCAATCCCATTATAATTCATTATTTTAGAAGCGGATTCTTGTCACAGATCACTGGAAATGATATTTCCGGTCTTCTAGGTTTTTTTAAGTTTCCGGGAGAGGTCTCTGGATGCGCTCTTGACCTTGATCCTGATCAAACTAACACATGCCTTCGCCTGATAATGATTGTTGGTTTTATCTGATTAGATATTCATTGATATTAGTGCACGCCACGGATGGACCTCAGTATGTCGCCCCAACAGCTAAACACCCTTTCCTGATCAGTCTTGTAGTTTGATGCGGAGTTGGGTGAGTTTCAAGTGACGAATAAACAAAACCTTCTGGATTTTCGCACATTAAGTCCACAGCATTTACGACGTAAACTATCTGTACAGAGTGTTCTATGATTTGGGGGGAAGTTAAGTTGCACTGTGGCTTATAACATTATTTTGTATTAATACGTATTTGTTTATTTCAGTTATCTATTGACTGTATGTTCGTCCTAGGGTTTGTTGAGTAGTTACTCCTCACTGTGTATTATTAAATTATGTGTATCTCTTTATTTCAGTTACCTGTGCCGCTGCTGTCCCACATTTGGATTTATTGATATCTTTAATTGGTGCGTTTTCGGTCAGTTCTCTCGCTATCATTTTTCCAGCAACGATAGAGGTGGTGACCTTAACAGCTGAAAACGAAACGTTACCTATGTGGATTCTTGTTAAAGACGTATTATTAGTACTCTTGGGAATTCTCGGCTTCCTGACTGGAACTTATACTGCTATACAAGCAATTGTAGAAACATATTAAACACTAGTGACATTTTATTTGTGATATCTAAAAAATAGATGTAATTTCTAATCCCCAATACATGAAGGGTTAGATTGTGTTTGTAACTATGGTCTATTCGGGGTTGGTGTTAAGATTGGTTAAACTAATATACAACCCTCCTCTATAACATTGAGGTTATGCCAATATTTTGTAAAGAAGACCCTGTTACAAATGTTTTACCTCGGTCCGTGTGTAATCAACTGTTACAGAGTAGTGTTATACAAAGTTACATAAGTTATAATACGTCGTTTGTTATGATATGTTACAAACTGTGGTTATACCTGGTGCTCGGCGAAAAAATGATTCTTAGCTTGTCATAATGTTATGTAACTGTCTTAACGTTGTGTAACGTAATGATCTGTTATGCCAAAATTTTCTTCTGTCAGTAAGTAGCATTGCACTTACAGGCGAGGGAGATAACTCTGTCTCAAAAAGAAAAAAAATAACAAAGGTGCCCTATCTACTACTACTATTGTGTCTTTATACAGCGAGAACCCGATTATGCCAATATCCCGATTATATTAACATCATGGTATAAAAAATAAATTAACCCAAATCAGGACAGCTGTGTGATGTCAGATATGGATAACAATATAATGCTTAAAGATAAAAATAGATTTTATAAGTATTTTAATCATGCTTTTGTAAATATCGTGGACGTTTTGTTATTTTATATATAAAAGTATCGCCTTGTAAATACACCTAATATATATTTTATAGATTATTTTTTATCCTTGTTCTGTGCTATTGCTGTACGGGGAATATTTGTGGGAGTCAAACGATGTTATTAATTTGGCCCCCATGAGCATAGGGTTCTAATTCTGGAGTAATGAGGGGCAGGGGCATTGGGAAGCCGTAATGGACTTTTTCCAAATTTGGTAAAAAAACAATATAGTCAGGGAAGGGCGAACCCTATTGATATTCAGCATACTGGGACCTTCCGTTTCGATCGAGGCTACAGTTCTTAACTGCTTGTTTTCATTGGGAAGGCGCGGTTGAATGCTATGGATATTCAGCTTTCCGTTTCGCAGTTACATACGCTACTTTCCGAAAATATTGTGAACGTGGGAGAAGTTACATTTTTTTAATGGAGCATTATGGATGTTAGTGATGAACCCTATTAATTTGACATTTCATGTGAAGCATTGGGCCAAGAATGGGGTAACCATGGTGATTTTTAGCACTCTAGGATTTTCTGTTCCCGGAGATAAATACGTATCAGACTAATGCCAGTTTCCCACTGTCGTGCAATGCGTTACGATAGGATTGTTACTATTGAGTCCACGATCTGCTACGTGCAGATACGTTTGGATACGTTTCGATACGGTCAACACGATTGCTACGACTGACCTCAATATATGATAAGATCTGTTAAGACTACGATTACTCCACGGCTAAAACCACGACTTCAGTCGTAGCACGAATCAAGAAAGAGGGAATCTAGCATAAGCTTGTAAACACGACAGAGTTCAAATATCAAATTAATTCGTAAATATTCATTTCGGATAAGCTGACGTCTATGGCCATCTTGTATTCACGCGGCCTTCTTTATATAACATTTAATGCGTGGCAGTGAATGTCGCAAATTGTGCAGGTTCCTTGTATTTACTAATCTTTCCGTCTTATTCATCAAAAGTGATATCCTTATGCTAAGGGCAGACAAGCGTATTTTTCGCCTGATCGCGCCGATTAAAATTCGCCAGCGATTTTTTACGGCCGTTCATGAACGGGCGTATATAACGATCGCCGCGACAGTGTATGCCATTCTACGACTAAAGTACGCCGATCATATGACCTGTTCTAAATGGCGAATTGACGAAATACTAAAATTGCTGTTGTAGCTTGCTATTTGTTTGATAAAAATAAAACGCAGAATACCTAGAACGGCTCGTTGGACAAATCCCAACTTGTGGTACAGGAGTTAGATTCCACGTTTTGGCAGTGGAGGCAGACATTTTGAGATCATGTGATATTAATATACGCTGGACACGGGTACACGAGCGAATTTGATGGCCGGCGAAAAATATTCGGCCGAAAATATCTAACATGCTAGATACGAGCGAATGTTTCGCCAAGCAGAATCGAGCGATTTTAAAAATCGGGGCGATCGGGCGAAAACATGTGCTCGTCTGCCCCCCACTTAAATCAGTGGCAATTGGGCGGATATGTAATTCATAACTATAATGATATTATATTTGAGAGTTGGGCAATGTAGCGTGTGCGTGTATAATAAAACGCCGTATGAATCACCCTTATTGATATGAATACAATGAAATAAACTATTTAGTTAACAAATACTAGTACAGAGCTGTGGTAGGAATGGTGGTTTGTTGGAAACAACTAGATTTTAAGGTATATTGTATCTATATATTCATAACATGCTTAAATTACGAGAATATCAGAGTGCACCCATCTTATCTTCTTAGCAATTCGGGTGGTAAAAAAAACCGCAGCGGTGGCGTGTGCGCATTTTTTGTTATGACAATTTCTTAAGAGAAGCGGTTATAGATTTTACCTGAGATCAGAAATAAAAGTTTATGTGTGTAAATAGAACGCCAAAATTTAGGGCCCCGCACCAAGATCCCACTATTTTTTGTTCCTGTTCGTTCCTGTCTTGAAAACACCCGGAAACAACTCGTCTACCTCCTAAAATTTGCATAATCACATATGCCATCTTCCAAAAATATAATCAAAAGGTTAGGATAAAGAATTGTAATGAATTTCAGTGATGTCTCAAATCAACATCCAGAGTTATTGCACTTGGTATTAAGCGGCTGCGGTAGTCGAGTGGAAGGACTGAGAAATACTTTCCAGATTTTTCAATCCGTTTTTATTTTGTCAAGGGTGGCATCTGAGAGAATGATAAGAAAAGTATGTCTATATAATTATATAAAATTATTAGCAATATTAAAACTTCGAAAAAATTTGCATACTTTCCCTTTGTAGCAAAAACACCTGGGTTTTTCGTAATTTAAATATTTATGAGCTTGTACTTACATATACTATTATTTGTTTTAGTCTTTGTAATGAAGAGGGTGACATTTCTGCCCAATACTTTATGCCCGATTGTAAATGTCCTTTGTCCAAATCCGATCCGAATACTATTTTGTCGCGATTGTAAACGCCCTTTGTCCAAATCTAATCAGGCGACTGTTTTATCGCGATCGTAAATGCCCTTTGTCCAAATCCAACTAGAAAATAATCCATACAACATTTCGTATAATTATGATATTTTCTTTAAGGGGAAGTCTTATTTTTGGGAGATGTGATGATGGACCTAACTTGAGGTATTTCCTCGGTATATATATGTTATATCATAAACCAAGTGTCACACCCCGGGTACACTGTAAAAAATATCCATTTTTTATGTGGCCGAATTCCGTAATTTAACACCTTTTTTCTGTTAATTGATGGATTTTTTGGAGAAATTGTGTTAATTGTCTGAATTATTTCTTCAAATTACGTGTTTTATGTATTTCTGTGGAATATTCAGTATTAAACAGGAAATTTCTGTGAAATTTAGGGATAAAATGTTTTATTCCCTTCTATAACGGACTTAATTCTGTTATTTTACGGAATAAACGGTGGAATGACAAGGAAGTTCCGTGAAATTTAGGGATAAAATGTTTTATTCCGTTCTGTAATGGACTTAATTCTGTTGTTTTACGGGATTAACGGTGCAACGATAAGTAATCGTTTACATATATAATCATTCCTAATAATCATCATGTTATAGTATTCATTTCAATTTATTAACCATAATATGAAGAATCATATTTTGTAACGTTTGGTATATTAATTGACATGTATATCTAATTTCCATTATTTATAAGATCTATAAAGTGTATTGTTATTCATCATACGGTAATCAGATTGTAAGTATTTTCATAAATATGTAAAAGTATGTTTTAATGCTGCGGATGTTAAGGTTGTAATATCTGGTAATCAAGCACGCTAAAGTCCGGTTAGTACTACCGGTTGGCCAGTGTAAGTCGGTTTGTCTCTATGGCAGAGTCTGCATACCTGCGAATTGATAATACCGCAAACTTACATCTGAAAGCCTCCAACCACTGACGAGTAGCGGTTTGTGATACCTTGCTCTCGATTCTTATAATAGCGAAAAGAGGTTACGTTTAAAAATTATTTGCGATATCACTTCGGTGGAAGCGGACGTTAAATAAAGCTATTTCACGCACGCGTATAAAGTCAATGGTTAATTCAATGAAATTTTTATCACCTTCATGGTCAGGAAACAAAATTTACCAGGATTTTTTTTTTCTGTATTTGAAAATGGAATTTATGTTAATTGAAGGAATTTCTGTAAATTACAGGAAAAACAAATACGGATAAAATTTTCCTGGTAATTTTTGTTTCCGGAATTTTTTACGTTTTTTCACGGAAATTTTTGTTACAGTGTAGTAGTCCCTTTAATTTTAAATCTGTAATGAATGACTTGACTTGTAGGATTATAATCATAATATAATATTGTAAACAGTTTTATTCAAAAGTTATTTTAGGCATGTTAAGTCAATATTTTGTAGCTCTTCAGTTCTATTCAAAAGTTATTTTAGGCACATCTTTTGAGGTACACATTTCATTTATAATCGTAAAATAGACAACCGTAAATTTTTGATAATGCAAATTCAAAGCCTATTATACAGTAATCATACAAAACCTAGCACATATTTTGAAGGGCTCGATCTGCTGTTCAAATGACAGAACATGTTGTATTTCACTGAATATCAAAAACAATTAAACAAATCTTGAGTTGGGGTGTGTTTCATATAAGCGAGTCCGAATTCTCAGTATACACCCCTCCTGGAAACGGTACGGGATTTGTATAAAGGATAATGTATATGAGTACGGTAAGCACCTTACATTTATATGCTTAAAGATGCATTATGTAAGAGCTAAATCGGAAATGAAATGAAATAGGGTTTTAGCTTCCTACTGTTCTGTTCCTGTACTGGGCTAGTGAAGACGGGCATACGCCATACAGTGTGCTATGAAGGCAATTTTGCCCGGGAAGCGACACTATGGCCTACACTTATATAGAATTCCAACTGCCAAGGGATCTTTTACATGCACGCCAATGTATGCACGTCCCACCCGAACGACTAGACAGCTGTCTTTGTCAGGGCCTCCGTCCTGCACGAACTAACTCGGCCTATTACAGATTTTAATTTTGGCTTCAAGTATTGTAGAAGTTATTATTTAGTCATGTATTCACATCAAAAGTCTATAACCAACTCTCTAGAGCATCGGATGGCACAGATTAAAATAAATCGCCATTAATGGTTTAATTTAGAAATGGATATCGTCACTCAGAATAAAGTAATTTCAATGAAACTTTAACTATATTATTTTTGAATTATCTCTTTGTGCACTATTATAGTAATAAGGGTCAGCTCTTTATCTAAATCTTACATAATGTATCTTTAACCACACGATTTATAACAAGTAATTTGTTTTGTAAAAGGTCAATCCATGCCATTCAATAAGATATCATTTATTGTTATAAATCATTAATGCAGTTTATAAAAGAAAGATAGGAAATGGGGTGTAATATCCTATGGAAGGGTATCGCTGCCGATATTAAATGCTCTGCTAAAATGTCATTTCGAGTGAATATATGTAAAAAAAAATAAATACAATGTACAAAGTCATAATACTGGTAAGGATAAAGTCAAAATACCTCTAAGGCCAAAGGTAAATGTTAAAACGTCAAATGCATTGTGTCAAATGATAAATTTCACTCTTTACATTTTACATTTGCTCTCTGCCGTATTTCATTTGTCCTTTACGCTTTCTACATAGCTTCTTACGCATAGCGCTATCCTTGATATGTAAATGTGAATACCACGTGACTTATTAACATATACGGAAACCCTGCCATAGTATGCCACATTTCTGGAGACGGGCGAACGTCATACATTGTCCTACGGCCTACTCTTATATTGTATTTCAACTGTCAATGGTGCTTGGAAGTGCACACCAACTTGTACACGGGGACCTCGGTTTTTCGTCCCATCCTAAAGACTAGACCCAGCCCTTGCCAACTATCAACCTTTGCTATCTAACCACACACCTAACTGTCTAACCGCCTAGCATGCTATCAAACAGTACTGTCTCACCACTTAACCGCGCTGTCTCACCACTTAACCGCGCTGTCTAACCACCAAACTCGACATAGGCGACATAGGCTATATGTTACTCTCAATCGGGCAGACCGACTTCATGGACACAGCAGTTAAATAGGGGCTAACTGATGCTGATAAGAGCTAACTGGTTAGGGTCCAGTTATGGGTTAAAAATCTGTATGGCCGATACGTTATACATTCCTCAATCATAATCCCTTAAATTAACATTTGTCTTATCATTAATGACGTTAGTGGAGTTTAGCAAAAGGTAGTTATATTTCCTGGAATCGGATGATATAACCATAACAGCAGACGAGCAGTAGGTAAAATGCGATTGATTTGCTTTCCATTCTGGATATATGACCCAAGCTAACATTTACCACAAAATGGCGGGTGATTCACACGATGAAACGGCTAAGCTGCTATCCTATACCCAAAACGATAAGATGAATGGGCAATTAAACGACAATGTTAGTTTCGAATCACCAAAAATGGAAAATATCGAAAAGCCACTTGAATCGACTGCTGTTCCATCACCAGCAATGGAAAATATATCGGCTACGCCTCTATCAAACAATCACGATGACAACAGAAATGTGGATTTAAATAACAGTGCTGAATCACCAACAATGGAAAATACTGATAACCTAGTTGAATCGGCTGGGCTATCTAACGTTGAAGACGATAAAAACGACAATGTTAGTGTCGAATCACCACCGAACATTCAAGATGATAAGAGAAATGTTGATATCCAGTCACCAGAAAGGGAAAAAACCGAAAACCCTGATGAATCGACTAGGCCATCACTAAACATTCAAGTTGGAGAATTAAACGACAATGTTGGTGTCCCATCACCAAAAATGGAAAATACATCGGCTACGCCTCTGCCAAACATTCAAGATGATAATAGAAATGTGGAATTAAATAACATTGTTCGGTCACCAGAAATACTTCAAGAGAGGGACAACATTGAAAACCCCATTTCGTAAGTATAAACCCCACCCGTTCCGGATCTGGATCTAGTCAGTGAGTTCTAGATTCTACAAACACAGGGGCGGGTCCAGGAATTTTTGCAGGAGGGGGTTTGCCAGGCTCCTGTTAAGGAAATTTGACAGTTGACAATGCACGATGCCATCATCGTCACTAAATTACGTAGGCATGTATACATAAAGATATATATGCAACACCCAGTTTGACGTCAATTTTTATATGAATTAATAGGATCACATTGTGATTTATTTTCATTGATGCAAAGCATTAATTGTGATATCACACATGTCTATATCATTATTTCACGCTTTGAATCCCAATCCCATCCCAGCATCGGATAATAAAGGATAAAGCACACGACCGTTAAACTTTTCTCATAAAGTGTTGTTTTATAATTTTTTTATGTAGCTGGGCAGGGTGACCCCCGCCCCTGGATCCGCCCCCTGAACCGATGTGTTACACCCATGTATACTTATATAATATTGAAATCCCACTCTGTAATTGTATAACCACTCTAACTGAAAGCGTCATTATACATACCAGTAATTGAGTACAATTATATAAACCTTTATGCTACTTAAAACATGTCTTATGTCTATGTCTTGAAAATATAATTTGGAGTTATTTATTTCATTCATTCATTTATTTTACTTCAGGAATATGCAAAGTTTGATGCATCTAATAAAAGGGAATATAGGAACGGGGATATTAGCTATGCCGGTTGCTGTTGGCAACGCTGGATTATGGGTAGGATATTTTGTGTCCAGTTCTATCGTTTGTAACACTCAAATAAACGCGAATCTAACATATCACGACATAATAGTAGCAACTCAGTGCTAGCACGATAACAAAGAAAGAATCCAATACCATTCTGAGGAGGTCGGAGGGGGCTAATGGTCTAACACGTTTCTCCGGTTTTCTCCACTGCTGAAGAGTGAAGACCTCTACACGCAATTGAACTATATATTACTAATGACCCAGTTTGTGTGCTCTTTCCATTTTTGTTTCCTACTGATAAGCAACAAAGCTTTGTTTATTAATTTGTGATTAATTCTTGGCTGACTATCGACAAAGGAACACAATATCGCTTATTTTTCAACATACGCATACACGTGCTAGTTCAGATGAAAAAGCACATAAGTATAAGTTCTTTTAAATGTAAATATATTACTAGTCCTCATAATCCATTTATTACAAATGGTAACTAAATGCCAATACTACTTTTATAGGTGGGAACTGTGGGAATACTGTTAATAGGTGTTATAGCCACACACTGTATGCATCTACTCGTCAAATGTAATCGTATCATGTGCAGAAGGTAAAATCAATTTATGTACATATAATATAGGATTTCATCACACACAGATAATACAAAGTATGTGGCGAAATGTTCAATAAAAGTTTATAAGATATTTCCACTTTAAAGCTGTGTTGAAAAAACAAAATTAAGAAAATAAAACACAGACGCCATCTAAGTAATAGAATGAGGGCGATATAGATACTTCACCTTGATCAAATAACTCTGCAGTTAATACAGTAATTCGCTGTCAATGCAGCACGGTTTCGAATCTCTGTAATAACAGCGAAAACCACCTTTCTGGCACCATCGACGGTTCAGTTCCCGATGACACAAATGGGTCTGTTCCCAATAATATTCACCCAAGAAGAAAATATTTTCGATCTATTACCTTGGCTTTACCATTACTTACTTCGTGACCGGTGCAACGACCAAGCTGCACGCGAAGAGTACATATTAATGAGTTTAATTCATATGTCGCTCTTCACTTAAAACAATAGAATTAGGATTCTAGATTAGGATTCGCTATAACCCCGCCTTTAAGGCTGAGTACGGATCCCGCATCTAACATTTATTCCGTCATTTTGAAGATAATAATAAAGTGACTGCAATCCGAATATTACAGGTCGGGTGCTGATACCTTGGATTATGCTGATGTCATGGAAACAGCTTTATCAACGGGTCCATTAAAACTTCGAAAATTCTCAAAAATAGCCAGGTATGAAATTTATGGAAAAAGCCAAATAATATATGTTTTATGTCAGTCCAATATTTCTTTAATAGTGAAATATCGCATTTGTGATGTTTACAGGGTTTTTTTTCCCGCTAATAAATTTTATAAATGTCAGCTACATTTATAAAATACTTTTTTTTTTTATAAATTTAAATTGTGTTATATTATTCAAGCAATTTGTGTTTAATGGCAACTCTGTTTTTATTTTTAATTCAGATATTTAGTTTTAACGTTTATCATCATAACACAAGTTGGTGGTTGTAGTGTTTATGTTGTTTTTATTTCTACAAATATAAAACAGGTTAGTTTACGTATATTATAACAATACTGTAGTGGACCGGCGTTTCGACCACGGATGTATCGGCCACAAAGGTTCAACCCACAGAACTTAAATAGGTGCTAAATGGTGCTAATAGGATTATATTGTATCATATTAATATAGAGGGACGGCTTTAAGAGAGAGGGAGGGCTGGATGTAAATCTGAAACTCATTGGTACCGGAGATTACAAATTCGTCCTCGGTAATTATTTAGTGACTTTGCTCGACCACATTTCCAAATCGCTGTCTAGTTCGACCATCATCGACGCAAAGGCCCGTAACTAGGGGGTGGGGGTGGGGGAAACCCCCTGCAAAAAGCGCCCCCCCCCCCCCCCTGTGAAAACATTGTTGACTATAGATATACATTGTCCGTCAATTTTACAGCACCCCTGAGAACACTTCCCGCACCCCTCGTTGCTCTAAGCTAGTTACGGCCCTGTCGACGCAACGAACGTGTTCATGCTATATATATATATATATGTATAATATATAGACTACTGTATGACCAGTTTTCCTTTTATGGTCATAAAAACAGAATATAAATGTACATTTGCCGTAAAAAAGGTCGAATCATTTCCCATTGGTAAATCAATCGTTTGCTGTATTATCTCGATCCCTGAACTCACATATAGGGTTGTATTATCGACGGCAACAGTGTCAGCATTCCGACGTTTAAAAAAGATGCCAGGAATTTTCTAATATCTCTTCTTTTTATAGGTCATCAATCATTTTTATCCCGACGACCCAACCATTAGAATTTATGAAGTTGCAGTTGCCACCATTTTGGTGGTGTATTTCTTTGTGGGGAACTTACGTACTTTATCACTGTTTTCAACTTTTGCTAACCTTCTTACAGTCGTAGGTCTTCTTATAATTATATATCACGTGACACAAGGATTACCAAACGTCGATTCACGGCCAGCATTTACTGGATGGAATAATCTACCTTTATATTTTGGTACAGCTCTCTACGCTTATGAAGGAATAAACTTGGTAATGTACATTGTGGAGTTTATCTCTCGAATCCTTTGATTTAGGTTTCGAAATATTTATAGTAAGCCAGTTTGTTTACTCAATTTTACTCAGTTATGGTAAAATTGTCCACAGTGGAATAAATAACCTTTTCAAAAATCGAACAACATATCAAATTTCATTCGACACTTTTATGTTTTACCCAGAATGAGGAGTTTTGTCATTTGAAACGCTCATAGGCATAACTGTTGATTTTTTAGTTGCCCTAGTCACGACTGAAAATAAAGTAACTCACGTATATTTTTTTTATGTGAAGTTTAAAAATGACATAATACTATGTTTAGGTTTCGAAATATTGACCCCTGTTTGTAAATCTTAAATTTATTTAAATTATTTTATGTATATTAGGCTACGAATTTTTCTTTTAATGGAGTAAAAATGATGTAGGCCTAGTGCATCATTCAAGACCATCTGCATTATCCCGGTCGGAGCAGAACAGTAAGACGTTAAACCTCATTTCATTCCATGTCGTTGCATCATTCAAGAGTTCCCATAAAGGCTGTAGATTTTCGTTATATATTTGTAGACATTCCTTGCCAGAATTAAAATTGTTTTCATTTTATTTTTTTTATAACCAGGTTCTACCAATAGAAAATAAAATGCGTCATCCGTCAGCATTTGGTGGACTGGATGGCGTTTTGAATCTTGGCATGGTTACCGTTTCATGTCTGTATACAGCAGTTGGTTTCTATGGTTATCTGAAATATGGCGATGACGCTAAAGGCAGCATAACTCTCAATTTACCAAATGACCAATGGTACAGAACATCACCGCAATCTTTCATCGTAAACATAAGCATTCATTCGATAAATCAATATGTTTTCTTTACAAAGGGAAAGTGGGCGTTGAACCTTAAAGGAAAATAAACTTTTAAAAATGAAATGAAATGGGGTTTAACGTCCTACTGTTCTGCTCCTAAACTGGGCTAATGAAGACGGGCATACGCCATACAGTGTGCTATGAGGGAAATTTTGCTCGGGCAGCGGCACTACGGCCTACTCTTATATCGAATTCCAACTGCCAAGGGATATTTTACGTGCACGCCAATGTATACACTGGACCTTGGTTTTTCGTCCCATCCGAACGACCAGACAGCTGTCCTTGTCAGGCCCTCCGTCCTGCATCACTGACAAGGGGGAACCACGCCGGAAAATCTGGATGAACTTTCTCGGCCAATGCAGGGTTTTCAAAATGGGAGAGAGAGAGGGGGGGGGGGGGAGAGAGAGATGGACTTTAACGTGCGCTCGACACAAACTAGGTCATTTCGGAACTAACATATGGTTCAATTTTATTTCAATAATTCGCTTCCGCGTATTGGTCTTTAGCAGTGGGAGGACCCGGAGAAAACACACGGGGTTGGACCGGCGACCCTACTCCTTGTCACGTACAACCGTGGAATCGAAACCACGCCAGTTGACTCAATGACAGACCTTATGATACAGCGCACACGTGCTAACCATTTAAAATGGTTTCCGAAATCAACAGTATTAAGTAATCAGTCCTTGGTATGCAAGATGCAGTGTATGCTGTGGCTTTCTAAACCATCTTATAACATTTATGTATTTGGATAGCCCACCTATGTTGATATTCGTATGATGACAGCCATCCGAATCAACGTTTATAAAGTGTTTAAGTGCCCATGTTCAAGCGTTAGTGACCAGATCTTTCAATGTGGAACCCCGATTTGATACATAGCGATGACATGCATGAGGGAGCCACAGGGATTCACTAAGTATGACCTTTTCTCCTTCTTCATTATACCGGTTGGTCCAATAGAGTAAGACCGTAAGCTCCATTTCAGTTTAGTGAATCGGTGTAATTTATTCATTTTGTACCTTGGGGAAAACGGCTTAATGTCTGTTAACTCTTTCCTGTGAACAATTAATTAAGGCCTGCGGGTTAACCATATTTGAATAGCTCTCATTATATAAGTAAATGGTACCTCAAGTTTAAATAAATTTGTTTATATTACAGGTTATATTTATCAGTAAAGTTAATGTTTGCTCTGTGTATTGCTATATCTTATGGTGTCCAGATGTACGTTCCTGCTAAACTTCTGCTACCATTCTTTAAATCTAAATATGAAAACACAAGATTTGAGAGATTTGGGGAATATTTTGTTCGTACTGGACTGGTGCTCATTACCTGTAAGTTAATACTATATAATTAATTATAGATCAATCGAAAAAGGGGTCGTTTGCTTTCCTATTCTGGGGGGGGGGGGGGAATCGTCAATTTCACCCTGGTATTTAAATCTACGGGAGCCTGACGCGATTTGGACCAATGGGTTTTGTTTTGAGAAAGGTCTTTTCTTCGACAATTGTGTGCTGCATACGCATTTTGTTGAGCAGTTAAGCTGCATTGTGTATTATTAAGTTATGTTGTATTAATTGTATCTATGTATCTATGTTGTATGTATCTATTCTTTTCAGTTACCTGTGCCGCTGCTGTTCCACATTTGGGTTTACTGATATCTTTAATTGGCGCGTTTTCGGTCAGTTCTCTCGCTATCATTTTTCCAGCAACGATAGAGATGGTGACATTAACAGCTGAAAACGAAACGTTACCTAAGTGGATTCTTGTTAAAGACGTGTTATTGGTACTCTTGGGAATTCTCGGCTTCCTGACTGGAACTTATACGGCTATACAAGCAATTGTAGAAACATATTAAACACTAGTGACATTTTATTTGTGATATCTAAAAAATAGAAGTAATTTCTAATCCCCAGTAAATAAAGGGGTTGATTGTGTTTGTAACTATGGTCTATTAGCGGTTGGCGTTCTTCCGAGATGCCCTAAATCAACTCTGTGCATTACAGACTGGTTAAACTAATCCGTAAGATAACACTCCTCTATAACATTGAGGTTATGCCAATATTTCGTAAAGAGGACTCTGTTACAAATGTTTTATCTTGGTCCGTATGTAATCAACTGTTACAGAGTAGTGTTACACAAAGTAATCTGTTACATAATTTTCTAATATGTAGTGACATGTTACAAAAATGCGGTTATACCTGATGATCAGTGTAAAAATTATTCTTAGCTCGTCATCATAATGTTATGTAACTGTCTTAACGTTGTGTAACGTAATGATCTGTTATGCCAAAATGCCTCACTGTCAGTAGCATTGCACTTACAGGCGCGGTGGATAACTCTGTCTCAAAAAATGAGAAAGGAGTTCTATGTACTACGACTATGGTTACTCTATACAGCGAGAACCGGATTATGCTTATATCACGATTATATTAACACCCAAATTCACCCAAATTACGGCAGCTTGTTGTGTGATGTCAGATGTGGATAACAATATAATGCTTTAAGATAAAAATAGATTTTATAAGTATTTTAATCATGCTTTTGTAAATTTCGTGGATGTTTTGTTATTTTATATATAAAAGTATCGCCTTGTAAATACACCTAATATATATTTTATAGATTATTTTTATCGTTGTTTTTTTGCTATGAACAAAATGGACTGTTACAGAGTAGCGTTATACAAAGTAATCTGTTACATAATTTTATAATACGTAATGCATGTTACAAACTGTGGTTGTACTTGATGCTCGACGTACAAGTAATTATTGGCGTGTTATCATAGTGTTATGTAACTACTTTTACGTTGTGTAACGTAATGCTCTGCTATGCCAAAATGTCTCACTGTCAGTAAGTAGCATTGCACCTATAGACGAGGGAGATAACGCTGTCTCCCCCGCCACCCCCCCCCCCCCCCAAAAAAAAAAAAATTCAGCCAAATTACGGCAGCTTGTTGTATGGCGTCAGATATGAATAACATAATGCTTTATCACCCAGTAACACATTCTACAGTATAGATATAGCTTGTGTGATAATTTTCATAATCTACTGCATGAATTTAATGGGTCATTCAATTTTTATTGGGGCATTATGGATGTACGCATGAATCCTCTTGATTTTGACATTTCATGTGAATTAAGCATTGGGCCAAGAGAGGGTGAACCATGGTGATTTTTAGCACTCTAGGATTTTCTGTTCCCGGAGATAAATACGTATCAGACTAAGCTTGTAAACACGATAGCTATCAAATATCAAATTAATTGGCAAACATTCATTTCGAATAAGCTGTCGTCTATGGCCATAGTGTCAGAGGCGTAGCCGTGAAATATATATTGGGGGCGGGGGGTCAGCAAATGAAATTATATAGAATGTTGAGAATCTGTGACGCCGGAGGCACGAGGCTGCGCAGTCTTCTGTCAACACTGTTTTGGCATATTTTACGGGGTTAAACTAAAACATCACACCAACATATTGGGATATGTACAGGTTTTATACAGATAGAATCTTAACTAATCCTAATAATTGTTGTAAATACATAGGAGTTAGGGCCTACTATAATGTAATTTTTTTTTTTTTTTTTTTTTTTTTACTACACTTTATTTACGTCAGATTTCTACAAGCATATATTAAGTACATTTATATCTTAAATGATAAAATACATTATTCTATATAAATGGTGAGTCGCAGGGTTCCTACTATACACAGATCTAAGTACATAAATCCATCAATGGGGAATCGTTATGGAGGCAATCTGTTAATTCTTAAAAAGATATTTCCATTTATTTGTGTATAATTCTGGAGATATCTCAATCTCCATTTTAGCATGCTCTACTAAAAAGCTTTCATACTTATTAGTATTGAGCATTTCGTTTCGTAGTTTAGCCCGATATATATAGAATTTAGTTAAAATAATTACATGATTAATGAAAATCCATTCAGTATTACTTATATAATTTGATTTGTTAGTTAGACCAAGGTGTATTATATGTGTTTTTATATTTATCTTTGTATTACCACGATCTAGGATAGTATGAAGATGATTCCATATTATTTGTGAAAATGGGCAAAGGACAAAGAGATGTTCTACATTTTCTATATTAGATTCACAGAAAGTGCAGAGTGTGTTATCAACTTTTCTAATTTTGAATAATTTATCATTTGTGAATATAATCCTATGGAGATATTTGTATTCAAAACTCCTCAGTTTTGTACTAAGACATACAGTGTTTATTATTTTGAATATATTTTCTACGTCTAAATCACTTAACTCGGTATCTAGAATGTGTTCCCATTCTTTAATGGCTTTTGGCCTGCTGAACTTTGCTTGTATTCGGCTATCATAAATATTTTTTAAGTTTACGTTGTGAAAATGGGTATTATATATTTTGTAAAAATTAGTATTTATATCTTCCAAGGGAGTTCTATTACAATTAAAATTTGTATGTACCGCACTTTCAAACTCGCTCGCTTCCTGTACATACTGCAAGATACACTTTTCTATTCCTTTTAAGATAAATTGATGTTTTTCTAAATATTGATTATCGATCTTATTTATTTTATCAAAATATTCACTAACGTACCGAATATTATTGTTAAAAAGAAAGTTTAAAAATATAGTTTTATTATTAATCTTTATATTTGTATTATTCCAAATAATTTGATTTTCAGTGTGGGCAATGTTCTTTATATGCGTTGTGTAGATTGTATACCAGTTGGCATACAGGTTTTTATAAAAAGGAATTTTTAGATTTAACTTATCTGGAAAGTTGCATGCAGGTAATAAATTTCCACCATATTCAGCCATAATGAATTCATATGGTATGAGCCATGTTTGGATTGGTGACTGATATATTTTTTTAATCCAAAAAATGCTATTACATATTAGGAATTCTTTTAAGTCAATCATTTTTAATCCGCAATTTTTATTTTTTTGTATAAGAATGTCTCGCTTTATTCTGTCAGGACCGTTCCATATAAATTTGTAAAAAATTGTGTTTAGTTGTTGAATAGTAGAATCCGGTACTGGATTAACAGTGGCCGGGTAAAGAATTCTTGGAATGCAGAATGTTTTAATTATTTGTATTTTTCCAATTAAAGATAATTTATGTTTATCCCATACTTTTAATATTTGTTCTATTTCATTTATTTTATTTCTAAAGTTTAATTCACTAGTAATTTGAGTATCTTTTGAAAAAAGGATCCCGAGGATTTTTATAAATTTTTCGCATAATACTATACCGGTTGATTTTAATTTGTGCATTAAATTCATATCACAGCTATTTAAATTATTGCTTCTGTTTTATTAACGTTAATTATAAGCCCCGAAACTAAACCGAAAAGTCGCAAAACCTCAAGCAAATGTCGTGCAGAGCTAAAATCTTTTAATAATGCCGTTATATCATCAGCAAAGGCTACAACTTTTATGGATTCTTGACCAAATTTTATTCCATTTATATTTATATCGTCTCTAATAGCGCATAACAACAGTTCTATGATCAAATTAAAAAGATTGGATGACATTGGATCGCCTTGTCGTACACCCCGTTTTACATGAAAATAAGGGGTTGTAAATCCATTGTTTATTACACAACAGGTGATAGTTTTGTATTGGGTTTTTATCCATCTAATAAAGTTACGTCCGAAACCGTACGACGATAAAGCTTGTATTAAAAAGTTATGGTTTATGCTATCGAAGGCTTTTTGGAAATCTATAGCCAAAAGAAAGCCTATTATTCTTTTTTGTTTCGCAAGATCGAAACAGTCGGAGATAATACGGGTATTTTCATGAATGTGGCGACCTGGTATAAACGCGGATTGATTTGGGTGTATTAATTGGTTCAAAAATGGTTTTAATCTATTAGACAAAACTTTGCTTATCAGCTTCACATCGACATTAATAAGCGTAATGGGTCTCCAGTTAGTTAAGCATGTTCTATCTTTATTACCTTTAGGAATGAGTTTAATAACTGATTGACGTTGTGTTACGGATAAAGATTCTTCTTCAAAGCTACAGTTATACGAGTCTAATAATAATACATAAATATCTGGCCAAAAATGTCGATAAAATTCAATTGTGATACCATCATTTCCTGGAGATTTATTTATTTTAAACGAGTTTAAGGCCTTCTGAAGTTCGAAATAGTCAACTTTGAATTCAAATAAATCCTTCTGGTATTCATTTAGCCTTTCTACGGGTCTAAAATTTGTTATAAAATTGTTTTCCTTTTTAAAAGACGTATCTTTCGACGCATATAAATTTTTATAAAATAGAAATATTTCATCCGAAATTTCAATGGGGTCAAATATAGCAGAATCGTCTGATTTTTTAAGCTTATTTACTGTCGTAGCACATTTTCTATCTTTTTCTAAGTTTAAAAATAATTTTGTGTTTTTTTCACCATTTTCATACCAGTTTTGTTTAGATCTAATAATTGCTCCTTGCGTCTCATCAATGTAAATGTTATCTAATGATTGTTTAACTTCAGTATATTGATCATAAAGTTTTTCGATAATTTTGTTGTCACAAGGTTCCTGTTTACTGATAAGGGATTCAATCTTGACCAGTTCTTCAATTAGACTATTTTTTACAGCTTTTTTAAGTTTTTGTTTCTTTTTGGAATATCCTATAGAAGATTCCTTTATCTTAAATTTAATGAAGTCCCATAAACCATTTTTATTTTGTTTGTCAAAATATTTACTTTTCCATATCGGTATTGATGATTTTATCATTTTAGTATATGTCTTGTCTTTTGTTAGCGAAGAGTTAAATATCCACAGATTTGGTCCGCGTGGATAATTGTTTATTTTGATATGTAAATGAATTGATGAGTGATCAGTAAAGGAAGTTGGCTTTATTGTACATGATTTTATACAATCTTGAAGTTTTTCCGATATCAGCCAAAAATCGATTCGACTTTGTATCAAAGGCTTCCTTTGTTTCCAAGTAAAACGCTTATTATTTTGATTTAGATTTCTGAATATATCTAAGAGGTTAAAATAATTAATTATATTGAATATGGCAGTTTGGCCTTTTCTTTTCAGTTTATAATTGCCGCCATATCTATCAAGTTGAACATTTAGGACATTATTAAAATCTCCGCCAATTACCATTGAGAACGTGTCAAGTTCACTACATAGCTGTTGTAAAGATTTAAGTAATCTTGTATAATAAATGTACTGGTCATTGTCAGATATAGGGCTATATGTATTGACTAAAACTAAGATATCATTATAGACACTTATTACTAAAATGTTAAAATAACCTTTTTCATCGGATTCGTTTTTAATAACATTTATGTTATTGTTACTTTTTAAAAAAATAGCTGTCCCTGCTGAGTTGGTTCTACTATGTGAAAACAATATGCGATCAGCCCATTCGTTCTGCCAATCGGTTTCATCGCATACACTGCTGTGAGTTTCTTGAAGGAAATTAATAGCACATGATTGTTCGTTTAACCAATTAAATATCTTTTTTCTTTTTAAAGCATTTCGAGTTCCTCTTACATTGATGGACAGAAGTTTAATTGACGTCATTTAATACTATTTAAAAGTAAATAAACAAATTTAAAGCTATGGAGGAGATAATAGATCTGTGTGTATGGAAGCCCATTTTGAGAAAATAATTGTATGTAATAATAATAATAATACAGTAATAACAATAAACAAAGCATAGTATTTACAATCATAATTACAAAACATGTTGAGACTGAAACAGGCTTTTGCGAAGCTTCGCTATGTACAGAACGAGTCACAATTAGAAGAGAAACATATATACAGACACATGGTAGACAACAAGTTAAATAACTTGTGAGCAGAGTAATGCTCATGTATTACTCCTTTGACAGAAAATGTTTAAGTCAAACAGCTGTGGATGTGTATACTGTGCTGGTTGAGCGTACAATTACTTTAAATAATAACAAGTGGTATTATACTGAGTAGCTTTACTGTATTCACTGCAGTGATAGACCTATTGAATGCAAATATCATATTATGATTTTCATACTTTCAGAGCTGTACCTGACAATTTACAGGTAGCTCAGTATATGTATATGGTTCAGTAGCTACGTAATATTGACATGATGTATTGTAATATCAAAATTATATATATTATATATCTAAGATAAGCCATCGCTATGTATAATACACCGTAGCTATTGGAATATTTATAGACTGACGTGCTAAGTAGTTTTATAGTTATATATTAACAGCATTTATCAAATTCAATTACCAGACATATTTTATGCAAATTATATTTTAATTGAAGTGTCGCCGCTTCGTTTGTATGAGAAACATGACACTGGAATATACTCTACACACCTTAATACCAAATTTCATAAGAATAACAATGTGATAGTTATATTATTAAATGTATCGTGTTGTAACAAAATATCAGGAAGGTAAGATAAAAGTAGTTTCCATTTATCATTATGCGATAATTTCTTATCGAATAGATGTAGGAGTTAAATACATTACTAGGTACCAGTATTCACTGGACAAGACAATGAGTATATGATTTTCATATTGAGAAAGATTTTATCGTGCTGGAAATCTAATGAAGATTTTACTTTTCAGATTTATGAAATGTCTAAATAAATTTATATGTTTACAGCATCTAATACCATTTGATATCTATTTGAGTTTTGGTTTACATTGCCGACTGTGTCACTTAATATCGCCCCTTTAGGTGTAGATGTTAAACCCATATCCATCAGGGACGGTTGTCTCATATGATGCGTGCTAATATCCGGTAGATAATAAGTGTTATTAGGGTGTTCACGAGTTGCAGACGACGCTTCTGGGCGACCTTGACCTTCTCGCTGATCTACGTGTAGATGTCGTCTGGGGTTTACATTGTTTCTAAATGATAGCAAATCATCTTCACGTGTAATGAGATGTTTGCGGCCGTCAAAATTACTAACAAATATCTTCCCGTCGTAGGTCCAACTGTTTTTGATAACTTTATCTTTAAATAGATCACGTGTTGATTTGTATAATGCTGAGCGGGTTTTAGTTAGCGCCTCATTTATGTAAACCTTAGTTTTGTTCTGAATATTGTACTCCTTGAGATTTTTTTTATTTGCATATACCGAAGCCCTATCACGATAGCTAATAAAGCGTACTATGATATCTCTGTGAAACTTGCCATGTTTATCTCCAACTCTGTGGGTACGCCCAATATGTGACTTGTCAAGCTTGGTAGCACCATCTGGTAAAACATGATCGTTTATTAAAGACAAAACAATATCATCAGTGCTTTCGTCAACTAACTCGCTGATGCCACTTATCTTCAGACACGTACGTCGGGAATATTGCTCTAGATCATCAATTCTTGATTCCAGATTTTCAACTTTTTCATTAAATTCGGTTAATATTTGAGGTTTAATTGAGTTCATTATGTGGTTAACAAACACGTCACGTTTTAGCAACTCAGCCAAGAAGGATTTTATTGAGTTATCATCCTGGAGCATAGTGTCTAAAAATTCGTTTATACTAGTTGATATGTCCTGGTGACTCCTTTTTGTCTTTTTAGCTTTGTGATTCGCCATTTTAGATATATTTATGTAACAAGAAAAACACTTTACTAACCAGTGAAGACTGACTGTAATATCAGAAATGATTTACTATGAGTACTGTTTATGTGACACAGAAACAAATCTTCATCAATTTCCACATATAGTCGGAATATTACAATGTTAATCTCGTAAAATCCATCATAAATGTCGAGAAGAAATAATTCACACACATCTAGGAATATTGATAAGACTGACTGTGATCAATCACTCACCCACACTTGACACTTAGAAAGTACTACTCAGGTGAACAGATTTAGAGAGCAGCTTAAATTGACACAAAAAAAACTCACGTTTTAACAATATCGCATAATTGTAATTTGATAATTTACATCAGAAATGGCACAGTATAACATATCCAGAAATATCACAACTTTTTAAGGCTATTCAGACCCCCCCCCCCCCAATGTGTGACTCCCATGCATACTGTATTCGCTATCTTTTAATCAGCATTTAATGTGTGAAAGTAAATGCCACAAGGTGTGCAGGTTTCTTGCATTTACTAATCTTTCCGTCTTATTCTTCAAAAGTTATATCCTAAATCTGTGGCAATTGGGCGGGTATGTAATTCATAACTGTAATGATACTATTCAAAAAAAGTAGGGGATATTTGATTTTTAAGTGTTATTAAAGTCACCTAATGAAACTGACGAAGAAACAAATGACAAAATGAAATGAAGTTCACATTCATCGATTTATTCCAAATGATCGTTAGACTTAGTAAGGCACAGACTGACCATTATAAGGGTAAAATGATACCCGGGGTCAAACAGCAAAGTTACCACAGCATCACAACCAAGTCAGTAACGGGTAAATCCTCCTCTGTTTGCCAAACAAGCATTGATCCGATGTGGCATACTCCTAATGAGACGTCTAAGGTCATTTTGGTCCAGATTGTCCCATTCCTGTTGCAACGCAGCAGCAAGTTCTTGGACATTGGCAGGACGTTGTTGACGTTGACGTAACCGCTGTCCAAGCATGTCCCAGACATGCTCGATGGGGGAGAGGTCGGGACTCAGTGCTGGCCAAGCTAATGTGGTGATGTTCTGTTGTTGGAGGTAACCTGTAACGATCCTGGCCCTGTGACATCTTGCGTTGTCATCCTGGAAGATGAAACGGCGGCCATGACGTTGTGCGAACGGCACAACATGGACTGCCAAGATGTTGTCCCGGTAGTACTGGCCTGTAACACGCCCTGCAACAACATGTAAAGCCGTTCTTCCAGCAACAGTGATGCCTCCCCACACCATAACAGAACCACCCCCAAATCGATCATGTCTGATGACGTTAACGTCTTGGAAGCGCTCGTTTCGACGACGCCACACCCTCCTACGTCTGTCCAAAAAATCAACAGTGAACCTTGACTCATCTGAAAACATCACATTGCTCCAGCGTCGATTATCCCAGTGTTGACGATCCCTACACCAACGACGTCTTGCCTGAATGTGATGATCTCTCAAACAAGGGATTACGCGAGGACGTCGGGCGCGAAGGTGACCCCTATGCAGTCGATTCCGAATCGTCTGGCCACTCACTCTCACACCAGTGTCTGTTTGAAGACGAGCGCTGATCTGATTTGCTGTGATGACACGATTTCTCAAGGCCAAGGTACGGATAAATCGATCCTGGGCTTGAGTTGTCGCCCTTGGTCGACCTGAGCGTGGTCTGTCCTGTACAGATTGTGTATCACGGTATCTGGACCATAGCCTGCTTATGACAGACTGAGAAACATTCATCGTCCGCGCCACAACCGCCTGTGTTGTGCCGATCTGTAGCATGCCAAGGGCACGTAACCTTTCATTTTGGGTAAGCCGACGCATATCAAAATTTGTTTTCTGGTCACTAAAACAATTAAACTGATGTTTCCACCCTGGAATTCAATGCCACAATGACTGTAACATTCAAAGTCAGAGTCGTGCAAATCTTGGGTTGGACCCCCATGATGATCCCAAGCATCACCTGCATTCCATGCGGTAGCTATTGGTGCGTTTGGGCGTCACATGTAACTGGAAATGTTTCTTCTGTTAGGTTCTATAGTGACTTTTTTCTTAGTCATTTGCATATTTTAGTATTATGCCCCCAAAATCAAATATCCCCTACTTTTTTTGAATAGTATATATACATTTTGAGGGTTGGTCAGTAAAATAAAACGCCGTACGAAACACTCTTATTGATATGAATACAATGAAATAAATTATTTAACTTTTATTTCCTGTAAACATTGTCGCCTAACAAAATAACAAACACTAGTACAGTGCTTGAGTGGGAATGGTGGTTTGTTTGGAAACAACTGGATTTTAAGGTATATTGTATCTATTTATTCATAACATGCATAAATTACGAGAATACCAGAATGCACTCATCTTATCTTCTTAGCAATAGGAGTGGTAAAAAAGCAGCAGTGGTGAGGGAGAAATTTTTGTTATGATAATTTCCTAATGAGGGCGGTTATAGATTATTACAGGAGATCGTAAAGTACAAGTGAGTTTATGTATGTAAATAGAATGCTAAAATGTAGGGCCCCGCACCATGTCGTTTTGAGAAATCACGTAAACGATCCCACTATTCTTCGTTCCTGTTCGTTCCTGTCTTGAAAATACAAGGAAACAATTCGTCTACCTCCTAAAACTTGCATAATCAAAAATGCCATCTCCAAAAATACGATCAAAGTGGCAGGATAAATAATTGTAATGAATTTTAGTGTTGTCTCAAATCAACATTTAGAGTTATTGCACTTGGTATTAATCAGCTGCGGTAGTCGAGTGGTGGGACCGAGAAATACTTTCCAGATTTTTGAATGCGTTTTTTTTTGTCAAGGATGACATCTGAGAGAGGACGATAACAAAAGTGTGCCTAATTATATAAAATTATTAACAATATTAAAACTTCGACAAAATTTGCATACTTTCCCTTTGTAACAAAAACACCAGGGTTGTGTGTATTTTAAATACTTATGAACTTGTACGTACGTATACGATTATTTGTTTTAGTCTTTGTAACGAAGTGGGTGACATTTCTGCGCAATACTGTATGCCAGATCGTAAATGTCCTTTGTCCAAATCTATTTTGTCGCTATTGTAAAAGCCCTTTGTCTAATTTCAATCAAGCGACTGTTTTGTCGCGATCGTAAATGAGTTTTGTCCAAATCCAACTAGAAAGTAACATTTTGTATAATTATAATATTTTCTTTAAGGGGAAATCTTAAGTTTACTTCACTCTTAGCGGAGATATCGCTGTTAGAAGAACAGTGTAGCTCCGATTGTCACTGATAATAAACACAGTCTCGATTATCCATTCTTAAATTAAATCATTAAATGGTAGAAACGTTCTAATCTAGGCTACTCAAAAATCGGGGCCATCTGATGGCATCGAAAGTTGATGCTGATCTTGTCATGTTAATTAACGTCGAATTAATAATATAATTAACATTTAAGGCCTAAAGATTTATAGGCAGAATTAGCTCTAGCATAATGCATGTCTAATAAGGTGTATGGAATATTTTCTATGTCCATGTAAATAACATATTTTTGGGAGACGTGATTAAACATTGATGTATTTCCAGGGAATATATATTTCCCTCGTGTTATATCATAAACCAAGGGCCACGACCCCAGTAATATCTAATTTTAGATCTATAATGAATGACATGACGTGTAGGAATTATAAGCATATTGTGAACAGTTTTATTCAAACGTTATTTTATGTAATTTAAGCCCATAGTGTGTAGGCCTGCAGTTCTTTTCAAAAGTTTTTTAGGCACTTCTTTTGAGGTATACATTTCATTTATTATTCTAAACTAGACAACCTTAAATTTTTGATAATACAAATTCAAAGCCTATTATACAGTAATCATATGACAAGAAAAGCAATAACACAATACAAAACCTGGCACATCTTTTGAAGGTCTCGATCTGCTGTTCATATGACAGAAAATGCTGTATTCCACTGAATATAAAAAAAACTAAACAAATCTTGAGTTGGGGCGTGTTTGATATAAACGAATCCGAATTCTCTGTTTATATCCCTCCTGGAAACGGTATGGGATTTGTATAAAGGATAATGTACATGAGTACGGTAAGCACCTTACATTTATATGCTTAAAGATGCATTATGTAAGAGCTAAATCGGAAATGAAATAGGATTTAGCGTCTTATTGTTCTGTTCCTGTACTGGGCGAGTGAAGACAGTGTGCTTTGAAGACAATTTAGAAATGGTTTAATTTAGAAATGGAGAAGCGAGCCTTGCCTCGATAATGAACAGTCCATGTCAAAACAGTGATAAGGTCACTCAGAATAAAGTAATCTGAATGAAATTGTTAAAACTATATTATTTTTTAATTATCTATTTGTGCACTGTTATAGTAATAAGGGCCAGGGGACTGTTTCACGGACTTTTAACTAAGATAAAATCCAAATTTTAGTAATTTGATTGGATAATATAAGATTGATTTTAGTGCTTAAGCCAATCAAAATTGAAATACCTACTAAAATTTGGATTTTATCTTTAGTTAAGATTTCGAGAAACAGGGCCAAGGGCCCTTATTCACGAAAACTTAAACTAAGATAAAATCGAAATTTTAAGAAATACTGCAATTCGATTGGCTGACCAGTAAGATCAATTTGCATATATCCAATGAAGTTGCAGTATTTCTTAAAATTTCGATTTTATCTTAGTTTAAGTTTTCGTGAATAAGGGCCCAGATCTTTATCTAAATCTTACATAATGTATCTTTAACCACACGATTTATAACAAGTAATTTGTTTTGTAAAAGGCCAATCCATGCCATTCAAGATATTATTTAGTGTTACAAATCATTAATGCAGTTTATATAAGAAAGATATGAAGTGGGGTGTAATATCCAATGAAAGGGTATCGCTGCCGATATTAAATATTCTGCTAAAATGTCTTTTCGATTGAATATATGTAAAAAGTACAATGTACAAAGTCCTAATACTGGTAAGGATAAAGTCAAAATACCTCTAAGGCCAAAGTTAAATGTAAAACGTCAAATGTAATGTGTCAAATGATAAATTTCACTCATTAAATTTTACATTTGCTCATTTGCCTTCACGTTTTCTGCATAACATCTTACGCATAGCACTATCCTTGATATGCAAATGTCGGATATCACGTGACTTATTAACATATACGGAAACCCTGCCATAATATGCCACTTTTCTGGAGACGGGCGAACGCGATACATTGTCCTACGACCTACTCTTATATTGTATTTCAACTGTCAATGGTTCTTGGAAGTACACGCCAACTTGTACACGGGGACTTCGGTTTTTTGTCCCATCCGAAAGACTAGACACAGTCCTTGCCAACTATCAACCTTACTATCTAACCACACACCTTACTAACCGCCTAGCATGCTATCAAACCATCTGCCTTGCTGTCTGACCAAACGGTACTGTCCCACCACTTAACCGCGCTGTCTAACCACCAAACTCGACATAGGCTATACTAACCCTCAATCCATCCGTTCCTAAAGTTTTACGTCCACTTCCACCTGAGTTGATATCATAGACTGTCAATCGGGCAGACCGACGTTTTGGACACGGCAGTTAAATAGGGGCTAACTGATGCTGATAAGAGCTAACTTGTTAGGGTCCAGTTATGGGTTAAAAATCTGTATGGCCGATACGTTATACATTTCTCAATCATAATCCTATGTGGCGAATTGAATAGTTGTCAGGCCCTCTTTCTCTCTTCCTTCATTAAAGCCCCATCCCCCTGTCTCATAATTAATGATGTTAATCGAGGTTAGCAAACGGTAGATAGGTTTCCTGGAATCGGATGATATAACCATAACAGCAGACGAGCAGTAGGTAAAATGCGAACGATTTGATTTCCATTCTAGATATATGACCCAAGCTAACATTTACCACAAAATGGCGGATGATGCTACGGAAACGACTAGGCTATTACCTAACATTAAAGACGATAAAAACGACAATGATAGTGTCGAATCACCACCAAACATTCAAGATGATAATAGAAATGTTGATATCCAGTCACCAGAAAGGGAAAAAACCGAAAACCCTGATGAATCGACTAGGCCATCACTAAACATTCAAGTTGGAGAATTAAACGACAATGTTGGTGTCCCATCACCAAAAATGGAAAATACATCGGCTACGCCTCTGCCAAACATTCAAGATGATAATAGAAATGTGGAATTAAATAACATTGTTCGGTCACCAGAAATACTTCAAGAGAGGGACAATGTTGATATCCCACCACCTCAGCCAAACAGTCAAGATGATAATAGAATTGTGGAATCAAACAACATTGCTGGGTCACCAGAAATACTTCAAGAGAGGGACGATATTGAAAACTCCATTTCGTAAGTTAAACCCCACCCGTTCCGGATCTGGATATATTCTAGTTAGTGAGTTTTAGATTCTACAAACACAGGGGCGGATCCAGGAATTTTGCAGGAGGGGGTTTGCCAGGCTCCTGTTAAGGAAATTTGACAGTTGCCAATGCACGATGCCATCATCGTATCTAAATTACGTAGGCATGTATACATATAGATAGATATCCAACACCCAGTTTAACGTCAATTTTTATATGAATTAATAGGATCACATTGTGATTTAATTTCATTGAAGCAAAGCATTAATTGTGATATCACACATGAAGAGCCCCGGGGAAGAACGAGCTAAGTCACTTTTTCAACGAACCCCAGTTAATGGCGCCATCTGGTAGCAAATTGTATAAGCTTTCTGTGGAACAATCAATTTCTGGTAAAAACGATCGGAGTCAATCGAACCAAGGCTCTTCTGAAAGGGCCTCCCCGACAAATACGTCCATCGTACACTTTATTTGATCTTATTTGACTGAGCAGTGGAAGTCAGTTGTTGTACTGGTAATTATGATTCGTATTAAACATCATTTTGAAGTTGTAATTACACCCACTCTTTGTTCTGTTCACGTCAAGCATTCGCGTCATTATTTCGCGCTTAGAATCCCAATCCCATCCCATCATCTGATAATAAAGCATAAAGCACACGACCGTTAAACCTTTCTCATAAAGTGTTGTTTTATAATTTTTTTATGTAGCTGAGCAGGGTGCCCCCCCCCCCCCACATGGATCCGCTCCTGAAACGATATGTAACACCCATGTATACTAATATAATATTGAAATACCACTATGTAATTCTATAATCACTCTCAATTAAAGAGTCATTACATACCAGTAATTGAGTACGATTATATAAACTTTTATACTGCTTATAAAATGTCTTATGTCTATGTCTTGAAAATATAATCTGGAGTTATTTATTTCATTCATTCATTTATTTATCTTCAGGAATATGCAAAGTTTGATGATTCTAATAAAAGGGAATATAGGAACGGGGATATTAGCTATGCCGGTTGCTGTTGGCAACGCTGGATTATGGGTAGGATCCAGTTCTATCGTTTGCAACACTCAAATAAACGCGAATCTAACATATCACGACATAATAGTAGCAACTCAGTGCTAGTACGATAACATTCAAAGTAACAATCTAATACCATTCTGAGGAGGTCGGAGGGGGAGTGGGGGGGGGGGGGCTAATGGTCTAACGCGTGTGTAGTAGTTCTATCACCGATTCTAGTGTCGATCCCAGGTTATACGTGGCAAGACGAATGATCGCCAGTCGCTTGGATTTTCTCCGGTTTCTCCGGTTTCCTCCTACTGCTACACGGTTTCCCCCTACACGCAATAACAAATAGAATTGCATCATATATTACTAATGCCCCAGTTTGTGTGCTCTTTCTATTTTTGTTTCCAACTGATTAGCGACAATGCTTTGTTTATTAATTTGTGTTTAATTCTTGGCTAACTATATCGACAATGAAACACAATATCGCTTATTTCTCAACATACGCATGTTGAATAAGGATATCAGGGCCCTGTTTCAAGAAATTTTAACTAAAGATAAAATCCAACTTTTAGTAGATACTTCAATTTTGATTGGCTAAGATCTAATATTATCCAATCAAATTACTAAAATCTGGATTTTATCTAAGTTAAAATTTCGAGAAACAGACTCCAGATCTTAAGCACATAAGCATAAATTCTTATAAATGTAAATATATTACTAGATCTAATAATCAATTTATTACAAATGGTAACAAAATGCCAATACTACTATTGTAGGTGGGAACTGTGGGAATACTGTTAATAGGTGTTATAGCCACACACTGTATGCATCTACTTGTCAAGTGTAATCGTATCTTGTGCAAAAGGTAAAATCATTTTATGTACATATAATATATGATTTCATGTATGTGGCGAAATGTTCAATGAAAGTTGATAAGATTTTTACACTTTAAAGCTGTGTTGAAAAAACAAAATTAAGAAAATAATACACAGACGCCATCTGGTAATAGAATGTCAATGGTTCTTGGAAGTACACACCAACTTGTACACGGGGACTTCGGTTTTTTTGTACCATCCGAAAGACTAGACACAGTCCTTGCCAACTATCAACCTTACTATCTAACCACACGCCTTACTAACCGCCTAGCATGCTATCAAACCATCTGCCTTGCTGTCTGACCAAACGGTACTGTCCCACCACTTAACCGCACTGTCTAACCACCAAACTCGACATAGGCTATACTTACCCTCAATCCATCCGTTCCTAAAGTTTTACGTCCACTTCCACCTGAGTTGATATCATAGACTGTCAATCGGGCAGACCGACGTTTTGGACACGGCAGTTAAATAGGGGCTAACTGATGCTGATAAGAGCTAACTTGTTAGGGTCCAGTTATGGGTTAAAAATCTGTATGGCCGATACGTTATACATTTCTCAATCATAATCCTATGTGGCGAATTGAATAGTTGTCAGGCCCTCTTTCTCTCTTCCTTCATTAAAGCCCCATCCCCCTGTCTCATAATTAATGATGTTAATCGAGGTTAGCAAACGGTAGGTAGGTTTCCTGGAATCGGATGATATAACCATAACAGCAGACGAGCAGTAGGTAAAATGCGAACGATTTGATTTCCATTCTAGATATATGACCCAAGCTAACATTTACCACAATTTGGCGGGTGATTCACGTGATGCTACGGAAACGACTAGGCTAGTACCACCAAACATTCAAGTTGATAACCAGATTTCGTAAGTTAAACTCCACCCCTTCCGGATCTGGATATATTCTAGTTAGTGAGTTTTAGATTCTACAAACACAGGGGCGGATCCAGGAATTTTGCAGGAGGGGGTTTGCCAGGCTCCTGTTAAGGAAATTTGACAGTTGACAATGCACGATGCCATCATCGTATCTAAATCACGTAGGCATATATAGATAGATATCCAACACCCAGTTTAACGTCAATTTTTATATGAATTAATAGGATCACATTGTGATTTAATTTCATTGAAGCAAAGCATTAATTGTGATATCACACATGAAGAGCCCCGGGGAAGAACGAGCTAAGTCACTTTTTCAATAGAATGAGGGCGATAGTAATACTTCACCTTGGTCAAATAACTCTGCAGTTAATACAATAATTCTCTGTCAATGCAGCAATGTTTAGATTCTCTGTAATAACAGCGAAAACCACCTTTCTGGCACCATCGAGGGTTCAGTAACGGATGACACAAAGGGGTCTGATTCCGATAATATACCATTATTTACTTTGTGACCGGGCAACGGTCAAGCTGCACACGGAGGGTATATACTAAGTTTAAGTCACATGTCGCTCTTCAGCTAAAACAAACCAGGAAAGAGATTATAATCCTGGATTGGGATTCGCAATAACCCCGCCTTTATTAGTCTCTGAATACAGATCCCGCAACCAACATTTACTCCGTCATGGTGAAGTCTCCACGATAATTAAGTGATTGCAATCCGAATCTTACAGGCCGGGTGCTGGTCCCTTGGATTATGCTGATGTCATGGAAAAAGCTTTATCCACAGGTCCAGAAAGACTTCAAAAATTCTCAAAAATAGCCAGGTATGAAATCTATGGAAAAAGTGTAGTAAGATTGGTAGAATTTTTGCTCTTTAAATTAATAATGGTATTACATTAATATTAAGTCCTTGACTGATTATTGGTCCAATATTCATAGTACATATCACGCACTCAAATGTCGATTCTTAGAGAGGAGACACGCATTGGTTCTTGAGAGAGATATATCATGTAAGTTTGTTGGGAGATATCGTTGAGGTTAAAGAGACGCCATCTGGCCTGGATTCAGAATTAAGTCATATGACGAGAGCCATATGATGTAGGGTTTCCGTCAGTAAACTCGTGCTGCGAGCTGGTGGGGTTGATAGAATAGAGACTGACTTTATTGTAATCTATGCTTGTAGACTATGTACCAGTGCCTGATATAAAATGTTAAAACGAACTGTTGCAATGCTGTTCCTGTTAGACAAACGTTTTAACTACTGAGATAGTAAGCTGTAATGTCACAACGTAAAATAAGTCCTAACAACAGAATTGAAAAGGTGACCAGAGACAAATCATCAAGGCTAATAAAATCTGTAGACAGTGGAGAGTTTTCAGGCCAATTTGACTTTCCACATGTAACCTGCGGCGCACATTGCTACAAAAGCCAAATATATTTTATGTTAATAGTGAAATGTCGAATTTGTGATGTTTACAGGGTTTTTTTTTTGCAACTAATAAATTTTATAAATGTCAGCTACAATTATATAAAATACATTTTTTTTTTTATAAATTTAAATTGTGTTATATTTTTCAAGCAATTTGTGTTTAATGGCAACTCTTGTTTATCTTTAATTCAGATATATAGTTTTAACATTTATCATTATAACACAATGTGGTGGTTGTAGTGTTTATGTTGTCTTTATTTCTACAAATATCAAACAGGTTAGTTTACCTATATTATAACAATAAAGTAGTAGACCGTCGTTTCGACCACAGATGTGTCAATCACAAAGGTTCAAGTCATCGAACTTGAAAAGGTGTTAAATGGTGCTAATAGGAATTTATTATACTATATTAATAGGGAGGAGTGGATTTAAGCGAGAGAGGAGTGTAAATCGGAAACTCATTTGTAACTGTATTATTGTACCGGAGATAACAAATTCGTCTTCGGTAGTAATTATTTAGTGTAGTAATGTCGTCGTTGCGAAATTGTTTTTAAATTTATAGACAAGGAATAGAGATATAGGATGGTTTAAAAATATTTGTATCTTTACAAAATTACTCCCTTTAGTCAGTATATTACCTATGGTATGAGCTTATTTAAAACGCAAATTAATTGTTTATGAAGTAGTGTGAGAATAACAGGAAAGAGGGTCTAAGTTCAAGGATAGATTGTGTCAAAAAACATGTGACTGGAAATTTTCCTATTGCGTCATTTGGTTTAGTTTGACCAATCACGTGATTAATTACATCATAATTAGCCAATAGAATAATTAATGGGTATTCATCTGAGAATATATAATAGAATGTGCGTCCTAGGGTAGACAGCCATGTGGTTCTCGTAGGGAGAAGATGTAGGAATTTCAATCAGCAGACTCGCCGCATGCGAGCAGGTTAGCGAGAATGTCTTTATTCTACTATGCATTGTACCATATATAAAATGTAAAAACGAACCGTTGCATTGTTATTCCTGGTAAGACAAACGTCTTAAGAAAACATTAAGAAGTAAAAACACAACGTGAAGCAGAAGTAAAAACAGCCAGAGACAAATTCTAGACGATCACAAGGCTACTAAAATATGTAGTAAGAAAAGATGGATGGGTCGTGCGTAGGATGTGGCGACCGGTTTCGCAATTCCCGCTCTTCACGTCTGACAGAAGGCCCATGGTGCTACATTAGTGACTTAGCTCTACCAGATTTCCGGATTGCTGTTTAATTCGACCATCGACGCAAGAACGTGTTCATGTCTGTCTGTTTGTGTTTTCCTGAGTATGATGTCTTGTCCGTGTATTTGTTTTTGTGTAAATTTTGTGTGGTGCAGTCCCCTTGCACTTACTAATAGACGTTGCGTATATTGTTCTACGTAATCCTTCATATATAAAAATGGCCTGAAGTCGTGAAGATGTTCAGTACGAACAGAAAGCGCTAACCGTTAAATTAGTATTTTGGTTTCTTTCTTTAATTTATATCGTTTATATATTTATGTTCGACTTTCATAACCATAAAAGCAAATCTGATCATACGTAGCTGAAAGTCTAAATATTATACATATGTAAGAATGTGTTCATAATATAAATGTACATTTCCCATTGGCAAATCAATCTTTGGCTGTATTAACTCGATCCCTGAACTCAAATATAGCGTTGCCAAGAAGAAAATGCATTTTGTTTTGGAATGTAGCTTTATCGACAGCAACAGTGTCAGCATTCCGACGTTTAAGAAAGATGTCATGAATTTTCTAATATTTCTTTTCTTAAAGGTCATCAATCAATTTTATCCCAACGACCCAAGTATTAGAATTTATGAAGTTGCAGTCGCCACCATTTTGTTGCCATATTTCTTTGTGAAGAAGGAGTTAAAGTCTTTATCAGGGTTTTCAAGTTTTCAAGTTCAGACCAGTTATGCTATTGGGAAAGATATTCCACGTTATAGGCGCTTGTGGATATTAGTGCTATATATAGTATGCATGTGACAGATGCATCGAATTCTCTATTTCTTTTCTTATAGGTCATCAATCATTTTTATCCGAACGACCCAACTATTAGGATTTATGAAGTTGGGGTTGCCGCCATTTTGGTGCCATATGTCTTTGTGAAGAACTTACGGTCGTTATCAGTGTTTTCAACTTTTGCTAACCTTGTTACAGCCACAGGCCTGCTTATAATAATATATCACGTGACACAAGGATTACCAAACGTCGATTCAAGACCAGCATTTACTGGATGGAGTCATCTGCCTTTATATTTTGGAACAGCTCTCTTCGCTTTTGAAGGAATAAACTTGGTAATGTAGATTGTAGAGTTTATCTCTCGAACCCTTTGATTTAGGTTTCGAAATATTTATAGTAAGCCAGTTAATCAGTTTTGGCTTAAACATAATATTATAACTATATTAAGGTTTCGAAATATAGGCCCCTGTGTGTAAATCTTAAATTTATTTTTAAATTTTATGTATATTAATGGAGTAAAGATGGTGTAAATAGTAAATATAACAATAATAGGGCTAGTGCATCTTCATTGGCCATTAGCTCATCGAAGCAGAACAGTAGGCCGTTAAACCTCATTTCATTTCATTCCATTGCATCATTCAAGAGTTTCCATAAAGGCTGTAGATTTTCATTATATATTGATAGCCATTCCTGGCCAGAATTAAAATCGTTTTTGTTTTATTTTTTATATAACCAGGTTTTACCAACAGTAAATAAAATGCGTCATCCGCCAGCATTTGGTGGACTGCGTGGCGTTTTGAATCGTGGCATGGTTACCGTTTCCTGTCTCTATACAGCAGTTGGTTTCCTTGGTTATCTGAAATATGGCGATGACGCTAAAGGCAGCATAACTCTCAATTTACCAAATGACCAATGGTAACGAACATCACCGCAATCGTTCACTGTAAACATCAGCATTTCGATTTCCGTTTAGCTTTAATAAGTCATTAAAGCTTAAAATGATTGAATGTTTTCATGGTCTAATCGACATGACAATCAGGGAACTTTTAGAAGGGACGCAATTTACAGTTAAATCCCGGAGAACACTTCATTATTCAAATAAGCTAGGAACCACGCGATAAAATATGTCAAAAATGTTTGATTCGATTAATAAAAATAAAAAGACACTCTAGAAACCCGTTCTAATTGATATTTGTTGTTTGCAGTCCCGTTTAGGTTACTACGGTGTTAGCCGTCTGCAGTGCGCCATGGGCTTTGCCTTTTTGTTTTGATGAGTCATACCCAGTAGTAGTTCAAACGTTAAATTTTACCATACCTTTAAACGAGTTATCTTTTTCGACCAGATACTCTTGCACCTCTGGATTTTAATTCAGTTGTAAGCTTGGAAAATGTCCAATTACCATAATATTTCATGATGAAAAAGTATAATAGGCTTAGCGTCAATAGAGCGTCAACGAAAGCATTAACGGAGCCGTTTTTACGCGCGGGACCGAAACGTACGCAGCGCCACCTATCTGCAAGGACAAACAACACTTTGTAATATCCCTCATTAATTTTATTTCTTTTACAAAGGGAAAGTGGGTGTCGAAC
Organism: Patella vulgata; assembly: GCF_932274485.2. Classification (NCBI taxonomy): domain Eukaryota; kingdom Metazoa; phylum Mollusca; class Gastropoda; family Patellidae; genus Patella; species Patella vulgata. The sequence continues at coordinate 39,423,090 of NC_065886.2, read as the reverse complement.
TTTAAAGGAAAATAAAATAAATAACTTCCGAAATCAACAGTATTTAGTAATTAGTACTTGTTATGCTGTAGTTTTCTAAACCATCTTATAACATTTATGTAATTTGGAAGCCCACCTGTTTTGATATTTGTATAAAGGCAGCCATCCGAATCAACGTTTATAAAGTGTCTAGGTGCCCATTCACAAGCGTTAACTTAAGAATGCGTTAGTACGGATTCCTTTTAGTGCACGATTCCTCTATTATATCATTATATCGTGAATGATTCCACTCTTAACGGAGGCACCCAGAATCGAGTAGCTCTCATTATATAAATAGATGGTACCTCAAGTTTAAATAAATTTGTTTATATCACAGGTTATATTTATCAGTAAAGTTAATGTTTGCTCTGTGTATTGCTATATCTTATGGTGTCCAGATGTACGTTCCTGCTGAACTTCTGCTACCATTCTTTAATTCTAAATATGAAAACACAAGGTTTGAGAGATTTGGGGAATATTTTGTTCGTACTGGACTGGTACTCATTACCTGTAAGTTAGTACTATATAGTTATAATACTTATCAAACGAACACATTTGCTGTTCGAAAGGGCGTTAGTCACCCCTGTATTTAATTCCATGTGCGTCGGGGGCGGTTTGAGCCAAGGAGTTGTTTTCAGAAAGGTCCTTTCTTGATAGTGGTAGTATACCTACCCTGGGCATGTCGGCGTTGTAAACCTTCCCGTGGACTACAGTTTAATGGATAATTTTAGTGCTAAAGATGCTTGAAAAAAAATTAGATTGAGTTTGGCGTAGCTCAAATATAATGTAAGCATTATAAGCACACGAAGCCGAATCCAAGATAAACAGCAAGTAGTACTTCATCTTGACACTATAACGCATCAGACTATCATGACAACTTTATATCTGTTTGATTGAGAGTGCACTGTCACGATCCGTGACAAAATCTGCGATCCCAATGAAGTAGCTTTCTCATTACTGTTATTTTCAAATAAAATATCTTTATTAGCAGAATAATTTTTGTCGGACTCTCATTACTTTTATTTTCAAATAAAATATCTTTATTAGTTAGTTGTGATTGTTGCGTGGTTCACTAAGGCATTTTGGATTATTTATTTACTGCATACGCATTTGTTCTGTGTTTTGTTAGGCAGTTACGCTGCAATGTGTATTATTAAATTATGTTGTATTAATTATTATCTATCTGTTTCAGTTATCTGTGCTGCTGCTGTTCCAGATTTGGAGTTATTGATATCTTTAATTGGTGCGTTTTCAGTCAGTTCTCTGGCTATCATTATGCCAGCAACGATAGAGGTGATTACATTAACAGCTGAAAATGAAACCTTACCCAAGTGGATTCTTGTTAAAGACGTGTTATTGGTACTCTTGGGAATTCTCAGCTTGCTGACTGGAACTTATACTTCTATAAAAGCAATTATAGAAACATATTAAACTCATGTAGAACTGTATTTGTGATATTTGTAACAATTTTTAGACCTAACGTTTGATCACCAGTAAATGAAGTAGTGTAGTAGGGTGAATTTTGACCCAATAGTAAATGTTTAATACGTCGTGCCAATCCGCACAGTATATTTCAGTAAACTTTATTTGAATGGATCTTAATGCAGCTTAATTTCCCCCATTTTTATCTATTTCATATTGTCTTACATATTTCCTTAATCACCTGTCTCCAGTATTCTTTGTTTTACACTTTAAATTGATCTTATAAATTTTAATTAACGTCTACGGGCTAAGGCGTGTTAGTTACCATGGTATATTTAAACCCAAATGAGTGAGATCAACTTAAGATCACATTCCTAAGGATAGACCTTATTCCCATATTGAAGTTTATCTACTATTTAGCATTGAACCAATATTTGTTACATTAATTGTGTGCTGAAATTCATGTCGATTATTTATTAACCAAAGAATATAGTAATGTTAACAACCAACAAGAGCCCTGTCTTTACTTATTCAACAACGAAGATTAGAAAAAATACACAAAAATTACGCTTGTGCATTAATCGTGTTTGTGATGAACGTCCTTTTTCGATGCTTTCAATTTTATTATATTTCGTTTCAAATTCTTCGTTAACTATTTGTCAAAGTCCATTCCAAATTTTGTATGGTACCAGTAGTGTAAAAAACAAGGGCCAAAGCTATTTTTAGTCTTCCTCTCCCTTTTCCTTTTTCCCCCTTTTGCATGGCGATTTTTGTTGACTTTTTGGTGTAGAATTGAGGAAAAGGGTTTGAAAATACATTTTCTGCCAGGTTTTGGTGAATATTCATAATTTTGATGCGGAAGGATACAAGAGTTGAGAGTTTGGTTACGTTGAAATGTAGGGCCTGAAATTGCATGTTTATTTGTCTCTACTTCCAGCTTGTGTATCTCAAGTTTTTCATGAAGAACCTCATACGTGCTTTTGGGCAAGTGGTTGCCACATGTTGCTCCATCTGTGGTAGAAAGCGCTCTACCCAACGAAAATTTGGGAAAAAGTTAGAGCCGGTCTAAGATACGAGAATTAACATTGGAGTCAATGGGAAATCTTTAGTGATCTGTATCCATTTGACGTAAAGTCCATTGCCCATGCGTAACCGGGAGTTTGGTTTTTAATGTGGTTGGACACAGATCACTAAAGATTGCCCCATTGACTCCAATGTTAATTCTCGTATCTTAGACCGGCTCTAACTTTTTCCCAAATTTTCGTTGGGTAGAACGCTTTCTACCACAGATGGAGCAACATGTGGCAACCACTTGCCCAAAAGCACGTATGAGGTTCTTCATGAAAAACTTGAGATACACAAGCTGGAAGTAGAGACAAGTAAACATGCAATTTCAGGCCCTACATTTCAACGTAACCAACCTCTCAACTCTTGTATCCTTCCGCATCAAAATTATGAATATTCACCAAAACCTGGCAGAAAATGTATTTTCAAACCCTTTTCCTCAATTCTACACCAAAAAGTCAACAAAAATCGCCATGCAAAAGGGGGAAAAAGGAAAAGGGAGAGGAAGACTAAAAATAGCTTTGGCCCTTGTTTCGTGGGTGACGGCGTAGGAATATTTGGTGATCTGTGTCCGGTTGATTATCCAGTCTCTTTAGTCAAGCCAAGTAAGAGTTGCGCCCCTTCCCACAATAAATCCCATAATTCTTGCATTAATATAAACAAACATGAATCGTGACGACGAATTAGGATTAATTTTAAAAGCATAGATATTTATTTATATCTTGGATAAGCTTTTAATATGTGTCAATTAATAATTTTGGAGAAATATGCATTGTTCTAAATTTTCCAGCTTGGCGTGGTCGGTGTCGGTGTCGACTCTACTTGACCTCCTTTTGCTCTGGTCATTCCCAATACAAATTTAGCCGCGGTATATGTTTATTTAAATGTAAATACTAATTTATGTTGTTATAATTATATCAAACCTGTTATTTAATTAGTTCCTGTAAATAGGCCTATTCATTTACGTTGTACTGATTTTCGTCTAGGCTGTAAAATCGGTATCCCCCTCCCTTCTATAGACTTATAGAAATGTCTTTGACAGAATGAATGCTTAAATATTGTAAATTTTATCTTTTCATTTTTTTACGGTGATTATATTTAATTGTTTAAAGAAAGAAAGTTGTTTTTATTATCCGTAAATTCTACCCACTCACTGATAAGAAAGTATGCATAAAAGAGACTCGCCCAGAGCAGTGTTAGTGGATTGATAGCTATGGAAGCTCACCTCGTAGCACGATTATTATCTATAGAAGCTGTGTGGTTCCGAGATGCCTTGGGACGGCCCGTACAGCAAAGTAATAGTTTATTACAGACTGGTGTTATATCAAGATGAGGCAACAATCTCTTAGAGACTAGGGTTGCAATCAAGATGCCTTAAGGTTTGTAATGTAATGCCCCGTTGTAAACTAGGGTTATGCAACAAAATGCCTCAGACTGGTGTTATACCAAAATGTCTTAAGACACGTAAACACATCTGTAACATATACTTCTGTAATGTTATGGTACATTACAAACTGTGCTAATGTTTAAATGCCTTGCGCAAAGTTGTGATCTGTTATAGACTAGGTTTATAACAAAATAATCTCCGTCCATTTCTGGTCTCTTCCGTAATGATCTGCAGAACATAGTTCTTAGCTTGTCATGATGTTATGGAACTGTCGGAACTTTCTGTAGAGTAATGATCTGTTATATCATAATACATCTCAGGCCGTTAATAACACTAACCTTAACGATAACGTGATGGAAACGTGACAATGTTATTTCGATGTTGGTTTGGTGTGTTTGATTCACTGGGAAGTATATCAATAGGACGTTAAACCACATGTCATTACATTTCAATACTGGGAAGTATATCGATATGACAAAGTAAGTAATCTATCGAGTCCAATGCATCCATTTTCCGTTGGAACCAGGGTCAACATATAGGGGGTGCTCGGTTGTCAGTCCGGGACGCTCCGAATTGACGGAATTCCAATCGAGTGACGCGGAATTCAGTCCTGTCACAGGTCTGTCAGTCCCGACAACAGAGGTGGTGTGAGTAGAATCGTGACGTAATTAAACCTAATGAATATGTTTCAGCTGTCATGGTTGGTTTAGATATTTTTTCATGCAGTCAGCGCATGCGTTCTAGGCCAAAATCTCATTTTCACTCATTGGTCACTATTTTTGGGTTTGACAGAATTCAATTCCGGAACGTTCAATCGAGCACCCCCTTTCGGTTTACGAGCAAGGGGGATAACTGTGTCCTATAAACAGAATAGTACAGTACTTACTATTACCGTTCTTCAGCGAAACATGCGTAGTGTTAAGTCATAATTTGAAGTAAAAAGTTCACGCAAATATGGAAGCTTGCTGTGTTATCGTCGGTATGATCTCAGACGTGCATAAAATAATGCCTCATGTCAAATACAGATTTCATAATTTATTTCAATAATACCTTTGTAAATTTCGGGTGTTAGATGTTTTATTATCTTGAATATAAATAAACATTATCACTGTGAATAAACGTACTTTAAATATTCCATTTTATAACTCTATTTTGGTAGGGATGTAGTTAATTGCAGAATTACTACAATATTATCAGCTTGACTACCAGCGAAATGGGGATCGTTGTGTCCCAATCTTCCATGAAGTGGTCGGTACCCCCCCCCCTCCATTTATCGGAATATGTCATTGAATCATTCATTAATTCCTTCTATTGTTTTTTATGGTTGACAGTGTTGAAGATATTACGCTCTATCCATAAATGTGTCGAATTAAATAGTGCCGAACTGTTTCGGATGAGATCACCACAATCCATTATTATAGATACGATTAATGTTCCTCCGAACAGTAATTCAAATCCCAGCCTTTAGAAATTCTTCAATAAACAGCCGTATTATGAAATAATGTCGACTTTTGTGTAATACGTTTCGGGCAAATATCTTAGTTCAAGTAAAATGAAAGTAAACTTCACTGAGTACAGCTAAATCGCTAACATTTGGGACCTAGAAATTCACAAAAGTGGGTCGCAACGCATATAATACTGTAATATGAATGTATATAAACTGATTTACATTTAATGGTTTTCATTTTTACTCCAATTTCAAATCAGTTATGTTCGGCGAAATAAGTCAGCAATCTCAATCGAGTGCAAATTTCTAGCGTCTAGTTATTCTAGTCTACATAACTCCATTTGATTTGGTGCAATGTGTCTAGCCTCGTCCAACTGGGGCTGAAGCGCATTATGGTACACGATTCGTGTACCAATGTTAAAAAATATATTTTATCTTAAATATCGGATATCAGAGTCTCATCTTTTCCCGGTAAGTTTACATCATCAATGTTGATTTAAATTGACCAATAATTCGTGTTTTCGATGTCGAAGATTTTGGAGATTTTGAGTTACGGACTTAGGTCCTTTAAATATAATCATCTCTAAATACAAACCACTGCAGTCGCTAATCCTGATTCTGCATTTTCAGAAAATATGTAATATGTAACGGCTTTATTCATGCCAAAATGTACTCAAATTGATTAATTAACATTTGATTTAAAATAGGGCCTATAATAAAACAAAAACCAATAATATCAACGATAGATCCATCAAACTATATAGTTTACCCTATAACGTATATATGGCGATGGCTTGTTTATTTTGTCTGTACAGAGTCTTTCGAAATTTTCAATTCACCATATATAATTGAACCATTTTTTAGACCAAGATATTGTAGTCTGCAGCGGATTCAAAATCCCTCAACATTAACACATTTTAATTTTGGCAATCCTATTTTAGGTCTATATAAAAATATCCTGTTGTCTTTTCTTCGTAATTTTGCATAAACACCAGACTATTCGTTACACATAGTAAACTATTACACACAGTGGTTGTTTATTTTAAACAGTTGGCCTTCACACCAGGTTTGTTTATTTCCCATTAATTGTGCTGGCATGTCATTAACAATTAAATAATCCACCGCAGGAACTTCAGACGCTGATTGAGTTTTTGTTTCCTGTATTCGTCGAATCTCTATTTATATCTCCTAATAAAACAATAAAATAGTAAATCGTGTATTAGTTGATATTACAAATAGTGGTCGTGTGCGATAAGTTAGCAAATACTAGGTATTTAAAAAGGTGTTGCATAAAATTGTTTTATCCCCCTTTATTTATCCACCCCCTGAAACCAACGACCCTTGAGTGTTTGGATGACAAACTGTTACTTTATACTGTAGTTTGAAATTTGTAAACGGTTATTAAATTATCTCTCTTGAAGTACACAAATACATGTACTATACTAATAGAAATCACCATAACAGTTGAAATATATATAAACGTATACCTGATGGTGCAGTTATATAGTTGCAAATAACATTCTTGATGAAACATTCTCCAATTCTAGAAGTGTACTTCCAAATCACTATCCGTGACGTACCCATGCGTACCCTTCATTTAGTGAAATAATTACTTTGCAAAATTTAAACTAAATTATTATGCTGTGATAATTAATGATTATAAACATTATTAAACCCTAGCTCGCAATCATAAACGATAGCAAATCGTCTCTGGCATCTACCCATATATTTTGCGAATGTAATGGGAACGGTAATAGCATTTACTCAACCCAGGGGCATATTTGATAATTTGCCGCGAATGCTTTTTGTAGTGGAATCAAAACCGACTAACAAAATTACTTTATTTCGAATTCCAACTGCCAGGGATTCTTTTACGTGCACACTCACGTGTGTACAGGACCTCTGTTTATCATCCATTCCAAACTAATAGACGCTGTTCATTGCCGATCCTCCGTTCTTCGACAATAACAAGGGGAAACCACGTCGTAAAATTCCGAGGAACTTTCTCAGTCAACACTAGGAGTAAACCCGAGATCTCAGTCATCATCAGCAGCGAACCTGAGATCCCAGTCATCATCAGGAGTGAACCTAAGATCTAAGTCATCACCAGGAGGGAACCTGAGAACTCCGTCATCATCAGGAGCAAACCTGAGATCTCAGTCATCATCAGCAGCGAACCTGAGATCCCAGTCATCATCATCAGCGAACCTAAGATCTAAGTCATCACCAGGAGGGAACCTGAGATCTGCTGGTAAGCGAACCAGCGCCTTATCCACTTGGCCCTCGCGGCTCAAAATAACGTAATGCGGTCGGTTATTCAATATGCAATGTAGTTATAAATCATGCAGTGATAGAGACAGTTAACAATTTATTAAATACCACATAGCCCTAAAAACATACAATAAATAATCCTAAAACCAGACTATACACACACATATTGTATTTCAATTCATACAAACATTGCCATTCACAAAATCCACATACAAAAGTGATTTCTAAAAAGACAAATTATATATATATGTTTTTGCTGAGCAAAATCTTCATGCACATTTATTTGTAAAAAATGATATATCACAGATCTTTGTTGTAATGCTGGCGGGTAAAGATTTAAAGAAAGAAAATCAAGAGCTAAGTTACTACTTTTTTTTTATCCCATTTGTTGTCCTGGAAGAATACATAGTTTACTCGGGGAAATTTTGGCGTATCTTTAACAATCTAAGCCTAACCAGGAGTGATTAATAGTTCACTTACATCGATTCTAGGAATGTTTAGAAAGATTAGAAAATGTGATTAAAATACAGTTTTTTTCATAGTTTTAAATCTGATAATAATTACGAATTTTACTTTTTTATAGTATCCGTTCTGATTTAAATAATAAAAACTGTATGTAATAATAGTAGAAAAGCGAATCCCGGAATGTTTAGAAAAATTAGAAAATGTGTGTAAAATATAGATTTTTTTCAAGGTTTTAAATCTGATTATAATTACGAGTTTTACTTTTTATGGTATCCGCTCTGATTTAAATAATATAAAATGTGTGTAAAAATACTAGTAGTTAAATGTCTATATAAAATGAAAGTAGAAATGCGTGTTAGCATTAGCATTAAAATATACGATCCATATTCCACTAAAATAATGCGACTCGACAACCATGCCGGACATTTATTATTGTCTTTAAAGTGTTTTATATTTTGTAACAAGTGTGGTTTAAGTTTAAGCATGCGCTGTGATTGTAAAACATGCCGTGTAACATCACCTAAAGGGTGCCGGATGTCTAACCACACGTACATGTTCCGGACCTTTGTTTTTCTCGGCAGTGGACTGTTTTGATGATGTTCGGGATATCGATGAGTGAAGTCTATCTGTTGAACGGGTTGGTGAGACGAAGGCATTGACCCGTGTAGGCGATCTTTTAACATAAAGCTGTATTGGACTACTAGCGAGAGGCTTTAATGCATTATTCACGGGCAAGCTGACACTTCCTCTCATCCGCTTAGACCCTTTACGAGAGCGTTTACGTAAAAGTTTTTCTTCTGGGTGTCCACCGTTAACGACACACTCAGTACCGTCTCCATTTTGTCCATCATGATTTTTTATTTTAGACGACTTATTTCCAAGTAGTCCTTTGGCAGCAGCGCGAGCTATCACATCTTTCGCCGTCTCTTTCAATTCTTCTGGCTGTAAAATAATAAACGAATAAAAATAAAACAGTTAGAGAGAGAGAGAGAGAGAGATGGGGCGTAAACATTCACTCGACACAAACTAGGTCATTCCGGTCTAACGTATGGTTTAATTTTACTTCAATAATTCTCTTGAGCGTAGGAGTCTTTAGCAGTCAGAGGAAACCGGAGGACTGTGTGAAGACCTACGACTTGTCACATACTACCCGGGAATGGAAACCGCTCCCCTTGAAAGACCCACCGGCTGGAAAGCAGATCAATAAAGCAATGGTCACGTATAACCGTTGATCATTGTTCGAGATAGAGCCTCGACCAGAACCATACATATGTATTTCTGAGTACAGTAACGCGGCCAGAACAAGAGATAACATGCATCAGAAAAATATCGTACTGATGCCTATTTTAAAACTGAAACCAGGTGACAATAAGTTCTCTTGATTTTATTTGAGTATATAAATATATAATCTTCCAAAAAAAAAAAGAAGGGGATATTGAAATGCAAATACCTATGCAGGTTTTGATATGATAAATAGTCATGGAAACTTGACATTCTTTGAGAGTATGTTCACAGATGAAGAACTTATCGTCCCAACAGAACCACTGAGCTGTACACGCGACACGCAATAGCGCCATACACGTGGGAGGGGTTCATTGTCAAATTTGACAATTATCCTATCCATGTTTGCTTTCCTATCGGTTCGTGCATAAGATTTACTGTTCAGCGTATCTTTGCTTTAGTGTGTTAGTTTAATTTGCAATGAGACGTCTTCATCATGATGAACGTCTACGAGTTATTGGCATGCTTCAAATGGGTTCTACGCAGCGAGCAGTAGCCAACATGCTTAATGTATCACAGTCTGTGGTCAGCAGACTGTGGAACCGGTACCAACAAACACACAATGTTGATAACAGACCTCGTTCAGGTCGTCCTAGAGCCACTACACAAGCCCAGGATCGATACATTCGTACACAGGTCCTGCGAAATAGAAGACAAACGGCCAATCAGCTTTCTGTAAACTTGTACCAAGTTACAGGAATTCGAGTTACACCCCCAAACGATTAGAAATCGGCTACATGCAGCCCATTTGCATGCGCGACGACCGCGTGTTGTGCCTCCATTAACTCGCCAGCACATGGCAAACAGGCGTCAATGGTGTAAGCAGCGTAGAAATCGGGGTAATCGTCGATGGGCGCGTGTAATGTTCTCAGATGTGTCCAGATTTACTCTGGATTTCACCGATAGGCGTGCTCGCGTTTGGAGGCGTGTAAATGAGCGTGATGCTAGCGTTAACGTCAGACACTATGACAGATTCGGGCGTGGGCCTGTTATGGTGTGGGGAGGAATCGCCATGACTGGCAGAACGGACTTGCATATTGTTTAAGGAAGGGTCACTGGTGTGTACTACCGTGACCACATCCTGGCACCGATAGTTCTGCCCTTTGCTCAACCTGCAGGTCGACGTTTCATCTTTGAAGAGATAATGCCCGTGCCCACCGCGATCGTGTCGTGAATGACTACCTCCAGCGTCACCATACTGTCCATATGCCTTGGCCAGCCATGAATCCTGGCCTTTCCCCTATAGAGCATGTCTGGCCAAGAATTGGCCGTGGCACTGCAAGCGAAGTGGGTCAGATCGCCCTAAATCGTGACTGGACGGTTGATTAGGAGCATGCCACGACGAATTGCTGAATGTCTGAGGATTGGTGGAGCAATTACTCATTATTAAGACAAAAATCAAAAACGTCCATTTTCAGTTTTGACAGTGTATCTCTTTGTGAGTGAAATGGGGCTGTTAGATAGCCGCCCATATGAACTGTTTATATTCATGTGTAAGCAATTGGCCTGTTATTAACATACACTGGTTATCTCTAATAAAAACAGCAGTGCATTTCCACAGTTTTGTATTGTTTCTGAATATTCCCTACTTTTTTTTTAAAGAGAAATAGAAATAGATTTAAAGTCCAAACGTTTAAAAGTTGATTTTTACAGGTATACAAAGCAAACTCATCCATCCGAACAAAATGCTCATATGACGTTCAGAAATTAAACAGGAAACCTGTGTCAAGAAATTTGTTATTATATTTTTAGTTTGTATAGCGCAAACAATGAAATGAAATGTAATCTAACGACCTACTGTTCCGCACAAACTGGGATAATGAAGACGAGCATACCCAAACAATACAGTATGCACTACGACCTACTCGAATTCCAAATGTCAGGAGAGGTTCTTTTACGTGCACGCCAATGTGTACACGGGACCAACTTTTTCGTCCAACTGTACGTTGTCCTTTGCCAAGCCCTCTGGCAAAGGGGGACCACGCTGGAAAAATCCGATGAATTTTCTCGGTCAACGCCGGGTCGGGTCGAGTTTATCACAGGTTTTGCTTTTTATTTCATACAAATTTACCCTTTGTTTTGTTCTTTATGCAACACACCCTGTTCAGTGTAAAATAAAGCAATTATAGACGCACATTCGTTTGTTCTCTTGATAACTAATTTAAGCATCGCGAGCATCAGGTCAGATATTTGCCGGACTGGGATCATCAATAATAAACGAATGGGGTCTATAACAGGCTTAAAGCTTTGCTATATCATCAACGATCTTATTAATATTTAATCATAAGTACTTTAATCACGGTCGAGAAATACAACAGGAACTTGTTACACATAAAAGCAGTTACACAATTCTTTCTAAGTTGTTAAAAAAAAGAAAAAAAAAGAAAAAAAAAGATGGTTTGTGTCAGAACAATGATACATATGCTTTCCCGCAAAGAAATGAGCATTTTTGCGATGAAACTAACGTATTTCTAATGATAGATCTTTAAAAACAAATAAGCAGTCTGGCGTGGAATAAAATGAACACAAACTCAACTCTGCGACAAAAATCCAACTTGACAAACCGCAACCGGACGGCTATATTGCTGATGTAACCGACAATAGGACAGAATTAGCAATATGAACATAGAACGGATTGAATACTGAGCCCCAGAAAGGTCACCATTAAAATACAGACTAGCACATCAAGTAAAGCTGCTAACAACAGTGGGCTGACCACGGCCTACTCTTAATTCAAATAACTATCACGGATTATTTTACATTCCTGCCAACGTGTACACGTGACCCCGGTTTCTCCTCTCATCCAAACGAGTAGACCCCAACGATATACTACTATATAAATATATCATCCTGTATAACTTGAACATAACTTCCGGGCTAAAAATACTCTTAATAGAATGCACGTCAATTGCATGTTCTAGATCGGAAGTAGATATATTCTCTGTACGGCTAAATCTAATCGCTAAGGTCAGTTCAATTTTCGTCAAGGTCGCTAATGAGATGCAAATAACATTAGGGCACGTGATTGTTAAAGAGATTGTAGGTTAGGTTTAGGAAAGCATTAGGACTAGGTCCAGGGTTAGGGTTGGGATAAGCGCTAGCCCTGTTTACATCTCGTGACCTTTGACGAAACTTGAAATCGGCCTTATCAATTAGATTAGATCTAATCGCTGGCAGATTGAAAGTATAACTTCCGGGTTAAATATTTTAGTGGCGTACCTTTTATATATTAGAACATAATAGTAAACAATTTTATATGTAATCTTAGCATGTACTGTTTGCAAAAATGTAGATTGTAGCATGGGTTCAAGACCCGAAGACGTAAATATCGGAACATTTAGAAAAATGTTCTCATTTCAATGTAGTAAAAGTGTATGTGAAATAGGGTAGACCTACCTCTCTTGTTATAACAGCAACAAAACAACCATTCATAAAACTGGATGGTGAATACTTCATGTATTTACCACATATACCATTATTATTCTCTATTTCATCAGCACTAAACGGTAAGACTGGAGGTACAAGTCTATAAGGCATTCGTCTCTGCTGTATCATATTAACATATTCAACTGTTTTCTGTACCACGTTCTCATTCTCAGCTTCATGTACACTTCGTGTCATGTAAACCACGGCTTGCACCTTAGAAACTAAAATAGTGAAAGGTTTTGATGTATTATAATTTTCTAAACGAAATGGGGTTTAGTATTACCTTTTTGCACCATGCATGCGCGCAATGGTGGGCATGCGCAATGCAAAGTGCTAAGGACCACATTTAGCCTAAACAATGGCGCTACGGCCTACCCTGCCATGGGCTCTTTTACGAGCTGGGCTGTTAAATGGTATAAAAGGGATCCCGGGATCCAAACGACTATACTCTCTTGCTTGACAGCCCCGCTCGCCCCACCACACAAGTCCTACAATACTGACAAGGACATGCCAAATTGGAAAATCCCTAGGAGCTTCATCAGTGAACACACATAGAGATCGATACCCTGGACTTTCTGGTTAGCGAGTCGGTGCCATATTCCCTGTAAGAAGATGAAAGTTAGCCCTTGATAAGTAAACTCGAAATCTTTAAGTAAATATATCAAAAGAGTATCTTCAACAATTCCATAAGTCAAAACAGCCTAAAGAAGGAAGTGCGTAAAACTAAGAAGTCAAGATATTCTTACATTTCATGGCATGACGTAATATGAGTGTATGTTGATGCATCAATTCACCAATTCTAGTTGCATCCATTTCACCAACAGATAAATCTTTTAATATGGTCATATCTAAAACGTGAGAAAAAGACATTGAAAAAATTAATAGGGTGTCAGAAGTGGGAAGGTAAAAATAGACTGCCTTAAAAATGGGTCACACAGGCACATTATGCAGCACTGTGCGTAAAGCCAGTTTTCAGGATCATTCAAAATTATGCAAAAATATAAATAATGTAGTATACCAGTACTGTATTAACAAATCTGCTGGAATAGCAGTTTTTTTCTACACAAATAACAAAATGACAAAAGTGGTATTGGAATGAAACTAAAATATAACCTTTCCCTCTCAAACCATCGACGGTTTTTGCAATGTTACCCCTTAAATTATTTCAAATCATCTGCGGTTTTTGTAATGTCACTCCTAAAATCCTTTCAACCAAGCACCTTTAATATACCCATCCATATTAGCAATTGGTAGCAAATTAATTCAGGAAAAGTAGATATGTTATGTTGAAAATAAGTTAATATTGCCTACCTTCTCCTTCGCTAACAACAAATTCTACAGGATTTGTGACTGCTGATTTACTACAAAAAGCAGTTACCAAGACAACACGTGCTGTTTTAAAACGCGAGTCGTCTGGTTCTACGTCTAGAAATGGTTCAGAGACAACTCTAACTTCTGAATAATCATTAAAGGATATAATTGGTAAATATTATTCACTGGAAGCCTTAAAATTTAGCTTTTTCCCAGAATGTACGTCTCCACATTGAACGACTGCATGGAAATAGACTGGAATAAATTTATTCCTGGATTTTATCATTCCTAATACTAGTGGTACAAGCCTGAAAATAAGGCACTTGTCACAAAATGCAACGTTTACATTAGTGTGGTAATAGAGGAAAAACTTTGATAAAACAAAAATCCAGTTCGTTTATATTTCACATAATATGTGCATTCGTAACATTTTCAAATGTCTCAAGAAAGAACAAAGGGAAAAATAGAATGGCACAGTTTGGTCACTTGCAAAGGATACGTTTACCAACTTCCAGTCTTTCAATGTTCTTGTGTATGTTATAGGCTTCTGAATCACTTGTAGCACCGAACGTCCAGATATGGCTCTTTGATTGTTTCAATAGACTAGCAATATGGGCGGAAGTGAGGCCGGAACCTGCGTTGACGTGTATGACGTCATCATCGTCGTTAAGAAGATATTTAACAGAATGTGGTGCCAAACAGCTAGATTTGTCCTGTGAATTATAAAAGAGATTGGATTTACAAAACAATCAGATATTGATTTATCTGGTATCAGTAATCTGATATTGTTACTGTGTTGACAATGGCGACAGAATGGATTAGTAATAGGCCTATAAATATATCGATATTAAAGTGTCTTTTTACGACCATCATTAGTGACAGAAAAAAATAACCGGAATAAAATGGTGCAGAGCACGCGGACGAATGAATTTGCACGCTAGGCTAGGTGTATCACTGGGTACGAATTATGTTCTTTAGATTTTGGTCTTCATCTGTCAAGCCTTTTTTACTTTTAGTTAAATTTGAACTGCTCTTAGCTGTTTAATCCTGTGAACAACAGTGGCTAGTTAAGTTAGGCGCTGGTTCACTAAACAGGTTCGATCCTCGAGATTTTCTAGCACCCCTCCGCCCTCCCCCTTGTCAGTGGCGGAGGACGCAAGGACTGGTAAGTAAAAAACTCTATTCCTAATGGCAGTACGATAAAGATCCCCCCCCCCCCAGGCAGTTGAAAACAGAAATAAGAGTAGGCCGTAGCAATTTTATGGATAACCTATAATTTTATGGATAGCCTATATTTTTTGTGGTTATGAATCGTTTATGGGTTTCTTTCAATCGTGGTGTTAAATTTCCGTTTTCCATTAGCATTCTGTTGTTATTAACATCGAACTGTTAGGATTGGCTGTAAAATGAAAATGTATTGTGATCAATCGTGAAGCTTCCTGACTGACTGACACGTGTTATGATAAAGGTAAATCTTTGTGTAAATCTTTGATATGAAACCAATAATTTCAAACTTTGTAACCTTGTGATGAATACATATTGTTTAACATAAGAGTTCATGATCTAGTGAAAAGAGAGGACGCTTAATGATTGATCTGTGGGACTGGATGAAACCACGTGTCAGATTAGTAACTATGTTAACAGATATAGAACGTGTTTGATCCAAAGCACCACGACTCTATGTAATTATATAGTTTATTACATACATATACTAATTATTTATAACCAAGAAAGTATTCCCACTGTCCCTTGGTAGTAAAATTCCACCCATTCCAATATTATCACCGCCTAGATTTTAATAACGAAATAAATCGGCAACTCATTTTACCGTTCGGTAAATTTATGGCCTCCATCATGGGTTATAGAGTTAGGTAACAAGAACCTAACCCTTACCCTAGCGAAACATAGGTTAACCACGCACACGAAAGCTAAAAATCCAGGGGCAGTAGAGATAACTGCACAATTTCTTTTTTATTATGAATAACCAGGCCTAAATCATAGGCCCTACGCATCATACCATGGAGAGGGGGTCTATAGGTTTCTGCCTGTTCCCCAATCCAGTTTCTTTGAATAAATATTGTTTAGAAAGAAAATACCGTAATTGGCCCTTTATATGATGGAGGTCATAAATTTCCCGAACGGTAAAACGGGTTGCCGTTTACCTCCTTATAGGCCGATTCGTTATTTTTATCCCCTTCTAGGCGTTAATAAGATTAGAATCAAATTTTCGTTGGACTTAATGCTTTTTGAGATACAGAGAGAGAGAGAGAGGGAGAGGGAGAGAGAGAGAGAGAGATGCTATAAGTAGACGAACTACGGGTACCGAGATGGCGACATTTAATAATGGTGATCTGCCTCCATGGTAGCTTTGGTCACAATGACGACTCTTAGCCCAATGTCACCATGTCCTGTATATTCGTCTAGATATCGTAATAGAATGTGGTTCTGGGTAATAGAGATTAGACAACTAAAAACTACAAGTATGATCTATAGAACACACATATTAATCATTCATAAGCATCTGTATTAACAACAACAGTGTACTCAAACGTAATGCTAACAGGTTTCATCAAGAAACATAAACTTGTAAATAATTGAATGGCTATAGAACAAGTGGAAATAAAATCCATCTGCCCAATACAATGATTAATCAACAAATATAAGTACGGGCGTACAAATTGACCAGCAAGCGAGCAATCTAGGACAACAAGACGAGTATAGCGATTTACGTTCCAGGGCCCTTATTCACGAAAACTTAAACTAAGTTACAACCGAAATTTTAAGAAATACTGCAACTTCATTGGATATAAGCAAATTGATTTTACTGGTCAGCCAATCGAATTGCAGTATTTCTTAAAATTTCGATTGTATCTTAGTTTAAATTTTCGTGAATAAGGGCCCAGGTCCAAAAAAACAAAACAATAACAAATAACAGGAACGAGTTTGGTCCAAAATATGAGGGTTTTTTTTAAATTTTTTTCCAAAAAAAATAAAGATAGCAATAGATGTTCTCCAAATCAGACAATTTTTGGGATTCGGTGATTTCCACAATAGTCAAATAGCAATCGTTTGGAATTAAATCTTTCAGGGTAGTTGGAAACCGTGAGTCGACAATTTGCTGTAGTTAAAAAACAAAAAGTTGCCTACCTGTCTGACTAGGTGACCTTCTGTAATAAGATAATTCTTTTGCAGATCTCTTATCCAGTGAGAAGAAAAGACGAGTAAGTCTGGACAATGATGATCAACACTAAATACTTTATCTTCATCATGTGCACCATCAATAACATTTGGTATACATCTATATCCGTCATTCTTTAAAACTTCCATCACTTCATCCATACTGTAATAAAAAAAAAAACCAAACCAACAAATGAATATGGCGCCTATTATACCGAGTGCTAATGACAATGATGCTTGAGCAGCTAATGGTTTGTTTCTGATTCTTGTGCTGGAAGAATAAAATTATGCTATAATTATGAGTCCTACGATATACCGTTGTTACTGATAATGGTGTTCGGGATTCTGTGGATGCTTAGGGCGTTGTCCGCGATATATAACGCTGCTTGTGATGCTGATGAGACGTCTGGTGCTCACAATGCCACAAATGCTTAAATTATGACCAACGCTTCCTGCGATGCTTATACCGATGCTTCAGATTCCCACAATGCTACTGATGCTGACCAAGACGCTGGTGCTGACTATGGTGTTGCTATGCTTATTGTGATGGGATGTGGGGCAGATGGCCGAATTGTTAGCACGTGCGCGCTGTATCATAATGTCTGTCATTGAGTCAACTGGCGTGGTTTCGATTCCCCGGCTGTACGTGACAAGGAGTAGGTTTTCTCCAGGTCCTCCGGTTTCCTCCCACTGGTAAATAATCCCTACGCGCAAGCGAATTATTGAAACAAAATTGAACCATATATTAGTCCCGGAATGACCTAGTTTGTGTCGACTGGACGGTAAACCCCCATTTCTCTCGTTAGTTGGGTACCTTGATTTGATTTGGTTCACCCAAAAATATGCTGGCATCTTCTCTTTGACTGCATCATTTTTTCTAACATTGTCTGGCAAAAGGAACTCCAGAGAACGTGCACTGGCTTTTATTCTGTGACGTGCTAAAG
This sequence comes from Patella vulgata, assembly GCF_932274485.2. Taxonomy (NCBI): domain Eukaryota; kingdom Metazoa; phylum Mollusca; class Gastropoda; family Patellidae; genus Patella; species Patella vulgata. Next base: position 39,404,876 of record NC_065886.2, on the reverse strand, counting down.
CGGCATTTAGCTTTGTTTTAGTGTCCATAATTGCTCGTTCTACTTGCTGCACTAACGGATTCTGAATTTCACCAGGATGAGGTGATCTATATTGGAACTTCCTCTCCTGAAACTCACACAGGGTCACCATTACCAGACCCTCGTCTTCCCGTAGCTGGAAAAGAATGATTAACAGAGTACACCGCCTGATGAGCAGACAAACAATAACACTCAAGATGTACATGATGTCGGCTAAACATTTTGGTAGCTGCAACTTATGCTTGTCTTGTGATTCGTGACTAATATTGAGTCGCAGGTGACTGATGAATAAAGTCGCTGGGTTCAGTGAAAATTGGGCTGATGCAATCCAGAAGTAGGACACTGACCTTTCGACTAAAATGCCCAGGTTCTAATCGAGGAGTAGGAAACTGGCCTCACCAGGGTTCGAATCTAGGGGTGGGACGAGAAAAACCTTCGGGGGTATTTAAGTCTGGTTCTATTAGTTGGGATGGGACAAGAAACGAGACCCGCTCGCAAAAGTGCCATTGACATTTAGGAGTTGTGGTAGAGTAACGCTGCTATCTGGGCACTATTCTCCGTCCTACTATTTCACAAGTAACTATACAAAGAAACATAACAGTATGTTACTCTCAGATTGGTCGAAATGTCCATTCCTTTCCGTTAAGGTCGACTCAAGTTATAACTCTATAGAATTAAGAACCACATGATCAACTCACCTCAGGATAGAGATTATAGAAAGAACATTCATCAATTATCTCTTCAAACAAATTCTGATCTACAATACAATATACAATACAATATCTAAGCAATTATTGGAAACTGACATCAGTAACAATATTTCCTACTTTAAAAAGGGCAGCAGAGATACCCCTTGTCACGTACAAGTAGACTCGAAACCACGACATTTGAATCAATGATAGACCTTATGATCTAAAACGTACGCGTTTGACCACCCCCTCCCCCACCCATCCCTAACCCCACAGATATACACCGAAGCTTAGTTTAGAGTATTGAATGAATAGGCTATATTACTGTGGCACGTTATATTTTTAATTGTCTATAAAATCATGTTTTAATGACAGTGTTTGTTTACATTATTTTTACTCTGTCTGCATATAACACATGTACTATCCAATACAACTGTTTATATACAACCAGTAAGTTATATACACTAAATGACATCGCCCACATTGACTTTATCAGTATGCCTACCGGGTAATACAACTACCTTAACGTGAATTTTATATAATTCCACTCCTTGCTTTTGTCATATTTATTTATTTAACAAATGGAAATCATCTCTATCAATACATAAATAATTTAGGCTTTCGATTATTTGCCAACTTGAAGTGACTCTTATGATTGATAAAGTGCGGTTTGTGTTAATGGGACTCTTTTCTCTTTCGAATTAATATGGATGGATGGATGGATTGATGAATTTCAGTAATGCCTTTTTTGGTCGAAAATGAATTTCTATAAGAGCTTTTAGATCAAAGAAATCGGTTATTTCGAAGTTCGATATATAGCAATCTTCTATCTGGTATACACTAATAACATCACACAGCTTATAAAGATTGTGTTATAAATGTGTTTTGTATTACCTGTATCGGATTCGATTTTCTTTAAGCGCTTTTAAAGTTTTCGATCAAGAACTATTTGTAAATAATTCGGTTATTACGAAGTTCGATATACCAATTGAGTATTTCCCAATAACATAACACCGCTCCTAAATTAACAATTCCCATTACAAAAAACGGATATAATATTGATTTTCTAAAAAACTTTTAAATAAAAAAACCTATTTGTAAATAAATCGGTAATTACGAAATTCGACATAGCGATTTAGTGTTTCCTAATAACATCAAGCCGCTCCTAAAATTTAAACTCCCGTTAGATAAATGTAAGCCTGTGTTATATATTTTGTAATAACAGTATCGAATTCGTTTTTAATTTCAGAGCTTTACCTCAGATAATAATAATAATATAGCGCTGGAATTCCAACCAAAACACTGCTCATTGGCGCAAATTACAGCATCATTAAAGTCATTAACAGAATAACTGTCGGAATAGTTCTGTTTTTACGTTCCTTTTAAAAGATTCTATATTGTCACTGTTTTTACACTTTGTGGTAAAGAGTTCCAAACAATGACAGCAGCGGGGGAGATTGCACGATGAGCATGATTTAACTTTCTTCAGGGTACCATAGTAGATTCTTATCACATGATATATTATTGGTAAGGTTACTTAAATTATACAAAATCACAGTGGAGACAGCTGTAAGTTAAAACAGATATTTTAAAAACAACCCTTTGTTTAACTGGAAGCCAGTGTAAATCCCTGAGGACCGGGGTTATGTGTTGACTTTGTTTCGTTCTGGTTATGATTCTCGCTGATTTATTTTGGACAAGTTGGAGTGGATTTAGCACCGAGACAGGAATCTGGTAAAGGAGGGAATTACAATAGTCAAGCTTTACATTAACATTTTGGCTGTTCCTATATTAATGTACCGTCTAATTTTTCCAATGTTATAAAGATGGAAGTTTACAGCACGGCATGTTTTAATTATAAACTTTTTCATGTTTAGCTCCTGATCAAACATTGCCCCAAGGTTGTTCGCCGATTTTGAAAGCGGTATCAATTTCAAAGAACTATTTGGAAATAGATCGGTTATTACGAAGTTCAGTATACCGATTTACTAATTCTAAATACACTACACCACTCCTAAATTTGCAATTTCAATAAAAAAAAACGGAAGTCCGTGTCGTGTAATTTGCAGTGCGTATATGTAGCTTTAAAAACAATGCGGGTTTTATAATAATTAATATTAATACCCCCCCCCCCCCTTCCGTTGTAATAGGGTGTAGTAAGGATTTGTCATTACAGCCTATTTAACAGCTGATTGATCATTATTTAATCGGTATGGTTGATATTAGGAAAAGTAAGTGATTTAAGCTTAAGGCCTATTATATAAGTCATTCAATCTAGTCATACTTATACAAGAATTCTATATGAAAAAAAAAAATGAAAAAAAAAACACTTTTATTTATCTGGTCTCATCACGCGAAATAAAAAAATAAAAAAATAAATAAACATATTTCTAGTAATTTCTCACATAACTCACAAGTTTAACAACAAAATGGCGTATAGTATAATATTAAGAACCGACTGAGTCTAACCCTGATAGAGTTGTGAAGGGTAGGGTTCTGTTTTGTTTTTATCACTCTAGTCTTTCTTTAAAAAACGTAACGAGTACTTAGCTGGTCATGAAATGGCCTAAATAGGCTTATTTTTACTTTTACTGCTATTATTTAGGTGATGTTATGATATAACTGCATATTAGAATAGGGATTTTTGTTGTGGTTTTCAAAAATTCTATACAACCAGGTGAGTTTTAAAAATAAAGTATATTCATTTGTATACGACCTCAGATATGCAAAAACATAAATGACAAATAAACAAACATTTGTTTCCGAGTGTGACACCGACCGTCTTCAAGTTTAGACAACTATATCAAGTTACATCAGAACTTGTGATGAATAGATATAAATATACTTACATTTTAACGTTGAAAACGACAATTCAAATGTGAGACGTTTTTCATTATCATTTTCAAAATCCAACTGTGCTAACTGATTCAAGGCATCGTTGGAATTAGAATTATCTCTCTTTTTGGCAATTAAAACCTCCTCACTTTCATGTTTCAAAGCGTCGTAAATTTTTCCGGCTTTTACATACATTTCATGGGTATAAAAACATTCCTCTTTATGAAAAAACTCCATTCTGTGTTTCAGTTCCGAATCAAAGTCAACGAAGAAACCATTTGTTGTTCGCGATCTTTTCAATATTTTTGTGTTTATATTTTCAGAAGTTAATAATATTCCAGTAGAATGGGATAGGGGCATCGGCGCGTGCCCGTCGCCGCGGTTCTGTATTCTGGCCGCCGAACCATGGTGGCCGATATAAGAACCAGCGCGCGTTAAACCGTTCGATCCTGTTGTCGGTGACATAATGTCAGAATAAATCATTTATTCGTGAAGAAAAAAAAATACACGACAGTTCGATATCGATAGCACACTGACAGCTCACGATCTCAGTCACATCTCCTCGCTGATTGGTGGATTGTGGATAATACACAGCTCTGATTGGTCACGCCTGCTAGCAGACGACAAACAATAATTTGTTTTCTGGACGCTGTGTGTTGATTTTATTCAGTAAGTGGCTTGCAAACAGGTAAATTAATGAGTTCTGGTCGGCGGACAAACAATTCCAGTTGATCGAATCTGTAGGTAAATAAAAACCAGATAATTAACCCATGTCGTGAAATCGACAAGTTCAAATAAAGTTGCTAAAAAAAGTCAATTTATTTCTGAATAGGAACAAAACCATACTCGAAACATGACTTCTTTCTGCATTTGTTCTGTGTTTTTGGAGAAGATATTCTTAGATTCAGTTGTTGATCTGCACATTTTGTTTTCTTCAAAAGAACAAGAACACTAGTAGATTTGTTTGTCTGGAGAAAAATATTCCATTTGTTTATAATGAAACACATTTACAATAATAGTTGTTGATTCTGAGAATAGAAACCGTTCAAAGATTTCGTCTTCTAAAACTCTTTTACACTTGCTAAATTTTAGATTTTGTTTTATTGGGACGCACTGTTCTGCAAAACACCATCAGAATTTTTCATTTGTCAAAAACCTTTAGATTTGTTTATCAGGGTGACTACTTTTAATTTTATCATCTTAGAACTACTTGATCACCTGGGAATACCTTTAGATTTGTCTATCAAGGCGACTACTTAAACTTGTCCACCTTTATACCTTAAATTTGTTCAACCATTGAAAAAGTTTATGTTTATTTAATAACACTTCGATTTTTATCCATCGATAATGTTTCGATTTTTCATTTCTTTGTTTTAGATTTAGGGAATACTTTGAGATTGGTTCCTCATACCGATATAAGGCGATAAATCTTACTCTTCTACGTAAAGTTGCTCAGATGGGACGAAAACCCGAGATCCCGTGTACACATTGGCGTGCACGTAAAAGAACCATTGGCAGTTCGAATTCGATATAAGAGTAGGCCGTAGCGCCGCCTGTCCTGGCAAAATGTCCCGCGTAACACACTGGATGGCGTATGCCCGTTTTTGTTAGCCCAATAGGAGCAGAACAGTAGGACGTTAAACCAACAGCGCCTTAGAAACTGTTTTCTTCAGTATTAACGCGCTGTATAAATGACGATATTATTACGATATTATTATTTCATTTTATGTCTTCGAATCTAATTTATTAGAATTAAGGATTAGCCAGCTTACTGTGCAATAGATGTCGACTTAGGATCAGCTTATGGCTATCCTAGCACTATATTTACGTGTGTATAAAGCGAGAGTATTTAATATAAACACCTAATAAAGTGATTAATTTGAACATAAGTACGTATACAAGTCATGAATACAGACATAAACACCCCATTTAATATACCTTTAATATAGAAATCACCACAATATATTGTATAATGATCTATAAAAATACAGGTGACGAGGTGGTCTCATTAGGAAAGGTGTGATTATGCCTTATCAATACCTCGACAGTCAAGTCTGAATGAAGCAACCCTATTACAATACAAAGCACTGACAAATTGACGCAGAACTTTAGATTTGATTTTTCTGTGTAAGAAGGGTTAAATGGTGACATAAACTTTTCATTTATATTTCAAATTTATTTGAAAGGTTTTTTGTTTTTTGTAGACATTTAATAAATTTAAATTAAAGGCGGTTATTGACATTCCATTTCTTAATAGTATATGTTCCAAAGGGGTGGGTCTTTAGAGAACAAGTCTTATAAATAGAATATGAATACGCCTCGTAATGAAAGTTAATGACGCCATTTTAATAGTATCTATTTCAAATGAGGTTTAACCTTTTAATTTTCTGCAACAACCAAGAGGGGGTTGGGGGGTGTAACGTCCACTCGACACAAACTAGGGCATTTCTAGACTAAAATATGGTTCAGTCTTACTTCAACAATTCGCTTGCACGTAGGGGACTTTAGCAGTGGGAGGAAACCCGATGACCCGGAGAAAACCCACGAGGTTGGTCAGGCGACCCTACGTACAAGCGTGGAATCGAAACCACGCCACCTGACTCAATGACAGACCTTATGATCCAACGCGCTCCGAGAGTAGCCCTCACTCTATTGGGGCGGGGGCATCTCTCCCTTGGGCGCGATTCATTTTTTGAAAATCTGATTCAGTCAGTCAGTGACTGTAGATTGTGAGCGCTATAGTATATTCTGATGTTTCTAGCTTATGCACATATTTAGCATGTGACAATCTTACCAATTCGTCAAAAACGACGAAAATTCAAGACATGAAATAGACCTAAGCTACGTTAGGTCATATTATACACCTTTGATTTTAATTGTCCCTAAACATCTCGACTATTCTTAAATCAACTTCGACTAGACAATACGGTACATGGATACAGCACCGACAATCCCAACACAATACAGAACAAACAGTACATGAATGAAGCACGCACAATCTCAACACAGCATAGAATAAAGAGTGTGTCAATACAGTACAGACAATCTCAGCATAGAACAAACAGTACATGAATGAAGCACGTACAATCTCAACACAGCATAGAATAAACAGTGTGTCAATACAGACAATCTCAGCATAGAACAAACAGTTACATGAATGAAGCACGTACAATCACAACACAACATAGAATAAAGAGTGTGTCAATACAGTACAGACAATCTCAGCATAGAACAAACAGTACATGAATGAAGCACGTACAATCTCAACACAACATAGAATAAAGAGGACATAAGTACAAACAGAAAATCTTAATATAACATAAAACAAATATTGCATAAATACAACCTTAACATAACACAGAACAAACAGTGCAGACAGCCCAACATATGAAAACGAATCATATTAATTAGCTGATCATTCTTTATAGATCAAACAGAAGGAATGTCGGACCAGTAATATTATATGAATAGAAAATACAGACGAACCGCCCAACAACAAACACAACATAAGAAAGAAGAATATTACATTTACAATATACCATGCCATGGTTAACGGTAAAACAGTATCTGATCACTGTAGAATATATAATTAATGAATTAACTATTGACATTCTCAACATGATTATACGCTTCTAATAATAACGTGTCAGATTCTGCTATCTTACTCATTATCAGTATTACTTTCTTAACTTTACAACCTACCATCTCCCTTTACTTTGTTTTTAAAAATGTGGAAACTGATAAGGGGGTTCGGGTGGGGATTGGGATTTACATTAATGCACCTGATTCTCTCTCAATTGATTTGAAACTTGATTCATAACTTAATCGAGAAAGGATGGTAATAGACCCCACCCCCCTCCGTCTCTCTCTCTCTCTTTCTCTCTCTCTCCCTCCATGGCATTTTTAAAAGAAAGGAAGCGGTTACTTACATCAGATCTTCCGGTTGATTTGACAGAATCTCTGTAGACTTCCAGGAATAATAAAGTCAACAAACAATAGCAGGATAATTATATAACATTATACTGTTTATACCTCTACACGAGACAGCAGGAAGCTTCTCATCTTAGATCATTATCGATCTCATAAATCAATCATTAGATTATCGACTGATGGAAACACTGATCGATATAGTGATTTAAAGATGACTTGTATGGCTCTTCACGTATACGTTAATCTAGGCTACTATAAAATTGTCCATTGACTACAGCCAGTGTCCAATTTCATTCGAATTTTCCAGTTTTGTAATAGTTCAACAGCTTTGTTTCAAGGATCCCTCGTATAATAACTAGTCCAATAATTATGGCATGACACAGAAGAGTAAAATACTACTTGACTAAATGTAAATTAAACAGGACAGGGCGTTTCACCTCTATATTCCCATATTTTACCTATTATAATAATGTCCTTATTGTTCTCGAGCATACCGGTAAAGGTTGAACAACACAATCAGTTCGACATTTTCTTTAAGATTAATTTGATTTCTTCAGTTAAAAACAATCAGCCGTAAAGCGCAGTGAGAAGTCGTGATTAATTGACCCTGGGTTCATTCACATGATTTGATATACGATGACCGTGTGTTTGTTTTTTGGGTTTATAGTTAGTTGTCGTTCCTTATGGCATACTACAGTCCGATAAAAAGCCCCATGTCTAGATAATAAAATACAGATTCAACATTAAATAATGTTACACCAAGAAATCCACCAGTCTTATCTAACAAATATAAAACAAACTGCACAGATAAAGACCCCCTAAAATGGGCTTATATATAAATATTTACAAATTACTTAACTTAAACCACATTCACTCCACCGGTCTTCAAAACGACCTTCCGTCATATAGAATTGTTTATTCATCTCACCATGAACTAGAGAGCCATTATATTATTAATGTATGCAATGAAATAAAAGGGTAAGAGAACAGACCCTTGTAGTAAACCATAGTTTTGATCATAAAATTATTACCACTACACCAGATAATACTTGAGCGGGCCTTGTTGTGTCGATAGAAATGACTAGAAAACTAGTTAACATTAAAAATGAAATTAATAGAGTGATAATAATATATAGTATACCAAACAATAACATAAAGATCTTGAGTAGTTTATATAGATATAGTATATTATTACAAGTGAAAAGTTCATATAGTCTATCAATAGACACGCCTGATCATACATACTACACCAAAACATCTTATACTAGTCCCCACTCGTACATACAATTAAACTTGACTTCAGTTATTCAATATTATAAAATAACAATGTTGGAGTAGATGTAATGTAATAATATTACTCAGTCTACAAAATCTGCTGAAAGTAGATTTCTTTCTTTATTCACTATTAAAAACTTAAGAGGGTTTGTATTTTGAAGCCTGTGTCATTGCAGACTTGTGGTAAGCCCCTGGATCCATTCTCTTAATAATATTTCTTGTTTATTTCTTGCAATGTCCATATAGGTTTGTCTTATCGGTTTTGTTTGCGTGTAGTGGGGTACTCCTGCGCTTACTATTAAAACTATCAGCCATTTCGTGTCGACTTTTTTAAAAACATCTCTTTGAAAGACAGAACAGGTCGCCGCACCCCGACTTAAATATGTTTTGATTAAAAAACAAGTACAGTCGATCCTTAAAAGAATTGACATTCTCCGAGCCAATACAACATAATTCCAATATTTTCTAAGCTCATAATATTCTAAAAAAAATACCCCATCTATACATAAAAACTGCGCGGTCGAGGACACTTGAATTTAAAATTATTTACTGTATAAGATTCCCGGATTAGGTTTTTTAATATAAGTGTGATTTCTTTGATATACTCTGGCGTGAAGTGTTTTAGGGCAGATTTACGATGTATTTAACGCTTTATAGATAAATCATCTTAGAGATAATTTACAATGCGAGTAAAATTCAATATATTTTCCTTATGATCAGTCAGCTATTGAGAGAATATTGAGGAAATGATCTGAATTATGGTTCAATAGATTTATATCACCTACATAAAAAATAAACACAAAGTTATATGGATAACAATTACTATATTTCTATTAAAGCTACGTTTCAACAATGATTCTCTTGTCGTTTTCAAGCACAATACTGATACAGATAGAAGGAATGAGATATATATACTATGTACAATCACAACATTCAATGAAAACATAATTAGGAAAACAGTGACCCTTGTTCTTATAATGAAACCATATAGATTAACAAAAGCATTTAATTGTAATGTACACTAGGTAGAAACCACTTATTAATATAAGGTTATTGCCTTGATGTATTTTAATTACCATAACAATAGATAAAAGGCGAGGCCATTTTATTAACTCTAGTAATTATAATACTAACCGTGAAACTGTATGCTAATATTTATGTGTTTATAGGTTACAGAAAAAATTAATGATTATCTTATTGTTTGTTTTTATAAATTATAAGTACTATAATAATTATGTGCTGCATATAATGTAACAATACATTAAACTAAACTGCTAAACTGAGTAAAAGATACTAAGAATTTATGTGAAAGTAAAGTCTATGTTAATTATTAATTTAGTCTGTTTTAATTAATTCATCATAGGCTCTGGGGATATATAAACCACTGTCTCTGTTAAGTTCTGGTTGATGTCTCTTTATTTGTACTCCCTCCATTAATTTTCTAGTTTTCTTTTGATTGATGTTGATATTAAGGGTATTTACAGCTGACCAGTTCACTCTGTGGCGGGGGTTGTTTTTCAGGTGTTCTGATACAGCTGATTCATTGGTGGTGCCTTTAGACTGGTGCTCTTTGAGACGGATATCTAATGGACGCTTACTTTCACCTATGTAAAATTTCTTGCAGGAGCAGGTAATCTGGTAAACACTTCCCTTTGGTTGTAGAGGTATTGTTGGTCGGCATTTACCATTTGCGCTGAGGATATCTTTTATTGTAGTACCAGTGTAGAAGCTGGTGTCTATTCCCGCTGGCTTAAGGAGCCTCCGGATTTGGTAGGATAGCTTGTTGTGGAATGGTATAGAGATGCGAATTTGTGAATCTTGTTTAGTCTTAGCTAGTTTAGGTTCATTGCTGGTAGCGGTGTTGATGACTTTCTTGACTAACTGTTCAGGATATTGGTTGAGGTTGCAGAATGTATGTTTTATATGTTCTAGTTCTTTATTGAGGAGTTCAGGATTGCAGATTTTCTTGGCTCTGTGGGTGAGGGTTGAAATGATAGCTGCTTTGACTTTGATGGGATGGTTAGATTGATAATGTATGTATTGATCGGTGTGTGTGGGCTTCCGATATACACTTGTTTGGATGGTACCGCCATTTCTATTCACAAGGACATCTAGGAAGGGGATGGTTCCACAGTTTTCTTTCTCCATCGTAAATTTGATTCTAGGGTGCTGGTTGTTTAGGTGTTGTAGAAGGCAGTTAGGGTCATCTTCTTCTTTCAGCATTACAAACGTATCGTCGACCTTTCTATAATAGCATATAGGAGTTATTGGTGAGGACTGTAGAGCTTTTTCTTCCAGGGAGGTCATATAAACTTCGGTTAGTAGTGGAGATAGGGGGCTCCCCATCGGTAGGCCATGTATCTGTTGGTATAAATCATCACCCCATGTGAAGTAGGTGGTGTTGACACAGTCTGTTACTAATTTTATTATACTGTCTGTGGTGAGATGAGTATTTAAAGGTGATTGAAGTTTGTCTAGGCGGTGGCGGAGAACTTCTATAGCTTCAGATCTGGGGACATTTGTGAATAGGTCAACAACATCATATGAAACTATTTTACCTGGGTTTTGTATATTTTTGATTTCGTCACAAAATTCTGATGAGTCACGGATGAAGGATTTAGCGGACTTGCCTAGAGATGATAGGAGTTTTGAGAGGTGTTGGGCTGTGTTGTAGTGGACGGAATCTCGTGAGCAGACTAGTAAGCGAGCTTTAATGGGATCTTTATGAATTTTAATGGTGGCTCTAGCATAAGGTGGACGGGGATGGTTAGGTCGCAGTTGATAAAAAAGATTGTTGTCTATTTGTTTCTTTTCTTTAAGTTCGTTTAGAGTTTTGGTATGTTCTTTACTTATTGTGCTTGTTGGGTCTTTCCTTATTCTGCGATATGTGGTAGTATCGTTCAATAAGTTAGACACTGTTAACTGGTAATCATCTTTATCCATAATGACCGTTGCTTTACCTTTATCTGCTTGGACAATTGTAATGTTTTTATCTTCTTTTAATTCCTTTAAGGCTTCCCTTTCTAGTCTGCTGATGTTGTTAGGTTGTGGAGTGGATTTCGCTATGAGTACGGCTATTTGGTGTCTTATGTAGTCTATCTTCCCACCTGGAGCTAATTGCCGGAGGCCCTTTTCTATATTTACTATGTACTCATCATGATTCCTTGGTTTAGATGTTGGTGCGTACTTTAGACCCCTAGAGAGTAGGTTGATCTGTTCATCTGTGAGTGGACGGTTGCTGAGGTTGACGACGGTTTTGGAGAGGAATTCATCTCTAGCATTGGAGCTAGTTCTGGTAGTGGTCTTCTTGGTCTTCTGGGCTTTAAGTGACTTGTATTTCTTTGTTTGTCTAGTTTTGATTTCATCATCTATTTTTAGGTTGGATTTTGTCTGTATATTTCGGAGGGAACTGTAATCTTCATTTGATATGGTGTCTTGTAATTTTTGACGTTCTATCTCTGATTTTGCAAATATGCGGTGTTTTTCATTTCGGTAATGTTGTATTCTTTCTCGTACTAAACATTTACTAGCCTTAAGTAGAATCCTGTAAGCTGATAATGATTTAACCGGCGAATTCAGGACTAATCCTTTAGGTACTAAGTCACTGTCCCTGCATCTCATTAGAAATGTTAAACTGTTACACACTTTATCTATTGTTATGGTAATTAAAATACATCAAGGCAATAACCTTATATTAATAAGTGGTTTCTACCTAGTGTACATTACAATTAAATGCTTTTGTTAATCTATATGGTTTCATTATAAGAACAAGGGTCACTGTTTTCCTAATTATGTTTTCATTGAATGTTGTGATTGTACATAGTATATATATCTCATTCCTTCTATCTGTATCAGTATTGTGCTTGAAAACGACAAGAGAATCATTGTTGAAACGTAGCTTTAATAGAAATATAGTAATTGTTATCCATATAACTTTGTGTTTATTTTTAATGTGCTCAATTACTAAATGCCATTCAAACAGTACACCTACATAAAAATTATGACAGCAATATTCCTAAATTTATCACCAGTCTTTGTCTGTTACGTGATAATGTTCTTTTGTTGAAAATAATAATATTGCTTTAAAGAAGCGATAAAGAGACTCTCTCTTAAAGTCTTAACTGCAAGTTTTCAGGGTATGGTAAGTTTACACGTTCTACTTCTAGCAATAAAGAAGACAACTTTTCTGGGCCCGTCAAATCCATATAAACTGTTGATGTTTGCAATTGGTGCTTGTGTTTGTCTGCGATATCACCTCGGTGGAAGCAGACGTAAAATACAACTAACTCACACACACGCAATTGGTGCCCAGTCTATAATCCGTCCATAAAACATGACTGGTAAGTGTAGTAATTATTGAGAATATATCTGGTGTCGATGGAACTGGATATAAAAATTGATGTCATCATTTTTGGCGGTCTTCTTTAGCCCGGTTCTGGCGGCGGTTCATGCAGAAAAATAAGACGTTAAATCCCATGTCATTCATTCTTTCATTCATTCATTTTGGTTTCCCCAAATTATACGACCTCCGGCAATTAGGTTTACTTTAAGCGTCCAGTAAAGTGGGCCTTATCAGGAATTTATGGTATGCTACACCAGACAATTAATTATGATATATATTGGTGGATATGGCAATCTCAGCAACCAAAGCTGACACGGACTCTTTCCGTAGAGGAGATAATGTCTTCGTATGTCTTCAATTTCAATAACGCAGATAACCGAACCTTTTGGAATCAGAACGAGTCTTCAATTCGTGTATGCTTCCGATGGATTAAATGCTTAATTCACACCCGTGTTTTGGGGGTATTTTTAATTAGTTAACCGGCCATGAAAGTATAATTGTTTATCAAGTTGACCGACCGGTCTTTTAAGTAAGATTGGTTTCTTAGTTAACCGGTCTTTAAAGCAAGATCTTAGTTTTTTTTGTTTTTTTAGTTAACCGGTCTTTAAATAGAGAACCTCCTACCAGTCTTTTTTGATATCAAAAAATATCAACACAAGTTGATAAAGTAACAAAAAACGAGCCTCTGCCGAGTTTTTTTTTTACTTTATCAACGAGTGTTGATATTTTTTGATATAAAAAAAAGATGAGTATGAGATTTTATTTATCACCCAATCCCTTCTTACATGCACAAATAGATAAATATAATTCTTTGCTGTAGATTTAACTTTTACTGAACATTATGGCGTAGTGATACATCATTTTTGACAGCAATTCAACCATTGCAAAGTCCTTTATATTGACCCAGTGTTTCCATCAAGGTCAATTGAATAACAATAGTTCTTTATTAATTTAAAAAAAGTTACTTTAAATAAGAAATGAACTGTTCTTTGAAAATAAAAAAAAAGTAGTTCCTTTTCAACTGACCAATCAAATTCATGTAAAGCGATAGTACGATTTTTTGTTGTTAATTAACCTATGTTTAAATTAAGATTGTTTTTTCTTGGTTAAACGGTCTCTAAATTAAGGTTTTGTTTTTGTTAACGGGTCTTTAAAGTAAGATTGTTTTCTTAATTCACCAGTCTTTAAAGAAAGATTGTTTTCTTATTTCTTAGTTAACCGGTTTTAAAGTCAGATTTTAGGGGTTTTAGTTATCTGTGTATATTTTACGTCCAGAAATGTGTAGTACTATCGGATTTCCTTGTTGTGTTTGTTTTCTTCGTGATCGTAATATATAACACTACAGGTTAAATAGTGCCTACAACTTTATTGTTAAGCTGGAATGGCTTTGAAGGTTCTTCGTTCTCAATAAATAATAACTGCTCGGAATACCTGGGTGAGCTCTCACCAGTCTCGCACAACACCCTCTTTTAAAACCCCCTAATTTCTGCACGTCTTAGATTGAGCTTGACGTTAATTTCCATCCCAAATATGGAATAAACCTTCCCATTTCCCAAGACCATGGGGGAGAACATTACCTTATTTGGCTACCAACCATAGGTCAATAAACAGACAGAAATTGATGGATATTTTGACAATGGTTAGGATTTTACCAAAATATCACTGGGTTTTTTTTATATAAATATATCATTACGTTCATAAGTACGTGTGATTTGACTCTACAGAAAGAGTGAAGCAACAATTTTTCAAAGACCCAATATTGTCTTAAGGACCAAAGTATTACAGTAGAAGTTAGAGAGTAGCTGTTTCTCTTTTTACCTAAAACTAGTACAACATCACATGTTGTTATTTGTTATGACAACTGTTGATGTGTATAATATAGAATTAGAGAGAATCACCACGGCATGTTGATTAAAGCCACCATAAATATTTGACTATAAATTGGAAGTCAGTAAACACGTTCCTTCATTTAATATTCTATTATCTCGTGTTTCTAAACCTGATACTAAACACGTTCTACTATACTTGATTCCAAATATATACGGAAAAGAAGACATATTAAAGAAAGAATTAATCAAAAACATTCCTTGGATCGACACACAGTTCAGATGAACCAAGCTAGTGACTCGAAAGCGATTGATGAGCCAACCATGCAAATAATCATTTTAACTTTGTGCAAACAAATTTGTTTAGAAAAGGTTTAGCCATTAAAACATTATTATTTTTAAAAACAAATACCTCGAAATATATATTTGTCACCAAAACATGATATCTTTCCAGAAACTCCAAGATTATCTGACAATCGCCACCATTATATAGTTCACTGCCAGTTGCATGATATGAATGGATTTGTCAGATATCAGTGGCAAACTCGGTGGTTGATGAACGGATGGGCCAGATATCATGCATGAAAAGAGGTATTAAAACTTAAAATAACTCGTCACAAACTAGGTCATTCGGGACTAACGTTTGGTACAGTAGGAGGAAACCGGTGGACCTGGGCAAAACCCACGTCGTTGGGCAGGCGACCCCACTCCTTGTCCTTGCCACGTACAACCGGGGAATCGAAACAACGAAACTTGACTCAAGGACAAGCCTTATCAAGTTAGGCGCACGCGTTAGACCACTCGACGATACCAGCCCCCTGTTTATATAGTTGCATATAAAAGCAATGTGCTAAGGTTACACGAGTACATAAATCTCGGATTCCTTGTGTTTGTTCTAGATGCCGATATTATGGAAACCCAAGAATTAATCAGGTGATAGTCTTTAAAATAGGATTATCGTATTTATATTGCTAATGACAATAGTAAAGTCTTTTATAATTCAACAAGTCAAGCTCATGAATAATCATAAATCACAAACTATCGACATTTCTCCATATAATCAATATACTGGGCTTTATGAAATGTCATAGCTGATTTATTTAGATTTATAAAATAATAATAACAGTACTTGGAGGTCAGGTTATATAAAACATTTACAGTGAAATATGTATAATTTTGAGGCAAAAGTCAAACTGGCTTATGACCAGGTTAAAAGATGCGGGCGCCACGGTGGATCAGTAACCATGACTTCCCGGATTAAATATGAGAGAGTCCAGAAAAAAAAAGTTCGGATGGGACGAAAAACAGAATTCCCTCGTAGCACAATGTATGCCCGTTTTGATCAACCCGCTTAGTACAGATAAGTAGTGCGTAAGACCCTATTCAATTTAGTTTAAAAGAGTCATTAGGGCTTTGGAGATTTTCGCCGGAGGTTAATTTGGCAAACTCCCATGGAGATATCTGGGTGACCCTTTCACCGTAATGTTGTTTGATTCAGTGAGATGTGTTATAGTGAATCCACAAATAATGTTTAAAGTATAGTTCCTAAAACTCGCCTATATTGGCTCAGTAGTTTGAGCACTCATCCTCCCAAACCCCTCATATACTGTAAAGTCCCGGTGCCGCCACTGCACACCCAACATAAGAATGGACAAGGATACGACCACACGCTCTGAACACATGATATTGCAGCTCGTTGAGAAACCTAATCAGTAGAAATAAAATACAGGTAATTGATTTTAGATTGAATGTCAAACCATCGAAATAATACAGAGTGGAAGGCGCGCGATCCATCTATTATAAAAGTTGATTATATATTTCATTTATCCATTATTAATAAATCATTTTCTGACATCTTTCATAGATTTAAGTTTACAAATCACTTCACATAGCGGCCACACAGTAAACATGGTCCGGCTTTATGACGTAAACGCTGAAGTGATTTCCTGAAACACTTAATTCAGAACGTCTAATCATTACATGACTGATCAGGACAATATTTTATTGGATTATTAAGAACACGATTCTAAATCAAGTAGAAGCCAACAACATCATTAGGCTAACTGCGTCGCCATTAATTCGTGTGATCACCAGACAATATCTACGTGACAGTTTTCAAATCCAACATACCTGGCACAACTAAACATAATATAATGGCACCAGGATGGCGTAAAAATAGAATAATTCCCTTAACAACACTGAAGCCTCAAAATAATTCCGTGGCGGATACGGGATGAGGGGCGGAGGAGTTCTCTCTTTCAATGGTTATATGTGATTGTGGCGTATGTGGACCCCAACAAAAAGCGCAAATTTACACGTTACATAGAGAAAATATTAAAAAATGCATTTATTTCTGCGCTTTCATTAAGTAAGGGGGTGGGCCATTAGCAGCTCCACCTCGATCCACCCTTGCCAAAATGCCAGAAGATCAAGAACAATGGTCAGCTTCAAATTTAATAAATATAAAGACGTGTGTAAGTGCAGAAAAACCGAACCACGCACAAATAGAAAATAACCAAGACACACAACACACGGACGTAGCAAGCAATAAACAATTAAAACACTATCAAACTCAAATAAATTGGTCTAAAACAACGTGGGTAAGGTGTCATTTTGATCTCGATGTTCGTGAATACAACGATTATCGGCGAAACGATCAGAGAGGGATAAAAAGATGGCGATATGTCTGATGAAATAAATACAAAGCAATGGTAACATTAAATAACCATAACTTCTGTTCGGGTTGATCTATTTGTATAATTTTTGGTTGTACTACGGTGAGTTTGCTGAAAGAAGATTATTCTAATCTGTCAACGCAGATGATTATTTCAGTTATCACTCCTTGTTGTCCAAACAATAACTAAGCTTACAGTTCTTGCTCTCGGGTTGTCAATGAATTGAATGCCTATATAAGGAGTTACAATCTCCGAACATCTACGGAAATACTCAAAGTCTGAAGAAACATGACGCTGATATTTTCTAAAAGCGGAAAATAAATCCCAGGTTTACGTCAAAGGGAGATAATCTGGTCTAAGACACGTCACTGGTTGATGTAATAGTATTAATATTATCTGTTATAATAACAAAACATAATATTAATGTTCATCTCGTATCAGAGAACAAACTGTCCGTCGAAGATTGCTTCACTGACAGCAATTTGATATCTGTGATATCAATACACCAGTAGCCCACATATTCTAAGTATGCCCATTCACCCTAAACATCGCCCTAGTGTGCAACAGAAAAAAAGTAAGCTTATGACAAACTATCCAATTCACAAAATACACCAACAACCGAAATATAAAGCTATCTTGTAATACCGGTAATAAACTCTTCAAATCACAAAAATACCGCACCGCCAACAAATCTATTCGTTAGAGAACTGGACACATAAATACCGTACGTTTGTATCGTCTAATGTGCGTTTTTTTTATTGTTTAGTAAATTTCTGTTCTGTCTAGTCCAGGCAAGACATTTGCTACTCGATATACAGTGTGTTTATTTAAAACAAAACCTGGCACATGTATGGGTAATCAAGCAAGAACTTTAATTTACCGCGGTATAAGCTTATTCTTTCTTTCAAGCTGATGAAATGAAACGTATCAGATTTTGTGACTGACTATTTAAAGCACTCTTCCTGTTTCTGTTGAAACATAAGTCAAAGGTAAATCGGTGAATAATTCGTTCGTAACATCTTCTGGTCACGACAAAACAAAAACTCTGTCTATTAACTTTTACATGGGATTTATTCACTCGGTTTTACTAAATATCCCCTAAACCTAAGCAATCGGGATTTCAAGAACAAACTTCTATATACAAAAAAAAAATTTGAATCCCCAATCTAAATTATAAAAAAAAAGAATTAGAAAAACTTACAAAACCATAAAAATCTGATAATTTCCTTTCAACTTCTGTTCTAGTTTTGTTTAAAATTCAATCTTATCGAGAAGTTATCCATTGAGAATGTTTGATTTATCTGTTTGTCAGACATTGAGATCGTATAACCTCAGTACTTGAACTATTTCATTCTCTGTCCACTTATCGCACACTCACACACAGTCAATAATAAAATAGAAATGTTAAAAGTATCTTTATCTTAAATAATCTAAATACCTTGTCTATTATTTAGCCTACATACTGTCGTAAATATCGTAAATCATTCTTCTTGATTACATAAATATTATCTGTTTCAGAAAGAACTTAATCTCACTTAAGTTCACAAAATGATTTAGGCCTAGGCCTATGGCAAACAATGATTGAAAATCATGTTTATTAAAACAGTTTGATGTTTTATTAGAATCTAAGAATTGTAATAGGTGTTTGTCAGACAACGTAAAAATAACAAAGTGCCACAGTGTCATATTCAAATTTTAGTTTGGGGCATAGAAATAACTCACGTAAAAATAAATCATTAAAACTGAATTAACTTGCCTTGATTTTTTTGGGTTTTTTTCTTCTAGATCCCCATTATTGTTGACGTCATGTTGTTACGACATAACCCAGTGACGTTTTCACTTTTTATGTGACGCATATCCCATTGAACGTTTTTATGGAAAAAGCTTTATATAGGGGCGTGAGGGGGATAGGTGTTTTGGTGGTGGGGTGGGGTGCTTACCGTGCTTAAATATTACTGCACACGGATAATTCGCATCAAAAGGCATATAGATAAATTTAAGATGATTGTAATTTTTGTGATAGCACGTTAGGTTATAGCCCTAGTCTAATTGCTTTAAAGATGGATTCCCGCGTACAAACTGGGTGATTTAATGGTATATATGGACTAAAAACATATTCAAACTAATTCATTTATCATAACTTTGCTTCAAATCCCTCGCAAACATTGTAATTGCGAAGGAATGTCCTGCTATAAAAATTCGATCAAACCAGGTCATGTTTACGTCACGTGACATACCTCTCTTGGAAGTCAGAGGAGAATTCGTTGCATACATAAGACGATGTTGTCTTTAATCGCTTACTATTTATTACACATATCGAATCCTAATTAAATTCTCTGATTATCCACTACCCGCGTCTTTTTCCGTCATTTTTATCTCAGAAAGTGTTGTACGTCTAACTCTTCATAAAGTTTATCAACTTGTACATCAAGCGCTCAATGTTCGCGTGTGACCTTTGACATCACGCGTGCAGAAATTCCTAATCGTTGGGCTGTTGATTAGGGGAACCCTTATATTCTTGTCCTGTATTCGCTCCATGAGTGTTTTTCGGGGAATCCAGAGTTTTTCTAGTAAGATTGGATATATCTACTTTCCATATATACCAAAACTACCATACTTTTATTGGAAATAACCACCCGATAAATACTTTTCTGGGAACCCATCTTTTGTGTTCACACCAGGTCTTTTAGACCTGGGAAACGCGGTGACTCGGTACCAGATTAGGTGGGGTCAATGCTGACTATCTAAAATGTGGTGTCTTGGGATAACTATAGATAGACCTTGTACTGAAATCTTATTTGATGCGATTGTTTGTTTACCTGAATGCCAGAAAATCGACATAGAGTATTGGTGTGTCTTAAATTCTTCTTAACATTAATACATTTATTGCAAATCATTTCTTCTTAGGCTATAGATTTTGAAGTTGGATGGATAAAGTCACAGTTAAATTTAATTATTATATTTTTAACAAAAACTAAATCGCTTGAATTAAAAGGCGCGAGAGTTTTAGTAACCAATTTGAAGGAATAATCCCTGTTTGAATTGCAACAAAGAGCCTACCAAAGTTCACAATGATTAACTGTGTTTTTTTTCATTAAATTCTTTATTTTCGATGACCTGTAAACATACACATAAAGGTGATATACTTGTGATTTAGAGTGTAAAAGATTCGTGAAATATCTCCTTTAATCCGCTTACAATATCGTAATATTGGTCATCGAAATTCGTTTCTTCACAACGGATTATCCGCCCTTTGACCGTATTAACCTCGTTGAAAGGCGGCTTTAGGTGAGGAGTGAATATCGGAAAAGATTATAAAGCCGTTCTATTATTATGGTGGTATATCTTTATCAACTATATTAAAATATATCGAGTATCGCCTGCTCCTTACAAATGTATATCGACCGTTATTGATATATACACCTATATTTAATAGACTACTCGTTATCGTACTTATACAAGGTGTGGTGATACACCTAGCCAAGGACAGCTTTTTATTGATATCAGTTTGTTACAGATTTATCTAAACTATTTAGTACACCACTGATATGGGTGGTCCAAATATTTATATGTTGAGTTCACGCGAGGATCTGTGCGTTTCTGTTATAAATTACGTATCATCTTTAGATTGTTCAGGTGTGATGCCAACTATTCTTAACAGGAGAGTGCGTCAGGTTGTTTTGATGGAACCAAAAAGCTATTTCTCGTGCACTTACAGTGCACCTAAAAAGTCTGTGAACCGTGGAACCGAAAGTTAGAAACGCCACTGTCTGGGCAAAATCCACCTCAGATTGAATCCCCCTCTCTGGCATCAATGCACAGTGAACCGTAGAAAATAAAACATAACTCTTCCAGATATAATATATAGGTTTTTTTCAGCTATCTACTGCTTATTTGTTAATGACTGTGTTGTGTTAACGATGTGCTACAATGGCGTAAACCCCTCGTCCGATTTAATCAACTCGTGTTCATATTTAGAACTTTTATCGTATGTCTAAAAACTGTTGATGTACCTAGACAGGACTGGATAAAATAAGATTAATTTGGTACCATAAATAAATATATGATTTAAAAGGTTGTATATATGTGTGTCATATAAATCTATCTATTTACAATGCTGACCTACAAATTGCACTAGTTTTAGTGTGACGGACAATGGCCAGAATATGCCCCCTTTCAGTGTTGATGCAAGTGCCCCAGTGACACTTTCAGACAGGGGCCCCATGGCTTTATCCGACCCTGTACGTAGGGCTGACTTCTGGGGCCTGTTTCACGAAATTTTAACTAAAGATAAAATCCAAATTTTAGTAGATACTTCAATTTTGATTAGCTAAGCACTAAAATCAATCTAATATTATCCAATCAAATTAATAAAATTTGTATTTTATCTTAGTTAAAATTTCGTGAAACAGGCACCAGTTTGCTAAATTCGAAATATAATTGCACCTGTGGTAAGCACATCACACGTAATCCACATTCTTTCTATAGATAACGCGATTTTACGCTGGAAGTTTATCGAAAACTTCAAAGTATTATTATGTCCTTTTGCCACTACCTACATTGCAAAAGAGGCTTGGTGTATATCTGGCGGGTACACTATTTACCGGAATTCACCGGAATTGTACAATTAATAACAGAGAACTGTAAATCTATAGTCTTTTGACCCGGCAGCAGAGAACGGAATAAATTTGCAAAAGCTGTATCAACAAGCTTGTAAATTATGCAAATTTTATATATGATAATGTTATGGCTTTCCTTTACAAAATAAATAAACAAATAGGATTGGATTATTTTAATCAATATTTGTATAAAACCATATGGACCGTGTATATACGGTCCATGATAAAACTAAATTAACATATTGATGACATGTCAAATAAATGCTGGGAGATACTTCCAACTATTGTACTATATCTAGTTGATAAGAGACAGGTGTTTCCATTAACAAATAAATTATACAAAATAAATAGCAATAAAATAAATCATTTAAATATCTAGAATAATACATCGGTCATTTTGAGACAAACATATTGTTAGTTTTATTCTATCGGCGCTTGGTGCAATGCTAGGGAGGGGAATTAAACCCCGATATCGGAGTTTCCACTTACTTTTCATCGAAGGTTCTTTTGAGTTAGGCGGCATACACATGTCTAAGTATGGGTCACGTTTTAGTCTACGTACAAACATCTTCCACAGAAGGTCTGATTTCGCATTAACGCCGTACATCTTATCCAGACCTTCACGTAGTACACTACATTTGTTTACGTAACTAATTTCGATTGGTTACTGACCCAGTTCGCGACCTCTCTGATTCCTCGATAGAAAAGATCATCGCCAATAGAAAAGATCATCGCCAATACCATGTCTCGCTCTTTCCAACTGAAATGTCTAGCTGTAACAATCCAGTTGCAAAGTTTCAAGGTTCGCTCAATTTCAAAGTGGCTGGAACTTTTTCACTTCAAACTAGGCTTCCAACGCTTGTGTACCTAACCTAAAAGTTTGGGAAATTCAGACTAATCTAGCAATGGCTAGATGTTACAAAAGTCCCATAGTGGTTGCTTCAGGAATATGGCGTACAGACTACTATCTATAGTAGTGAATTATTGTTATCCTTACCGAGCCTTGAACAACGCCATGAACGTAACAATTCAAATCAACTAGAGACTAAAACATTTTGAAAGTAATACTGGAGTTGGAATTTGTGTAAACTCATGAAATCCAAAACGTTTGTCATTCCGAAAGCCAACAAGACAAGGGGAGTTAACTCCACAAAAAGGGAAACAACTTAGTTATTTTTAAATGGCATTTGATTCAATTACTATAGGTTTGAGAATATATTGACAATCAAAATGAATATTTTATGTCTAACTGTCTGACTCAATATACTAAACAAATATAAATACAAAACAAAAACTAATTAAGAAGGGGAGATAACAAAGCTCACGGTTTAAAAAAAAAGAACAATAATGTAAATTGTATAGCCAACAAACTGTTTAAACAAATAAACTGCAGTATAAAAAATCTAGAATATAAAATATTATTATCATTATCAGCTAAATTTATCTAAAAATATATATCAATAAATTAAAACTTCATTTTAAAAGATTATAAATCTATCAGTATCACAAGTTTTTCTAAGGCAATTATCTGTACGCAGAGACAATATAGTTCAAAGCTCAATTCTCAGGCAAAATAAGCAATTTTATAAAATTACAAAATAAAAAAAAAAATACATAAATCTGAGAACAAAAATATCACAGGAATGTAAAATGGCTCATAAACCACAAATTATCAAGACTGATCAAAATTATTATATATAG
Organism: Patella vulgata; assembly: GCF_932274485.2. Taxonomy (NCBI): domain Eukaryota; kingdom Metazoa; phylum Mollusca; class Gastropoda; family Patellidae; genus Patella; species Patella vulgata. The sequence continues at coordinate 39,380,966 of NC_065886.2, read as the reverse complement.
GCTACAAATAATTGAAATATCTGACGTTTAAATACAAATAATTCAAATATAAATTTATTTATTTTACATATAAATACAAATAATTCAAATATAAATCCGTCTTTTTTACATATAAATACAAATAATTCAAGTATAAATTTAATCATTAATTATCGTATATTTAAATACAAATATTTTAAATAGAAATTTAATAATCATATATAGAGTAAATGTTTTACTACTTATATATCATTAAAATTATAAACTTGGCTATAAATGAAGAATGTCTTGAATAATTTCAGCTTTAAGAATTTTATCTATTATCCTTAAATTTAGATATAATATAATGTTAATACCAATTAATAATGTCACGAAGAATATGAATTGTTTGCATAAACTAGAATCAAATAATATTCAGCTTTACACTTTTGGGTAAAACCTAAAATATTAAAGCTATGTTAATCGACAGGCATTTCTTATACAAAGTAAAAATTCAGATTTAAAGCTACAAATAAATAAGAAACTGTTTGATGTAAAGTACAAAGATTAAAGCTTTGTCTCTTATACAAGGCATTTCTTATACAAAGTAAAAATTCAGATTAATAGTTACAAATAAATAAGAAACTGTTTGACGTAAAGTACAAAGATTAAGGCTGTGTCTCTTATTCAAGGCCAAATTTATAGTTACAATAATAACTTGATATACAGTACAAATATTTAGGTCGCAGCCATAGGCGTATACAGGCTTGATGAATGTTAAGGGGGCAGAACTTGAAATACCCGAAAAAATTTTGGGTTACAGATAGCTCGATGAATGTTAGGGGGGGGGGGGCAGAACCTGAAATGCCCCAAAAATTGGGGGTTACAGATTGCGGTGCCGGTCATCTGCAATAGGTAAGGGAGCAGAGCGTACCGTGTAGACCCCCCCCCCCCCCACAGAAGAACAAAAAAAAATTTAATGTCTGCAAATGCATTTTCCTACTATTTCAGTCTGTGAATACAGCAACTTCAAAGTGATCTAATATAGCCTAACTTAGATGGCTGACTTGAATTCCAATTAACCAATCAGTCGTTTAGAGTCCACGGAGGTGGGACCATTGGGAGAAAATTTTGAAAATTTAACTGCCGCAAATGCATTTTCCTGCTATTCCAGCCCGTAAATAAAGCAACTTTAAAATGGTCCCATATAGCTACCTTAGGTGACTTATCTGAATCCCAAATCCCAAACAACCATTCAATTGTCGCGAGGTATGGGGGCCTCGCCCTCTCCAGGAAATTTTAAAAATTTAACTTCCGCAAATGCGTTTTTCTGCTACTTTACCCTGTGAATTAAGCAATCAGTTTGCAATTGAAATCCCACTCTATGCCAACCTGAATTCCAACCATCCAATCAGGCCATTGCAGCTGCATTTCCAAATAATAATCGATGACCAAAAAATGTTGCAAAAAGTAGAGTGGCACCAGACAAGATGTTTTAATTCATAGTCAATTCAGTACAAATTCGTGGCATTCAATTAAAAGAAAAGTAAAATTAGTGTTTTATTAGACTTTGGGCACTTTATTTTGCAAACTAGATGAAATAATAATAATTTTTGTTTTCATATTACCCATCTGCTCGAAAAGTCAGATTGCCCGAAAGTTAGGGTGGCAGCTTCCCCCGCCTCCCTCCCCCCTGGCTCGTACTCCTATGGTTGTGGCTGTTACACAAAATTCAGATTTATAGTCACAAAGTAAGTACTAACAAACAGCTTGATATAAAAAGTACAAAAATTAAAACTGTGTGTCTTATACAAGATAAAGATTTATACAGTAGTTACACATAAGTTTTAAATAGTCTGATATCAAAGATGGGGTTTCTATGAATATAAAGAGGCACTTTAAACAGCTAAATTGTATTTACAAATCAATGTTACAGAAAGCAATCAATTCTTTGCCCAATTATTTATCCTCTGCTTCCTCTTCTTGTTTTAATTTCTCTAATTTTAAAGCTTGTTCTTTCTCTCTGGCCTCTTTTTTAGCTTGAATGACGAGTTCAGCACAAATCTCTAATGGCGCAGGTTCTATCTGACCACTTCCTGTAATTGTATCACAATAAATCATATCATTCAGATATCTACCAATGCAGCATCACATTTACAGAGTCCTTTACATTATTCAAAGTAATATTTTCTATATATTAAATAAATTAGTCTTGACTTGTGTAGAATTGGTAATCAGTGTATAATACAATACAAATGGATTCATGCACATGCCACTTTTATGTGACTGTTTTGTGTGTTCTTAAAGTTAAAATTAACTGATCTGGACAATTTTGGGACAAAATGTTTTTTAATAAAAGAAAAAAAATACTTTTGAGTATGCATATTTATTTTTATTCTTAAATGCTGGGGCTTTATTCCATCAAGGAATAAATGTTATATCGTTCTATATTAGGTATCCTGCATACAAGTGAACTGTATCAGATAGCTACCCTGCATAAAAGTGAACTCTATTAGCTAGCTACCCTGCATAAAAGTGAACTCTATTAGCTACCCTGCATAAAAGTGAACTCTATTAGCTACCCTGTTTAAAAGTGAACTCTATCAGCTAGCTACCCTGCATAAAAGTGAACTCTATTAGCTACCATGCATAAAAGTGAACTCTATTAGCTACCCTGCATTAAAGTGAACCCTATTAGCTACCCTGCATAAAAGTGAACTCTATTAGCTACCCTGCATAAAAGTGAACCCTATTAGCTACCCTGCATAAAAGTGAACTCTATTAGCTACTCTGCATAAAAGTGAATTCTATTAGCTATCCTGCATAAAAGTGAATGCTAAACTACTATGTCAGTTCCTTAGGTGAAGAGTGAGAAATAATATATAGGCCTACCTATTAATTTTTTGGCTTCCTGTCCATCAATAATAGGATTCATCCATGTTGATATTCGTGTATTTTGTAAACCAGTTGCCGTGGGAACATAGATATAATATAACATATCTAATATCTGACGTTTACTGATACCTTTCTCTTTCTTTAATATCTGACCTGTAATATACATTACACATAATTAATATCTGACCTGTAATATACATTACACATAATTAATATCTGACCTGTAATATACATTACATACAACTAATATCTGACCTGTAATATACATTACACACAATTAATATCTGACCTGTAATTCACATTACCCGCATACACAATAGTAAACTTTAATACTAGATCTGTACTGTTTGGCAGCTGCTAAAAAAATGCTGCTTAACTTTCCCACAAGTTAATATTGCAGAGAATGTTTCCAAAAAAGGAAAAAATTATCAGCTGAAAACTGTAGGAGTACGATGGAACCTAACAACACACAGATGGAATTACAACAATTGCCAAAATCAGTCTGTCACAGTACCCAGGAGATAAGGAAGGCTGAGCGAGACAATAAGCTAAGCAATGCCAAGTCAAAATCACCCAAAATCCACAGCAAGGGACAACAAATAAGGAGAGCGAATTGCATAAATGTTTAGCTTCTTTCAAATCAAATTAATTGTAACAGAACATATCATCAATCAAAATCACTGTCACCTACCTGGTTTTCTACAGATTATCTCCCTTGCTTCTTCTATTTCTGCTTGTGAAGGATAAAGATCACACTCTTTAAAAAACTGATCCACATCCCCCATCTCTAATTCTCCTCCAAACGCTCGTCTCTCAAATACACTCTCATATCCTGAAAACACAAATATAACAACCATTCAACATACGCCGTGTGATTTTAGGCACCATTGAATTTTCATGTCTGAAGTGCTCGACCAGATGTGATGTTATGTTCATTGAACTATCTAATGATGTTATTGTGTTTGTGAACATTGTTAAATGAACCATATAATGATGTTATCATGTTCGTGAACATTGTTCATTGAACCATATAATGTTATCATGTTTGTGAACATTGTTCAATGAACCATATGATAATGTTATTGTGTTTGTGAACATTGTTAAATCAACCATATAATGATGTTATCATGTTTGTGAAAATTGTTCAATGAACAATTTAATGATTTTATGTTTGTGAACATTAACCACTGAACAATTTAATTATGTTATAATGTTTGTGAACATTATCCACTGAACAATTTAATTATGTTGTCATGTTTGTAAACATTGTTCAATGAACAATTTAATTATGTTATCATGTTTGTGAACATTGTTCATTGAACAATTTAATGATGTTATATATTGATCATGTCCGTAAACATTGGGAACCCTGGTGACTGTGAGATTGTGACTTGTTATCTAACCTGAAGTCATGGGTTTAATCCGGGTGTTGTTTGAGAAAGTTCCTCAAGATTCTCCAGTCTGGTTTCCCTTTGTCCGCAGTGCAGAACCATTATAGACTGCCCGACAAGAAACAGCATCTAATTGCATGGATAGGATGACAAAATTAAGCCCACTAATGTACTCATTGGTGTGCATGCAAAAGAACAATTCGAAATTGATTTTTCAAGTCTGATTCCCACTTTTCAGTTTGACAAAGAAAGTATGTCTAAGATGATGTATACTTTTAAATAATATTATGACTTACGTTTTCTACTGTCCATGTATGAATTCATCTCACCAATGGAGAATGGTGTTTGATATTTCTCTATACCATGATGTTTCTGTACACGTATCAACATATTTCTATATTCTTTTACCATAACAGGAAACTCAGATCCATACCACATTGCCTACAAACAGAAACGTAAGAGATATTTAATTCTAAACTACAAATAGTCATGCAAAAACATCACAAAATGTAATGATGTAATCTAAAGTAACAATATTGTCCACTGTTTGCCACCCTCTCCCCCATCCCATCCAAATCATAATTGTTAGACAGCTCCCAGTGCTGGATTGAGGCTTTGTTGGCCCTAATGCACAATTTGATAGGTGGCCTGAAAGTACAGATATTTTGGGTTTCACCAATAAAAGGAAGAAAGTTAAAATTAACAACAGAAAATTTTTTACAAAAAAAAATTCAGAACCAATATTTTTTTTGCTGAAAGTACTATAAGATTACCGTAGCTAGATGATAAATGAGTAGATGATGAAGGATGCCATTTATTCACATAAAAGTAAAGGGAAGCATTTTTGTCATCAGCTGATAATTGTCAAAAAGAAATTAACTTTATTTTTTTGTGGCCTGGATTTTTGCCTGGGTCTAAGGCTAGTGGTTAATCTGCTACATCTTTCCTAATCATAATTGTTAGACCCCCCCACCCCTCTCCAGAACCCCCTCCCCTCCAAATAACTAATTGTCATGTATAAGTACAATAAAAAGTCAGAGTAATTTACCTTGCGTTTTAACCGTTCTAATTTGCGTCTGACCAGCCAGCCTCGTACTAATTTCTGCATCATGACAGCTGCAGAATCAAGTTCTAACCTAGTTGCTCCAATATGTTTCGGATGATAAACTCTGAAATAAAACAAACAAACATTGAGGTAGATGTCCCCAGTCTGTACGTTCATACGTCCGCATCCACCAAGGGTCATATTTTAAAAAAGATGTTTCCTCACCTTAATCCCAAAATAAATAGATGATATTCATTAACTTTATTAGCTGAATACTAAAAGGGATCAAAAATTCTGGAAGAGAGTGGGATTTAACTGAGTAGTGATAAGGGATTAAATAGTACCTATTGGGTTTGAGATATTTCTATCGTTTTTGTGTCTTGGAAAGTCTCCTTTATTTTTTTTGTTTTCCTTCTTAGTGAAGCCTGTGTCACCGCAGGCTTATTGACATATGGCTGGCCACATTCACTGATATATTGCTGTTTATTGTTTAAAATGACTGTGTGTATTATGTCAAGTCCGTAGGTTTGTCTTGTGTAATTGTTTATGTGTGGTGTGGTCCTCCTGCACTCACTACTAGAGAGTTTCATGTACCTTTATGGCATGGGTTTCATGTTGGCAGTATATGCCGGTCAAGACTAAGGGCTATGGGAAATGGCTGAAACTAGATCGGACCCATCGGGCATTTTGCACAATGGAAAAAAATAGCATATTTTTCAAACCCAATTTTCAACCATGGCTACCATCGATTTCCTTTATGTAACTATAAACTCTACAGCCTGTAATGAGTAATGCAAACATATAGAAGCCACATGAATTGTAAAACTGTGGATCTTCTTCATTTTACAATTTCTAGGTGCTAAATAAAGAAATGGGGTTTTACATCCTTTCAACATAATCTTAATTTCGAGGCTAATATATGGTTCAATTTTAATTCAAAACCCATGAGATTAAGAAGATATCCCTACTCCTTGTCATGTACATCTGTGGGATTGAAACCACGCCACTGGACACAATGACAGACCTTCTGATCTAAAGTGCATGCATTAGGTCACTCAACCTAAAACATGTTGGTATACTTACTGATATATATCTACATGTGGTCCTATTTCTGATATTCGATTTACAGCAGAAACATAGTTATATGTATTCCTGTAATAAAAACACAACAATTGTTTTTTCAGATAGTTATACACATTCCTAAAATAAAAACACAATAATTGTTATATCTGATAGCTATACACATTCCTGTAATAAAAACACAATAATTGTTTTTTCTGACAGTTAATTAACAGCATTCCTATAATAAAAACAAGACATTTCTTTTACAAAAGGAATGCAACAGACCAGACATTCTGAGCCGTCCTCTTGGATCTTTGAGAAGTACCCGGCTGATGGATACATACATCATGGCCAGCATGATTCCCCAGTGAGAGGATTGAACGGTAAACTTTTCTCTGGGAGCTGAAATTGACCTGAGAAGTCAGAAACAGGCATGACAGGTGATAAAGTTCTTCTTCAACCACACTAGATTTGAACATAAGGTCAGTAGTGTGCTAACATCATGACTACTGTAATAATGTTCAACATTAGACATGATGTCACTAATAAAAGAACTCATTTTATCAACTTAACACAACTTTAAGAAATTTAAGAAATCTCTGAAACAAGTCCTGGACATGGTGTAAAAAGTTTGAAAGAATTTCGATTACATCTATAACTCTCTTTGGAGTTTTAATTTTCAACATCTTTAATATGTACTACATAGTTATGGTGACACCAGCTACTTCAACCATCTGCTACTTATGTCAATACAACTGTTTACAATTAAATAACTTACTCTTTAGCTACTTGTTGTAATTTTTTTTGTCTCTGTCTCTCCTTCTCCATTAAAACTTCCTTATATTGTTTCGCCCATTCTAGATTCCCCACATTTGACTGTCTTTTATAGATAGATGCTTTACGAGCTAGATGACCTCGAAAATGTCTGTAAAATACAGAAGTATAATATAATATAGTACGTGGAGCACAACGGCACCACACACAGACACCCAGAGGACAAACAAATGGACAAGGCACATAACACACAGACATTGGAAGTAATAATGAAAATAGGCTACTATCAAATCAATTCTCGGTATCATCCCGGTTCATATAATTTATCCAGTCCACAAAATCTGTAATAGTTATAAGACAAATTCTTCCAATCACAACCAAATGACATGAATCGTCATTTAAATAGTTTAGCTAATCTAAAATAGTTGATTAAACTGTACAAGGGCAATAAAACTGTCAATATTCTCACCTTTGAATTTCTAAAGCAGCCTTCTGTTGATCTTCTAATTTCTCTCTCTCTTCTTTATTTAACATTTTATAATCACTTGTATCAACATAACCACGATATATTCTACAATAAATATTATATATTATATAATCACTTGTATCAACATAACCACGATATATTCTACAATAAATATTATATATTATATAATCACTTGTATCAACATAACCACGATATATTCTACAATAAATATTATGTATTATATAATCACTTGTATCAACATAACCACGATATATTCTACAATAAATATTATGTATTATATAATCACTTGTATCAACATAACCACGATATATTCTACAATAAATATTATGTATTATATAATCACTTGTATCAACATAACCACGATATATTCTACAATAAATGTTATGTATTATATAATCACTTGTATCAACATAACCACGATATATTCTACAATAAATATTATGTATTATATAATCACTTGTATCAACATAACCACGATATATTCTATAATAAATATTATGTATTATATAATCACTTGTATCAACATAACCACGATATATTCTATAATAAATATTATGTATTATATAATCACTTGTATCAACATAACCACGATATATTCTATAATAAATATTATGTATTATATAACCACTTGTATCAACATAACCATGATATATTCTATAATAAATATTATGTATTATATAATCACTTGTATCAACATAACCACGATATATATTCTAAATAACTATTTCTATAATATTAATGGATTCATAACGAACATGAGATCATCTATTAGATGATTTCCTCACCAAACAGTCTGATCTCCCCAACCTGTCTGATCTCTTCCCCAACCTGTCTCACCTCACCAACCAGTCTGATCTCTCCAACATGTCTGATCTCTTCCCCAACCTGTCTGATCTCTTCCCCAACCAGTCTGATCTCTCCAACCAGTCTGATCTCCCCAACCAGTCTGATCTCTGGAACAAGTCTGATCTTCTTCCCAACTTTCCCAACCAGTCTGATCTCCCCAACCTGTCTGATCTCCTCCCCAACCTGTATTATCTCTCCAACAAGTCTGATCTCCCTAACCAGTCTGATCTCTGGAACAAGTCTGATCTTCTCCCCAACCAGTCTGATCTCCTTCCCAACCAGTTTAAAAACAGACAATACTATTCAGGTTTCCACCAGTTACTAACCCTGTTGTTTAATGTTGAAATATATATACACTAGCAGGATACCCGGCTTTGCTCGGGGGTCATAACTCCGAAACCGGAAGTGGTAGACTAACGCCACCTGGCCTATGTTACTCCACCGTCCGAGCTACCCCTATACCCAAATTTTCAGACTCGGTGCAGACCTAGTGTAGCCGCCATCCCCGAACAGACAGACTTCGCTCGGGGGTCATAACTCCGAAACCGGAAGTGGTAGACTACGCCACCTGGCCTATGTTACTCCCAGGTCCGAGCTACCCCTATACCCCAAATTTCAGACTCGGGGCAGACCTAGTGTAGCCGCCAACCCCGAACAGACCGGCTTTGCTCGGGGGTCATAACTCAGAAACTGGTAGACTAACGCCACCTGGCCTATGTTACTTCCCGGTCCGAGCTACCCCTATACCCCAAATTTCAGACTTGGGGCAGATGTAGCCGCCAACCCCGAACAGACCGGCTTCGCTCGGGGGTCATAACTCAGAAACTGGTAGACTAACGCCACCTGGCCTATGTTACTTCCCGGTCCGAGCTACCCCTATACCCCAAATTTCAGACTCGGGGCAGATGTAGCCGCCAACCCCGAACAGACAGACTTCGCTCGGGGTCATAACTCCGAAACCGGAAGTGGTAGACTAACGCCACCTGGCCTATGTTACTCCCAGGTCCGAGCTACCCCTATACCCCAAATTTCAGACTCGGGGCAGACCTAGTGTAGCCGCCAACCCCGAACAGACAGACAGACAGACAGACAGACAAACGACAGTCGCAAATATATATATATAGATATATTTACCTCTGTATATCAACAGCTGCTGCTGTTTGTTTTAGTAAATTAGCTGCCTGTAATTCCTCATCCTATATAAATAAAAATGTTTAAATATGAATTAATTTTACCATATCTTATAAAAAAAAAATGATTTAAATGAAATATAAAGATGTTGATTTAATTTCATGTGTTGTGAGACAGTTAGCTTTGTAGCAGAGGTAGGAACTTGAGTCAAGCGATTCAGGCTCAAGTCCGACTTAAAGTCGCATAAATGACCCCACTTGAAATATTTATTGCAACTCAAGACTCAACTCGGCAAGACTCACGACTTGAAAGAGTTTAGGACTGGAATCGCGGCGAAGGGGTATAACTCTAACTGACCTTATATACACCAGGGCCTTGTTGGTCGTGCAGTTTGATGTACTGGCGACTTGAACGGACTTCTTGCTTTATGAAGACTTGTGACTCGACTGGGTACTAAAGTCAGCGCTTTAGGACTCGACTCGGACTCAATGTGCAGTGACTTGGGACTCAGCTCTGACTCAAGGTCCCTCAACTTGTTCCCACCTTTGCTTTGTAGAAAGTGGGAAATGGATAGAGAGTCATGGAATTTCGTCTTATCAACACAATACTTTGATTATGTTTCATTCTATGGATACGTGTGCAATTCTAGTTAGAAGGGTTTTTTGTCAAGCAAATCAGTCTGTACATGGGTGGACCACATATTTTGTTTTATCCCATCCAAATGACTAGGCAGAATTTACTTATCACTACCAATGAAAAGCGGGAACCAGGCTAAAAAATCAATGGAGAATGAGAATGAAATGTCAAAATGAAAATTTACGTACTGGATCAGCTATTTTTTGTACTTGTGCAATTGGACGGCCAACTCTGACTAGTGATATAGATGGTGTGCCAGGTTTGCTGGTTGTTCCAGGAGTACTTAACCTTGAACTCTGCCCTGTGACCTTTGGTCTTGCATAATTATCTCCTTCCAGCTGACGTCTAAGAGTTGTGTCAGGTGTTACCATTAACCTAGGTTCACCATTGAATCTAGGTTCACCATCGAACCTAGGTTCACCATCGACCACATCTTTTCCTGGATAATGTTCTGTTGATCCGAATGTAACTTGTCGATCTAGTCCCGATATTGGTCGTCTGACGTCGGTATAATGAGCATACGGCATGGCAGAGTGAGGTTTTAATATAGAGCTAGGGTAATCTATTGGAAGAAAGAAAGAAATTTATCAATATCGTAATTTAACATTATTCTGGTAAATCATTCATCAACAATCAACATTAATTAAAATAATTTAAAAAAACGTTTAAGATTTTACAGTCTGTAGAAAATTGTTGTACATGCAACTAAATCACCAAATACAATCCTATAACAGTTACTACAACCCAGGTATTGTGTAGTTGGCTGATTTAGCAGGAATTTCTGTATTCAAAGGAGCTAACTCACTAATATTTGAGACCTACAAATTGACACAAATGGGCCGCAACATATATAATAATGTAATATGAATGTAAATAAACTGATTTACATTCAATCGTTTCTTTTACTCTAATTTCAAAGTAGTTATGTTCGGCGAAATACGCCAGAAGTCTCAATCGAATGGCAATCTCTAGCGTCTGGTTATTCCACTCTATACCGATAGTATTTATTGCGCATGCTCTCCAGATAAGAATATGGGGTCACCTTTTGACATGACTTGTTGAATATGTCTAACCTGGTTCTTCGAGTCACTTGTTACAAATTGCGCTCAAACACATTATGGTACATGATTCGTGTACCAATCGTAAAATGTTTATTTTGTCTTAAATATTGGATATCAGAAGCCCATCTTTTCCAGGTAAGATCACAGCACCAATGTTGGTTACAACTGATAAATAATTCGTGTTTTCAATGTCGAAGGTTTTGGATGATATTGAGTTAGAGACTTAGCTACTTTAATATTTAGTCTTAACCATTGTATGTAAACCGTTTAAATTCGTTGAATTGTCACGTAGTTTAAAAAGGGTCCATCTAGAATAGATAACGAGTGTCAGGTTTACAACTATTTATTTTGTGTTGAGTCATTACAGAAAACTACACAATACACGATCAGTTGCCGTGAAGATTGGCATAATAAGTGGATTGTTGTAATTAATCGTTTTTGCTGTTGTTTTTCTTGCCAACCATAATCTAGGTTACCAATTTGAATTAAAATAACTGCAGGAAGCATATAATTAAATGTCCATGTATAGGTTTCCAATAATTTTTTAATATAATCCATAAATAGAAGAAGTTGATTATGAACGAAAATATTTACCTCCATGTCCTTGTATTTGATGAACTTGAAGGGTTTCCATTAAATGTCTTTCTTCATTGGTCGAAGCCGGTGCTGTATGTAAACCTTCTCGTAATTCAGTAACTAAACACAAATAAACCAGGATTTATTCAATGGGTAATTAATTAGTAGTTGACCCAAATAGAAGCAAATAAATGGTTGCATCCTGAATTTAAATTAATAAACGGGTGTCGTTTTCTTTCTTGGCCTATCTGTCTTGTTTAGCAAGAGCCAGTCACATCTATCCTTGTAATATCTTGAAGATATTTTCATATATATTGAAACCAAATTTTGCCATCTTCAAAATAAAAAGCAAATCAATATTAGATTACTAACCATGTTCCATAAATCTTCTTGGACTTTTAATTTTCCGAGCATGATCCTCTAACTCTTTCTGATAAACGTGCCTTCCAGGACAACAACGAGGTGTTCGTCCACCAATGGAACTATATGGACTCGGAATGGAAGGTGGTGTTCTAATAGGGGGAGTTTTATGTAGGTTTTCTCGTTGTCTTTGAGCCATTTGCATGAGGTGTATGGCAGAATTGTTTGCTTTTCCAGGTATTCGTCCTGCCGACCTTTCGACCTTTGCAATCGGTGTTTGTGGCAGACATTCGATACTATAACTTTCTTTTATCAAAGTTTTTCGAGAAATGGGTGGCTGTGGTAACCTTTCATGATGAACTTTACCAACATGGTTCCTTGGCATCTGAGCACTTTGAGACCTGAGTAATGGCTGTCGTTTGACTTCCGCTTTGAATGCAAGATCGGGAGAGAATTGCCAGGCATCAGAAACAGTTAAAGGTTGTAAGGGTTGGCTTCGTTTATCTTCTGGAACTGGACCAGCACCTTCTGGTGGTATAGCACAGATTTCAATGTTGTGGTGCCCATCATCTTCTTCATCTACATTCTACAGATAAAAAAAGTTAATATTTTACTCCTTTCTACGATATTGTAATGTATTACAGCCCCATATATCACATTGCAATATAAGATTTTAATTTGATAATCTTTCAAAAAGTCCATAAATACTTGTGAAATTGTTCTCATTGATGGCTGATCTAAAAAAAATCTAACCCTAGATCATCAACTGCTGGATGAGGAATTTAAACTAGGATTAGGGAAAAGGAATGAGAAGCCGTCTTTAGGACAGACAGTTGTCAATTTGAGCGACAGACTTCTCAACCCCCTAGAAATGAACATTCTTGATAAAGGCCTTAAATTCATCCCAACCCCCACAATAACATCCATAGACCCCATCACCCAGGCAACCGATCGCTTCCAAAGAACACTTTCGTTGACTTATTTTTTTTAGGAACAAACCCGGCAGAGGTAAAAAATTATTCACAGCAAAATCCACATGGAAACCACCTAAAAAGTCATTATCACCAGCCATCCTAAAAACTTTCGACGAAATGAATATAGAAATATCATCCATTCAACCACAATCACAAAAACCAAATCTCAACCGAGCAACTAAAACGGCATTAAACATCCTTAAAAAAGACAAAAACATAATAATTAAGAAAAGCGACAAAGGCTCGTGTTGTGTCATAATGAATCGCGCAGACTATATCTCAGAGGCAGAAAAACAATTAAGTAATCCTATACATTACACTAAATTAGACCAACCCATCTTTAAGGACACCGCAACTTTAATAAACAACATCTTATATGAATTGCAGGATAAGGAATACATAACAGCAAAACAATATGATTATCTATCTGCTAAATCTGACTGCCGACAAAGACATCTCTATACACTACCAAAAATACATAAAAATCCAGAAACAGAATGGTTTATACCTAATAAAATACCCAAGGGACGCCCAATAATATCAGACTGTGGCAGCAAATCATACAACGTATCACAATATATAGACCATTTCTTATTACCCCTAGCATGCCAACACCCATCCTACCTTAAAGACACTAACGTTTTCATTCAGAAAATCAAACAGTTAATCCCCGAACACACCATTTTAATATCCATCGACGTACAAAGCATGTACACGAACATTGATAATAACACAGGTATTGAAGCAGTTAGGAAAGCATTTCTTAGGAACCCACAAGCATCCAGGCCGGACGAAGAAATCCTCAAACTACTCGACATTTGTCTGAGGAGGAATGACTTCGCTTTTAACGACCAAGTATACCTTCAGTCTTCCGGAACTGCGATGGGAAAACGATTTGCCCCGAGTTATGCAAATCTCTTCATGGCGGAGTGGGAAAGGGAAGTTCTGCCACTCTGTCCATTAAAACCAGATATCTATGGGCGGTTTTTAGATGACGTTTTCATAGTCTGGACGTACACACTAGACGAATTTTGGACGTTTTTCAACATTCTGAACAATCATCATCCATCTGTCAAATTAACTGCAAATGTAAGCCATAACAGCATAGATTTCCTTGATACTACCATGTTTAAAAGTAGCAACACCAAAATCACAGGCCAATTGGAAACTAAAGTATTTTTCAAAGAAACCGACACACATCAATTATTGTTCAAAAGCTCCTTTCACCCAAAACATACATTCTCTGGCATCATAAAATCTCAGATTCTCCGATATCATAGGATATGTACTCAGAAGACCGACTTTGAGTCAGCATGTACATTGGTATTTAACAAACTAAGGGAAAGGGGATACTCCAAACGCTATCTACGATGTATAAAAAACAACACTCTCGCTGAGCTTGCCGCCAAAGAAACAAATAATATACAATCAGCAGTTAAAACCAAAATTTGTGGCCATCCAAGATGTCAAACATGCAAAATCTTAAACATATGCGACCATTTCCATAACAAAACATCTGGCACAAAATTCCCAATATTAGACCAACTTTCATGCAGTAGTTCAAACATAATTTATCTAATTTCATGCAGAAAATGTGACAAGCAATACGTAGGGGAGACTCAAAATGCACTTAGGGAAAGAATTAACGGTCACCGGTCAGACATAGTCACCAAAAAAGACAAACCTGTCTCAATTCATTTCAACCAACCGAATCATGACATTTCTGATCTTATTGTCACGCCAATAGAAAAGACCAAGAGCGACTTTGAAACTTCAGAAGAAATTAAAACGTTTAGGCTAACAAGAGAAAAATTCTGGATTGACAAATTGAAAACAACAGCCCCCCTAGGTTTGAATATTCATACGGCTAGCGCAATAGCTCCTTTTGTAGTTCCATTTAGCGCAACAGCAGCAAGTGCATCCAAAATCATCAGAAAACACTATACTGATCTCCAAGAAAATCACCCGAAAATATTCACACAGAAACTTATAATTTCATATTTTAAATATAAAAATCTGAACGACATCCTAGTGCACAGTAAATTAGATTAAATAAGACCAGTCTCCACCCTGACCCAAAACAAACCATATATCAAATCCTATCCCTAACCGTTAGTAAATAAAATCAATTAGATATAAGAATCCCTAGCCCTAACCCGGTGATGTGGAACAAACACGATTTTTTAGAAAATCCAATCCGTAGTAGGAAACACACGAATGTGGCTCTCGGGAGAGAGCCTCAAATTTATTTTCTTTTTTCTTCAGAAACAATAATACCAGAATACCAGAAGCACCACCCAAGGAAGGCCATCAGCGCCACCAACACCAATAAACAGTGAAATCGCCTTTGTATATAAATCTAATGTATTGTATGTATTTTTAATAAAACTAGGAAATATCACGAACTAATTTTTCATCATCCTAGGTCAGTGCTTATGTGGAGACTTAACCTCTCCCCCAAATTCTTAAACCTAATCCTAGATCTTACCCTAACCCACAATCCTCCGCAACAATCACATGCCCTAGCCCTGTTTACATCTCATGACCTTGACAAAATCTGCAGGTAGCCGTAATGTTTATATCTGACATTGTTAGTGAAGGACAGAAAGAGGTCATTATAGCTGAAATATGTAGATATTGATGGCTAAGATTTTTGAGGTAAGAATAATGTCGATGTATCCCCATTCCCATTTACAAAAGATCTTTCATCTTTACCATTCACACTTGAAGCAGAAATGACAAGACTATTGAAAGGATGAAAAAGTTGATTTCATTTTTATGTCACAGACTCAAGTCTCATAAAACTGTTAAATCATCACCTGTTCACCAGGTAGACATGAATCTTCTCCAAGATGTTTTAATTCTTCATCCACATCATTAATATCTTGTTCCTCAAACTCTCCTATTGATGAGAAAGCAGCAGGTGATTGACAGATCCTCTCGTCTCTTTCCTGGATATTTACACCTACTCTAGGTTTACTGGGAAAAACAATCAAAAATATTTGTTTTATGAACGATAAGAAGTATTGTCGAAAACATCCTTTCATTGATAAAAACATTATTTAATCTTCGCTTGTAATTCTATATATGTTAAACAGAAATATATTATACATTTCAGATGGCATTTGTTCCTCCTGGTAGGACTTATTCAGATGAAGCGCTATATGGTTGGAGTTGTTCAGATGTCAATTGTCTGAAGTGCTATGGTAGGACTTATTCAGATGGCAACTGTCTGAAGTGCTATGGTTTGAGTTGTTCAGATGTCAATTGTCTGAAGTGCTATGGTTGGAGTTGTTCATATGTCAATTGTCTTATATGCTATGGTGGGAGTAGTTCAGATGGCAATTGTCTATAGTGCTATGGTTGGAGTAGCTCATAGGTCAACTGTCTTAAGTGCTATGGTTGGATGGAAAAAGAAATGGGGTTTAACATTCACTCAACATAAACCATATCATTTTGGGACTGACATATGATCTATTTCTATTTCAATTATTTACAGGGCAGTGTTTAGTGGTGGGTTGAAAACTAGAGATCCTGATGAAAACCCTTGAGGTCATGCAGGCAGTGTACAAACATGGAACCTGATTCTTGAGACATCCAGGATTTCTTCATATTATCATGTTATAAATCTACTTACTGTAATAAACCAACTGGAGCACTGACAGATCTATTACTTTCATTACCTGTAATTATAAAACATTGATTATTACCTGTAATTATACACCCCAATCTGAACACAGAGATCCATCTACTTCATACTTTGAGAATAGATCTCTGCCCTAAATGACCGCCATATCCATAAATTAGTATACTGTTCTGTAATGCGTTTCTAGCCTGTTTAAAATCTGTCATACACACGAAGACTAAATAAAGTTTTTCAATTTTATCAAATGGAAGCAGAATAAATTCTCAAAGTATACTTAGTGTATTTGACTAAAATCGTTGATTTAGGACTTAAAATGTCGGTGAACTAGCTTAGTGTCTGTTCTCAAGCAGAGCTAACTGTAAACAGACAGTTTAAGTTTAGTATGGGGTACACCCATCAATATAGTAAATACCATCATAATACTTTCAATTTTCCTTGGTATTATGATTTATCTGTTCTCAAATACAAATAGCAAGAGCAGAAGAACTGCACCACACATAAACAAACAAACAGAAAAACATATTTTGTTCAGTAAAAACTAGTAAGCACACAAATAAAATAACTACTATTAAACAGGAACTAACCTAAATGCGTTGCCGAGGCTATAAGAGATAAATATTCTTTCTGTTGATTGGTTGATGAAACTCCAGAATAATTCATTCGTCGCATCTTGCGGAAAAATTCCTAAAAAGAAAATCAATTTGTAACAATATTGTTAGGTATCTATACAGAGTTACTGTTCTTGATGTCTGAAAGCCTTAAGAGATAATAAGTGTATATTTACATTTGACAAAAAATGAAATGAAATGGGGTTTAACGTCCTACTTTTCTGCACCAACTGGGCTAATGAAGACAGGCTTATGTCATGCAGTGTGCTAAGAGTAAACTTTATCCGGACCGCAGCGCTATCCCACTTTTACATCAAATTCCAACTGAAAAGGAATTCTTTTACGTGCATCTCAATGTGTTCACTAGGGCTGCAACGACTCACAACTACCTCGATTCGGTTCGATTTTCGATTTTAACCATTCGATTTGATTATTTTCGATTCGATTATCAGCTACAATAGCCAGTAATTTTTCCTGTATATAATACATTAAAAACAATGAAAACACAACACTAAAATTCTCTTGAACACTTTTATTGGTTTGACAGGTTTGTTGTGTTTCCTGTTTTATGGGATATGTCAGTGTAGCATACTCTACAAGTTGCCACATCTTTAGAGTTTTTTCTTACACCAAAATGATCCAAAACTTTAGATTTCAAATGACCAGGTGGTC
The DNA here is from genome assembly GCF_932274485.2 of Patella vulgata. Taxonomy (NCBI): domain Eukaryota; kingdom Metazoa; phylum Mollusca; class Gastropoda; family Patellidae; genus Patella; species Patella vulgata. Next base: position 39,362,844 of record NC_065886.2, on the reverse strand, counting down.
GAGAAAGTCCGTCGTCTGCCATAATTTTACCTTCCAGTCGTGTTTGCTACGGGTAATAATCGTTAAACACGAAAATATCCGAAGATAATGACCGGAATTATCAGCTAATGAGATCGTTTAGAATTTATATAACGATTACCGAAGCTATTGACCTAGATTAACATCCAATGAACATTCGGTACGTCACCAATTTTAAATAAATTAACTTTCGTCAGCATACGGAAATTGTTTTAAAGGGAGGTCACTCTGTTTTAGTTATGTTTTCGAGTGACATTCGTGTCTTGTTAAATAACGTAAATTAAAAGTTACGCAAAAACAAAGTTTTTTTTAAATTTAAGTGGACTTAATTGCTTCAGGTCTTTCATTTTTTTCCATATGGTAAGGTGTACGTTGTTTTTATTTGAAATTTAATTTGCAATTGAACCGAATCGAAATTTGAACGTTGTAGATCGTGGATCGAACCGAGGCGGCTAGTGTCGGTTATCGGTGCACCGAACTGAATCGTTGCAGCTCTAGTGTCCACAGAATCTCGGTTATTCGTACCATTCCAATGACTATACAGCTGTCCTTGTCGGGCCCTACGTCCTGCATCTCTGACAAAGCAAAACCGTGCTGGAAAATCTGAGACCCCAAGGCTAGCTAGACAGCGTCTTTTTCACTGAGACATGGTGACTCCCTTACGTTTTACAGGATCTTCAGTTATTCCGGTTCATTCATCCATTGTCTAAATTAATGTACTTAATTACATAGAAAGAACTACTTACCATGTCAAAATCAAACATGGAACCCTCTCTGTAAAATGAATTTTGAACAATTTAACAAACTGAGAAACATGAGGTAAAATAATGTCAATACAAGGTCAAAGGTCGGAAGAGATTATGGTTTTCAACACCCATCAAAACATACAACATTAGTTTATTTTATGGATCAGTGCAAACACACATTACCAACATAACAAATACAATTTCAATCCTATCACTTCCATAATTAATGAAAATACTGCTAACAGACTTTAATGATAAGACAAGGATACCCCCCGAATCCTGATATTATCATTTACTTCTGTTAAATAATTAGATCAGAATCAGTTCAAAAACTTACTGTGATGCTGAATCCCCAAGTAAATGCTGAATAACCATGATATCATCTAATGCTGATTGGTTGACGCTAGTAGTCATGTGACTAGAAGCCTGCGCTAATACTCTTTCATTCATATCGTTCTCCTGAAATTAAAACATCAACAATTATATGAAAAATAGCAGAGGCTTTCAAACTATAGAAGGGCTGCAATCCACTGGTGGGTCGCAAAGAAAATTTCTGAAATGTGCTTTTTGACACGAAGTTCAGTATATATATATATGGCACCTTAGATATATGTTACACTGTCTTGTCTACATGGCATACACACTGTGCCAATGAACCTGTGGCCTTCATGTCTTAGAGAAAGTGTTATCCATCAAAGGTCAGCGTTCATCAAAAGTTTTAAACAACATCACTAAATAAATTTTGTTAGAAATGGATGTCTGCTATAAAGAAAGGGGGTTGGGTGGCCAAATGGTTAACATGGATCACAAGGAGTGTCATTGAGTCAAGTGGCATGGTTTCAATTCCCAGCTTGTACATGACAAGGAGTAGGGTCGCCTGTCTAACCCCATGGGTTTTCTCTGGGTCATCCGGTTTCCTCCCACTGCTAAAGACCCCTATATGCACAAGTGAATTACTGAAATAAAACTGAACCATGTGTTAGTCCTGAATTGACCTAATATGTGTCGAGTGGACGTTAAACCCCATTTCTCTTTCTCTCTTTGCTATAAAGATCTTGTGCTTTGGTAGTCATCTTCTCATAAAAACTCCAACACAATAATGGAATTTCAGGCCTTGCCCTGGTTCTATTTCCATTCACAGTGTTGGCTGAGAAAGTTCCTCAGTGTGGTTTCCCCTTGTCAGAGGAAAAATAAAAAAAACCTAGTTCTTGTCTACAGTATAGGGAAACGCTGCTCTCCAGGCAAAATTTAAACCCCAATATTGTTTCCTTTCATTTCCCACAAGTTCCTGACTGGAATTACCTTTTCTGTTTTCCATTTCATCTTCATATTAACAGGAGCAGTTTTAGGTCGATGACCTGCGGTTACAGCACCTGCACTACGTGAAGATGCACGGTCACTTTTCTTCACATATGTGTGACCTCCAAATTTATTCTTTGATCTAGAATAACACGAGACTTCTATATTAATTGTACATTTAGCATGTTAATTCCTTCAATAAATATTTCATAAATAATTATGTCAGTTATCCTAAAGATGCCTGATCCCAGTTTCCAATTGGAGAAAGGCTGAAGGTGATTAAACCTGTGGCTTGCATACATGACAGGCCTTATGATCTAAAATATGAATGTTAATAATAATGTGCATTTATAGAGTGAGTAATCCATCCAAGTTGCATGCTCTAAGCGAGGTAATATGTCAATGGCTACTGTGAATAATACATCATGAACATGTCTGAATTTTAGAATTAAACTGAGCTATCGATTTGGAACACTTTAGACTTCTTCGATTTTATCTCCAGCCCAAGAAACCATAAAAGAAATGTGTCTTGTGTTAATGATCTAACATATATGTCTTAAGTTTAGATTTAAACTGAGCAATCGAGTTGGAACACTTAAGACTCGATTATGACTCTAGCCCAAACAACCCAAAAAGTCATCTGTCTTGTGTTAATGTTAGACTATCTCTCCCTTGCCCCTCACCAAAAAAAGTAAATTGTCTTACTTGTATCTAGTAGGATCAGGTGTTATTTTACCTCTCCAATCTATACCAGGTAGTGGAGTGATAGGTAAAGGTGTTGATGATAACTGATTGACAGCTACAGGTGTAACACACGTACCATGTACAGCTGATGATGGTGGTTGACTGTAAAATAATCACAAAAAACATGATCAGTTAAATTATCAATTTTTTTTCAGTCTGATTTTCTATATTGTATTAGTAAGAGCAGGAGGACTGCACCACACATAAACAATTACACAAGATAAACCTATCGACAGGACACACAATATACTCAGAGATTTCATACAATAAATAACAAAATGAAATGAAATATTGAATTCCAACTTCAAAGGGATCTTTTATGTGCACGCTAATGCATACACAGGACCTAGGTTTTTCATCCCATCCGGACGACTAGACAGCTGTCCTTGTCAGGCCCCCCGTCCTGCACCACTGACTAGGGGAAACAATGTCGGAACTTCTATTGAACTTTCTCGACCAAAACCGGTAGCAAACCTGCGACCACCAGGCCATCGTGGCTCCCCAATAAATAACAAACGTAATTATCAGATCAAGAGAATGGATCCAGTGGCCAGATGTAAGTATACACTGCGCTGTATGTATCCATCTTGTTATTTAAAATGTAATATAAATTACTGAAGATCGGAACAAAAATATATGGTGACAAATTTTTAAGTGTAAACATGAAAACCTGGCAACGTTTCGAAGAGTATTCTCTCATAATAAGCTTGATAATGTTGAGAGAATACTCTTTGAAACGTCGCACAAATAAATTAGTAATTGTTATCCTTAAGTAGGTGTAATCGTTTAGTATATTTACTTACATGGGTGTATTGTGTCTCATTGGTTGATTTATCATGGTAAAATTAGCAGGTGATAATGAAGGAGTGGGTGTGGTGGGTAAATCACTTACTGCTGGACGACGGAAACCATGATTTGCTGGCTGAATCAACTGTTAAAATATACAAACATTATATAGACACATCAAGATTTTAAAATCATGAATTAAAATGGGTTTAAACATTCCACTTTTCTGCATGACACAATTATATGGAGAGGTGACAATTCGACGACAGTTCTCTCATTCTTATGAAGCAAAAAATGTTGAAAGATTTATTTCTGGCAACATTTCGATGAGGGTTCTCTTGTCCTTCTGCATGCGCTGGGCTAATAAAGACATGTAATGAGCTATGAGTGTAATTTTGCCCTGACAGTGGCACTACAGCCTACTCTTATTTCTATTTACTAGTGACAGGGGATCTTTAACATACCCTCAGTGGTGTACATGGAACATGTTTTTTTTATCCCATCCGAATAAGTCCTTGTCAAACATATCCTTTACCACAAAGATGGGAAAGTACCTTGGAAAATCCTAAGTATCTTTCTCAGCAAGCATGGTAACAAACCCATGACGTTCTGATTAATGTGCCAGTGCCATAGGCACCAAACCACTGTGGCTTAATAAATGGGGGAGTCGATGGCTATCCAAGAATGCCAGAATATGACATAAATATAAAAACAACCATGGTTACCTTTTCTTTATACTGTTCCATACCATCTGTAACATTATCAATCATAGTAACCAAGGTATCTAATTTTATATCAACTGCTGGAATATCTCTTGGTGATTCCCTACAACACAATTAATACTTTATCACTCAATAACACATTCTACAGTAGATATCGTTTGTGTGATAACTTTCATATTCTACTGAGCGATATCTCCTAAGAGACATTGCTTTACATGAATTTTATTTATACCCAAAGAATTATATTATTTATTTATCTGTGCGTGTAAGAAAGGATTGGGTGATAAATGAAATCTTCTACACGTCTTTTTTAATATCAAAAAATATGAACACTCGTCGATAATGTAAAAAAAACTTGGCAAAGACTCGTTCCTTTTTAAAATTATCGACTTGTGTTGATATTTTTCATATCAAAAAAGACTTGTTGGAGATCCTCTATATAACAGAATATTTTAATACTGATACATACTCTCTATATAACAACAAAATATATTAATACTTATACATAGGCTACTCTCTATATATCAACAAAATATATTAATACTTATACATACGCTATATGTATCAACAAAATATATTAATACTTATACATAGGCTACTCTCTATATAACAACAAATTATATTTAAACTTATACATACTCTCTATACAACAACAAAATATATTCAAACCTATCGGTATACCCAAATTCATTCAAAATGAAAACAAACGCATCATAACAAGGGAGACAATCCCCAAACACAAACCACTTAAAAAAGGAGCATTATTATAAAATAATAAATTTGTCTGACCTGTCAACATTAATAAGATGTCTTCCTAATGGTGTTGCTGGCGTGTGTGTTCGGGTTTTACTGGAAGCTGATCTGGGGACATCAGCCGTTAATTTGGGAACTTTTAACGGATAAAATTTGTCAGCAGTTTCGTAAAAATCTTCTAAAGTTTGACTGGTTAAAACACTTTCTTTTCCTCTTGGTGATTTTGAAGCTAGAAATAAAACCAAAATATCTTTTCACAACATTATTTAACCTTTAAAGTCTCTATAAGTAAACTACAGGTCAAAAAATGGTTCAATTCCATTCAGTCCCAGATCTAGTTGATCAATAAATGTACCGGGTCAATCACATTTTGGGTTCAGTGCAAGATTGTGAATTGATTTGATTGACTGGTGGGGTTTGTAATATGATGGACTTTTGGCTAAAGGTTTCTCACTTAGCCTTATATTAATCTTATATTAGTGGCTTATTGTTGTCTTTAAACGGACTGGCTCAGATTTGTATATTGATTGAAGTTTCAAACTTCTGTTTTAATACAAAAAATGTTCAATATTTATATTCTATTAACTTGTGCTACTCTCAGAATCCACAGAATCACTGTGGTTTTCGCACCGCACTGGACCATAGGCCTATGCTCTTTTTTCTTAATTCTGCTCCATTCACGCCATTGACTTGTCCCAGACCCCCGTAGGGGTGATGATTTTCAGTTTGTCCACATATCTGCTTTAACAGATTTTCATAAAATATATAGCAATGTCTCTATAAATCCTAACCTTTAACTTTTTTCCCATCTTTAGTAAGTTCTCGTATAAGTTGTTTAGTTTGTTGTTCAGGCATCTCAGCCGATTCATGTGCGTTATATCTGATATCTAAACCTGTACCACTTCGACCAACAAAATTCATTTTACCTTAAAAATAAAAATAATTAACAGAGTTTAATATATGATAATGAAGCCAATAAAAAGTGTACAAGGACTATTTTAGAATTTTACGGCAAAATAATCTCAGCTATAACAAGCTATAACAGAGGCGAATTTAACCATAATGGGGGCCAATTCATTCTGTGGCATTAGGGATAATTTCATATTTAAAAAACACTTAGTTTTATTTAATATCACTCTTTGATTGGATGTCCCCCTGAACCTTCGATCCGGTTTCTGCCCCTCTTTGCACATCATTGAGTGTATAACACTTCTTGGTAGCCCTTCTATTTTTGGATTTAGCCATTATTTTCAAACAAATTAAACCAACAATGAAATAATCTTAAAATCATGATTTTAAGGTAAAGTCCTTTAGTTATTAATAACCTATCTCTCTGTAACATAAAAAATCATAAAACAAATTGAAACACATATATTTCTGTAACATATTTTTGGGGGGAACTCCAAAATCTTTGGGCTCGGTTTTTACATTTCCTTAAATAGGGCCCCTGATTCTTCCTAGTACCAGAAAAATATATTCCTATTCTTCTCTTCCACAAAATAAGAATTATGGTGATATAATATACTAAATATTTAAATTTCATAGCTTACCTATAATATCCTGTCCATATGTTCTTTCTTTATTAAAGGCTTGCCATGTCATTAACATATCAGCTCTTGTATTAGGTACTGTGATTGGTCGAAAAACTACACTCTGGTCATTCTTACTACCTATAACAGATTAAACAACTAGCTACATCATACCTGATAATTGTTCACAATGAACTATCACCTGTATTTATGTATATGACATATGCAGATAAATTAAACCAACAGTTGCCATATTGACGGGCAGTTTCGATCCATTTTCCACAAACTCAATCATATTAGGGTGTAACGGTGATAAATTTAAACGTTTTTTAAAATTGAATACAAATTGTTACTTCTAGATGGTCAACAAGCTAAAACTGTGATTTTTCAAACAATTCATGAAACTACGGTCCAATACATGCCAATTTCGAAAAGGAACCAAGATCTTTGGGAGACTGTTATTTCAAATTTCGTCAAAATTCAATAAAAATTGTGACCTGTATAGTGTCCACAAACAAATTGTGAGCGGACGTCCAGACGGACAGGAGAGACCACAATATATGACCACATGAAAATGTGGGGGTATAAAAACTTACTTGTTCAAAGAACACAACTACACAAATAAAATTTGTTTGAAGCTCAGGGGGAGTCATAGTAACCAGTGAAGTCATAATGTTAATATGACGTCATAACTTTGATATAAAGAATAAAGCTAAATATAGATAAATGATGTCACGGTTAAAAACAGGAATAATAGAAAAGGTGTAGATTTAAATTACAGTCAGTTCATTTAAACCAATAGGCTATACAGAATATAATCTGTGGATCCAAAATGATTCTGCAATATTAAGTTTGGCTTTATCGTTCTGAGGAATTTTATCCAGCACAGTGCAAACATAACAATCATGACCAGTCTGGTACTAAAAGGCGTGATAGTCTGACCAACATACTGTTTCTTACAAAACTGACACAACCTACACCTTTATTTGTGAATGAACAACATAACTATTTTAATACAAGATAACACATAAAATATAAAGATCTGAAATGTTTTTTTAAAATACACTTAATTTTCTTGGATATCCCAGATAAAATTCTACTGCAACTAAGATTTCAGATGCATTGATATCCGTTAAAGATAAAGTTTAAATTGTTAGAAATCAATCTTACCTTTTATACTAGTAGTGGTAGAGTTATCTGTTTGTTCTGGTGTAGTTATGTGTGGATTAACCAGACTCGCTATAGAATGAACCATCTTCTGTGGACCTCGACTTAAAGGTTGCTGATAATTACAAAATATATTTCATTTATACAACAATGTCATTTAATCCCAACTTGTGACTTGAACTAGGATATCAGGAAACATGAAGAAAACCAGGGATGGATAAAGGTATTTAGTGCACTGAGCCAAAAATTACACAGAATCCCTGGGGTAAAGAAAACACTTCACCCAGGAACTATTAATTACAATTTTGGAGATTTATATAAAAACAAAAAACACACTTATGGAAAACAACTACATGTACGGCAATACTATATACTGGAAAACACCGGAAAACACCCGGAAAACACCATTTTATACTGAATACCGGAAAACACCGGAAAAACATCCCAAATACCGGAAAACATCCCAAATACCGGAAAACACCCTAAATAGGTAACCCGGAGCCTGGTCCTCTGTGTGCGGTTTTGGACCAAGTGAGCGCCGATGAAGGAAGGTCAAGGTCATTATGATGTTCGTTTTACAAATAGCCCCCCCCCCAAAAAAAAAAAAAATTCCGATTTTTTTTTCTCCAAAATTTTTTTGACGAAAAAAAATTTCTGTCACAAAAAAAAAAAATTCAAATTTTTCCGAAAACATGGTTTTACAAAAAACATTCCGTAGAAAATAATTTTACAGAGAAAAATACTGGAAAAAAATTTAGATTTTTTTTTTGAGAGAAATTTTGGAGAAGAAATTGTTTAAAAAAAATCTGAAAATTTAGTTTTTTTTTTCTCCAAAATTTTTTTGACGAAAAAAATTTTCTGTCACAAAAGAAAAAATTCGAATTTTTCCGAAAAATTGGTTTTAAAAAAAAAACATTCAGTAGAAAATAATTTTACAGAGAAAAATACTGGAAAAAAATTGTTAAAAAAAATCTGAAAAGAAATTTTTCTTTGACCGTAGGCGACCGCTCGCTTGTATGTTAATGAACTTATTTCATCAGCGCTCACCTGGTCCAAAACCACACTCGAGGACGAAACTCCGGGTTACTAAATAGCGACCGGAAAACTTAGAAGAGTAAACTGTGCCCGAGATTTTTTTAGAAAATGCAGGTTTACTTTGAAATAGTGCAAATGATACTTTTCCATCAAAGGATGCAAGTTCTTACACAGTGCAGTATAATTTGTGCAACAGAAGACATCTCGAATATCGATTGTCGGAGAAAACATTTTCTCGGGGACATTTTTTTCCGAATACGCATTCGGTGTAAGTCTTCAGCCACCAGGAAGTGGTTAACATAGTAATGTTTTATTACGATAGTAGTACATAAAACAAATTGGTTGCCAGAGGTTCTCTGGGAGAAATTAGCCTCATCGGCTAGAGTCCTCTATTTCACAAACAAAAACAACAATTGCCTCCTTGAAAATTTATCGAACAACCTTTTTTACAGAAGTCCAGCTTACAACTTCCCGTCAATGTAATAAGATAGAATATGTACTTTTCTCATGGACAATTGGGCGAAAGTTGGAGTTTTCTCAAGGAAAACTGGTCAACAAGTTGGGGAAAAAAGCTTGAAAAGTAATCCAGAAAAAAATCATGTGTGTGGCCCTCGGAATATGATGGAATATGTTGAATATTATTATGATTCAAGTGATTATATTTGATCCTGGAATGAAAGTAAGCTCAGAAACAAGTAGATTTTTAGCCCTTCCAACGAGATGGATAGTTCTTGGAAAGGATAGACACATTTCAGATTACAGCCTGTCCAAGAATTGCGTGGCATCCATTTCGTTTGGTGATTAGGACACATAGCGGTTAAACCTGGAATTTCAAGTCGAACTATTCAGAGATTTATTAACTCGCTTTTGATGATACTTGCCGTTTTATGATGCGATTTTTTTGTTACCTAGGGAGGAGTTGGCCTAGTCGCGCCTTCCACTAATTCGTACCACCCTGATTCCAGCGTTACTAGTAAGAATCAGGAGACCGGCGCAACCGGCATATAATGGGGCCCTTCGAGGGCAGTGTTTAATCTACTGAAACACTGAAATTTACTGAAAACAAAAATTAAAATACAAAATATAATATGGTCAATGATGGAGGTAGACTGATTGCGTCTTTTAAAACATTCAAAACATAATAGGCATTAACAAAATTTTGGAGAAAAAAAAATCGGAAATTTTTTTTTTGGGGGGGGGGGGGGCTATTTGTAAAACGAACATCGTAATGAGCTTGACCTTCCTTCATCGGCACTCACTTGGTCCAAAACCGTACACCGGGTTACCTATTTAGGGTGTTTTCCGGTATTTAGTGTTTTTCCGGTGTTTTCCGGTATTCAGTATAAAATGGTGTTTTCCAGTTGTTTTCCGGTGTTTTCCGGTATATAGTATGGCCCCTACATGTAAGCCTACTAGTGTATTTTAAGGTGACGTTTCAAAGAGTATTCTCTCAACATTATAATGCTAATTTGTTTTTACTCTATCCAGTTACTAAATGCAATTTAAAGAAGACTATATAGTTGTAAATTTTCTTAGAATTATTGTTAATTCCAAGGTAACTGATTCCCTTGTTAAGCTTGATATATACTAGGCCACGATCTTGGCAACCAAAGTCCTCGTCAAGTACAACCATGGAATGAGACCACTGATGCATATATAAAACAAACCAATTGACTCTATCTATGTGGTCACCAAATGTAACATACCTGGAGTTTTCTCCCTTTAAACTGAATTGGTGATGAATAAGCCGTCTGCGCTCTTGGGATGGACATTCTGTTAACATCAATAAACATGTTTTCCTGGTCGCTGTCGCCACATTCGCTATCACGATTTAACACCTCTTCATAGTCAACCTCGGTAGTTAGGTCAAGGTCAATACCACTATGACTATTGCTATTCCCGGCAGACGAAAGATCGTCTATCCCTGTCTGAGAGAAATTATCTGTTCCTGGCTGAGAGAAATTGTCTATTCCCGGCTGAGAGAAATTGTCTATTCCCGGCTGAGAGAAATTGTCTATTCCCGGCTGAGAGAAATTGTCTATTCCCGGCTGAGAGAAATCATCATCACAACTGTTAAGAATCTTTGAAACCTGAAACTAGAAACAAAAAAACATCTATCTGAAACAGAACCTACAAATTAAAATGGTACCGGATAAAATAGATGCTAAAATCAACATGCGAGTCAAGGCATGAGGTTTAATTTCCTGTCAACACATTTTTTTAGTCATTCTGAGACTAACATGTGGTACATTTAATTTGTATGGATGCAAATTTTGACTGGACAAACTCCACCAACTCTTCTTTAAATTTCAACTGCCAAGGGATCTTTTATATGCACAACAAACTGTACACATCAATCCCGGTTCTTACTGGACAGAGATGGCACCTGCAAGGTTGACACAGAAACTGTGTCTAGATGTTTGCATGGGACAAAAACTAAGGTTCTTCGTAGAAAGCATTGGCGTGCATGAAAACAGTTGGCAGAAATGCTGTTGTCCAGGCAAAATTCTCCTACCTTTCATTACACATGTAACCATAGACATAAAAAATAAGATGGTGTTTGTCTAAAATTGACTTGATTATTGTGATGCAGAGACACTAAACCCCATTCTATTCCTAATATATAATATAGTACATATAGCACCTGTAGTCCTATATAGATGTTTGACTGTGAAAGAATGGTGATCAAACCAGAGTAATATATACAATAAAGTATATATAGTGATAGGTACAGGATTATACTATTCTAATATATAACATGGGGATTATCTCATAATAAACATTATTACATACATATTATATACACTATCAGGCCAATTACAATTAATTCAATGATTCTGGTTTTTGTTCATGTCTAATTATATTGGTTCATTGACTAGGGTTTTGATCCTGCAGGGTTGGTAGAGAAAGTTCCTCGGGATTATACAGTCTCGTCTCCCTTTGTCAATGGTGCAGAGCAAAGTGCCTGGTAAGGAAAAGTGCATAGTCATTCGAATGGGATGAAACACGAAGGTCCTGTGTTGACATTGGTAGCATGTTAGGGGGGTTGGATGGCCGAATGGGTAGCGTGCTCGTAGTATCATAAGGTTTGTCATTGAGTCAAATGGTAGGGTCACCTGTCCAACCTCGTGGGGTTTCTCCAGGTCCTCCGGTTTCCTCCCACTGCTAAAGACCCCTACGCACAAACGAATAATTGAAATAAAATTTAACCATATATGTAAGTCTCAAAATGATCTAGCCTGTGTCCAGTGGACATTAAAACCCATCTGTCTGTCTGTCTGTCTGTCTGTGTGTCTCTGTCTCTGTCTCTCTCTGGTAGCATGTTAAATATCTAAATAAGAGTAAGAAGTAATCATGCTACTGTCTGGACAAAATCTTCCTCATACCAAAGTGTGTGCTTGCCGTCATTTTGAAAAAAGTCAAGAATACCCATTAACCCATTCAAATTCCTCACCCTATCCAATAGTTGTACAGCTGTGTTTAGTTCTCCAATACAATTTAACACTAAAGACAAAACCTTTTTTGAAGGATTATTATTTTTTTTGGCCTAAGATCAAGTCAGTGCAGTAAGAGTTATAACACTTATTTAAGGCCAAACCAGATGAATTTTGAGTTTTTCAGAGTCTTGAGAAATAATAGCCACTTGAGTATTGTGAACACTTTTTTGTTTAAAAATTTCAAAACTGTGGAACTAAAAGCTGTTATTTCTAAATTATTGTTTTCTCCCAAGAAATAAGAAGCAACAACTTGAAATTTCAAAACTTTTAAATGTGAAACTAAATGCCTTTGAATAGAGCAAACAGGTTATAAAAAGTACTTATAGTTTTAAATTTTATTTTTCCCCAAGAAATAACACAAATTTTAATAGCTATAACAAAAGAACAAAAGTTCAAATTAGTGTGGCCAATGTGGCTCTGATCTTAGAAGAACAAACAAGTATTTATTGTTTTAAAACTATTTTCTCCCACGGCCATGGTGAATTGTGTTCAACCCCTGCATTGGCTGAGAAAGTTCATCAGGATTATACGACATGGTTCCACCATGTCAGTGGTGTAGGACAGAGGGCCTGGCAAAGGACAATGTATAATCATTGGGATGGGAAGTCCTGTGTACACATTGATGTGTATAAAGTAGGCCGTGGCGCTGTTTTCCAGGCAAAATTTCCCTCATAGCACACTGTGTGGTGTATGCCCGTTTTCATTTCATTACCCCAGTCGAAGTAGAACAGTATAGAATGTCAAACCCCATTTCATCTCTTCCCCCCCCCCCCCACGAAAAAAACGAATTATTTAATAGGTGTTTCAACTGGTGTGGCCTAAGTAGGTATAAACTTGTGTAATAAGAGTGTAAGTATGGGTATGTCAGTTTATAATCCTATTAATACTAGCTATAATATACTGGTATAAACACCATTTAATCAATAAATTAATCCAATAATTAGATCAATACAGATCAATATATCATAATCTATTATACTCTTGTTATTATAACTTTATACGACATACCAAGCAATTAAATCTCAAAGATATTTATTTCATTTGATCTATTATATCACTTATTCATTCAGTCACTTTTAATACTTTGAAAACTAAATATATTATACTTTAACAGTTTGACTATTCGTTCATTTACTTTCATTCATTTATCCATTAACGTCTCTGTTCCTAAACACTTAGTAGCTGATACACTGGGTTCCTTTTTTTATTGAACAGCCCCAAAACATCGTCTAATTAGAACACTGGTTTCAGTAAGTCTGCACTGATAACATATCTTATGTAAACTAATTTAAAAATTTAAATCAAAAAGTGCAATTCGTGAAAAAATGATATTCTATTTTGAAACTTACCAGTAAATTATTACTCGGTAGTTGGGTAATAAGGGAACTGAATTGTTCAAGCCCAGTTTGCCGATCTGGGGCAGTGTTGGCTGGAGACTGCAGCCAATTGGTTTTCTAGTCGTTGAGATGACTGAGGTCCATTCGTGTACACACTGGATTGGATGTAAATTGAAATTTGAAGAAGAGTTGTCAGAAATGCCGTTGTCAGCAAGTCTGGAAATATGGCACCTGTCACAACCCGTCTGGTGCCTCTCATATTGTCTGGGTTTTTTCTTTTATTAGTTTTATAAATACGTATCCGGTACCAAGTTCAAAATACCTAGTTTTGTCTGACAACTATTACTTGTTAATTCTAGGCCTAGCTGTCAAGATTAAATTCTGGTCTCTAACTTATCACACTTGATCATAATCTCAAATTAGCCAAAATATGACTTCTCAGGCAAAATGTACGAATATATAAATAATTAGGCCCCTGGCCAACAAATTAATTCAGTGGTTAATTATGTTTATTTAGTTTAGCTTAGATTTGGTGAAGAAAGGTGATAAATAACTATTGTAGTTTATTGGCAAAGATATTGATTTACAGGTGTGACTATATACAGTCATATAGATTACTACTTATATCATAGTAACTAGAATAATATTATAGTTTTACATAAACACTTCATGATATTATGATGTAAGAGTGATAAAGGTGTGAAATAGTGTTTATTGTCCATTAAACACAAAGTTATTTTGAGTCATAAATCTTTTTTTTATTATTTCAATTCACTTTTTGTTTTAGACATAGAGGAATCAAAATAAAAAAAACACAACATAATTTATATGGAAAATAGTGTAGGCTCTTTTTCCAAATGGAAATGGAAAGCTGCACCGTATTTATGAATGCGATAGGACTGGATTAATGTATGTAAAATTATCACCTCCATAATTGTTCTACTCCCAGCCCAGACATGTCTTTAAATGGTATTTGAAACACGGGTACATGGGGACAGGAATTCCTTTCTGGTACCCCATGTGATTTTTCAAATTTGTCAATTGTTTAGTATGGTCTTACTGTTTTTCAAAGTTTTTGATTTTCTATTCTTCAAATTTGGCGCTAAATCATATACAACCGTGCTAACAAACTCATCAAAATAAAAAAGCATTTAACACAACTATCTTGATCAAACAAAATGGCATGAATAGATAACAATGATAAATCTAGAAATAAATAATTAACACAAGGGATTTAGTAATTGAACATATTAACAACACAAGGTACAATTTTATGGATACACAATTACTGAGTTTATTACTATACAACATTTTGACAAGGAAACTCTCGTCTTTATTAATGAAAACGAGAGTTTCCTCGTCGCATAGTAATAAACTGTGTAATTGTGTATCTATAAAACTGTACCTTGTGTTAATATGCTGAATTACTAAATGCCTATCAAATAATTACCTCATCTTCTGAATCACTATCCGGCGCCGGTGCATGATGTGTAAAAAGCTGATCAGCTTCTGAAAGTTGTGGCATATTAAAATGACCGAGTGACATCAACTTTTTCAAAGCTTCCCGTGCTTCTTGTTTCTGATTCTCTTTTCCAAATCTCTACAGAAGCAAATAAGAGTGAATGAAATAGGGTTTCACTTCCAGTCATTTTGGGACTAACATATTGTATGGTGAAAAAATCAGTGGTAATGGATTTTTTTTATTTTGTCATTGTAACAAGAGAGAGAGAATGGGGGAATGGAGAGAATGGGGAGAGAATGGGGAGCGGAGCCAGGGAATATAAATGCGGAGGGCTTAGGCTTGTTTTATTAATCACTATAGATGTAGGTGGCATACAGAAATGTGAGAATGGAAGACATTTTAAATGTGTAAAAACAGACGAAATTAACTTTTATTAATATTCAAGTTGAGCAGCTTGTACAGTGAAGTTAACAGCGGTAATTTCAAATATTTCTATGCCTCCTCTGTCCCATCCATACACCACTTGATTTATCAGAGATAAAAGAGGACTGCCATGTAACATAAATACTATGAAACACAATTTTCTTAACTTAATTATATGAAAGAATAAAGTTGAATGACTTACAGGCCCACTATGAAGATTATGTTTATTTGCTTTATACCATAAAAATACTTTCTCTACTTCTAACTTCTGTTGTTTACCTTCACATCTATATAAACACAAAACTCATACAAATAAACTTAATGTAATTTTAGATCAAGTCTCTCTAATTACCTTTCATTATTGTGGTCTTATTACAATTACAGTGATAAAAACACTGACAGGCACTAAAGGGGTTGTGTCTGACAAAGCGTCTATTTGTGTTTTACAATGTCTGTGACAGGTGCCATATTATACATTTAATGTGACACTTCGATTAAAGCCAGAGAGAAACAAGGTTTAACATCCACTCAACACAAACTAGGTTATTTCAGGGCTAACATATGGTTCACTTTTATTTCAATAATTTGCTTGAGCATTGGGGTCATAAGCTGTGGGTTGAAACCAGAGGAACTGGAGAAAAAACACTAATTGAAACCATACATCACTTGACTCAATGACAAACCTTATGATCCATGTGCACACATTAAAGAATGTGAGGTTGGAGTGCAGCAAAGAATCGTGATTCGCCTGTTGCGCAAATTCAATGCCCTAAATCATATGTGGGGATGGACCGCGGCGACAAAATTGTGATGGGTGAACATACATATACACACTTATTTATAAAGATAAATCATCTTGTGTTAGATAACAATAAGAGAACACTTGTCAAAACATTGCACCCTATGTATAACTAACCATTTATGTATTCCATATAAATGGTGAGCCATGGTGGCTCAGTGGGTAGGACACTGGTAAGGTAAGGTCCCTAGTTCGATCCTGGTGTTGGCCAAGAGACTTTTATAGCATGGTTTACTTTTGTCAGTTGTGCATTACGGAGGACAATAGACAAGCTGTGTCTCATTCAAGGACACGAGGATTTAACATGAAGCGAGGCTGAAGATTCACTGGTATTAAATTACAGCTTCTAACTAATGTATAAGGACTGTGTAGGGATTAAGTGATGTGGTCCAGGACATGCGGATTCAACACCAACCCAGCTTCAGGGTTCACTGGTACCAAATTACAACTATGGTAGCTTCTTAATGGATATAAAGGGATCAAGTAGGGATTATGTGCGTGGTCAAATGGGTAGCTTCTTAATCTATATTCAGGGATCAAGTACTTACTTATTTAAGACATCACACAACATGGTGGTTATAATTTGGAAGAATTTTGTGTCTTTTTCTGTATTTTCCCTTCAGAAACAAAAAATGTTAATCATTAAATAATAATAAAAAAAAATAATGCAATAAATTGAATATTAAGTAAATTTTAAAACATATTTTTAAGTGATTTTATACATAAAACTATTAATTTAATAGTATTTAATGTGTTTTTTTTAAGATTAAATTCTTTGAAACTCTAATTTTAGAGCATCGAATTTGAGTGACAGACTGTTATCCAGCCGGTCAACTTCAATGCCAGTCAGTCAAGGCTGGCAAATATAACTGAAACAAGACCCCTGGTCTATGTCTATCATATAATATTCCTAAAGCATTAACCATCCCAACACTTAAGCCAGTTTTCCATGTACGCAATGCATGTGCACGAGGGGCCCATGAGCATAAGGGCCCCTTATTCAAATCTATGTTGTGAAATGCTGTCAATAAATAAATACTATACTAAACTAAATTATAAATACTTATTGTGTTACAAATTAAATCACTGATCTTGTTAGAAGTGCCAATACACTATATATATCTACATGTATATACATGTTAATTTTAACGACCATACAGCTTTCTGTTGTTTAAGATGTGCCTGCAGACTCGCAATAATGAAAACATATGCACAATAATTTTATAATCTTAAAATTTGGTAAAACCTTTTTTTATCTAAAATTATCCAACAAAAATTTCTCTTTATATTAGAATTCACGATGAATAACATATTTCAGTCACTTACATCAAGTCCTTTGGTTTGCCAGTTATATGAGCTAATTTTAGGTCTTGTTGATGTTTCTCAATAACTTTAAACAAAGTCTTAAATGCCTGCATTTTCATCAGCTGGAAATAAACAATATAAATTTTTTAGGACCAACACATTGATTGTATATAATCGTTGATGTATGTTCGTGATTGGGTGCTATGTGGTGGCTCAGTGAGTAAGATGTTGTTTCATTAACCGCCTGGAGGTCCTGTGTTCAATACTACAGCTGAACAAGAAAGTTCATTGAGAATTTCCTGCATGATTTCTCCTTGTCAGTGGTGCAAGACGGCGGGTCTAGCAAGGGACAATTTATCATACAAAAAGCTGAGGTCCTGTATAGACATTGATGTGCACTTAAAAGGTCCCTTGGCAGTTAGAATTCGATATATGAGTAGACCGTAGTGCTGCTGTCTGGGCAAAATGTCCCTCGTAGCACACTGTACGACATATATCTGACTTCATTACCCAGGCGGAGTAGAACAGTTGGCCTTTAAACCACATTTCAGTTTGTCTTAATTTTTCAAAAATTTTATTATAGACTGTGCAAGTCTAAATTGTCCATTTTTATTATTTGTTGGTGAATTGTGCATTTTTTCTAAAAATCTCATACTAAAATGTACTTTCTGGGTAAATCTTATTTGAGAAATTTTGAGAATTACAGGATTTTTTTATGAAACAGGCAAGACCAGCACCAAAACCTAATTTTTAAAGAAGGAATGTCCCTTTAATTATGTATTAACAGGTACGTAAGCTGTATAGGATTTGTTAATTGTATTAATATAACAGTCAGTTTGACATGAAGGCCTTGTTGAGGTTATCAATCCAATAAATCTTATATCAATATTGACGCATTAAACACCCACTGTATATTATAGGGAGTGATCTTATACACCAGTTATATGCCATTATTGAAGGCCAAAGTCAATATACTTTCTAACTCCTGCTTGTCAAGTGGTCTTTAATATTTAAAGTGACATTCTCTTGAAGATAAAACATTCAAAACTATCCCACTACAGGTCAATAATATATACTTTTTAATGTTAAGATTAGTCCTATTTCCGGTATCTAATTAAGCATATTGGAACATAAAAAAAAACTTTTGTGACGAATAGACTGTCTTGTACAATTAGATAGAATTATTATTACTTTATTTGTCTAAAACAATAAAAATGGTGTGCAAAACCAATCAACATCGATGTAATGGTCATCGCTTAGTTTAACACTAATTCATTTCTATGTGAAGTTTGGACCATGTATTTCTTTAAAATAAATACACTTTTGATTCTATGTTTACAAAGCCCAGAGCTTTGACCAAATTATCTTTGAAATCACTCTGAAAATGTATCTGATTTGTTTACTATCAATTGTTCACCATACCCATCGAAAAGAAGGGACATGTAGCTTTTCATTGTTTGCCTAGTAATTTGGATAGAATGAAAAATGACTGTACACCACAAATTTTCTTTATACGATAATTATTCATCAAAAATTTTATTTTTATTCTTTTCCCATCCAACACAATAAAATTTCTTTCGATTCAGGCATGCGCCAAAAAATGTTACCTCTTGAGATATTTGTGTCTATTTCAGCCAGACTTGCAAGATTTTTAGGCTCATTTTATCTAAGATGTATTTTTATATATGTGAAGTCTTTGTAAGAAAGAGTTCCGTTTGTAACTTTCTATATGAGTAAATGAAATGAAATGGGGTATAGCATCCTACTTTTCTGCTTCTGCTTCCACTGAGATAATGATGACGGGCATTCGCCATACAGTGTGCTAGGAGGGAAATTTTGCCGGGACAACGGCGCTATAGCCCACTCTTATATCAAATTCCAACTGCCAAAGGATCTTTTACATTTACACAGGACCTTGGTTTTTTGCCCCATCCAAACAACTAGACAGCTGTCCTTGCCAGGTCCTCTGTCCAGCACCACTAACAAAGGGGAAACCCCTATACAGGTAAAGGATTTGAGAGAATTTTTGGGATATAGGATGGGAAGTTAATATAGAAATAAAAAATAGGATAAATAGATCATCTAATTTGAAGTTAGGAAGAAAATGGAACTGTATAAGGTCCATGGTAAGAAGAGATTATAGTTATGATTACTATTTCCTCTTTAATATGTATTTGGATGTGTGCGTGTCTGTTGCGCAAAATTTTTTTTAATGTAAACACAAAGTTTAGGCCATACAAAAAACAGTCTTGTTTTCAGATATCGAATCATAACTCAGAAAAGGCCACATGACTCAATTTAATTTACCAATTCTGTTTTAATAGGGATAAGAGATGTCAAATTTATCTTGACACAAATTCAGGTTTTCATTTTTATAAATGTCTTGCATGTATACCATTGTCACAGGAATAAAATTTCATACCATAAGATGTTTACACACAGGGAACATTGGTCTTGATGTGGAGATTTAATATATATAGTACACTACCTTAGATTTTCGTAAAGATCGAAGTCCCTGTTCTAGTCCATCTGATCCAGACATCTTTTTACGGACAACTGTCGGCATCTTGTCTGACGTGGTTACTTTGATACTTCAGATATTGTTGGTCAAATATTAAAAATCAGGGCAATTACAGCAAAATAACCATTCTGAAATAATTTCACAAATGTTCACTTTTAGATTTAGCTCAACTATTCAAATGGTCATCTGCAAAATAAAAATAAATGTTTGTATTTCAATCATGTGTTGATGTGAAAACAGGATAATATACATTATATACAAAATGTGAAAAATGATACAGTTAAATATCAAATGTGAAAATATGATCAAGCTATAATCAAATGCTATTTCTGCATTTATTTTTTTAAAGATTAAGTTTTAAATTTAATACATTTGTGATTAATATTTTCATGCATGATTTGTAAAAGTGCATTGAGATATAACGCTGCATTGATTTATATTGTTATGTAAATGTTTTGTATGTTGCAATTTAAAAGGGTGTTCAAGGCTAAAAATGTGATATTAATTTATGTATTATGCTATTATAACAAGTGTGCTTGATTTAGTCATAAGCAAAACATGCTAACAGTTATGTAAGTCTTCACAATCCACAGGGACCTTGCATAAAATGATAAATACCACGCTATTAAATAATTAAAAACAACATATATTTTTTTTTAAGTCCCAATGCACCATTTTAAGCAACAGGAATCACTACAATAGCTACAATATTGTGAAAGATAAATCTCTAATAGGTTCAACACTGTTCAGTTTTCACAAAGATATGTTTAACTGAAATTTCACTAATCTATGCCTATGCATTATCTAGTGTTGGTATTTTGATTTTCTTTTCTTAATTATAGGTTCAATAATCAATCTGAGTGTGGATTAAGCTATAAAATATTACCGGTAGATATTTTAGTCATAAATAACAAAGTCACATCGTTACTTTATTTTCTTTTTTCCACCCAAAGTCCTGTTTTGGCACATACTTGTGAGACACTATGGTTTAATATTTTAATTTATAATATATAGGGACCAGCACCAGTGTTTCTATAGAGTAACATTTATCTTAGCAAGAGTTTATTTTTAATTGATCAATTTTGTTCAGGAATAGAGGCTGATCATGCAGTGACCCCAATGTATGCAGCTAAATCTGTAGTTTAACATTTTTCTGCAAGTCAATTGTTTTCTAGATAATTGTAAACTATATTACAATGACTATATATGATATGAAAATGTTCTTTTCATAAAGCCATATATACATGTATATAATAAATTAATATTTATATAGATTTTCTTTTTTGTTATAGTTTGTGCTTATCTTGCCTAATTCGACTACTATGTATATTTGTTAAAGGTAAGTATAAGTAGGATAGACAGTCAATATTGACTGCCAATATTAATCTTATATTGCCCAATCATACGTGTTATAAAGTTGCAACAATATTTCAATATGCATGTCAATATATACCGTTAGAAACATTATCTCTGTCGATCTCACCTTCAAGTTTATACATTAAATTTACCGGTATTTCTCCATTATCACTAACAAATATACATCCCCGTACAAATTGAATGTTTATCACGACGATAATTCCCGATTAACCCATGACCCGTTCATAACATGGGATTAGCGTCCATAACTCCCGGTCGTCACGTCACTTCCTATAATAGACTCGAATAGCAAGCCACTTGCGAAAACTAACGGGTTCTGTAAATGGAATTATCGAAAGGGCTAAAATAAATTCATTTACTTTGTAATTCAGTTTGTGTTTCTTTCACAAAATGAAAATCTAGCTTACAAATTTTAAATCTTATAACACTAAAGCTTTCTCTTCTATTATTAATGTAAAATTTGTTGAGAAAGCAAAGGATGGACATGATAAACAAGTCTAGCCAGTCTGTCGCAAAAAGCTTGACAACCCTTGAGCGTCATCACGTGACTACATTGTACATAAATGGACATAACACTTATACCATAGAAAATCAAACTGAATATTGTGTCTAATAATAATATGCTATATTTTGGGTGTGTTTTTTTTAAATCAAAATTCCCCTATTTCTGATTGTTGCTTTATCTTGTTATTATTTTCTTCCCATTATTCATTCTCTACTTAAACATGCATAATGCAAGAGCTAAATTTGCCTATTGTAGATCTTTCTTTAGGCCTTGAATATTATCTTAATTATTAATTAGACATAAATTAACTTATCAAGACCATAATCAACTCTCAATGCCATCGCTAGCCTGCGATATATAGTGGATTTGAATACATTTGTGATCGATGATTTAACGTAAAAATGGATAATCCAGACTTTGTTTATTATTGCACCAATGGTAGTAATGACAATCCAGGCTTGCCTTAAATTGAATTGCTAATATCTCGGTTCAGAGTGAAGCAATTTGAAGTTGACGTTAAATTTGATTTACAAACAAAAATACAAATATATTGGTGAAATAGTGATTTAATCTTCAAAAACAAGTTAAGACATTTGTTGTAGTGGGTGTGTTTGGTTATTTCCATGGTAACACTGCTATTAATTAAGACATTTTTAGATTATTAACGGATAAAAAATATACTGTACATAATTACACATCTATGTTTTATACCCTTATATAGATATTAAATATAGATATCATTTATTATTATTTGCTTTACATATATACACCAGCTTCTCATAATATACAAACAAATAATAGAACCAGCGACGTCAGCAGATAGCTGGGTGTTGACACCATTGGAGAATACAGAATGGCAGCAAACAAATTTTATCTACATTTAAATCCATTATTAACTAAAGACCCTTGGATGACTCTGAAAGACACAGTCATCTAAGTTTTATTAAAAACACCTTTTAAATCTATGACAAAAGGAAAGTGACTAATAAATCCTTGCCTCTCTACAATTCTGGCACATCTGATTATCATCTACATTCTTGGGTTTCAAATTAACACATATTTCAGGTTGTCCTTATTCTAAAAGACTATAATTCTATATAGACCTTAGACTTTGATACCGAAAATTTGGAGTAACTGGAATGTTGCTAACATCCTCATTCACATATTCCAGAGTGGTTTATTAGAGCTAATCTAAAACTCTGAAACATTGATTATGCCTAATCTGGTATATCGGTATATGAAAATACAAGTAATTTCCCGGAAAGACTAATAGGCCTATATCAGGTTACTAGTTATGATCATTCAGTCTATAATAATCATCACAGCAAATACAGCATGGTTATCTCCTCTATCGTGTGATTATAGAAAACCTGTTATATGGGTAATATCCAGGTTCTGATCACAACCTCAGTTTACGGCATATCATTACTATAAATAGACATGTAACTATCAAACACTGAGTTTGGAGACAGGACACCATTAATTCCTACACTGGTTACCCACAAATCTCTCCCTTTCCCTCCCTTGCGTAGAATCAAAGAAAAGGGTTTAAATCTACATATTCTACCATGTTGGATAAATATTCATGATATTAGGCGAAAGAATAAGAGGTTGTTTATGCCGAAATGTATCTTAAGATTTTCATGCTTTTAAGCAAAAGGTTGCCAAATATTGCTCTATCTGTGGTAGAAAGCATTCAACCACACAAAAATTTGGGAAAAGGTTAGAGCTGCCTAAAGTATTAACATTAGAGTCAATGGGGAAATTAATGGTGTTTAGTAACTCTCAGGAGACACATCAAGGGAGATAATTCATTAATGTCTACAGTGAATACTAATAGTGAAATTAATACAATAAAATAGTACTCATTGACTGCTCATCAAAGATACTTATACAATAACTCAAAACAACTAAACAAAAAATATAAACATACCGATACATACATATATAGATTTATAAAAACATCTATGAAGGCAGATTTATTGGTTTGAACAAGTACAGACTTTCAATTAACACAAACATTTTACTGATTCACTAAAAGTAAATTTTAAAAATATTAACAGTAGTTGATGAATATCTTGCCTATGCTTATCCCAAACATAAACCAATAGTTACTAGGATCAGCTCAATTCACTATGCCATTTGATTCTTCCATCTGTAGTAGTTTTTTGGGTTGTTTTTTTTTTAACAGAAACTGGATTGGAGCGGAAGAGAGAAATAGGGTTTAACGTCGACTCAACACATTTTGGGACTAACATTTTGTTCAATTTTATTTCAATCTTTCATTTGTGCATAGGGGTCTTTAACAGTGGGAGGAAACTGGAAGACCCAGAGAAAACCCACGAGGATGGACAGGCAACCTCCTGTCATGTTCAAGTGGGGAATCGAACAACGCCACTTGACTCAATGATAGACCTTGTGATTTCATGTGCATACATTACACTACAGGACCAACCAACCCTCCCGATTGGAGAACAGACAGAAGCCTATAGACCCCCTCTCCACACCACACACAATACAAAACAGACACATGATACGTCTACACCAATTTAACCGTTTGTTTTTCAGCACCCATTAAGATTTTGCTTCTTGTTTCTTGGTGTAAAAAAATAACAAGAAAAAGTTCTCAATGATTTTTGATCTACAGTTGTAAAGTACCTGATTGGTGTCATGCTGTGATAATGGTTAATGACCATCCGAAAAAGTCAAATGATCAGGCCAGAACCCAGTGCTATATCATACTTTCACTTCAACAATATATTAACAAAAATATGAAATTGTGTGAGTATTGAATTAACAAATCTTGGGCCTGCTCACAGCCATCACCCCGTCTTCATTAGCCCAGTCGGAGCAGAACAGTAGGACATTAAACCCCATTCCATTTCACACCCATCAAACATCAACGTACTGTTTACAGATACAATAATATTATAATTTATAACTAAATATTTCATTAATCTATAACAATATGGCTATAACTTCACTATAGGGTATGTTATACCAAAATAAATAGAGGATATTTGTCGTTTTGTCGTGAATAACATATTTTATTTCATCGAGAAGCAAGAAAACTTATATTTTCACGAATGCGTAGCATGAGTGAAAATATAAACGTTTTCTTGCTTAGAGATGAAATAAAATATGTTATTCACGACAAAACGACAAATGTTCTATTTACTTTATGATTTTACAATTATTTTAGGTAAAAACAGCATGGACTACTTTAGCCAGTGGAATAACACTTTTATTTCACTGATAAAACGCGGTATTCCACTACTGATCATAAAATAAAATAAAATATTTTTGAAAGCAGAAATATGAACAGCTACAGCACTGTCTCTCACCTACAATTTATTCAAAATAACATAAAATTGTATTTTTTTTCCCAGTCTCTGCACCTTTTTAATACATAAATATTTTTTTCTACGAGATTTTTTTTTTAGATCACATGTAATGTTGTCCGTGACATTATTCCATTGATTCATGAAAACAGTTTTAACTCAGTATTTAGCTTGAAATATTAACATTCAGATATATCTGACCATATATTTTGTTATTTTTATATGGCGTCTATTTTACTCATTGAAACTGTTTGAAATAAACAATTCTTTGGTCAATGTTTTATCCAATAATACCATACAGTGTACCGGACATGCCAGATTTCACTCGATTGAGAGTGTTTTATTTACATCCATCCATATATAATTCGATTAGGAGGCCAAGACAGAGGCTTGACATACACAGCAAAATAAATTGACTCAGACCCCCCTTAAAATATGGTGCTATATCAACGTGCGATGATTGTCTGAAAGTGTTACATATAAATGGAGGAAAGTACATGTAATATATACACGATGGAATTGAAATAAAAATAGCTAATATTTGTTCTGTTGTTTCTACGGCACACCAAATGACGCCACTAAATCTTCTTTATGTTGTACTTTTATATCTTTTATACACTTGGCCGCTTTCTCTGTCGCATTTATTATCTGAAATATAAAGCAATACATTTGGTACCAGACATTCAAGTCTACATTTCTATGAGCAAAAGGACTAAAATTACGTCACCTTTTTTTTTTGCCTACGAAGAACGGCACAAATCGCTAATGTTAAAATTTACCTGTGGCAGGTAACATTGACATCCGAGATCATTTCATACTTACATGTATGAAATGGATAAGTTGACATAATTACTTGCATTATTTAAACAATTTATGAAGCTTTTCAGGTGAGCTTTAAGTCGCTGATTACCATTTGCTGGATTTTATGGAATTAGAATCTCTAAAAGGAATATCAGTCGAAAAACGGTTCAGTTCCTTTCCGTGTGTACAAAAATATGATGAATTGAAAACTTCTCAACATCCCAGATTCACTATAGACGATATAAACAGGGTGTCATCAAAATGGCCCAAACCATTATCAAATATTAGAAAATATCACAGGATTCATAATAAATAACAAATATTTAATTGATCTTTTTATCCAAGCTATGGTCATTTTTACTGAAAGTTATGACCGTTTTGACCATATTTTGATTCGTTTTTTACTTTTAGCATGGTACTTACAAGTAGGATGTCTGCTGAGGATACAGGTGGCGCTGACAATACAGTATGTGCTGAAGTGACACCTGGTGGTAGGTTTACGTGATATGCCTGCTGTCTTCCAGAATTAGTTATCACCATATTCAATCGATTACTGGAATATACAAGTCAATAGAAGGTGTGATAAATGGAAAATCATTCCAATATTGACTATGAGTGTGTAGTGTATATAAAATAACCACACTGATGAAAAACTGGCTGGATTTCAGAACACATCTGCCCAAAAAGTAATTACGAGCAGCTGCATTATTTTAGAAAACTCAAACAAATTAGGATGTACTCTTGCTTAACATTACATCTAAATTAACTTTAAAATTCTGGAAGTTTCTTTACTAGATTTTTCTCTTGATATTTTTTCTTGTTTTGGTCAGATGAAAAATATACCACTGATATTTTTTTAAGATGCTGGCTCACTAGCCTGGAGGTTGTGTGTTCAATCCCTGCAATGGCTGAGAAAGTTCAATGGGATTTTCCAATGTAATTTCCCCATGTTAGTGGTGCAGGAATGAGGGCCTGACAAGGACAGCTGTCTAGTCATTTGGATGGGACAAAAATCATGGTCCTGTGCATACATTGGTGTGCACGTGCTGCTACCAGGGCAAAATTTCCCTCATAGCACACTGCATGGCGTATACCCGTCTTCATTAGCCAAGTCAGAGCAGAGCAGTAGGACGTTAAATCCAATTTCATTTCATTTCTATTTTTAAAGGAATGTTAATGTTTTTTTATATGTATTTTTTCATTTGGTTCAAACCATTAATTAGTTACTATTTATATGTATAGTACCACAAATGAACCTCAATTTTACTTTTATATCTAATACAGCCCTTGCATCTTAACATACAAACCAGTTGATTTAGCCCTTTGATTTTCAGGGGTGATATATGGTTTATATTCTCTGATATTTTCAACTGTCAATTCTTACTGATTAATGACAAGAATGTACATGTTATAAATATTTATACACACCTATATTGTCTCTGTCTATCGTGATATTCACTCTGTTGTAATATCTGTGAATCAGCTGTTACATCTATCACCTCCCTTTAAAAACATACAAACATAAATATCATCAAATAAAATACATATCAAATACATACAAACATATATATGATCAAATAAAATAAATATCAAATACATACAAACATATATATATATATGATCAAATAAAATAAATATCAAATACATACAAACATATATATGATCAAATAAAATAAATATCAAATACATACAAACATATATATGATCAAATAAAATAAATATCAAATACATACAAACATATATATCATCAAATAAAATAAATATCAGAGACATACAAACATATATATCATCAAATATAAACATATCGAACAGAATGAAAACCATCCAGAAAATATAAACTAAGATTTGATTTAACAACATGTTACATATTAAATAACTATTTCCATATCTTGGTTAACTATGGTTTTATACTAGTATTTACATGGATCATGGCATGTGATTACTTTCTAGTAGTCAATATTGTCCCTTTCTTAAAAACATTTTCAAATAACTAGGATTAAAGAATGAATAAATATTCTGAAGAATAATGTCAAGTGAAATTAAATAATATAAAATGAAATGTAGTGGATTTTGCCCACATAGATACATAGAATTCCAACTTTAAAGGGTTCTTTTACCCAGATGCCAACGTGTACCCTGGACCTCTGCCAGATCCTCCGTCATGTACCACTGACCAGGGGGAACCAGGTTTGAAATATTTAGGGGAATTTGCTTGGTCAACACCCAAGATCGAACCCAGTATGTCAAGGTTAATAAGTTACAAGCACCTACTCAGTGAAACACTGTGGCTCTCCAATCTAATAGTACCGTAAAGTTAATTATTACTTCTTACCGTGCATTTTTATGTAGGATTCTATTTAACGCTGATTGTTCATCACCTTTTGGAGGTTGCTGATACGTCGAGTTACTTCTATCCCTGAAATAGTAAAAGAAAGACAGTTCAGTCAAATGTCAAGGTCCCAGATTTTGCTTCTAACAATTACAAGAGTAGGCTACTAGATTAATCAGGAACTGACCATAACATCATCGCAACCATCTTGAAATTGTGCCAATCAATGCGCAATTGTTGAAAAAACAAGCAAGCCAAATTTCATGTCGATCAAACTCCAATTGATAGAGTCTTAGGCTATTTCAGAAGTGAGTCGATACAAGAACAAGAAAAAGAAGATGATTGCCAAGTGTATGGAATCAGTTCCTGGTTTAAAAACCTCCTACATGTACATGTACCTGCTGGTTTGATTGCAAAATTCATCAATATGTTTACACTAATTGATTCAATTGTATTTTAGTGTAAAATAAACATTAATAGTTAGTAGCGTTCCTTTGACTTGAAAAACCAGTTATTTTTGTGTCTCAAAATTTACATTTATGGTGATATCAGATTTGCCAACCACAGTGATAAAAAGATAGATTTCACCTACACGAATCCCTGTGAAGGTTTCCTGGTAGATTAAAATTGTTATAAAGACAATGCATGATGACAATCATGTAAGGGACAAACATGTAACAATAATTATCTCCATATACACTGTAGTTATTTATAGCTGGACTAGTATACTAGACATTTTAATTTATTTGGCTTGCTGTATACATGTAGTTTACATGGCTTGTATACAATGTACATATGTAGGACATCTAACTTGGTGTCAAACATATGCTGTCACTTAATAATAATAATAACATCGTCATTTATAAAGGAAGTTAATACATAAAAACAGTTTCTAAGGCAATTTTGGTTGTTATATTCAATAATTATATTCACTGTTATATTACAATTACACTTAAACCTGTTAAAACTCTCAGTGAATTCATCTAAAATAGGTATTCTTAAGAACCTAGTATGTCTTTTATGTTGAACCAGCAGCTAATACTGAATGCACTCATTTTTAAAATCGCTCGAAAAAAATCGCCTGCGTACCCATACACTGTCACAACGATTCTGATCGATGAACCATTTGTTCCACCGATCGGCCATATCTACCATACTAGATATTTTCGGCCGAATATTTTACGCCGGTTCACTTCACCGGCATATGCACTTGTCTTCCCATATTAACGTGTTTAGTCGAGCGAACTTCAGATACATCATTGATATCACATGATCTCAAAATAGCTGCCTCCACTTCCGAAGTGTAGTCTGACGAAATTTAATATTTGTTTATTTTTTGCAATTATTGCAATGTCTATTTTCTGTCTTGTCCTCAGTTTTACCTTGTAGATTTTTGTTTTGTGTGTAGTGCGGTCCTCCTGCACTTACTATTTGGTCAGAAATGTCTTGACTGTTTGACGTCGCAATACAAGAGTGTTAGGAGCAAATGAATAGCAGCTACCACAGCAATCTAACATTTTACAGCAATTTGCCATTTTGTACAAGTCACGTTATCCATGTAATTTACTCAGTGGCGGACGCTCTCGAGACGATCACTACATGTGCCCGTTCATGTAGGCTGGCAAATTTCAAACACCGCAATCAAGTGAAAAAATACCCTCATCTGCCAATATCTTTAATTATCCAAACAGTTATGAACCAGACAAATCA
The DNA here is from genome assembly GCF_932274485.2 of Patella vulgata. Taxonomy (NCBI): domain Eukaryota; kingdom Metazoa; phylum Mollusca; class Gastropoda; family Patellidae; genus Patella; species Patella vulgata. The sequence goes on along the minus strand of NC_065886.2, from coordinate 39,332,638 downwards.
TAATAATCTCAGAATCATCAGATCATAATTAAAGCCTTTAAGGCACTACCAAGATTTTAGTAAATAAAGAGGAATAAGTACATGTATGGAAGTTACAAATATCATTGAAAATCGTATTATTTTTTTTCTTTCAACAGAACAGTTAACCAATATAAATTTCAGAAAGATTAGTCAGTAAGTAAGTGCAAATTCAGTAATTTATCTGAACAGTTAATAGTGGAATAACCTATTTAAGCAAGCTTGTACAATTTATGTGAAACCCCACTCATTTGCATTTGCACACAAAAACCCAAATTAATCAAGATCAGATAACGAGCTGACAGTTCTCGCTATAATATTTAGAAAATGGATAATGAAAAGGTAATATTATGTTGAAAATTCCAGTCAATTACATCACTCTGAACCTCCCTATTGTTGTTAGAAGAATAGTGTAGCCTTGAATGGCATTGCTATGATAATAAACAAAGTCTTGTTTATCCATTTTTACGGTAACCTCAACTAACACAAAATGTATTCAAATCTATTGATAATCTAGACTATACAATGGCATCGAGAGTTGATTATGGTCTTGGTAAGTTAATTAATGTCTAATTAATAATTTATATAACATTTAAGACCTAAAGAAAAACCTCCAATGGGAAGATTTAGCTCTTACTTTTACATAACGTATATTTACTTTATATCTCTCACCAGTTCATTAATTGTATTCTTATCCATATCATTGTCTTAAGTAAATAACAACAAACAATATATATCATTGTCTGGATAAATAACAACAATCAAAGTAATTAGACTATCACAGAGACTTGTACTTACTACTTAGTGCAGTGTAATGTTAAGTGATCATAAACCTACATTGATAGTAAGTAACAAACCTTATAAAAACAACATTTTTATTTCAAAGGATAAGGACTTTTTCTTATCATTATTATCATTATACTATAAAACACCTGTATATATCTCTCTATTATTAGAAAAACGAGCAAGAAATCCAATACAACTATTAAAGAATGGTTTGACTTTATAAACCATGTTTGCTTAAATTTTGGTATTGTTATCAAAATCTCTTGTATTACTGACATTGTTAACTACTAGTAGGATACCTACCTGTAGCTTCGCCCGGGGCCCAAATTCACCAGGGCCAAATTCATACAGAGCCCAATTTTCCCCTGGCCCCAAATTCATCTGGGGTCCAATTCACCCAAGACACAAATTCGCCAGGTGCCAAAAATCACCCGGGGCCCAAATTCGATAGCCTAAAACATTCACAGGGTCATACTGGTTAATTTAGTACCACATATGTAGAGCTGGAGAGCGGCGAAGAAGCGTTATGCACCCGTGACCCAGGTCCAGATCGCCTAGGGCCCAAATTTGATGACCTAATATATTCACGGGGTCATGCTGGTTAAATTGATACCACAAATGTGGGGGTGAAGTGCGGTAACGAAATGTGATGGGTGAACATACCCCCCCCCCTCATACATGTACATGTACACAGTTTGATTTTATTTACATAGAATATAATCTCTATTAAATAAATTATGCTAAAACGCCCCTCAGAACTTAAACACCAGAAATTAATAATATTGACAGCTCTCTGGTTCAAAAGCTACAGTTTGACAATAGCAATTAACTATATGTATACATGCAGGTTGAAATGTCCAGGGATACTTACTGATTTATAGCTTGTTGATTACTAACTGATGGATCTATTAAAGGTGTTCTTTCATTAGGATTAACAGGCTGAAAATATACATCAAAACTATTTACTTTAACTTTCAGACAACAAACAACTTTCTAATAATAGACCTACAAATACTCAGCTGAACATTTAGACGTAGGCCTACATATAATTCAGAGGCTTTAGTTTTAACTAGCCACAGGGATCTAACTAACTAACTAAAGGGGTCTGGCATATATCAATGGAAAGGTCAATAAATACATTTTAATAAATAACATATTTATGTATATCTAATGATTTTGGCGGAGGTTTTCGATTAAGTATCTTGAGCCATTTCCTGGCATGTAGCTCTTCACAATCATAATATATAGACTTAAAGGAGCTAAATCGCTAATATTGTGGACCTAGAAATTGGCACAAATGAGTCGCAACACATATAATAATCTAATATGAATTTATATAAACTGTTTTACATTCAATCGTGTCCGTTTTACTGTGAATTGTCATCAGTTATGTTCGGCGAAATACGCCAAAAGTCTCAACCGCAAGTCAGTTTCTAGCATCTGGTTATTCCTGTCAACACCGATATTATTTATTGCGCATGCTCTCCAAATAAGAATATGATATCACCGTTTGACATGACTTGTGGAACATGTCTAGCCTCATTCTTTGAGCACCTTGTTACAAATGGCGCTGAAACGCATTATGGTACACGATTCGTGTACCAATGGTAAAATGTTTATTTTGTCTTAAATATTGGATATCAAGCCCATCTTTTCCAGGTAAGATGACAACACCAATGCTGATTTAAATTGCAAAAGAATTCGTGTTTTCAATGTCGAAGATTTTGGATGATATTGAGTTACGGACTTAGTTACTTTAAATAGTACAAGAATTGTAAATCTATTGATAAATACATGTTTGTGAATTTACAGATTACAGAGCGATGACATAAATTTCTGTGACATAAACTAACTCAAACCAAATCTCAACCATTAAACCACACACAGAAATAGAAAAATGCCACGGATAATAAACATCCTGCCTTTTTTAGTCACTTTTAGATAATGGCAGTCAGTTTTCACACTATCATTAGCATTAAATTTACCCATCACTGCCATCAGTCATTCTAGAATTTTGCCAGCTGAGCAAGTGGGCTGGCATATCAAACTACAAGTAACATGCTTCTTTAAAATCTAGTGCAATTTGTCAGAAAGTATGAGTAGAGAGAGAATGACCTCATCACAGCCTACTCGGCAGTGATAATCGTTGACATTATTTTGCTAAACAAAGTCATTTTAGTTAAAATAATATAATTAACCCTTGTCCAGATGTCCAAAATTTAAACGACACCATTCAAAAGATCATATTTTCATTAATTGACGACAATAAAATGTCTGCAAACCAACCCCGTAATCAGGCTCTTCTTCTTCGCTAAAACAGCATCCCATTTTGATAATTTACAAAGTTCAGATTGGTCTGCTATAAAGTTTACTCACATGACTTCCACTGCCAATCACGATAACTCTCGCAGGTGATTGGTCAAAAGTAGTTTGGTAAATTATAAATCATGCAATATAACATATTTCTAAAAATTATTAACATATGACCTATGTACAATATTCAACAAAGTTACCGTTAATTGCTAATTTAAGCACATTGTCGTTTACTTAGTCAAAAATCTAACATTTTTTCTGCAGCAAACAAGATGTCTGCGCCCATGAAAAATGTCGGCAGAGGGTTAATTCGAAGATTTATGAGTTTTAGGCGATGTTCTGTGCTGAAACCTGGTTTGACATATGCTCGTTACTCAACGATAAAGTCATCTGTGTCAGATATCTTAAAAGCATCCATTGAAAACCTAGAAAAGCCAACAATTACGCAGGTACAAAGAAAATATTGATTATTGTCGTGATCGTCCAGCCACATTGTCGAATGGCTTGATAATGGATGACGACGCCAACGTCGCCTACTACTTGTTAATTCATGGATCGGAAGGTCCATGCTTTATGTAATTGCTACATGTACTTGACATTCTTTCAGTATGAGCTGAATTGATTTAAAGGAGCTAAGTCCCTATTCTCTGGCACTTAGTTAGAAATGGACACAATTAAATGGGTCACAACACATAATAATGTAATATGAATGTATATAAAATAAACTGATTTACATTCGAAGGTTTCCGTTTTTACTGTAATTTCTAATCAGTTGTTTGGCTAAATATGCGAGGAGTTCAAATTGAATGGTAGTCTTTGGCGTCTGGTTATTTTAGTCCACACCAATCATATTCCCTCGTGTGAATTGTTTAGCCTCATTGAGTCATTCATCGAGTCGCTTCATTACAAATGGTGCTCAAAAGCATTCTGGGACGCGATTTGTGTGCCAGTTTTAAAATTTTTACTGTGGATGATATTGAGTGAAAGACATTGCCCCCTTTAAAAAATAAAAATGAATAAAAATAAAATGATTGTTGGATTTGCAAAATATCTATCGATGATTCTGTTTTATGAAGCCTTTAAATATTACTAAAGTGAGGACTCCTATGTATTATTATGTCATATATTTCTATATTAATCCATATTTTGTGTTATATTGCAGGGTTGGGTAAAATCTATCCGAAATTACAAGGAAATAATATTTCTACATATAACTGATGGTACAACATATGAACCACTACAGATTGTAATTGACAGAAATAAGATAAATGACATGTAATTGAAAATAATTAGCTTTTAACATTATTTAGTTTAAAGTGGCTGGCCCTCTTTTGATTTGGATCAAAAGTAAAAATCATCATTTTTATTGGATGTTAATTTGAGGAGTGACAATCTGTCTCTGTTGAAAGTTTTACATCTATAAAGCCAATTTGAGATATAACCAATAATGTTTTTTGATGTTGACACAGAATAACAAAAATTTGGCTAAAATTAGTAAACAAAGCAGCTTCTGCTTAAACATACATTATGCGAGAGCTAATTCTGCCAATTGCAGGTCTTTCTTTATTCCTGAAATGTTATCTAAATTATTACTTAGACATTAACTTATCCAGACCAAGTCAACTCTCAATGGCTTAGAACCCGATTTGCTGCTTCTGATTAAATCAAAAAATGGATAATCAAGACTTTTTTTTTATCATACTGACTTTGGTATAATGATGATCGAGGCTAGGCTCAAAATTCAGTCGCTAAATACTCGGTTCAGAGTGGATCAATTTGACTGAAATTTTCAGCAAATTCCCTTTACATTATCTAGTTTTTAACTATTATAGTGAGAACTACCAGCTCTTTATCTAATCTCCCATAATGTATCTTTAATCTTTCAAAACAAAAAATTGATTGTATAAAGCTGGTCCCATCACATCAAAATAGTACATCATATCAACCCAATTTAATACTTTACTTTGAACTGATCAGATTTTTTATAAATTGTTAAGATGTTAAATTCTAGCAAGCTTTAACAGTACATTTCATTTTTGTTTCTTGTAGCGATGTTACCTATGGCTGTTGTGTCAGTGTCAAGGGCCAAGCTGTCAAAAGTCAGGGCAAAAATCAAAATGTGGAATTTTTAGCAGAGTCCATGGATGTCATAGGACCATGTGACCCAATAGTAAGTTTAAAAGAAACATTCCCACTTAATTTTCAGATGAAACAATTAGTTATTGAGATATTATTGAGTCAGCAGGAAATGCAAGAATAAAAAATAATGAACAGAATACATCTTCAAAATTAACCGAAATCTAAGTCCACATTAAAAAATTTAAGTCTACTCTAGGTGCAGGACCATTGAAACATAGAACAGTCAAGATTAGGGATCAATAGTTACTATACTATCTTGGTCTAATATCTAAGGTAGAATTATAGGGTTTTGCATGCATTCAACCAGACCTTGTTGTAAGCAACCCCCCCCCCCCACCTTTCATAATATACATACAGGTGTATTGTATATTGTTTAAATAGTTTCTTTGTCGTATTGATTTTATTCCATTTGTCTATTTCAAATTATTATTTCTGTTTTATTGTTCAATTTAAGACATATTAAATGTTTTTGTTTCTTTAGGAATTTCCATTTAAACAACGAAAACATCATACATTAGAATATGAAAGGGGTTTTCCCCATCTACGAGCTAAAACCAAGTCTCACAGTTCACTCTTACGTGTACGAAATCAAGCAACAATGGCTATACATAAATATTTCCAGGTAAAAACATATTCATACTTATCTTTGTGAAAAATATATTTTGATTGGAGCTAATGATTATTTAGTTCAAACTTATATACTTCTACTGTTAAATTATTACACTTAGATACTAATAAAAAAACTTATTCCAGAAAGTTTTTAAAATGTGCTAAAAACTTATAAATACCCCTTGTTGTTCTGCCCCTTCCTACATTAAAGATGCTTTATGTAAGATTTAGATAAAAATTGATTGTTCTTGCGATCTAATTGTTCAAAAATAGATAATGAAGAAAGAATATATTGATAATTTAATTCAAATTACTTTATTCTTGGCGAAGTTATGACTGTTTGAAGATGTAATGTAGACCATTTATTATTGTAGCAACAGTACATGACAACAGAGACTAAGTGTCAATTATCCATTTTATCATTAAATTCTAAAATCATGTTGGTGTTCAAATCTGTTAAATTTGAGCCATCAGTTTTAAGAGTGCATTATAGGCTTGAAATGTAAATAAATGTCTAAATGAAAATTTATGTAAGATTGGAAGCCAAAATAAAGACCTGCAATAGGCAGATTTAGCTCTTACATAATGTATCTTTAAACATGATAATTTGTTATTTTATAGGAGAATGGTTATTGTTTTATACATACACCTATCTTAACAACTAATGATTGTGAAGGAGCAGGAGAAACATTTCAAATTGAGGTAACTACAGTTAAATGTTATTTTATTCATAAAAAGTCATGCCTGAATGTCACAATATTTTAGAAAGAAGACTTGATTTTATTCATAAAAAGTCATGCTTGAATGTCACAATATTTTAGAAAGAAGACTTTATAGAATAATCCATGAATATCCAATTTAGCAGAAGGGAGGATTTTACACTATCTCCCCAATCACCACTACAGCTGAAGCTCATCATGAGGTACACACCGATCATTGATTATGTCATAAGTCATGATTCTACACATATGGTACTCTACTGAACAGCATATATGATAATCATACAAAAGCCTTTGAACAGAAGCAGGACAACTACCAGCGAGGACAACTGCCTGGAAGGAGAACTGCATGCAAGGAGAACTGCAGTTTTGAATCATCTTCACTGGTAACCTATTGATAAGAGAAAAGTTTCAAAATTGTTCTATAATTTTATAAATACCTTTCAAACAATTGTTCTGGTCCTGCTTACCAGATCTAGTTTAACCCAAACTGCCACTGTGTGTTACAAGATCTTCTAATAATCTTCTATTAGAGATACTACAGACAAGCTATGTTTCTCTTCTGCTCTTGTTCTCAGGAATAAAGTACCAGTGCCAGTCAAAGAAGCTGTTATTGGTACTGACAGAACTGGATTCCATGTCATCAGATTGTCATTCTATCAAATATGAAGATTTCTGGCTTGGGTACCTTTTATTTAGCAATGATTTGATTAGTTTCTATATCACAGTTGCATTAAGTTTATTTATCAAATGTTGCTCTCTTTTCAGCCAGTGAAAGATTTAGCTGATGGAAAAGAAAATGCAGATGGAGAGACATATAAGAATTTTTTTGGTGAACCAACATTTCTAACTGTATCTGGTCAACTCCATCTAGAAGTTATAACAGGGTTTGTATGTAGTTCTTGGTTGATTTGGTGGGACTGTCTTTCTACATGTAACTATGTAGTTCTTGGTTAATTTGGTGGGACTGTCATAATAACTATATAGAATCACACAGATCAGTAGTGAATATTCGGTAGGCCGCTACAATCACTGATAAGGATGACATCGATGCAACTTAATGAGCCCCAAATGTTAACTTTTTTCCTCCGACAAATTAAATTCTAAAACATTTTTTTTATGTATTATAAAAATAAATAAAGATGTTTGATGTATTTGTAGGTAAAAATTTATTTCCTATTTAGTGTAAATGGGTATTAAAATGAGTAAAAGGCACCATTCTGCCCAAATCAGTCACATCTTATGTAAACAATGCATGCGGTATTGAGCCAATGATTGACGCCGCGTTATGTGACGTCATGTGTTGACGGCAGTCATCTTTTACAGAGATATTAGAAGACTTTCATAATTCTCTGTGAAACAGATTGATGTAGTATGTGTAGAATCAGCAAGTCTGTTGTAATCAAAATATTAAGAATTAATTTTTTGACGAGCAGATAGCCAGGCCTGTTATAATGATACTGTTAAACATTTTGTTAAAGTACCTCTTTTTATACGCCAACATTTTCTTGCGAATGCTTTAACACCAAAAGTTATCATCCGATTGTTTTAAAATTGATATATGTTGTTGACATTAGTGAGATGAAGAATCCTATGTAATTTCAATAGTTTCCATTTATTAAGTCTAGAGTTATGGCCCTTGTTTCACTTTGTTGGACCTTGTTGTTGACTGTGAGCCATGGTGACATGATTTCCTGGGTTCATTCCTGGTGTCAGTCAGGAAAGTTCTTCAAAATTTTTCAGTGTGGTTTACCCTTGTCAGTGGTGCAGTACAGATGGTATCACAAGTACAAGAGTCTTTTTCTTTGGATGGGATGGGATTTTCCAGCCTGGTTCCCCTTGTCAGTGGTGTAGGATGGAGGGCATGGCAAGGGACAACTTATAATCATTTGGATGGCTCGAAAAACCGAGGTTCCGTGTACCCATGAACCCTTGACAGTTCGAATTAACTAATCTATTTATAAACACAATATGTGTTTTGATGTAAGCCAGTCAGGAGCTAGGATGATGAAGATTTAGACAAGGACCTAGTAATTATATATTAAAATAACTATACTTTTATATTTATTTCAGGGCATTTCAAAAAGTTTATAATTTTGGGCCCACATTTCGAGCTGATCGATCTAAAACTCGTCATCATTTATCTGAATTTTACATGGTAGAAGCTGAGCTTAGTTTCCTTGACAACCTGGATGAATTAATGAATGTGAGTACAGATGTCAAACAAAAATTAACAAAGGCTGAATTTTTGGACCAAAAACTGCACCCCTAGCACTACTTATCTCGTACTTCTTCTTGAGGGTGACACTCTTCTAAAAAAAGCCTAAGGCTCCACCAATTCAGGAAGTATAATCGACATGAAACTTGGCATGCTTGTTCCTTGCTCAATTGCATATTGATTGACAGAGCCACAGTGGCTGAATGAGTGAGATGTTGGCTCAGTAACCTGAAGGTCCCATGTTCGATCCCTGCGTTGGTCGAGAAAGTTCATTGGGATTTGCCGGCGTGGTTCCACCTTGTTAGTGGTGCAGAACAGAGGGCCTGCCAAGGGACATCATATAGTCGTTAGGATGGGACGAAAAAACAAGGTCCTGTGTAGACATTGGCATGCATGTAAAATAACTTGGAATTTACCTCGTAGCATATGGCATATGTCTGAGTTCATTAGCCCAGTCGGTGCAGAAAAGTAGGACATTAAAACCCATTTCATTCATTTTGATATGATGTCACAATTAATTCCCTGATGGCAGCAATGATGTCATCCTCTGTTACTATCGTACCTGCTGTACACTTGAGTTTAATTTGCATGTGGTTCTGATCAATATTGCTATTGATGAGGAGCTACTGTGGCACGGTGAATATGGTGATTGCTCACTAACCAGGAGGTCTCGAGTTCAATCAGGGTGTTGGCTGAGAAAATCCCTTAGAATATTGCAGCCAGGTTTCTCTTTGTCAGTCATTCAGGACCGAGAATCTGGCATGGAAAAAGCATTGAGGTGTTTGGATGTGATAAAATAGCATCTAGTTGTTAGATGGGATGAGAAACTGAGGTCTCTTATGTACCATTGACCGCATGTTAAAGATCCCTTGACAGTTGGACTTCAAAATAAAAGTAGGCTGTAGTGCTGCTAGATTATGAAAGTGCAGATATGAACCACAGGCATATTTATACACCCACATATTCATAATTTCTAGATTTATACGCCTTTTTAACCCATTTATGGACCACAATATCAAAAATGTCTGATTAGAAAAGACAAAAACACTAAGTTTATTTGAAAGTAGTCAGAGAAGCACACGGTATAGACAGAACTCCTGCGCAATTTCCTAGGTTTTCACCAGAAAAGGCAAAAAAAAAACCCTTTAATTTTCATACCCAACCCAATCCCTTTTTGAAGAAACCTGTATCCACCCCTGATTACATCTTATTAAATGCACCTGTTCTCCTACAACAGGTAATGGAAGATTTAGTGAAGACAGTAACAAGATATATAACGCAACATTCAGAAGAAGATATCAATTATTTACAAGATAAAAAACATCAGGTAGGATATTATTTTAACCATGTATAGAACAGGATCTTCAAATTCTTCAGTAGATATCAATATTTGCAGTAAGTATTATAACTACGAGATTGCTTGTGTTGATCATCAGAAAGTAACAGAAAGCCATAAACTGAAACAATATGATAGCAGATAGGAGTTTATGATAAAGATGATGTTAGATGTATTAAAATATGATCCTTTAGTGACATTTAGCCATTGAGCTTGTTAAACCAACAAATAGCTTTACATGGAATTCAATTACTGGTTATTTTACTATGGTGCAACGTTTTGTTTATGTTAACTACAATCACTGGTTTATTATTTATATGGCACGATGTTTCAAGATGTTTTCTCTTATTGATTTTAAAGATGCCTTCCTGTGTACAAACTGGGTGATTTGATGATATATTTGGGCTAAAAACATATTTAAACTAATTAATCTGTCAAATATCCCACTCAAAACATTGTACAGTGTATTCGCAAGGAAATACCCCAAGATATAAAAAATATATATTTAGAAGCCATGTTTTTCACGTACCTTGGTTGAGGGAGGGCCCATTTTCAGAATGTATTTGTTGTTACTTACTGTCCATTTGCCATACATATTATTGATGCCTAAGTAAAATTGCAGAGTCTTTTGTACATTTAAACCCCTCAATGTTACCCAATCCACCTAACCATTCGATCAAGAAATAACAAGCACTCCCAAAGTCAAGCTGGTAGACAGTAAGCTGTTGGGTTACGAGTTAGTGATACCCTGACATTTTTGCCTGGTACTTGCCTCATGGATGTTTTTCAGAGCATCCGGTATTTTTCTAGTAAGATTGAGCGTCTCTACTTTCCATTTATACCAAATTGCCATACTTTTATTGGAAATGACTACCCTACAAATATTTTCATGAAAATGTATTTTTAAGCACAAGTGATTTTAAACTAATATACAATGTTATACAATTTGTTACTATACAAGAGAAAATATGTATAATAAATCAGTGATTGCATTCCATATAATGGTGTCTTTTTGTTTGTAATATATTATGTTTAAAATCTCAGCATTGGTCTAACTTGCTTTATTTTCAGGCAATAATAGAAAAGATGTTAAATTGTGATTTTGAAAGAATTTCTTATACCGAAGCTATCAAAATTCTGCTGAACGATACTGACCAATTCACAGCCAAATTAAAGGTACTGTGCACTTTCCGCATAGGAACATTATTAGTTAGTTATTGTTAATTCATAAGAACTGCAATTGGCTGCGTGGAGATTGTAAAGGGACATTACTCTAAAATCTATTTTTTGTTGCAATGCTCCAGATCACAATGTAAAGATAAATAAAACAAAATTTAAGCTCTAATAAAAAACGGAACAAAACTGGGATCTGTGTTGCAGCCAGATTGTAAAGTTTATAGACAGAATGAATCTATTTATATTTTCCAGTGGGGCGATGATCTTTCAAAAGAACATGAAAAGTTTTTAACAAAAGAAGTAGAAAAACCAGTTTTTATCACCGATTTCCCGGCTGTGTTAAAACCTTTTTATGCTAGACGGAATGAGGATGATAATACAGTAAGTAATCATTTCAAACACAGATGGAGAAGATAAATTACCTCTCGATTGGACTACTGTCATTTACTACTGTCCAGTAGAAATGAAATGAAATAGGGTTTAATATCTTACTGTTCTGCTCTGACTGGGCTAATGAAGATGGGCATATGCCAGGCTGTGTGTTATAAGGGAAATTTTGCGAAGACAATGGCACTATGGTCTACCTTTATATCGAATTCCAACTGTCACAGGATCTTTTACGTGCACTCCAATGTGTACACAGGACCTCAGTTTTTTGTACAATCTGAATAACTAGACAAATGTCCTTGTCAGGCCCTCCATTCTGCACCACTGACAAGGGAAATCACCCTGAAAAATCCTGCACTGGGAGCGAACCTGCAACCTCCATGCTAGCGAGCCAGCATCTTACTCACTTTAACTCTTAAGTTCCCAGAGGAAAACTGATTTTCAAAACTGCCGAAACTGCTGCAATTTTGGAAGATCCAGGGCTAACAGGTTAATGGAAATACTGCAAATTTTTCAAAAGATTATTTATTTCTTGATTTTAATTTGAATGACTTTCAAGTGGATTTAAATAAAATAGACTTTCGTGCTTTATTTGAAATGACATTTGAGTATGAATTTACTTTGTAGGTGGCAGCTGTGGATCTGTTAGTACCAGAAGTAGGAGAGTTGATTGGTGGAAGTGTAAGGGAAGAGAGGTTAAAGGTCATGGAAGATAAACTCCAATCTTTAAATCTATTGGATACTTACCAATGGTAATTCAGGATGAAGTGTTGTACACTTATTTTATTACAATATTTTCAATTCAGATGTGTATGGTTTTGTTTTTCTGTATTGCAAAGATATGTTGTAAGAAGCTCTTCTCAGACAATTCACTTCTTGAAGTTTGTCTGAGGGACTAACTCTAATTGTAAGTGCAGGAGGACCGCACTACATGCAAAACAAAAATCTACAAGATAAACCTGCAGAAAAAACAGAAAATAGACATTGCACCAAATAAACAAATATCAAATTAAGTGAATGGATTCGGGGGCAAAAAACAAAGATCCTTGTATTATCTGGTAGCAGACAACTCATTGCAGAAAAAATGTGTTACAATCATTTAATGTTATATCCATCTAATGTCTGTTAATTCATCCAGTACAGATTTGTCTTTTTATCAGTGTTTTGAACATTTTAATGCATATCAGGTAAAAAGTTAAAGATGATCATTAGTGCCTTACATTTTGTTTGCCTGTCCCCATTGATGTACATTTTGTATCTGGCTGTCATAGCAAACTGCAACCAGTAAATTACTTTTCGGTAAAAATGTTAGTAACAGACAGAGGATTTCTGACAATTTGCTTGTTTTAAGGTGATCACCATATAACACAAATCTCTATCTTTCCATATAAAATACTAAATCCTAATTTTGTGAGGTTTTGTGTGAGATTTTGTATGAGGTTTTTGTGTGAGGTTTTGTAAGAGCAGTGAGGTTTTGTAAGAGCAGTGAGGTTTAATTTCACTTTATAAAATGTGAACGCTCCCAGTTTTGGTGTTTTTCCAACATTCCAATTTGTTTCAAGAATGACTTCAGTGTTCTATTTTATATAAAATTCTCATCTTGTTTTGTTTGATTATTTCCAGGTATTTAGATTTACGACGATATGGTACATCACCACATGGTGGATTTGGTTTAGGATTTGAGAGATATTTACAATTTTTATTAGGAATATCCAATATAAAAGACATTATACCTTTCCCTAGATCAATCGGCAACTGTAAATTATAGATTAAAATATTTAATATCTTTTAGTTATTGTACGTTGCATTAACAGACAAAGGGGTGTGCAACTCCTGAAAACAGAGGTTAAAGTTGCCATAATACCTGTGTATACCTGGCTTGCACGTAAAAGAACCCTTGACAGTGAATTTGATGAAGTGGCTGCGGAAATGTTGCTGTCCAGATGAAATTATCTTCCCTTGTGTTGATCTCAAAATGCTTGAAGTATTGTGTTAACAAGACATTAAACTCTATTCCTTTCCACTGTGGCACACTAACTAGAAGATCCCTCTGTCAATATTTCCCTCATGGTGCACATAAAAGATCCCTTGGTATTTTGAATTTTGTATTAGAGTAGGTCCTAGTGCCGCTGTCTGGGCAAAATTTCCCTCATGGCACACTATATGGAGTAAGCCTATCTTCATTAGCCCATTCGGTGCTGAAAAGTAGGATGTTAAACCCCATTTCATTTTAAAGGGGGAAATGATATAAACACCATGTCAATAAATGATTTTAGTTGTTTGACTCCTTCATATTTAATTGAACAGAACCTCATTAACTTAATTAACAGTAAAATGTGGAAATGGATAGGCTATGTCTGAGGTTTTATGATAATGTCTTAATTTAAACACATACACTGATGAAATTGACACCAATCAATCATAATGATTAAAGGAAATCAAACACTTCAAAGTTGTTCTGATTTTTATTTCTCTAATATCGTTTTAAACATTTCATTCTAACCCCGGCGGCTCTTGAATCTTCCTAAGTAGCAAAATAGCCATCTAGTGGCTGGTAAGGAATTCAGTTCCGTCACAGTTGTCAGGGAACATTGTCTATTCATTCGGATGGGATAAAAAAAAACCGACTTGCCCTACCTCTGGCAGTTGGGATTTGGATGAAAAGTAGGCAGACATGCCACTGTCTGGGAAAAAATTCCCTCAAAGCACACTGCATGGCGTAGGCTCTCTTCATTAGCTTGGTTGGTGCAGAATTGTAGGACAAAATGTTAAACTGCATTTAATTTTCAATACTGTTACTTTGATACCGTTACATAATTTGGTAACGGTAGCATCGAAAATATATTGTTGTGGAGAATTTATAACAATGTATACTAACAAAATATATTTATGACGTGGTAAAAAATGAATTGAAAGACTGGAGAAATTCATTTATTTAAAACAAAATCAAACATAATACAGATATTTAAAACTGAATTATAACAATGTACAATTAACAATCTCGACGAGTTTCAGAATTTCAACTCGGTCGTGTATCGCTTTTAACAAGATTTAAAAAATTACAACGTAAACGTTGGGATAACGATTCAAAAATTAATACAGGACGTTTATAAAATATGATTTGAACTTTGTGATTTTTCAAAAGATTCGAAATTTGTAATAGGATCTGGACATATTAAATTGTAAGATACATCAAATCCGAGATTAAATCCATTGCAATAGAAATTGACTAGCTTAAAGTTCTCTCACACTATTATCATTTCGGGATTGACAGTCCCTGATCCTTTTGGTCATTAGGACTTGGAGGGTTGCGCTAGTGATCACCAGCGCCCTTATCCTGGTCATGAGTACGAATTCTTTTTTTAACACCACTACCTTTATAATGATCGCCAGCACGAACCCTTTTATGAACTACACCATCTCTATCACTGTTACTTTTATGATCTTCACTGGCCCCCTCAAGGTCTTCAGCACCGCCCACTTTATGATCTCCGCCTGTTTTATTAATATTTTTATCATTATGGCCGTCGCTTTCTCTTTTATAGCCACCAACAGCATTATTACGACCACTGGTACCCCCCATTGTATCATCTGTTCCAGATTCACCAATACTTTTAAGATCACCAGAAGCATCGACACCCGCACCACCATGAAGATTGTCCATGTCTTGTTCATCATCAGTCGAGTAATGCATATCGAAGTCAATTTCATCGCTATACTCATCATTATACGCCCCATCTTCTTCATACCAAAGACTGTCCTCCGCGCGAGAAACACTTGTGTCATAATCGACCTCATCGCCATCTTCATCATCATCTACAGAAAACATGTGATAGTCATCCAAACAATTTGAGGCCAGGTCTGCGGGAAAATCATCGTGACCGGTTATTTTCACAAGGCTTGTGATCTGAGCTTGGACCACCAACTGATCTTTGGAATTAAGATACTCAATGTCATTAGTCCATGGATATAAATAATCCTTAGCAAGCTTCCAGCGAAAATACGGATACCATGATGAAAAGCTAAATGAAGCCTTGATCTTTAAAGACAGACTTTCGTCTAAACGATTAATAACTTTTAGTATGAATGTCGTTTCATAGGTGGAGTCTTGTGCGTCAAAAAGACAAAGAGTAATGGTCGATGGAAGATTGGTTTTTGGTTGTTTGTGTTTATTTTGAAAAGAGGCTCTCAGAAACCACGACACTCCCTTCACGACATATAGTTGGCTAGCCTGTGTGATGTCCTGAGTGTTCCTGGCATCAAACGTATGCTCGAATCGATCACGACGAGTGTTCTTCGTCTTGCCGTGCGAGTTCTGGCTATATTTTCTTTCTTGATCGTCCTGGACTTTAGTCTGCGTTTCTGTCTTTGATTTTGCCCTGATTACGCTTGCCCTGTTCTTCTGAGTGTTGCTTCCCGTGGAATTACCATTCTGTAACTGACCAAGCATTCCACTCAATGACCTTTTCTGAATCTCCCCTTCTTTAAATACGAGGCACAAAGCATCTTCTGGCAGTTTTAATCTCTTAACCTCTGCCATTTTTTCTCGAACATCAGGAATCATGGTCATCATTTCTTCGAGTCGATCTTTCAACCAAACACTAGGTGTTTCTTTTGTCAGGATTTCTAGCTTCTTTATGGCTTCATCCGCATCTCTCTTCAGTTGACTCAAACTCAGTTCCCTTATTTTATAAGATGCTTCTAATTCAGATTTGATTTCCATCCCTTCATTTTCAACATGTTGATTAATTTGTTCTTTTTGTTTATCAACATTGTTAATATCAGCCTCAAGAGATGGGCGCAATTTCTTTTTTTCCTTCTTTATGTTGGACCGGAGGGTTTTCAGTTCAGCAAGTCTTTCCTTTAAATTAGCATGGACAAATTCGAGTTCTTCTCTGGTTTCTTCTTCAATATCTTCAACGTTTCGCAAAAGATGGCCTTGGTGGCTTGAAGTCAGGCATTTGGTACATATGGGTATATTACATAAGCTACAGTAAAGATCCCTTTCTTTTTTATGTTGTTGACATGAACTAAATGACGAGGTCTCTTTGTCGTCTTCAATACATAAATTGCATGGAAATTTGTCGACGCCGCCAAAGGGAATTCTTATACTTTTTCTACAGAGTGGGCAGGGAAATTCGCCAGTTGAAACATATTTCCTCACATAGTCTTCAAGGCAGGATTTACAGAAGGAGTGAAAACAGTCAATAATTTTAGGGTTGGTGAAATAATGTAAACAAATGTGGCAATCAAATTTATTTGTGAGCTCAGCCATGTTGTTTTACGCCGACTATTCTTGCTACGTATGAATAGCCTACTATTACTAATACTGTAAGAATAGTTATTGTAATTCAAGGTTTGCCTAATAACCTCAGTTCTAGTTCTACCATGTAGAGTTAACGGTGGCATTGAAAGACTCTTCACTAATCACCAGTCTAAATGAAAAAGGGGGCAATTCAATGACGTTGTCGTCACGGAAGCCTTGCAACAGTGCTCGTGTAGGCCTACTCCATTTCGTCGTGCCTTGGCCTTGGATGGGTCGTGTTTGTTATGTCGATAAGGTTATATCGTTGTTTCCACCAGATTTTTCTTTCTATGCAGACTAGAAACACCTTTCTAAATAATGTACTTGACAGTGTATGTCTGTGCCGCTTAAATTACACTTTAATAAAAGCGTAAAATCTCCCGCTTAGAAAAATTCGGAGAGTTATCTTCCCTTGGTTTGGGACTGTCTCATAAACATAAAAGTTATAATTAAAAATATAAAAAAAATTGAAACATCCCCGCTATAGGTTTTTCTACCGAGAATTCCGGACCGCTTTTCACTGTTTCAGATGTGCGCAACTGATTACCTTCAATTTTGGGAGTCAGGGGTAAGAATTTTCGAGATTTTTGAAAACGATTACGTAGCTAGGCCCAGGGGGCAAAACGCTAAAAGATAAAATCCAAGACCCGCTGGGAAATACCACAAACTAAATTTCCATCATCCTAGGTCAGTGTGTTTAACACCTTCTCTAAATTCTGAAACGCAACCCTTGTCCCTACCAGGCTGACGGAAACCTAGTTCGAGGTATTGCCTTTTATATTTAGTCAAATTCGGCCTGTAGGCCTATAATTCTTTTTTTTTTTTCTTCTTTTTTTTTTCGTATATCACCATGTCTTATGTGATCGACTGAAGTAAAAGAGCAATTCTAACACATACACACGGTAGATTTTCGCTAACTAATAATTTCTTTGAAGACAAACTGTTGTTAGTTAGACCATAGATAAATAAATATAATGTATATTATGTATTTTTATAAAACCAGGAAATACCACGATACGCGTACGGGTTCGATGTCAGGACCGCCCACCCCCACCCCGTAAAATATTTTTGGAAAATTTGACGGCCGCAAACGCGTTTTTCTGCTGAATACTGCCGCAACTTCAATGTGGCCCAGTATAGCCTACCTTAAGTGACTGACCCGAATCATAAACCAACAACCAATCGTCGAGGGTACGGGGGGCTCGCCATCCTGGAGAAAAAATTGAAAATGTAACCGTCGCAATTACGTTTTTCTGCTATTCTAGCTTGTGAGTTAAGTAACTAAAAAGTTGTCTAATGGTTTTGTAACCGAAATCACACTCAATGCCGACCTGAATTCGAACCATCCAATCAGACTGTTGCAGCTGCATTCACAAATAATAATCGATGCCCGAGTGACTCCAGACAAAAATTTAAGCCATAGTCAATTCAGTACAAATTCGTGGTATTCAATTAAAAGAAAAGTAAAGTTGGTGTTTTATTAGATCTCGGGCACTTTATTTTGCCAACTATATGAAATAATAATTTTTGTTTTCACTTTACACGTCTGCCCGAAAAGTCAGATTGCCCGAAAGTTTTGGGGGGGGGGGGCAGCTGCCCACCTGGCTCGTACACCTATGATGTCCACGAACTATATGTCCATCATCCTAGGTCAGTGCTTATGTGTGGATACTTAACTTCTGCCCCAAATTCTTAACCATTTCTACCTATGACGAAATATGCAATGGTTCTTGACTTTTAGCCCTAACCGTATCTGCTTATATATAAATGTGGATACTTAACGTCTGCCCCAAATTCTTAACCATTTCTACATCTCGTCACCTATGACGAAATCTGCAATGGTTCTTGGCTTTTAGCCCTAACCGTATCGGGGATACTTAACGTCTGCCCCAAATTCTTAACCATTTCTACATCTCGTCACCTATGACGAAATCTGCAATGGTTCTTGGCTTTTAGCCCTAACCGTATCGGGGATCACGTGGCTAAGTGGGTAAGACGCTAGCTCGCTAGCCTGGAGGTCGGGTGTTCGATCCCTGCATTGGCCGAGAAAGTTCATCCAGATTTTCCGGCGTGGTTCTCCCTTGTCAGTGATGCAGGACGGAGGGACTGACAAGGAAAGCTGTCTAGTCGTTCGGATGGGACGAAAAACCGAGGTCCCGTGTACACATTGGCGTGCACGTAAAAGATTCCTTGGCAGTTGGAATTCGATATAAGAGTAGGCCATAGTGCCGCTGTCCGGGCAAAATTTCACTCATAGCACACTGTATGGCGTATGCCCGTGTTCATTAGCCCAGGTTAGGAGCAGAACAGTAGGACGTTAAACTCCATTTCATTTCATTTCATTTCCTAACCGTATCTGGGGGAAGACTGGTATATTGGCATTAATTATGGCTTAGACCTATATAGCTTATCTGGGTGTGGACTTGTGTATCGAAAAGTCGGGTCAAACCGCTGGTAGAATTATAATATTATGCCGGTAAAAGAATGTTAATCTGTTTCTCAAGTTTCCCTGACAACGCAGCTCCAAAATCATCTTAGTGTACATGAATGCCACGTTTAGAAACTCGCTCGTTGAAATTAACCAATAGGCCAGAATTCTTCATCCATGTTAAACAATTTGGCTAAGATTTATACCACTTAAGAGATCCATCTCTTCATACCTCAGGCGGAGCTAACTGAAGACAGGCAGTCTAAAGCCCCATTTACACTTGGCCGCGATAAGCGTGCCATTCTCGACACGGTACCAGGCCGCGATAAATTTTAAAAAAATGACCCTTTACATTACTCTAAAATAACCGGCCTCGGAACTGTGCCAGACACGCCAAACGCGGAACTCTACAGAAAAGTTAATTTCAGTCCCTATGCAAATTACCCAGATGAAAACAGTTATGATGGTTGATTTAGTTTGGGCAGCCATTTTGACAGAACTGATGACATAACTGTCAAAGTTCTCGGGGAAAAGGTCAAGGTTCATTTGGCGCATGTGCAGTAATCCGTACTGAGAACCTCTCTCAGACAGGATAGCCTGGCACATCACTTCAGTGTGCCAATTTGGCACGGTACTTAGTACGGCACGCTTCTGTTTGACCCATTTACACTACAAAATCATTAACCGTGCCGTGCCTGGTACCGTGCCTGGCAGGCTTAATATTTGTAATGTAAACGGGATTTAAGTTTGAGATTAAAAAAGAAGCCTACATTAATTAAAATCAACTTACTCAAAATTAATAACGCCACTCAAATAAAAACACGGCCCACGGGCCGGACTTTTCAACATTTTAAAAGTGAAACTCTAATGAAAATAACTCGAATTCATAGACCTTCTAAAAAATGACTAAACATATTTTGACAGATTAAATAACTTAATTATAAACTATTTTATTATATTTCAGTGTGAATCCGTTATATGTTTATGAAGGGAATTATGAGACAACATCGGATGGCAATCCCGAGCCTGTAACAACATGTACATCTATAACAGGTTGTCAATCAACACCTAAACCAATCGCTGTTTAGGCATCTTTTACATTATTTTTTTTATCAAAATGTCATTCATCAGATAACAGATCGTAGCATGAAATAAGTAAACAGGAATTTAATATTCTTTATACTGGAGTGGTTTCACAAGAAATAGAAACTTTTAACACCGGTTGAAATAAATATTTTTCTTAATAATGACTGATCATAATTCTGGCCTTTTTGAAATATAATATTGTTTCTATGTCTGTTACAGTACCCAGTCTACGAGATATACCTGAAAATGTTCTCGGCTACATTGACTAACTAACTTCCATGAATAAAACACTTATGACAGGACAAAGAAAAGACAGGACAGACACCCCCCCCCCCCCCCACTGGGACGCTCGCGCGCCTTCGGCGCGTACTTGTGTGGGCCTTGGTCAATGACCTGGCACTTTATATGTTTGACACTGGTTAAGCATTATGATTACAATGATTGAAACCGCATGATATTTTGCCATTTGCGAGGGGGCGCAAAAACTCAAAACCATGATGCAAAGCTCGTCATTGCGACCCTCTCTCCTAGCCCCTGGTTCCGGTCATTGGGTAGAGACGATGATTGTTACTGATGTTGGTCTTATATAAAAAGCTTCCTGGTAGTTTATATCAATAACGTAACGTAAGTACAAAGAATATAAAACATTATCAAGGAGAAATATTTATTTACTAAATCAAACTGTTGATGTATAGATAGAATGTTAATGTAGATCGAGGGTTTGTTGAGAGTTAACTCCCATATATATATACCTATCTGTCTTTTAGTTTCAGTTGCGAGAAGACCCCCCCCCCCCCCCAGTTACGAGAAACAGTTAAAGCAGTGAGAGAGCAATTAGAAAACTTGAACAAATCCAAACGTTTTCGTCAAACGTTAAGTAAATCAGCAGCAATTACCCATGAAAACAAAGACGACTGGAGCTAAATGCAAACTCACCAATACCCATAACATCAAAAAACGGATTCAAAGAATGTAAAGAATCAGAAAGCAGGCATAATTGAAGCAAGGGTCACTCAAAAATATGCTAAATAAAAGAAACCGATTGATGTAAAGATAAGTAAACCAAAGACCGTGAAGATTCCTCAGAAACCATCTGAAAACATGAACAACAAATCAAAAGAAATCGAGGCAACAAGCAATGCTAAATCCAAGAGTGCTGCGAAGAAGACGCCAAGTACGAAAGCTCCAAATAAGTCCAGAGTTTCGCAGAACACCGGCAAACTATCTAAATCTATACTGTCGACTGGTAGCTCAAAGCAAGATAGCTTTAAACATATATCGTCACGATATTCACACCATGAAGATAAGACTTCCAGAACAGATATAGAAGATGTGACAGTCAGAACATTACCATCATCATGTAGCACCTTATACATAGATATCAGTGAAAGTTCATACTCACTGACACCTATGAGGAAGTCTTGGAATAGATGGACAGAATTTGTTTCTATTTCTATCGAAGGGGAACTATCCAATTCTTCCTGCTGCAAGCGTATGTTACAGAAAGGGTTTGAAGGAGCACAGAAGACAGCTAAAGCCATAGCAGTCTACAGGACCTCCTCTCCTGATGTTCCTTATTCTATAAATAAAATATCATTAGGAAACGACAATCATTTTATCATAGAAGTCAGAAACACAGACTGGGTTTAAAACTACCTTAATTGATTAATCCGGAAGGAACTGAAACGCCACCAAAAATTAAATCATCATTATCGGTGTTTGAAAGTCAGGAGAAGGGTTTCAAAATGGCGAAAAAAATTGGTACTGCTCCACTTCCTAATCTGATGAAAGGTCTATCACCATTACCTGGAAGATTTACTCCTAAACCTCCGGCAACTCCACCAACTTCTACCACCAACAAAACTCAACTACCATCTTTACAATCTCAAACAAAATTTAATAAAAGACAGGATTAAATGGATTTAATTTCTTTAGTCACAGTTCATTGTTTATTGTATAGCACGAAATCCACCACAATGTCCACCACAATGTCCCTATAATGCATTTCAAAACTATATACAAAAGTTTATTCTGTATTTTAAGAAAATTTTTTTTTAAAGATTTAGCTATAATAAAAAAAATATTTATAGCTATTTATCAACAATTGTAGAGAGAGAGAGAAATGGGGTTTAACGTCCACAAACTAGGTCATTTCAGGACTAACATATGGTTTAATTTTATTTCAATAATTCGCTTACTGTAACGGTTATACTGCTGAACTATATATATTTTAAAAACTGTTATACTGAACTATATATGTTATAACAACGGTTATACTGAACTATATTTTATGTTATAACAACAGTTATGCCGAACTACAGGTGTGATAACAACTGTTAAATTGAACTATATATGTTATTGCAACGGTTATACTGCTGAACTATATATATGTTATAAAAACTGAACTATATGTTATACTGAACTATATATGTTACAACAAGGGTTATACTGAACTCTATTATGTTATAACAACAGTTGTACTGAACTATATTATAACAATGTAGATTGAATTGTAAAATTGTTATACACGATAAAGCTAAAGATATAATAATTATAACATAATACACGTGTTATAGTGATATAATATATTTCACCTGGAGTGATTATACAATTATTATACACAATCTATTTATAGATAACATTATTATGTCTTTATGTCTGTAACAATAATTATTGTTGTCTGAACAGTGAATTGGTCATTGATTACATATGAACGTGAATACACTCCAGTGTCCCAGGTGAGTTCTTGGGTTAATGAACCGGTAAAAAGTGTCTGGGTATTAACTATTGAATTAAGTACATCTTTGTTGTTGATAAGTTTCATGGTAACTTGGGTTTTGCCTGATGCCAAATTTTCTCCATAAACCATCATACCCAGCTTCAGATAACTACTAGTGCTGCCTGCAAAGGCTTTGAAATGCCACAATTTATCATCTACTTTATATGCAGGACTGAATCTATCGCCATTCGTCACTTCACTGTGTTTAAAGTTGTGTGTAATCGTCACGTTTCGGGTTATTTCTATCCTTCCTATCATTTGATCAAGAGTTGAAATATCTATCACTCCAAGGTGGAATTCGCTGGTGACGTCATATAAATTGGTTAGCTCACGTGCCTCATTTTCCCCCTGCTGAATCCTGATTGTTGGCAGCACATCTAATACGTCATACATCGAATCCCCATTCAAAATAGTATTAATATTGTGCACATACTCCTCTAACTCGTCAATGAATTTTTTTGACGATACAACAATCCTCTTCATCTTTCGTTCTTCCTTTTGGCGCGCGTTTTGAACGTCTGCTTTAAATTTACACCCTCTTCTCGTGACAGCCTCACAGATTGTTTTTACCTGTTGATCGATTTGAGCACAGGATGTGTCGGCAGACGTGTTTATAGCGGAAATCTTTTTGTTAACATCATCAACATAATTCGTAAGTACTGCCATCTTTTTTTCAAATTCTGTTTTAAAAGTTTTCAATTCTGTCATAGCCTCTTTTCCGTACAGGTTTAATTCCGGTGTGTCATGATCTTTGTGATCTGATATTAGGCATTCTTTACAAATAATCTGGCAACAATCTTTACAATACAACTCCAAATTCTTGGTTGTATGGCGATTACAAAATGGCTGACTTCCACCAACCGTATTTCTGCTATGATCTAGATCTGAGACATGATGATCCGAGAAAAAAAAATCGTGTGTGGTTTTACAGGACAAACAAAAACATTTCTTACAGTCCAAGCAATGGAACTTTGATTTGGTCTTCCTCTTACATGGGTCACAATTCGGTGTCGGACTATGAATGGATTCGTTCTCCATATTTACACCCGAGCTGCTAGATGGAAAGCTTTTAATTCCGCCAACTGGAATAGTGACATCTCGGCGACATAAAGGACACGGAAACCGATTATCTTTGCCAACTTTATTAACATATTCCTCCAAACATTTCACACAAAATTCATGTCCACATTCGACAGTTTTAGGTTCTACGAATTCGTTTAAACACATACTACAGTTAATTTTATTCGTCTGTTCCGCCATGTTGTTTTCAAATCTGGGCTAATGTCTGAAAATAAAAAAAAGCAGAATAAGGATAAGGAACAAGACAAAACATCGTACATGACTCGTATTAGCCTATAGAGTTTGAAACTACAATATATGGTAAAAAGCACATCGGTGGTGTATTGTATCAATAGAGATATCTTAGTCTTCTTCACATCAGAATTCATAGGCGTACGGGCAGGTGGGGGGGGGCGGATCACAGTTGTCCCCTAACTCTCGGACAATCTGACTTTTCGGGCAGGCGGGTAATGATTAAAAAATTATTATTTCATCTAGTTGGTAAAATAAAGTGCTGGAAATCTAATAAAACACTAATTTTCTTTTTCTTTTAATTGAATACCACAAATTTGTACTGAATTAACTATGGACTAAAACATTTTGTCTGGGGTCACTCTACTTTGTGCGATTTTTCGGGCATCGATTATTATTTGTGAATGCAGCTGCAATAATTCGATTGGATGGTTGCGTTTGCAGCAGATAAATTGACAAAAAAATTTCCAAAACTTTCTTGGGGGGGTCCCTACACGGTAAGTTCCGCTCCTCTGCTCTCGCAAAAGACCGGCGCCACCGTCTGTAAAGCGCGAGACTTGATATTCGCGAGGATCGAGGACTATGATAGTCTCACAAGCTGGGCTTGTACCCAATCGAAATGCAGGGTATTACGTGAAGGACTTGATAAAATGTACGTAGTTAAAGCGAGATCAAGCCTCTCCCGGGACCAAGATTTTGGAACACCACAGGACCCACCCACTGGTTCAGGCCGATTCTACCACAAACCATTATGATTGGGCCTTCCCATGAGTCTCGTTCCGTGACACATTGGTCAGAAAAACTCTGGCCACGTCGACGCCATATTCTGGTCCTGCCATCTGCAGTTGATACACAATACCGAATCTCATCTGTGAACAGAACAGTTCTTCATTGCCTGTGTCGCCAGTTCTGGTGTTGTTGGGCAAAGTGTAGACGTTCACGTCGATGGCGATGGGTGAGGATCGGTAAACGGTAAGGTCTACGGCATTGGGTGTTCTCTCTGGTGTATCGGTACTTTTGGGTCTACCGCGTGTTCCCACTATCTGACATGCTGTCTCAGATGCCTGTGTGAAGGGATTCTGCAAGGGCTGTCGCAAAACATGGCGGTTTTATAGCCTTGTGGTAACCCTTGGTCTGTCAGTTCGGGGGCGATCATCCGTGGAGTTGGTGGCCCGAAAGCGTTACTGAAGCGTGTAGATGGTCCGAAGCGTGTAGATGACCCGAACATTGACCTGTAAGTGATTGGCAACGGCTTGGGCAGTGTGGCCAGCGTCGAGTCTTCCAAGCGCCTGGTTCCTCTGAGCTGTCGCGAGTCGTGGCATGCTGCTGACGTTGTAGTGTAAATGATTCAACCAGGTATGGGGGTGTAATTTATAGGGCTGGTCCCGGTGAACAGCACGTGCAGCACGAGTTACATGGAAATCATGGAAAACACATTACCATCTTATAAGTCAGGTTGCGTTTTTGAGAACATTTCCTGGGTTCAATTCTGTGTTTAGGAAGGAGCCTTATTACTCAGTTAAAGTTAGAGATGTGGTCACAGATATACGATGAAAACATTTGGCAAGTTTTATGCAATACGTCTATTCAGAGTAACATAACAACCTGAGGTTTCTGATGCTGTTTAGTATATATCATAAAATATATAATTACGTATAATAATAATATGAATATCATAAAATATATAATTTAAATATTACCTACATATAGGGTGGATGGTCTATACCCTGAATGGTATAGAATACTCCAATAGTCACGTCAATCTATATTACCCTAGCTGGTTAGCTATTTCCTAGAATACTTCAATAGTCGTTTATCAGATAACCGATTTAAAATGTATTTAATTATGTATCTATGATTTATTATAACTTAGTAATCCGATGACAGACTTACAGGTGATAACATAACTATCGTTGTTTTTTTTTCCTTTTAATACTTGAGAATCGTACATTTCTATTCTTTATGCTATGCTCCCTACTGTCACGTGTTGCGTTACGATAGGATTGTCCCTATTGTCATTGAGTCTACGATCTGGTACGTGCAAATATGTTCGGATACGGTCAACACGATTGCTACGACTGACCTCAATATATGATAAGACCTGATAGGATCACCACGGTTACTCCACGATTAAAAACACGATTTCAGTCGTAGCATGAATCGCGATAAACCCTTTTCATTTGCAGAGTCCCCCACCCCCACCTCCTAAACACAATTCATTTCATTTTATCAGCAAAGTAACGTAAATATTCAAAATGTGTACACTACAAATTTCAATGATACCTCAAAAGCTGAAATATTTGTTATACGCCCACATTTTCATGTGGATGTATGTTGTCGTCGCCACTGTCCGTCCGTCCACAATTGTTTGTGGACTCTCTACTGGTCACAATTCTTATCCGATTTTGACGAAACTTGAAATATAGGTTTAACTCCAAACGATCTCGACTGCTTTCGATACTTCATGGATTATGGCCCCTGATTGTACGAAAAATCAAGTTTTTAGCTTGTGGACCCAATAGAGGTAAAAAAATTTGAACCGATTTTGATTCAACTTGACATGCATATTTATAACCCAAAGTTCTTGGTTCCTTTCGAGATTTGCGCCCATCGGAACGTAACTTCCTGAATTATGGCCCCTGATTGTCCGAAAAATCGCCTTTTTTTTAGCTTGTGGTCCCTCTGCAGGTCACAGTTATTATCCGATTAAACAAACCGTTTGATTGTATCACCGTTACACCGTAAGGAAGGGTGAGTTCGAATTTCGTGAAAATCGGACCAAAATTGCCGGACAAAATGGCCGCCGTTTCAAGGTTGTGGACCCTGTAGAGGTCACAATTTTAATTCGATTTTGATGAAACTTGAAATGCATGTTTATAACCTAACGATCTTGGTCCATTTCGATATTTGGGCATATCGGATCGTAACTTCCTGAATTATGGCCCCTGATTGTCCGAAAAATCGCCCTTTTTTTAGCTTGTGGACCCTATAGAGGTCATAATTTTTATCCGATTTAAAAAAAAACGTTTTAATATATCACCGTTACACCCTAAGGATGGTTGAGTTCGAATTCCGTGAAAATCGGCCCAAAACTGTCAGACAATATGGCCGCCTCTCTTTCTCAGATAGGGTAAAAATATGGTATATCAAGTTTGTGGACCCTATAGAGGTCACAGGTTTTATCCGATTTTGTTGAAACTTGAAATGTAATTTTATAACCCAAAGATCTTGGTTCTTTTGAGACCGCTTTCGTATTATAGAAGAGTGGCTGATTAACAATGGTACTCAACAATCGAGACTATATCGTGGACAATTAAAATCCTGAGTAATTTGACTGACATTTTTTTAACATATTCATTTTTCATTATTTATTTGTTTGCGAGCTATTATAGCACGAACGGTCAGCTGTGCATTTAAATCTTACATAATGCAGCTTTAGATACCATACTTTGTACATCCATACTTTAATTAAAAGAATTGGCACTTCTTATAAATAGCCTACCCGTGTTTATATGTATAAATTGTGTAAAATGGATAACTTTATATGAAATGGTACAAAGTCTTTTGAAATGTTTGATGCGACTCTTAAAATCATATAGGAGACACTTTTTCAAATTATTGTTCCCTTGACTTACTTTTATTGCCATTTATTTTGTGGGTTTGGGTGTTGGGTGCGGGGGTCTCTTGACATTTAAATAATTCAAGTATTTAAATTACAAAGCGAAGAGGCCTGTACCGTTATACAGGTTCTAGAACCCAAACTACTTTCCTTATCCTGTATCTATGCACTCGCCTCACTCGGGCCAACGATAATATGGAGAAATGTTGGAGTTGATCAAAGAGAATTGGTGGTCTGCCTACCATTGAGACATTAAACTTAAAATGGGCCAAGGACGTCGCCTCATCCTTGTCGACACACTACCGAGCCATGCGAGCGGAGAAACTGGAGTACTTGAAGTCACGTCACTTTACCAAAGATGCTGTACGAGAGTACTAGCCACGCCCTAGCATGGGCCAAAAAAGTCCTACGGCAAGCGACTTCAGGATAGTGTGAAGACAGAGTTCCATCGCCTCCTGTCCACGGTCTCTAAAATTGTCACCAACCCTCCCCCATCACCAATGCACTTTAAACACACCCAACAAGAGAAAATTATCCTCTGGAGAAGGCACGTGCATTAACACTCCCACGAAGCGTGAAGCTGGATCAACAAGTTCGCCCCGGGTTGTGTCTGGCCCACCTGACTCGCCACTGAACGCGCTTGTCAACTGTCTGCCCCCTAGATCGCCAATCACTCCTTACCGTAGAATCACCACCAGATTTAGGCGATCACTCAACCTATCCCTAAAGAGACCTCACAGCTACAAAGGTAATGACGAGAAGGATTTATGATACCTACCACCCGTCATGGCAAAGACCCTGGTTATTGGATCCTCTAATCTGTTAGGATTGTATCCTTCCTCGGGGACTAGGAGATAAATATAGCTATTCTGGAGCCAAGATCAGCCACATAAAACAGATCCTCCAGAACTACATGAGTCCTGCACCAGAGGAATTAGTCATACATGTCGGACTCAACAACAGGAAGGAGAGTGTACCAAGGATACTCACGATGACCAGAGCAGCTTTCCCAACAACCAAGCACTTCACCACACAGATCCCCACTTCTTCCCGACTCCGACAAGAAAATCCAATCGCCTACCAAAGCATCACCAGCTATAACCAATTGATCTCCGCCGCACCTTCAACAAACGCCACCACATTACCAACCTCCAAGGGCAAAATAGAACTGAAAGGTAACATCGCCATCCACTGGAGCCCAGGCACGACCAGAGAGATCATCAACTGCTGGATGAGGAATTTACGCAAGGATTAGGGAAAATGAATGAGAAGCCGTCTTTAGGACAGATAGTTGTCAATTTGAGCGACAGACTTCTCAGCCCCCTAGAAATAAGCATTCTTGATAAAGGCCTTAAATTCATCCAAACACCCACAATAACATCCATAGACCCCATCACCCAGGCAGCCGATCGCTTCGAAAGAACACTTTCGTTGACTTATGTTTTTAGGAACAAACTTGGCAGAGGTAAAAAAAATTATTCACAGAAAAATCCACATGAAAACCACCTAAAAAGTCATTATCACAAGCCATCCTAAAAACTTTCGACGAAATTAACAAAGAAATATCATCCCTTCAACCACAATCACAAAAACGAAATCTCAACCGAGCAACTAAAACAGCATTAAACACCTCAAAAAGGACAAAAAACATAATAATTAAGAAAAGGACAAAGGCCCGTGTTATGTCATAATGAATCGCACACACTATATCTCTTGGACAGAAAAACAATAGAATTTCCTTGACACCACCGTCTTTAAAAGTAGCAACACCAAAAATACAGGCCAACTGGAAACTAAAGAATTTTTCAAAGAAACCGATACACATCAATTATTGTTCAAGAGATCCTTTCACCCCAAACACACCTTCTCTCAGATTCTCCGTTTTCATAGGATATGTACTCAGAAAACCGACTTTGAGTCAGGATATAGGCTGGTATTTAGCAAACTAAGAGAAAGGAGATACTCCAAAAGCTATCTCCGACGTATAATAAACAACACTCTAGCTGAACTACCGCCAAAGAACCAAATAATATGCAATCAGCAGTTAAAACCAAACCTTGTCGCCACCCAAGATGTCAAACATGCAAAATTATAAACATATCAGACCATTTCCATAACAAAACATCTGGTATACAATTCCCAATATTAGACCCAATATTAGACCAACTTTCATGCGGTAGTAGTTCAAACATAATTTATCTAATTTCATGCAGACAATATGACAAACAATACGTAGGAAAGACTCAAAATGCACTTAGGGAAAGAATTAACGGTCACCGGTCAGACATAGTCACCAAAAAAGACAAACCGGTCTCAATTCATTTCAACCAACCAAATCATGACATTTTTCTGATCTCATTATCATGCCAATCGAAAAGACCAAGAGCGACTTTGAAACTACAGAAGAAATCAAAACGGTTAGGCTAACAAGAGAAAAATTCTAGATGGACAAATTTAAAACAACGTCCGATTCCAGCGAGACTGATTTTTTTATACGTCCACATTCATAAGTGGACGCCGTCGCCCCTGTATGGGTGTGTAATGTGCGTGTGTGTGTGTGTGTGCGTGTCACCTTCAAGCCACAATTCTGAACTGATCGTCTTGAAACTTTACATACTTATTCCTTATAATCTAAGGACGATCCATATTGTTTTTGATGCATGCCCGACCCCCAGGGGTAGAGCCATGCCCATTTTATGTATTTGTTTGTTTGTCGTCTACAGGCCACAGTTCTTAACGGATCCACTTCAAACTCTGCATATTTATTCCTTATATCCTAAGGATCATCGCTATTGTTTTTGGTGCATGCTCAACCCCATAGATAGAGCCACGCCCATTTTCTTTTTGTGTGTCTGTGTGTCGCCTACAGGCCACAATTCTTAATCAATCGTCTTGATGACCTCAATTATTTTTTGGTACACGCCCGACCCCTTTGAACGAACCACGCCCAATTTTTGCGTGTGTCTGTGTGTCACCTACAGGCCACAATTCCTTTTGAAACTGTGCATACTTATACCCTAAGGATGATCCCTATAAGTTTTGGTGAATGCACGACCACACCCATTTATCTTTGTGTATCTGTGTGTTGCCTACTGGCCACAATTCTTAATGCGTCGTCTTGGAAATTTGCATATGTATTCCTTATGGTCTAAGGACGGCAACTATTGATTTTGGTACATGCTCCGTCTCCAAGGGACCGAGCCACGCCTAATGTTTGTGTTTATCGTATGCAGTCCGCAAGTCTGATTGGATTATCTTGGAACGTGGTATGCTTGGACGGCAACTATTGATTTTGGTGCATGACCCCCCCCCCCCCCGATCCCCTTGGGCGGTGCCACACCCATTGTTTGTTAATATTTTGACTGTAAATACTCTACTGGGTGCAATTATTAACAGATTTTGTTCTATTTCGGCATGATCCATTATTGGGTTGTACCTATTTATACTGGTCCATATCCAACCCCGCGGGGCAGAACCACACCCAATTGTTCTGTTTTGTGT
The DNA here is from genome assembly GCF_932274485.2 of Patella vulgata. Taxonomy (NCBI): domain Eukaryota; kingdom Metazoa; phylum Mollusca; class Gastropoda; family Patellidae; genus Patella; species Patella vulgata. The sequence continues at coordinate 39,300,908 of NC_065886.2, read as the reverse complement.
CTACAGGCTGGAATTCTGAATGGATCACCTTGGAACTTTCCATATTTATTCCCTATAATACCGTAAGGATAGCAACTATTTATTTGTGGTGCATGCCCCGACCCCCTGGGCGGGTCATACCCACTTTTTTGTTAATTTGTCTGTAAATTTTGGCAAAACAAACCTAGCCTCCTTTGCCTCTTGTCATATTACAATCGTTGCAGCCATTTCATATTTCATTCTCTTCGTTTTAAAAATACCATATCAATCAAGGCAGGAATGTGGACGTATATTTCAGCGGTAGCGATGCACTTGTTTTTATTATGTTTAGCGGACACGCAGGAGCCTTTCCTGTGGGAGGAAACCGGACTACCCGGAGTAAACCAACGAGCAACATTCGTTTTTTACACCAGGTACTGAAACTACGACCGTAAGCCATAGGTGACCGGTCAGCTAGAGCCCGAAGCGCGACACTCTAGACCACTAGAACACGCAAAGTCTGTAATACGAAGGTTGTGGCCCCTCTAGAGGTCACAATTTTTATCAGATTTTGATGAAACTTAAAGCATATCTTTATTTGCCAAAGATCTTTGACCCTTTTGATATTTGCACATTTCAGGACATAACTTTCTGGATTATTGGCCTTGATTGTTTGTTTTTAGCTTATTCTCTATCCATCTCTTGCAAAATGTGGGCGTATCCTGCCTGGCAGCCGCTGGTTTCCTTTTTACGTGGCAATGTCGTGTGTTGCCATTATGGTGTAAAATCTAAGAAGAGGGTTTCAATTGACGTTTCTTGTCCGGTTTATTCGAATAATCAGTCAGGGTTTGGAGGTACAAGCATTAGAAACATTCCAAAGGGAATACACTTACAAAAAAATTACTTCTTCAGACCTATAAAGCCAAGAATGATGAATTACCTACATATATCAAAGAACTCTAAAATCATCATTTGTCGAGTTTAACACATCGATCTTCCTTCAGACAAGGAACTCCTCAAATACCAGCTGTCAATCTTTAGGATCATAGAACTTATTCGTATGCTACAATATTCACGGAATCAACTACCTCTAGAATGAAGACTTTCAAAAACATTATCTATAGCTCTTTCTCAACAATATTCTTTATAAACAGTCTGTAATGAATGTATATTGTAATTATATATTAATAGTCTGTAATCAATGTTAGTATTGTGACTATCAGTGGCGCACATATCGATTTTGTTTGAGGGGGATGTTTTGCAAAAATGAGACCGACTGATGCACAGGGCCCTAATACGAGGGATGCAGGACTTGGGTAGAAGATTTTGCAGAATTCTGATGGTCAGCAAACACTTATATCATGAGTAAAATTCAGTAGTACGCATGGGGATTCATGTTATTTATTAAGAATTTTGCACTTACATAGATAGTACTGTGAATCTGTGACAACTTATGAAAGCGATAATAATTACATCATTTACATGGACCTAAATCTTAGATATATTTTTGTGGTGAATATACATAAATTAGAAAATTCGATGGCCTCTACCATTCACGGGATCATGCTGGTTAATTTGATACCACATATGTGGGGGTGGAGCGCAGCGAGGAAGCGTGATTCGCCCGGGACCAAATTCGATGGCCTAAAAAATTCACGGGGTCCTGCTGGTTAAAGTGGTAGATGTGGGGATGGAGCGCGGCGACGAAGCGTGATGTTCGAACATACACACATACATACACACAGGCATCGAAGAGTTATCTCCATTCCTTGAAGGGACTGTCGCATAAACATTCTCATTATAATTTAAAATACAAAATATTGAAAACTTCTCCGAATGGCAAACCACCAATCTGAGAACGCATTTAGAGTTGTCTACCGAGAACACTGGACCACTTTTAACCGGTGCGCCATTTGTAATTTTGGGAGTCCTTGAACAAAAGTTTTGCGATTTTTGGAAACCCAACGTATATAGGGGGGGGGGGGGGGAGGCTGGTATAAAGGTTAGCTTATATTCTGGATGTAGACTGGTCGTCTGCGATATCAACTTGGTGGAAGCGGGCGTTATATAAAGCTACTTCACACATGATGTAGACTGGTGTATCGGAAGGCCGGGTAACCGCTATTTATAATAGTATGCCAAGTGCGCGCTGTATCATAAAGCCTGTCATTGAGTCAACTGGCGTGGTTTCGAATCCCCGGTTGTACGTGACAAGGAGTAGGGTCGCCTGTCCAACCTCGTTTGTTTTCTCCGGATCCTCCGGTTTCCTGCCACTGACAAAGACCTCTACGCGCAAACGAATTACTGAAATAAAATTAAACCATATTTAAGTCCCGAAATGACCTAGTTTGTGTCGAGTGGACGTTAAATCCCATCTCTCTCTCTCTCTCTCTCTCTCTCTCTCTAATAGTATGCCGGTATAAGAATGTCAATCTGGTTTCCCAGTTTCAATTTTTAATTAAAATGGTTAAAACTTAACGACCTACCTGGAATTGTCACCCCGTTACTTTCTTCGTCGAGCCTTAACGCCTATAAGTTCGATAAAATCCTTTATTCTCTTGTAAATTTCACATTTTTCGACACTAATCAATTTCTCAAAACATAAACATTATCACTGCGCTTGCGTAAGTTGGGTCACTCGTATATCATGTAGGGGTATAAGGTATTCCACAAATCGGGTGCATTCGGTTAATAATGCTTAGCGCGGGAGGATTCGCAGGTTTGTTTTGCGGCAGTGCGAGTGTATGTGTGTGTGCATGTGATTGTGTGCGTATGTGTGTGTGTTTAGGTTTATCGGTATTTAATATTCCTTAGAGATATTCATAGTTCTGCATGTCTCCTAAAGTATTCCTCACAGAACACTTATTTTCAGCATTAGATGGCATGGTAACCTTTCTGATAAAGTGTAAATATTGTACGATATCTTATAATTTTATGAACTTAAATAGTTTTGATTACCGGTATCAATTTTTTTATTTATATTCGCGTTCCACAGGCACACAAGATTTGTTTCAGATATTGTCGTAGATTAGATAAAAAAAAAACGAATCGCAGAAAATATAATTCCTTGAATAATGGATCATCCTTTCATCACATGCATTTGCAAGTGCACGATGATGTGTGTATGTAAGAAGGTGGATACTGGGTAAGTGATTATTGTTATTTACAATTTCAAGATGAAGATTACGCGAGATGTGAACCAATGTATCAATCGTTTATTTACTTATTTTGAGAAACAGATTAAAATGAATTTTATAAAAGTTCCAAAAAAGAGATTGCTTACGCATTGAATATACCCTTAAAATCCGTGTACGGGGCTTTGAAAAATGAATCATCTACAACGCAGGAAAATAAAAAAAGCAAGGTCAACAAATGTTCAACAAAATTAGATAATTTTGACCTGATGACAATAAGAGAGACCATCCATAAACTACACGGCAATGGCCAGTATGTAAGTGCAGTTCATTTAAATATGTTTCATCATTGCTCTTCGACTTTTACACATATGCCATGTTCTGCATTACATAACCTTGATGTAATAATTGTCTACATAATTGTCTATATAATTGAAGGTTTCATTACACATTTTACAACGCCACTTGAGAGAGAAAGATGAACAACTCTTTATCGGGCAATCAATGAAATGGGATTCAAGTACTACAGAAATCACGGTAAAAGATACGCGAAAGAAACTGTTGATATTGTTGCTGCCCGAAATAGCTATTTAAGAAACCTATGCAAGTATAGGCAAGTTTTCCATACGTTCACACGTTTTTAATAATTATTTTATGAAAATATTAGATTAGTCTGTCGAACAAAATTGTATAACTCAATTACTTATTCAAAAGTTGGATATTTTTAGGAGTGAAGGCTATGAAATTATATACCTGGATGAAACATGGTAAATGCTAACCAAGCCATCCATGGAACATGGACAGAAAACAGGAAAGGTAATGACTTTTTTAATTGCTTTCTTATTACGTATACTTATGCAAGTTTATATTTTTAATGTAGTATCTATGGATAGACATATTTTAATCATATGTTATTATATTTATAGGGTCATTGGGCATAATTCTCCCAAACTGCAATGAATGCGATAGATTCATTCCTTCTGGTAAGGGATCAAGACTGATCATCTTAGATGCTGGTTCGGTTGATCGGGATTACCAGTAAGGCACTGCGAGTTAAACCCAATAGAGATAATTCAAGGTAATACTTAACACTGCAATTTGGACGGCAGTCAAGTTGACGGTATTGAAAGATAATAAATCTTGTCTTATCTGTGATGTTAAAAAGGGTTAAAACATTCATTTATGGAAGCTTTTACTACATCTTATAACATTTTAAAGTTTATCCACATTAAATCAAAAATATTTTCATTTTAGCACAAGAAAAGGCCTATGTCGCCCGAAAAAATACCACTTTCAAAATCAAAGACGTTAAGCGTCTGTTCCTGGAGGCCAAGGCAAGTGTGACAGCTACAGACTGGGCTAAGGCATGTCAACACGTCATAGACAAGGTGGAGGATCGGTTTTAGGAAGCGGGAAGATTGAATGAGGAAGTACCACCAGCCGTATTTTCGTTCGGGAGTGACAGCGAGTTTGGGTGTGAGAGTGAAGATTTGGGCGAGAATGTCAGTGGAGAGAGTGATAGTGAAAAGGTTACTGAGAATATGGATGGCGGTGGTGTTGCGAATGAAGATTTGAGTGATGATGATAAAAATGTGTGTAGTGTATGTGATTGTCAGAACCCACCGGGAAGTGAGTCGGATGCGATTGTGGATTGGGTGGGCTGTGATTTGTGTGAAAGGTGGATGCATATGAAATGTACAGGGAAAGAGATTGATGTAAGTGCAAGTGTGGTGAAGTGTGTAGATTGTTTGCGTAAATTGTATGATAGATAGCGTGAATGTAGGCCAGACAACTTCTATAATTTATATTGTATATAGTTGGAGCATTTTCTGTGAGTTTGTGTAAATAAATGATTTTGTATAAAACAATTTATTTTCCGTTTTCTTGTTTAACAGGTAGACTGGCAGAAATTTAATTTAGTTCACGACGAATCAATGTGAATAAATTAAATGTAAAAAAACCACCCGTGGTCTGAACACAAAAACGGAATTAATGCCCTTGATCTATCAGGAGTTGACCTTGTTTGGCTACTACCCCGTTGCGTTTTCTATCATATTATCGATTGGTTAGGGGCATTTCACAAAATAAAAAACAAACTAAATCAAACAAGAAATAGAGTAGGCTATCTATAAAAATATCTTAGGAGCGCCCCCTTTTCAAATGGATTAAAACTTTTAAAAAAGAAAAAAAAAACAAGAAAATAGTATTAAAAGTCGTACAAAACCAAATAAAAGCGACAGTTATATATCTATTATCCCAAAGCTAGATACTTCCAAATTTCCATGACGTGTCACTACAATATTAGGTCACACTTTGTATGTAGTTTATATCAATTTCCGAAAGCCACCAGACTGGGGCCGCCAATTTAATATCTATGGCAGTGGAGCAAACAAGTGTGGTCTGAAACCAAATAGCAAATTCATATATTACCTCCCGTAAATAGCTCATTAAAGCAAGTTATGTTCTACTGGGTCGAAACAACTATTTAAACATGCAAGTAGGACGAAACGACCCAAAGTCAAATCCACACCCCTGTTCGATTTGGTTTATTCCAGATAACTAGGTCAAGCATGACTGTCTTCAATACCGCGAAGTAAATAAACAACGATTTTTCAAGACAGAAATGTTATATAGCTTGATCTGAAATTAGTTAACGTGCGGTAGAAAGTAAAGGGATGACAATTCCAGGTAGGTCGTTAAGTTTTAACAATTTTAATTAAAAATTGAAGAAATAGCAAGCAATTTTCGAGTCGTAGTGTCGCCTGGAACAGACAGTAAATATGTTGTTTCTTGCCATTTTTGAGTTTAATTTGCAGATTTGAAACCACGCGTATCAACAGATACCACTTGAAGATAATATAAAAGAGACATCGAAATGTCTAAAAATAGATGTATAAATAACGTCATAGATAAAATGTGACGTCACATTATTGTCCTATCATTGCACTCGGCAAACCTCGACAGATGTAGGGTACTGAAATCTGCTGAGGTTTGCCGAGTGCTATCATTGTACTGATAGACGTGAGACGTGTATTATTAAACTTAAAGGGGCATTATGGGAGATTAGATAAAGAGTTGACAATTCTCGTTATAATATTAAAAATAAATAACGTAAAAAGAATATGCTGAAAATTTCAGTCAAATGGCTCCACCCTGAACCGAGATATTAGCTTTTGAATTTTAGGCTAGCCTCGATCATCATTACTAAAGTCGGTACGATAAAAAACAAAGTCTCGATTATCCAATTTTACGTTTAATTATTTTTCAAAAAAATGTATTCCAATCCGCTAAATATCGCAGGCTAGCGGTGGCATCAAGAGTTGATTATGGCCTGGATAAGTTAATTAATATCTAATGAATAATTTAGATAACATTTCAGGCCTAAAGAAAGGCCTGCAATAGGCAGATTTAACCCTTGCATAATGTATGTATAATAGTAAATGCAGGGGGACCGCAACACACATAATTTACACAAAACAAATCTACGGACAACACAATACGGTTCAAGATTTTATTAACACAGAAAAGGTGGTTCAAAATAAATATTTAGTAAAAAGGTAAGTATTGTTTACTAATAATTTAAAAAAAACAACACAGACATAGTTTACAAAACCCACTACAATAATTCAAATAACGCTGGCAATGATATAGAACCGGGATTGAACGTTGATAACATAAAAGGTAAAATAGAAACATTTTACCAGGTTGTAATAACTATGAAGTACGTGTGTACATTTGCCTTAATAATGATTGATCATAATTCTAGCCATTTTGAAATATTATATTGTTTCTGAAAAAGTTCTAGGTTACATTGACGAACTAACTTCCATGAATAAACTTATGAAAGTTTAAATCATTGAACCAGTAAGTTCCCTTTTTATTTCCATTTCTTTTGTCGGAAGCTGGTTCTGGTGCCTCAGCGAGAAAAGACGCTAACCTGGAGATCCAGAGTTCGATCATTGTCAGTGGTGCAGGACGAGAGGCCCTAGAGTAGCAAAGGACATCATCTATTCGCGTGACGTTTGCTCGTCTTAAAGTAGGCAAGTCATCCACAGTCTTCGACATTGCAATCACGACTCACTCATTGGTCAATTTAAATCAACATTGGCGCTGTTTTCTTACCGTGACAAGAGACAAGATGGGCTTCTGATATCCAATATTTAAGATAAAATGAAAATATTTAGAATGCTTTCGAGCGACATTTGTAATGCGATGACTCGATGAACGAGGCTAAACATATCCCATAGGAAAATACTATCGGTGTAGACTGGAATAACCAGATGCGAAAGACTGCCATTTAATTTGGACTCTTCACGTATTTCGCCGAACATTTAAACTGATTAGAAATGGCAGTAAAAACAGAAACGATGGAATGTAAATCAGTTTATATACATGCATGAGGCTGAACATATCCCACAGGAGAATACTACCGTTGTAGACTGGAATAACCAGACACCAAAGACTGCCATTCAATTTAGACTCTTCGTCAAACATAAATGATTAGAAATTACAGTAAAAACAGAAACGACTGGATGTAAATAATTTTATATACATTCATATCACATTATTATATGCGTTACGGCCCATTTGTGTCCATTTCTAAGCGCCAAAGAATACAGATTTAGATCCTTTAACAACTCCGGGTGGAGTAGAAAAGTAGACCGTTAAACCCCATTCCATTTCTTTTCTGCGAAAGAACATGGTTTTTAAACAGATCGTCCTTCCAATGCAAAATAAATATCATGGCAAGACCGATAATCTAAAAATATATTTGTGACTGTCGTTTGTCTGTCTGTCTGTCTGTCTGTCTGTTCGGGGTTGGCGGCTACACTAGGTCTGCCCCGAGTCTGAAATTTGGGGTCTAGGGATACTTCGGACCGGGGAATAACATAGGCCAGGTGGCGTTAGTCTACCACTTCCGGTTTCGGAGTTATGACCCCCGAGCGAAGCCGGTCTGTTCGGGGTTGGCGGCTACACTAGGTCTGCCCCGAGTCTGAAATTTGGGGTCTAGGGATAGCTCGGACCGGGGAGTAACATAGGCCAGGTGGCGTTAGTCTACCACTTCCGGTTTCGGAGTTATGACCCCCGAGCGAAGCCGGTCTGTTCGGGGTTGGCGGCTACACTAGGTCTGCCCCGAGTCTGAAATTTGGGGTATAGGGGTAGCTCGGACCGAGGAGTAACATAGGCCAGGTGGCGTTAGTCTACCACCTCCGGTTTCGGAGTTATGACCCCCGAGCGAAGCCGGTCTGTTCGGGGTTGGCGGCTACACTAGGTCTACCCCGAGTCTGAAATTTGGGGTATAGGGGTAGCTCGGACCGGGGAGTAACATAGGCCAGGTGGCGTTAGTCTACCACTTCCGGTTTCGGAGTTATGACCCCGAGCGAAGCCGGGTATCCTGCTAGTATAGTATATAATATCATCCAATCAATGACTACCCAAGCCAGTTGCAATTATATCCTGGCGGAATGGACCATGTCTTTCAAAACGTCCGCGAGTTGTCAATTAATGACATTATGAATATACCCTAGTTTAAAATCAAATATGAACATTGCAACTAAGGTCATTTAACATAGGAATACTACGTCATCATATAACCAGTCATGATTATTCTGGTCATTTGGTAGAGACGTTGATTTTAACAGTTGTTTTTCTTATATAACAAGCTTCCTGATAGTTTATATCAATAACGTAAACCATTTATAGAAATAACAAAGAATATAAAACAGTATCAAGAAGAAATGTTTATTTACTAAATAAAATTGTTGATGTATAGATATAATGTTAATGTAGATCTAGACCCACTTACAAGAAACAGTTAGTTAAAGCATTGACAGACTAATTAAAAAACTTGAAGATATACAAACGTTTTAGTCACATGCAGCAGTTACCAGTGAAAACAAGGACAAGACGGCTAGAGCTAAATCTAAACCCAGGACACTTAAAAAAACGGGATTCAAAGAATGCAAGAATCGGAAAACAAACAGAATTGAAGCAAGGGTCACCCAAAAATCTGCTGAAAAATAGAAACCAAGGGCCGTGAAGATGCCTTAGAAACCATCTGGAAACATGAAAAACAAATCAAAAGAAACCGAGGCAACAAGTAATGCTAAATCTAAGAGTACCTCTACAAAGAAGACGCCAATTACCAAAGCCCCAAATGAATCCAAGCGATTCGCATAATACCAGTAGACCATCTAATAGTAAGTGCAAGGGGACTGCACCACACAAAATTTACACAAAAACAAATACACGTACAAGACATCATACTCAGGAAAACACAAACATACAGACAATTAAAAAAAAAAGGGAATGGATCCGTGAGTTAGCCGTAAGCGTCCACTGCGACACAGACACAGACTTCACTCAAACTTGAAAACAATTAGGAATACAACCCAAAGAACCCATTGTGTAATGCCAGCATGAGTCATGATCTGCTATATGCTACACGAAATACGAATATAAGCATATGTAGTAAAATTCAACTATACAAGTAACCACATCGGTGAAATGTATAAAAAAAAGTAGTCTAAACCCTAAATTCAATCACGAAACGCTTCAGTATTCAATACATATAGGGTACATGTTCCATCGTCACAAAAACAAAACTGAATACAAAGAAGCAAATAGGAAATGTAGACTGTCTCGAGGGACAGCCGTTTGCTGACTGAGTTGCGACGTTATTTTGGGAATGACGTCATATCTTAGAAGGTGATAAAAAAAATCACAATAATAAGGGCGATAATCCAGATAAAATAACGTTAAAAGATTAAAAACCATAAGTTTTAGCGACTAATGGGAATTATTAAGTTGTGTAATTGTACAATTTATAATATATTAATATAATACCCCACAAAAAAAATGCAAAACAGGTATGTTGAAGAAATCGTACTATGTAAGTGTATTTATAAAGGCATAAAATTAAGGGAGGTAATTCAGACAGGGTTAGATAACTACAGAAAATCTAAAATAAATTTAAATTAGATCATTATCCAGTATGTAGTCGGTTATATACTTACAAGAAATGTCAAACTTGGTATGTTGAAGAAATGGAAGTTTTGAAATTTTAAATGCGTAATTGTGTAGCGCCTTTGGCGGTGCATTTAAAGTAAAGAGATTTTATTCGGGAGAGAAATAGTTCTTTATTGTTACATATTGTCAAAAATCGTAATGCCTGTGAATAGAAAACACTATATAGCGTGGTATCTGGTATGTTACTATAGATTGACGGGTATGTTACTACTTCAAAACCAAATTTGTCCGTTTTGTCGAAAATACCGACATTAAATTTATTGTTAATTATATTGATGTCCAGTTCAAGAACAGATGCAGTACCGGAATTTTCTTTATTTAATATTAGTTCAGGAGGATATATTTCACTTTTATATTTGTTGAAATTTCCGTTATCATTGGTAGGTGTTATGTCATCAATGTATCGGAAGGTATAGTTTAGACTTTTAGCTACTTTGTAATCTGTTTTTCTTTTATGGTCTTGAAAGTTAGTGGCGTGATCCCTGTATGTTTGGAAAGAGTTAAAATAGGCATGTCTTTAAATGTTAAATGGTAGTGATTTCTCAAGAATAATTCGAAATAAAATGGAAGCACACACCTATTCCATTTTTGTTTGCCTTATTTCGGTTCTACTAATCACTAACAAGAACTGGCGAGATCGTTTCTTTTTCAATATCACCTAAAATATTGCAATAAGTGATCGACAAGAAAAGATATGTGATAGTGTTGCAAGAATTCTTGCTCTTTACATTAAAAATAGCATTATATTGTATCTTTAACTAATTATTGGATTCACACATTGAATACAAGTCATATTATCTCATAAGCACTTAAATCAAAATGAGTGAATGGTTGACATATAAAAAAAAGATTTATAAAACCTAAACATAGCTGGTTCCTTGGGAACCAGAATATCATGTTAACACGTGATTCGAAATTTACTGATTGCATCATACACTATAACCATCCAATCAAGGTCATTATTTGCAGAATCTAAAGTTATGACGTAAGCAAATCTGTTAAAAAGTCCCAACCAGCCATTTAAGATTAGATATCATTGGGTTCCGGAGAGATATCATCTGAGTTCCTAGAGACTATCGATGAATTCTCAGAGAGGGTAGACATCGCCTTGTTTCTTTAGTTGACCATGTGATGTAGCCGTTTCCGGAGTCTAGCCATGCTGGTTAGACTTTCACAGGAGTTGAGAGTAAGATGTTATTTTTAAGTATGCTAATGTAATCTAGTATGCATTGTAACCATATATATCCAGCTTGTCATACAAATATAGAACTGAACTGTTGCATCGTTTAGTTATCCCTTGTAAGACAGTAAGACAGTGAGATAGTAAGAAGGAAATACACAACGTGAAAAGGAAGCTAAAGAAGACAATTAAAAATATTAGACGATCACAAGTCTATTAAAATATGTAGCAGAGAAGAGAGTATGAGTCGCACATTGGGTGTGGGGAGTCTTCGGCTTACTGGCTTTCCACATCTAACCAGCGACGCATAGTACTGCAATAGATATTCACATTTTACACATCATATCCCAAATTTAATGATTTTATAAAAAAAAAATAATCTGTCTGAACCTTTACAACAATTTCTTGAAAAACATAATAGCTATATATAAGTTATAAGAACGGTTATATTGAACTATATATATTATGTAATAAAACGGTTATACTAAATTAAATATATTATTATACTGAACTATGTATATTATAACAACCGTTATTCCGAACTATACCAAGAGAGATTAAAGGGGTTTAATGTCCATTCGACTCTTCTGTAAGCTGACATCCCTCAATGTTTCCAAAACCGCCTACTCATTTGATCAAAAATTACCAACTGCTTTCTCAGTCAATCTAGCACACAATAAGCTGGCAGAAAACAATCGGGTTGCCCGTTAGTGATACCCTCACATTTTTGCCCAGTGCTCGCCCCATGGGTGTTTTTCGGATAATCCTGTATTTTCCTAGTAAGATTGGATGTCTATACTTTCCATACCAAATTTGCCATACTTTTATTGGAAATAACTACCCGATAAATATACTGAGCGCCATGGAAAACGCATCACTTTTTTTCCCAAATATTTTATTACTAGGTGGTTTTGTATGTCTAATATTCTGCAATACTATGAACTATTGTTTCACACAATGCTCCCAAACGCAAAAAATATCGGCCCGTGTGCACAAAACAAAATTGCACGAGATGCACATGAAAAACCCAATATTCACGTGCAGCATTGTGTGTGAGCCCTTTAAAAGCATGTTTTCAACTTAATGTGCAGTACATGAACTGTGAAACGTCAATCTGTCGTAATTTGTTGTTGGACGTGTGAAGGAATCGAGCTAGAGATGCCGAGACTTACTGAAAATCAACGGAATGAAGCCAGTGGAATGTCCAGGGCTGGCATGTCTACACGTGCTATTGCCAGACACTTCGATTGTCATCAGTCCACTATTGTAAGGTTGGTGGAACGTGTTCGAGTTACTGGATCAACACGTGACCGTCAACGTCCTGGTCCACAACGCGTTACAACCCAGACTCAAGACCGCTACATCCGGGTCACTCATCTGCGTGACAGATTCCGCCCAGCAGTCGTCGGAAGACAAGGACCAGTAAGTGCCAACACCGTAAGACGTCGTCTAAGAGAAGTAGGACTCCGTGCACGACGACCTTATGTTGGAGCTATCCTCAGGGATCATCACCGTCAGCGGCGTTTGATATGGGCTCAAGGACAAGACATGGAGAAGAGTAGACTGGCAAAGTGTGCTCTTCAGTGATGAGAGTCGCTTTCATATTTATCACTAAGATGGCCGTCAACGTGTGTGGAGACGTGTTGGGGAACGTCTTGCAGACTGCTGCGTCTTCGAAACGAATCGATGGGGTGGGGAAAGTGTAATGGTGTGGGGAGGCTTCACATTTTATCACCGGACCGCCCTACACATTTGCAGGGGTCGCATTAATGCTGTAGCCTACCGTGATGATGGCCCGACGAGGACACACGCGCTACTGACATCTGTGTCGTACTTTTGGTTTTGACCCCTCTGACTTTGTACCCTTGATTACAGATTAAACATCCATAAGTGTACAAATGTGTTGTTATTGATGTGTTCCCAATTGAATATTGTTCACAATAAGAAGCAAAATAAATAAGATATGTTTACAGGATCATTTTGTTATACGAAAAACTAAGTGATGCGTTTTCCATGGCGCTCAGTAAATTTTTGAGACAATATATCTTTGGCAGCGATAGTTGCCTGGAGACTGAATCGATCATTGTTTACAAATCCAGCTGACGACATTCTACCCTTTTCACAACCAGTATTCCAGGTGTAATCGGCCTTTAATGTGGCCAAACACGGTCTGCGCATGACTTTAACTACTGATTTCTGCTCATCGGTACTGTTGACAAGTTTAATGGTAACTTCTGGTGTGTCTGATACAAGATTTTCTCCATAAGCAATCATACCAAGTATTAGATGGCCACTTCCGGTCTCAAAGGCCTTGAAATGCCACAATGTATCTTCTACTTTATATACAGGGCTGTATCTCCAATTGTGTTTAATTTCACTGTATTTAAAGTAGTATGTAATCATAACATTTCGGGTTATCTTTAACTCTCCCATCATTGTATTAATAGTTGAAGTAGTATTTATTATTTTGCGGTCGAATTCGCTGGTGACGTCATATAACTCGTTTAGTTCACGTGCCTCATTTTCTTCCTGCTTACTCTTAAGGGTTGGCAGCCTATCTAACACGCCATACATTGAATCACCTTTCAATATAGTATTAATATTGTGCACGGACTCCTCCAACTTGTCAATGATTTTTTTTGACGATTCCACAACCCTCTTCATCTTGAATTCCTCCTTTTGGAGCTCTCTTTGCATATGTAGTTTAAATTTGCGACCCTTTGTTGTGACAGTTTCACATATAGCTTGTACTTGTTGGTCAATTTTTTTAGAAGATGTGACAGCAGACGCATTCATATAGAAAATCTTTTCGTTGACATTATCAACATAATTTTTCAATTCTGTCATAGCCAGTTTTCGGTACAGTTTTATGTCTGATGTGTCATGATCTTTGTGATCTGATATCTGGCATTTTTTACAAATAATCTGGCAGCAATCTTTACAATAAAACTCCACATTCTCAGTTTTATGACGGTAGCAAAAAAGTCGACTCCCATCAACTGTATTTCTACTATGAGTTAGATCTGAAACATGATGATTCGAGAAAAACGAATCGTGTGGGGTTTTACAGGATGCACATAAACATTTCTTACAATCCAAGCAATGGAACTTTGATATTACCTTCCTCTTACATGCTTCACAATTTGGTTTCAGGCTATTAATGGATTTGTCCTTCGAGCTGGTAGACGGTAAGCTTTTAATTCCGCTATCTGGAATGGTGACATCTTTGCGACATAGAGGGCACGGGAACTGATTATCTTTACCAACTTTACCACGTCTACGGACATACTCTTCCAAACATTTCAAACAAAATTCATGTCCACATTCAATAATTTTAGGTTCTATAAAGTCGTTTAAACAGATGCTACAGATAATCCTGTCTGTCTGTACCTCCATGCTGTTTACAAGTCAGGGCTAATGTCTGAAAATAAAATTAAAAAAACGCTAAGGAGCAAGACAAAACAGTACCACAGGATCGGCATACCCACTTCGTACACGACTCACATTAGCCTGTAGACGTAGGTCCTGTCCATACACCGTGAGACTCCAATTATGTTAAAAAGCACATGTATTGAAATAACAGAGATACGTATCTTAGCCAGACTCACATAAGAATTGGCATGAAGCGGGAAGCTGGTGGGTTAGTTGGGATTTTCCGGCGTAGTTCAACCTTGTCAGGTTGTCAGGATCGGAGGCCTGTCAAGAGACAAAGTATAGTCATTCGGATGAGACAAAAACAAAAAAACGAGATACCATGTAAACATGGACATGCACGTAAAAGATCCATTGGTAGTTCTGAGGAGAACAGCAGAATGTATGGTATCAGGCTTTCTAGAAAGACTGAGTAAGCATCTTAATCAATGAATTATTAGAAATTTTGTTAGGCAGTTCGAGTTCCGTCTATTCAACTCTCGATTGGTGTACTGATCCAAGGTTACGTTCTATATTGACTTCTAAATTGCAAGTACAAATTATCAAACAATATATCAGGCCGGAGTAATGAACCTATAAAAAAGGAGTTCAAGTGTTTTCTTCCTGGAGATCTGATTTGTGGCAAAGAACGTGACTTAACATAATTAATGTGGCTGGTTTCTATTTAATTTGTATATAAAGCTGATTTAATATTGTTTTACGTGTTTAAATTGCCTTCCTTACAGAGTTTTGATGGCATATAAGCAAGGAGTACTAGGCCCTATACTTGGGGGAGGGTGTTCGACCCCTGCATTGACAGAGTAAGTTCATCCAGATTTTCTGGCGTGGTTCCCCCTTGTCAGTGATGCAGGAAGGAGGGCCTGACCAGGATAGCTGTCTAGTCGTTCGGATAGAACCTAAAACCGAGGTACCGTGTATACATTGCCGAGCACGTAAAAAATCCCTTGACATTTTGATTTCGATTTAAGAGTAGGCCGCAGTGCCTCTGTCCGGGCAAAATTTCCCTCATGTGGCGTATGCCCATCTTCATTAGCCCAGTCCCTATACTTGAGTTTTGATGGAATACAATCAATGATTACTGATACTTGAGCCTTAATGGCACAGAATGTACTGGGTTCTATGCTTGAACCTTAATGGCACAGAAACGGAGAGTACTGGGTCCTATACTTGAGTCTTCATGGCATACAATCAATGGGCACTGGTAGATATTATATACAAAGTAGGTTTTGATATTCGAAAAAATAAACCAAATGAACTCGTAAACTGATTGTGAACAAATATAATATGATGAATGTCAACCCTTCAAATCCATATTATAAGAATTTAAACTTGTTATCGATCTAAGGATTAAATGACACCAATCAAAACTTTCATTTATAATTTTATTATTTTGAGGGTTGACAATAGTATCACTACAGAAGAAGAACAATACTGCAAGATCGCAACCGCGAAACCCCCAATGGGTTGCATATTCGTAAATCGAATAGTGAAATTATTGATTTTGTTTATCGGCCGGCTTAATTGTATTAAATTTGTGTCATGCGTACAGCACATATCGTACGTAATTATCGCTCGAAAACTAATTATAGATAGCTGTATTTTCTCCGCACACAATATCAGTCGATTTAGTAGGCTAATGAGTAAACCTAGGGCCTGTGTTTTGGTTACATTAATTTCTACTTATGCTTGAGTCGTTAAGTTTGGCTTCTCTGTATAATTAAACATAATATGGACGAGGGCTGACTAAAAAATCTAAGCCTATCTGAGAAAGACCTGTACAAAGTCGATGGTTTTAATTTATTTTTCTACACAGTCTCCTTCGATATGTACACACTTTTACCAATGATGTTGCAAGGCCTAGATGCCGGTCAGAAAGTCATTTTCTGGCAATGTATCGAGTAGTCAATCGTCGATTATCCATACCCATATCATGCACCAGGTTAATGTTTTCTTGAATGGTTGCTGTTGATGGCCTTCAACGGCGAGGGTCATCGTCAAGGCTCTCTCTGTCACGCTGAAATTCCGCGGCCCCCTTTTATACTGTGGAAAAGGAAGGGGCATGATCCTCTAAAGTGGGGACCATGTTAGCATGTATCTATGTTGGTTAGGCCTTTTAACCGCAGGTACTTGATGACTGCCCTATTGCCAGTTTTATCCATTTCTGGTGATTTCCATGGGTAGGTTCACAAGATGGTCTAGTACGAAGACAATAATAATAACACTATAGTTGCAGTTCTTATGTCTATGATTCATTCAATGATATTGTACTTATTGGTGGCAAGGTTGTTTCAACCCAATTGATCTATCCATTTTAGGCTTAGAACTGTTCAGCTAGCCCTCGTATATTATCTAATATCTAATTACATATAATAATATGACGAATATCATCAAATATCTCATTTAAATATTACCTACCTATCTGGTGAATTGTCTATATAACCCTGGCTGGTGAGCTACTGCCTTGAATACTGCTAAAGCAACGTCAATCCAGACGTTTCTACGAAAATCAATTTGAAACTGTTTGACACCAGTTGCTGCCTTGACATTGATCATTTTGTTGTTTCTTTTTGTTAATGAAATTTATAGATTTTGTAATTTATTATGTTGATATTTATTATGTATCAATGATTCGTTGAAACTTAATAATCCGATGATTCTAACCCATGACGTCAACTGGCAGACTATCGCCATTGAGAAGACGAACACTGTCAAGATTAGTCGCATCACGTCTTTTTTGTATTCCTGATTGTTTTCAAATTTGAGTGGCCCCCGGATCCATTCACTTGATTTGATATTTGTTTATTTGGTGCAATGTCTATTTTCTGCCTTGTCCGCAGGTTTATCTTGTAGATTTTTGTTTTGCGGTCCTCCTGCACTTACTATATTAGTCGTGTGGGGTTTTTTTTGTAATTCTCTCCATCTCTCCATTTGAGAAGAGAATGAAATATGTGTATTTCTAGAGGAGTTTTTCCCCACCCCCAAATAGACACACTTCTATTTTGTTTTATCAGAAAATCGATGTAAAGATTAAACAGTCTACTTCTACAAAATGTTTATACTAAAAATTTCAATGGTACTTCTGATTTTTGAAATGTTTCAAAAACTGAAATATCTGGACCAAACGGGAAGTTTGCGAGACTGGGCTTCCTATCGAGCAATTCTGTTCTCATGAAAGGGGACATCAAGGCATGCACTAAATAGTCTCAAATTCGGCAAGTGGGGCCTGAGTACACAGCCTTTTACCAACTTTAACCCATTTTGCCGCTCATTCTTGGATAGAAGTCAATCCTTCCTCAGTCAAATTATAAGCTGATTCATCGCCCTTAATAATTTCATCACAGAGACAACACATCGGTTTGTCGCCCCTTTTTAAACTCAAAATCAGCGTGGATGAAATTGTGTACCCTTTTTCTCCTGTGCAAAAAAAAATGTATTGTCTTTATGTAGCCCAGTGATTATGAGGATTCGCCGAATCCGCTAAGCCAGGATTAATGGAATCTTTTCTTTGCGTCCAGATTCAAGGAATCTGAAAGGGAAATTCTGCATCTACTCTTGCCAAATTTGAGGCAACTAAATGGATAACCAGACTTTGGAAACCAAGAAATTGCATCAAAATTTATTGTATTATCCGTTATGGAGCATGAGACATTGCTGAATCTGCTTTATCGGTGGCCAGCATTGGTGACCATCTTGGATTTCTGTATGAACTAATGATTTTTTTATGGCTGAGTTATCTTTCTTTATCATAATAGGCCACAATCAGTTGAAAAAGGATCATCAATGGCTAAAAGCATGCTATTTGGCTATTCTGGTGACTATTTTGGATTTTTGGTCACCATCTTGGATTTGAGGCAAGTTTCAGGGTGGCCCAGAAGCTTATTTGAAAGATTATGATCCAAAGAATATATATCCACTGAAAACGGCGCCATTTTTGCCTGGCATGGACCTGTCTATTTGAGACTACTTTAGAATTGGTAAAGCGGCTGGTTATTAATTAAAAGTGCATTATGTAAGAGCTAAATCTGCCTATTACAGGTCTTTTTTTGGCTTTAAATGTTAAATAAACTATTACTAAGACATTTGCTTACACAAGCCAGTAATTAACTGTTAAAACCATCGGGTTGTTGCGATATAAAACGGATTTAAACTCGATTGCCATATAATAATTTAATTTAGAATTTGGATAAAATTAAATTGAACCATGTTATTCCCGAAATGACCTGGTTTGTCGAGTTGACGTTACCCCCCCCCCCTCTCTCTCTCTCTCTCTGTTAGTATTGTAATTATATATTAGTAACCTGTAATCAATGATAGTCGACTTTACTCGTATTTAATCATAGATATAGATCGACTGAGTGATCGAATGTGGAATGTAGTTTAGGGATGCAGTAGCCTTATTCCTATTATCCAGAGGCGTGCTGGGGCCTCTGGGGGAGAGCAGACAGATCAAACTTAGGGCACTTTAGAGAGGGGGTGTTGTCAGCGCCGGGGTTTTTTTTGTTTGGTTCTCTGGCACATGCTAGAATTGATATGGCGTACATCTGAGCTATGACATACCATACATTGGCACTTGCTTCAGGGAAGCCGAACATGAACATAGCAACACTCAAGAACTAAACGAACTACGAGTAAATAAATCTTTAAAGGATTCCTTACCATTTCAGTTCACTCGATTCAGTTGGCTTATGGGTGAGGAGTAGCACTTAAGAGTGAACTGACACAAGCGCAAGAACGAGAAGATGATCAAGATATCTTTCACATTCATCGAAATAATGGGTTTGCCGCCATAATTCACCGAAAAACCTAATGTGCAATTTATAACATCTAAACAGTTTGAGACATTCTTATTTCCCACATTCCTGAAAAAAAGATAAGAAAAGAAAGAACCCCGAGCGTTCCTAGTCAAATAAATTCATTCTAGCTCTTTGAAGCTTGATATTTATAAATTTACTTTATAATAATATATAATAATTTTATTTAATACAGTACATATTGATTGTGGCTTTTGAAATCTTATAACATCTTATATACTATAATATATTGACAAATCATTAGTAAGTTAACTGCGTATTTATGTCTCCCAACATATCAAGCAAAGTTAGTATAAATAAAATGAAATGAAATGAAATGGGGGTTTACGTCCTATTGTGCTATGGGGAAATTTGCCCCGGACAGCTGCGTTAAAACCTACTCTTATTTCGAATTCCAACTGTAAAGGGTTCTTTTACGTGCACACCAAAGTGTACACGGGGCCTCGGTTTTCCGTACCACCCGAACGACTAGACAGCTGTCCTTGTCAGGCTCTCCGTCCTGCATCATTGACATGGGGGAACCACGATAGATATTGTCCTGAAGTATTTCCAGGACTGCGCTACTGCGACCGTAAATGCACAAGGTCACCGGCAAACTTGAACACAAGGCAAGAAAAATTCCCTAAAATATACAATCTTGAAAATAGCCGCGGTCTCACAGCTTTCAAGGTCAGATCGCAGACCATTGGCGTTTGTTTTGGACATTCTCAAAATAAACGCCGTGATTCGGCGATCATTTGCGACCATGGAGAACACAGCATGATATCTGGCGTTTCCACCACGCTTCTACCACGCTCTGAGACCATTTTCCGTCGCCGTAGCAGTACAGTAAGGACGCCAATCCATTCTGACAGGGGTCTCATGGTCTTAGTGGCCAGACTCAAAACAATGTAAATATAATGCGAATAAAGACGGGCATAAGACATTTTGGAATGCTTCAAGCATCTACTTGTTTGAAAATCGCAAAGCACCATAGAGAAAGTGACATAAATTGATTTGTGTGCATAGACGTGTCTGGTCCTGTACATTATCAATTGCGACTTTGTATTCATGTCATTCATGCACAATAACACTGAATACGATATATGCTTGCGTCTCATCTAAACTGTTTGAATTCTGTGTGAGATAATCCGAAAAATAAATGTTTCAGAATTTAATCTGCACTTGCTCATAGCTTTATGGTGGTCTGTACGATTGATATTCACAAAGTAGAGTTACGTCCCCTGCATTAGTTGACTAATTCGTCGTTGATTCAACCCCACGATTCATTTTACCACACCACAGAAATGAAAATTACCAAGTTACCAACAAGTAACAAGCATGTCGACCAAACCTTCAGATTATCTCTTTCCTCCGCACCATGCATGTGAAATGAACGAAATGGAGTGTTTGAAATGTTGAACCAGTTTAAGCTCTGGTCTAATTTTTCTCAGTTTCATCAATGGCCGTTTCAAGTTTTATTAAATATGCGTTTCAAATGTAGATTAAAATTTGGAAGAAATCTATATGTAGCCTATTATTAAAGGTAAACTACACCAAGTCAAAAGCTAACTTTATTCAGATTGTTATCAGTTGGTATTTTATTCGTTCGTTTCTAAAAAATACTTAAAGAGGTAAATTCTGAAAAGCTACAAATTTAAACAATCGTCTAATTTTATACATTCACTATTTTGCTTCTTCCTTTAAATTTATTTTCTTCTTTGAAGAGGGATTCATAGTTTGAATCGAATGTTTCTCACGAATTATTGTCGAGGAGTTCAGAGAAGACACTAATTCATCCCGAGGTATAGTTTTTTTCACTGGGTTGTTTTTATCGTTATTGTCCTCGTTATCGTCGTTTCCAGGGTGACACGGACTTCCCGGAGAGGAAGGTGACGCGCATGATAATTCTAACGGTAGAGGTCGCTGCTTAGCCTCGTCTTTCTTCCATTTCATTCTTCGATTTTGGAACCAGATTTTGATGTGTCGTTCAGTTAAATTCAACATGGCCGCCAGTTCGATACGTCGAGGTCTTGAGATATATTTATTATAATGAAATTCTTTCTCCAATTCTAGAAGTTGACCCCGAGTGTAAGCTGTTCTTGTTCGCTTGTTTTCGTCTTCTATGGTGAACTGCGCTCCTGTAAAGATAAATCAATTTCATTGTATGAGTAGGCCTTATCTGATCTTTCAAACATATCATTGCCAAGCAACGAATATAAACCAGTAGCTTTTTGAAGCTAGAAAAATGGGATGTTAAATCCCTTTTCATTTCAATTCAGAATTTTGGAAAGGCTCATACTGTTTACACGCTTTCTGTAACAGGGGCAATAACTTTGGGAAAAATATATCCGTGGCTCTGGATATTGAAAAGTTTCTTTCGTAATGTAACTTTAACGTATTTCGTCTGGTTCGTGGAAGTCGCTCATTCCTCCGGGCACATAATATACTGTCATAAACTAGTCATTTCTATACATCATACAGAATGTTCGTACTACGTTTAGTTTACCAGGACCCAGTTGCAGCTGGGGCGAATAGAATACAGGGATAAAGTATGTCATTTCAGGACAATCGTGTGATATGTATACTCGTTTGCCTAACCGAACAATTCCTTCAAGCTTGTAAAATTCATCGCTCAACATTTCTGGGGTGTGGAATCGTGGATCGTTTACAAGGTTTGGTTGACAAGAGGAATAACTCTGCATAAAATATATGTCTGAAAATTTACTGTCAATATTGGTTAGCAGTGCATTAATTAGTCTGAAAAAACGACCTCGAAGCTGAAGTACCTTTGACAGTTTTCATTGACATGGGTTATGACTAGTTGGACAACCCCAGCATGCTTTTTTTTCCTCAAAACCCTTGGCTTGTTGAGCACTTAGATGGTTTAAGAGGCAGTTGGGATAACTGTGCATATAATTAGTGGGCAAGTCTAAAATTCGACAGGGCTCGCCCTCGGGACTAGCCTAACAATCCACGAATGTTTTTGTGCATATAAAATAGGAAACTTTAGACTGACAAGAAACCTAACCCTTTTTCTGACGAGAAAAAAGGCGAAACTGGTGTTAAATGCACAACCATCGCTTTCAAATTAGCTAGAAGTTGTTTGAAAAAAAAAAAAAAAAAAAAAAAAAAAAACAGCCTATCGTACAATCTTTAAGTTTTAACGTAGTCATCATTAAAGCATTTTAATGGCGATGGATGAATGAGCACTAACATTACTGTGTATAGAACTGAAAGCGCATTATCAATGGCCGAAAACAGTGGTTAACACTCGCTAATAATTTTAATTTATAGGCTTACTAATGTCAATCTTCAATATTATTCTTGCAAGTCATTAAAAATATTATACTTTCAGATATTAAGTTCTATGAATGGAAAAGTGGTTTATGTCTCTATAGTGCAGTAGAGCGGAATGAGACCACTGGGGATGCTAATAAGTTATAAACAAAATATTCATACTATTGACATGAGCAACCAATATACAAACCCTCGGCCTCAATTATCCACCCAAACTAATAAACTAATGCTAATTCTGCTACCACTTCCACGCGAACCATTCCATTGTTTATCAACGTTTTTATATGCATAATAATAACAAGCTTTACAATAAAATAGTACATATTTTTTTTCACACGGTGAACGATCTGACTTGCTGTGATATTAATGATCAAGGGGTAATCGTATAATCATCTGATTGGATTGGGAAACCTTATAATCTGCATGTGTTCGTCTTTTTTATTTATTGGCCGTCAGTCATTTGAAGCCTGCAAAAGCACACCATCCAGCTCATTCTTAATAAAGAATTTTTAAAATACATACTTGGATGTGCTTATAATTACATAATAAACAACTGTTTTGAACGATCTGGCTAGTTGTGTCTTGTGGGTGACGGGGAACTTTGTAGCACTGGGTCCCGACTAGAATGTCCAGGATTCGAATCCCAGAACAGGTCGAGAATAATCTCGGATTTTCTCAATCCCATCATAGAGTGTGCCGACATGACAGGTTAATTGGCGCATAGTCCCTCGGATTGAACAAAAAAGAGCCAGTTGGAATTTGATGAAAAGTAAGTTGAACGACGCTGCTGCCCCTTCCCCCTCCTGCATTGCACACGTGACCATATAAGGTTTGTTAGTCTGAAAATGACCGAAGTATTGTATTGACAAGACATTAGACCTTTTTCCAGTAGTGCCTTTAATGACTTCATATAGTCCAGTCCAAATGAAGACTTAGTGACAGCGAATGGTTACTGGTGATTGACATATGGTCGGAGCTGAAGGTAGCCGGGGGTCAACTGATTGTCCAGTTAAGAGTGACCGGTCATTATAAACAAAAGTGTATAATTATAACAATATCTAATCAGTCAGGGGATGATTTCACCGGGGTTAAATATTGTAAGACACCTTTAAACAGATGACCAGGAGGGTCTAACCTTATGTTTATGTTTTAAAGTTATAGTAATTCTAACCAAGGGCATTGGCTTTAATAGCAATCTTAACACTTCTAGGAAACGACAGAAAACTTCAAACGTATCATTGAGCATTGTTTAATTTTATAATGTGCCATTTTGGGCGCGGCATGACACGTGCTAATTACTTAAATCATTAGACAAAATTCTATTATCAACGATACAAATACTGCATGATGATTCCATAAACCACTTTCAATTCAATAATATGCACTTCACATATCTTTCTAAAATTTGTATTTTCCGAAGCGTTAATTTTCGTGTACTTAATGTTTAATTATGTGCTTTGCGTTTTTCAGAAAAATTCAATTATCAAATTTAGATATTACCAATGAACTAAAAGCTATTTAAAATATTGAGAATGAGTTTTAGAATTATTTAAATCTTTTTACAATCATGTAGATCCGTGTAATAATTAAAGGATTAATGTTTTAGATATTTATTATACACGGTCAGTTACTGACAAGGGCGTTCTTTTGCAAACAGTGACCAACAAGGAAATATATTTCTATACATCAAATTTTTAAAAGGTCGAAAGCAATTAACCAACACGCTTTTGATGTCGAAAAGATAAACATACTCGAACTCTATCGAACTCTCCTTATGTTTTATTTTACAAATTAAAGTTCCGATGCGCCATTGACATTTGTCGTTATAATAGTTAAAAACTAGATAATGTAAAGGCAATTTGGTGAAAATTTCATTCAAATTGATCCACTATGAACCAAGAACTAAGCGACTGAAATTCCCATGAGCCTCGGTCATCATTACTAAAGTCGGTACGATAAACAGCATAGTCTCGATTATCCATTTAATTGTTTAATAGAAAAGGAAAGTTACGCAGTAAATCGGCTTACAATCCACTAATGATCGCAGGCTAGCGCTGCCATCTAGAGTTGATTATGGCCTGGATAGGTTAATTAATGTCTAATTAATAATTTAGATAACATTTCAGGCCTAAAGAAAGACCTGAAATAGGCAGATTTAGCTCTTGCATAATGCATGTTTAAGAAAACAAAATCAAAATACCAACCGGTTTGGAGTCAATCGGATTTAAACTAGGCCCATCAATAAACTATAACACATACTTATGGAAAAACAGCTATTTATTTATTTGAGCGACGTTTCGAAGAGTATTCTCTCAAAGTTATCAAGCTAATCTATCACAATATTGTAGTATGCAAGTGATTTATATTGTTTAAAATGACGCATTAGCACTTTAAAAGAATATTTGAACAAATTCCATGAAGGGGATAATATGTTTTTTTTCTCTTACATTTATTATTAAATTTTAACAAAAAGGCTCATTTTATTTAACACAATATATCTAGCTGCTATGTAATAATAACAAAATATATTCTTATCAAGATGCCATTGTATATAGTGTCAAATAAATTTCGTTAATTTATGGCAAACTTAATTTTTTTTATATATATATATTATCAGTTTATTATTTATTTAATGAATTTTTTCAAATTGTTGTTGCTTTCTCAGCGCTTATTGACAGTTCATGAAAAATCGTAACATTTCTTTAGAAATATCCTTTCCTTGGATAATTTCATGAACAACTTTCGGTATTTCAAGGTTATAAAGTTTCGTAAAGAGAACAAACTTTGACATACCCTTAGCTGCTTAGCAGTAATGGCGGCTGAAACGGCGTTGTAGGGGCTTAATTCGCAAACATTAAATAAATTGATTTTTTTTTCGAATTCAAAGCTATAAGGAAAAAATTAGAAATAAGATCTCAACTACTTCCTATAAGGCCAAATAAAAAATTACCCATGTTTCGGTTTCTTTTTGTTGAATTTGTGGAGTAAGAGTAGATAGAAACAAAAAGGGTGTAACATTCTACTGTTCTGCTCCAACCGGACTATAATAAAGACGGGCTTACGCCATACAGTGTGCTATGAGAGAAATTTTGCCCGGACAGCAGCGCTATCGAATTCCAAATGTACAGAGGACCTCGATTTTCCGTACCACTAACAAGGGGAAACCACGCTGGAACATCCCGATGAACTCCCTCGGCCAACAGAGGGAACGAACCCGCGACCCCCAGGCTTACTCACTTAGCCATAGTTGCTTCATACTGAATAGAAATAGGTCGACAAATAACTTAACCTTTCAATAAACTACACCGATACCTAGTCTATATCTTCTTGATATCATTTTAAATACCGTAAATTCCCTTACATTTCTAGTTAAATTACTGAGTAAGGTTGTTCTGTAAAATAATGCCGGTTCTGACTGTTGTAATACGAATAGTTCAGTGTCTGCAGTAAACCACAGATTTATAAGACTTGAGAAACGAGAAAATAGGTTCAATTTGGACTAAAACAAAATAGTCTCGGTCAGGTCACCGTAAACACAATAATTAATTTTAATTTGTGGTGCGGTCAATTTATTTTTCACTCCACGCTGGATAAAACATGTTATTGAGCAAAGACACGTTGTGCGCAGTGACACCCTACTTCTTTACTTTCAGTTTATTATAGTTTTCAAGCTAACTCTTATTTCAAATTCAACTGTCAAGTATTCTTTTACGTGCACCTCAACCTATACACGGGACCTCAGATTTTCGTCCCATCCGAACGACTAGACACAGTTCTATGCCAGTCCATCTGTTCTGCACCACTGATAAGGGGAAAACACACTGGAAAATTCGCAGGTACTTTCTCACTCAACTCACTCATTGAGCCACCGTGACTCCTTCCGTGTTTTAGAAGGTTAAACCGAAGGAGAATCGGTTTTCTAAATTACGTAACACGGTTAAAGGGGCGTAATATCGTTGATTTGATTTGAATAGATTACGTTCAATAATCGTTGAGGAAAATGTACCTCGACCATTATGTTATATTATCTGAACGCCTGGCTCATTTGATCTCGCTGTAAAAACCACTGACCCAAGAGATGCACGTGACGGCAACTGGTGATAAGTTGTACCCTCACTCCCTCCTCTTTGGTTAAGTTTATTGTTGTTATTCATTTCTTAGATACACAACTATTTTTCTTCCGAACTGAAATTTTTTATTGCCATACATTTTTGTTTTAAAATTTCAACTCAAGGAATTTGAGTGTCCGTTAACCCTAATTTAATCTTACCATTTAAGCCTTGACTTTAACCTTTAATAGCAATCCTTAACTTTAACTTTTGATTCCAATCCTCAAATTGTATCCTCAACTTTAATCTTTAATTTCAATCCTTAACTTTAACTTTTAATTTTAATCCTTAACTTTAACCTTTAAAATTAATCCTTAAGTTTGACCTTTAATTTTAATGCTTAATTTTCATTTTATTTTTTAATTTTAACCCTTTGACTTAAACCCTAACTTCAGTCCTTAACTGTACTCCTTAATTTTTCATCTTTAATCCGTTAAATTTAATCTTTAATTTTAATCTTTTAAATTTTACCTTCAATTTTAATCCTTAACTTTAACTGTAAACAGTAATTCTTGGCTTTAGCCTTGAAGGAAAGAACTTAGACCAACCAGTCTTTCGCCTTTGGTGGGATTTATGGAAA
This sequence comes from Patella vulgata, assembly GCF_932274485.2. NCBI lineage: Eukaryota > Metazoa > Mollusca > Gastropoda > Patellidae > Patella > Patella vulgata. The sequence continues at coordinate 39,273,396 of NC_065886.2, read as the reverse complement.
AAACATATCGGAAAATCAGTATATCTGTAGCTGAATTGCTACTAATAGAAATAAAACTGTCTTCAAGCAAGAAAATTACTTACCGGGCCACTGTGCTTTCCATTGATGAGCGTGAGATTTTGTAGTCTTCATCCAGGGAAACTGTAACTGGTCCCTGTCATGGCCACCGATCCGGTGAGATTGTGAGTGAGCGGGAGGCGGAACATCCATAGCAACAGGTGCACTAATCACAGGGGTCTGAATGTGAGCAGGTATCGGATTGTGGCGAGGATTCTGAGAACCGGGAGAACCACCATGCTGCGGATTGTTGCTGATCTCTGGTGAAATCTGACTCGATGTAACACCATTTGTTGAATCTTCTGGTGGTAGAAGACATTGTTCCACCACAGCCATAGCATGACCACCAAAGACACCTTGCGAACAGTTCCTGGCATAAACACATGCTGATTGCTGATTTGCGAATGGCATCATTCCTGCAGTTGAGTAACTCTCTCTAGGATACATGGTTTGACCAAAGAAGGTACCATGGGCGTCCATAACTGGTGACTATCTGGAAGAATTTGTAACAGTAATTATCAGGAATTGACGGCACCATTTTATAATTGGTCAATAATAAATGTAGCTTTAGTGTCGTCATGTGATTTAAGATGGCGGTGCCCTGTTTGTGTGAAGTAGTAGTTAAGGAATGAAGGTGGGTTATAGCATGGACCTTATAGCTTTCTAATATTGTGATATGTGACAATAAGATGGCGGTTTAATAGGATCGAGATATTGACGGATCGAGCCGACATTTTCTACTAACAGTCGTCCAACTTGGTTGTAATTATTACTAACGTTATTAGTTAAATCTGTCCGCCATGATGGCCGCGTCAATCAACAACCAATAAAAGTTTTATTACATCCAGAGATTACGACAACCGACTGACACATGTTCGCCCATTTCTGGCAGTTCAATTATACGAAATCGTCTATTGTGAAAATCTGATGGAACTCGGTGGAAGATTTGTAATGACATTCCGAAACAATACAAATTAATTATGGCCAACTTTCAATACTCGTATTGCTAGTCCTCGGAATTTTGTCTTTGGTCTTTAAAGAGAAGCAGATCCAATTAATTCATATTTCAGGGTTCCTTTAAATGTAGTTTTCATAAAAATGAAATGAAATGAGATTTAAAGTTCTAGTATTTGGAACCGACTATGTTAATTAAGACGGAGGTTTGATAAGGTTTGAGCGTTTAAAATTATAAATTATACGTTAAGACGTAAAAAAAATAGTAATGACTGTAGGGTCTCATACATTTTACTACAATGAACTATTTAAACACTGGTCATATTTCAGAAAAATTCAACTCGTCAAAAACATTTTTATAATAGCTAAAATTAAACAGCACCGACCATTGACAGTTAAGTATCGAATAATCCCGCCTTGTTTCATTAAACGTCAATGTGAAGAAACTAAAGTAGCGGATCTCCGTATTTAATTCCAACTTGGCGGTGTTTTTAATTTTGTATTTGTTTATTTTTACATTGCTCAAGGGCAGAGACAAAACTTATTACTTGTTTCAATTTATTCCCTTTAAATGTAGTTTTCATAAGGTTTTGGGTGCTTTAAATCTTAGAAATCATACGTTGGGATTGTAAAATTAGAAGAAAGGTATTACTATAACAGTGTTCCTCATCTTAAACCATTTCCACTACGGTTCCTGTATATTTCATTACATTGAAAAATATGTTATGAGTATAGATTCCACTATGATTCGCACTACGTTTTGGGGCATGTGTCTGGTTTCGTTTTGAAAAAAACTAAATCGATACTTTTCGCATGAAATGTCCCGCTTTTATTTTTAATGGTTTCACCAAAAATCAAATCATTACGAAAATAAACCACATTTTGATTTCTAAAGGCAATCTTTGACCTTAATGGCATTGGCAATCTTTTAAAAAAAATGAATTAAAAAATGGACTTTAAATGATATTGAGGGCACTTTTACAAATATTTTATGAAACGTAGAAAGTACATTGGATGGTACGCCGGCGATTTCTTCTGTCACTGGACTAGAGGATAGTTGGCATTGTCCCTCTTCTATTAAACAATCTGGTTGTTATTTGAACGAACTACAATATTTTTGAAAGTTGGACAACCCAAAGGAATATTGTCATTTCAAACATGGTTCTATGTTTTAGTATCGTTCAGTATTTACAAAGATCCACTGCAGATAAGAAATACACTGTTAGAAAAAATCTGGTAAATTTACATGAAAATTACTGGCAGCAAAAGTTGCCAGTAAATGTACTGTAAATAAACATTCAGCTGTAATATTACAGAGTTTCTGAGTAAATTTACCTAAAAACAGTAAATGGAAAATAACATGGGTTTGTTTTTTAACTTTGGACTGTAAATTCGCCGCAACACAGTAAATGAGCGGTTACAATAAGTTTGTTTTTTAACTTCCAAATGTAAATTTACCTAAAAGCAGTAAATGAAAAATTACAGACAAATGTTAAAAAAAAAACCACAATGATTTTAACTTCCGTTTACCACCCTCACCCCCCCCCCCTTTTTTTTTAGTTAAACAACAATTTCACCGTAAGAGAAATACAATCTCAATTGATTAAAACATAAGACTAATCCTGTAAGCCAATAGGTAACACAAGTCGAAACCGCCGCTCAATGATTGCGGCGGTTCCAGGCTTTCAGATGTAAGCTTACGGTACTGTCTACTGCAGGCATTGAAACTCTGCTCTAGAGACACTCCAGCAAAACACTGGCCTATCGGTTTAATTAACGATATAATACAACCTAGCCAGAAAGATGATGATGAGTTAGTTGTATTTTACGTCCGCTTCCACCGAGGTGATATCGCAGACAATAGCCAGAAAGTCAAAACATTTGTTTATACGTTTATGAACATACTTACAATCTGATTAACGTACAATGAATAATAATACACGTTGTAGATCGTATAAATAAAGGAAATTAGATATATATAACATGCAATATAGCAAATTTTACAAAATGGGACTGTCCATATTATGGTTAATAAATTAGAATGAATACTATAAGAAGATAATTATTAGGAATGGTTCGTTGCTATGGAATACTAAAATAAAATAGGAGACAGTAAATTTACCAATAAGTAAATTTACAAAATAATATGAATAAACGTAAATCTGTAAAATTACCTTCTGGCTTTGCTATTTTCAGTTCAATATTGAAATATTACGCATGTATTTTTACCGGGGTTTAAAGTGCCTTTGGTTTCGTCAAAGTTTATTTTAAAAAAGAATGAAACTTGGTAAATATACATCATTTTGGTAAACATTCCGAACATTTTATGGTAAAAACAAATAATTTAATTGCTGTAAATTTACTTATATTTCTAACCTGAAAATTTACAAAATAATGTGAGTAGATTAAAATCTCTAAAATTGCGTGCTAAGAGACAATAAATTTACCGAATACGATAACTACCAATAAGTTAAACATGCATTATGCAATAGAATCTGCCTATTGCAGGTCTTTCTTTAGGTCTGAAATGTTATCTAAATTATTATAGACATTTATAACATGAAAAGACCATAATCAACTCTCGATGCCATCTTATGTGTTGGATTTTCACTGGATTTGAGTCCGATCTGGGGCTCAACACTTATTAATGATTAAATTCAAAAATGGATAATCAAGCGTATGTTTTTTTTATCGTACTGACTTTAGTAATGATGATCTAGTCTAGGCTTAACATTCAGTTTCTAATATCTCGGTTCAGAGTGGAGGAATTTGACAGAAATTTTCAGCATATTTCCTTTACATTATCTAGTTTTTAACTATTATAGTGAGAACTGCTGTAATTTTATTTATATTTCTAACCTAAAAGTAAATTTACAAAATATTGTGAATAAACGTAAGATCTGTAAAATTACACGCTTGATTGTTTATTTTCAGTTCAGTTTGGAAATATCACATATGTAAGAATGTATTTTTACTGATTTTGAATGTGTCTTTGATTTCATCACCGTCTATTGTAAAAAAAGACACAAAACTCTGTAAACATACACGAAACTCCGTAAAAATACGCCAGACTTGGTAAATCTACTATATTGTGGAGAATATACCGATAATTAAGGTACAAAAACTACTTGTGCTACTGTAATTTTACATAAATTTCTAACAGTGTATAATATATGGTCAAAACCTGCTAACGCCTCCTAGAATTTGGATATGCACTCTTTTTTTAAAATCCGACAGATTCCAAGCCGGGGGATTATTAATCGTTGATCTTTTGATTTTGTTTTCTTCATTAAATAACCAATTTGGTTATATTTTAGGGTAGAATAAGCCGTGAAAAATTGGATAATATCCTAAAAATACAAATAAGACCTTTAAGACAATAAAACTTGTACACTTTCTGTTAGAGCAATAAAACGTGACTCCCTTGGCGTGTGTATGTATCCGAGCCTGGTTACAAAACTTATTTGTATGGAAATTTTAGTCTTGAACAATCTGGTATTACATAATTAATATCTTATTTTTCCGTGACTTCTTGAAAAGCAATCGATTTTTTTCTGAAACAGTTATCTGGGGAATACAAACAAACGTGGGTTTTGTTCGTTTTACCAAGTACAAGGATCTCAGTGGTTGTCGGCATTTGATATATGAATATACAATAGTGTTCTATTGAATTGGGAATGATACGTGTTTGGTTTTTATTTTAAATTAGAAGTCGAAAATTTGAAATTACATATAAATATATATTTATTTTTTTTATCCAGGATATTTTTTTTATTTTAATTTAAATACTTACCAGATTATTTATTGTAAGAGACAAAGTTCCTGTGGGTTTTGGAAAATTTAAAAATAGCTTCTTTGTATTTCCAAAAGTCAATATATTTTAGGCTTTATTTAGAGCACATGGACAATTGTTTCTTAATTCTGTGATTAGAATAACCTTGGGTTCTATTGCAGTTAGTTGGTCAAACCTAGGTTACATTTTGTTTTATACGCAGAATATGTTTTTAACGTGCACACTTTTAATTCTATTTAATAAATCCACATGGTCATAACGAAATTGTCATCTTATTACCAGTTTTGAAATGGAATTACTGCGATGGTAAACGGCTGTTTTCGGCTAATATTATTTTCCGAACACCTTCGCAGGGAGATACAATCATCAATAAATGTATTTCTGTATTCCATATAATCACTGCTGATGTTTTATTGTACAATATGTCTGTTTACATGATTTGGCTGGGATATCGGTACTTGTAATTGTAATCCAGTTGTAGCGATCTCATCCGACTTCACTAACAATAACGCCGCCCCACAGAAAATTCCAATGTTGTTAAAACAATTAAAGGTCGATCCAACTATTTAATTTCATTCACATAAATTAATCCATTTGGACTTCATAGTTTGATAATATTCTTTGGGGTTGAAGAAACGAAAACACTTTAGTTTTTTATTGACGAGCGTTGTTTCTTCGCAATACCTATTCGACGCGTACAATTCTACAGAACATCTTCACAGATATCCAGATGATTTGAAGATGGTGGTCATTGTCTTCATACGTAACAATAAATCCAAATCAACCGCCATTTCAGATAGTAATGAACAGAATAATTATCGGTGACCTTTGATGGGTAGCAACAGTTTCACATATACAACTTTAGACAATCTGTATTTGAAATTCAAATATTTCACAGGGAATGACAGTGAATTTATGAGCCGCACATGTCATTCATTTTAAAATAATACGAACCAGGTAAGGCCGTGTACAGAGATTAAGTTCTATGTTGGGGTTTTATCTGTTATCTGTCAGCTAACTAAGATATGCGAACTGTGAGTCGAACCTCTCATATCTTGTAACTATTGTATCGATGTTGCACAAAGCTTGGTGATGAAGGAATGCCACGAGATAAACCTGCTCAGGACTAAAGTTTCACTGATTTAAATGTTAAAAGCGCTTTCTTTAAATAAACAAAGGATAGATTATGGACGGGATATGATACAATAAGGCTACATCTCTTATATAAATCATGACATTACAGTCGTATGGTGAAGTTTACCAACCTTTATTAAAGATGTAGTGGAAACGAGACACTAGTTGCTGTACTTTGAAAACAAAACACCTTCCCTGACTAAAACAAGTTTTGTTAAAAATAGAACTGAAAATAGCCCAGATAAGACAAGTCTTATTTGTTGAAACGATAGTAAAAACAAAACAACTTCCCTAACTAAAACAAATTTTGTCAAAAACAGAACTGAAAATAGCCCGGATAAGAGTAGACAAGTCTTATTTGTTAAAACGATAGCAACGAAAATTTAGTTATTATAGAGCTACTCTAGTAACGTCCGCCATGATATTGGTACTAATACTAGTTTGATCAGAGAGGATAGAACTAATACTAAGGTTTTTCATTCAAGCAGGATCGAGTCAAAACAACTCTAGGACTGGTTGGACCTAATAGAATTTTAGTTCAAATAAGCCAGGTAGGGCTAAACCTACCCTAGGCTTTCCCAACAGAGTAGAGCTAAACTACTTTATTCCAGACTGGTAGAGCTAAAACTGCTTAGTTCAGTCATGGTAGAGCTAAAACTACTTTAGTTCAGTCCAGATATTAGTCCAACTGAGGAGAGGTAAAACTACTTTAGTCCAAATGGAAACCACTCTAGTCTAGCCGCTTAGAGCAAAAATTAATCCAGTCCAGCTGGGTATAGAGCTAAAACTAATCTAGTCAAGCTGGGTACCGTAGAGCTAAAACTAATTTAACCCAGCTGGGTAAGGCTAAAACTAATCTAGTTCAGCTGAGTAGAGCTAAAACTAATTTAACCCAGCTGGGTAGGGCTAAAACTAATCTAGTTCATCTTGTTAGGGCTAAAACTAATTTAACCCAGGTGGGTAGGGCTAAATCTAATCTAGTCCAGCTGGGTAGAGCTAAAACTAATCTAGTCCAGCTGGGTAGAGCTAAAACTACATGTACTTTAGTACAGTCAGACAAGTTTCAGCAAAAACCTGGTATAACCCAGCCACGCTATGGTTCGACCAGTTCAGTCAGAAAGAGTTAATAATAAGAAATGAAATGAAATGGGGCTTAACGTCCTACTGTGCTAATTAAGATGGACATACACCATACAGTGTGCCATAAGGAAATTTTGCCCGGACAGCGGCACTACGACGTATTCTTATATCGAATTCCAACTGCCAATGGATCTTTTACGTGTACGCCAAAGTGTACACGAGATCGGCTTTTCGTCCCATCCGAACGACTATTGGTATTCGCTTGTCAGGCCCTCTGTGCTTCATCTCTGACAAGGGGGAACCATGCCGGAAAATCCCGAGCCAACGTCTTACCCGCTGAACCACCGTGGCTCCCAGTTCGGTAAGAAAAGGAACGGGTAGAGCTAACACGACCCTTGTTCAGTCAGACAGAGTAGAGCTAATTGATGGATTTGAATAATTATTTGACTAATATGTTTTAGTGTACTTATAATTAAGAGCCCATTTGGGGTTCATTTAATACAAAATCCCGTATAATATCAGTTTACAAACACTACCACCTTCAAGATGTCAGGCGTTCGAGACAGGTTTCTTGTTCCTGGATTACGTATCTATAACTAAGACGTGTGCGAGTGATGTCTTACTGCCATGGTTACGGTTGTTGGGGTTTTGTCGCTGGTTGGGTATTTTCTACCAGCGAGTAATAGAATTTTATTCCTGTGTTTTAATTACCCCATGGAAAAGTGTACTAGCGGTATAGAACAATCGGATTATCAGGTCATAAGATGTACCATTAGAGAGCACTTTTCGGAGATCAATTAAAAAAAGGACTTCCCCTTTAAAGTATACCTTTAAGACACTATATGATTTTAAAACTGTCATACTGTGTCTGGTTATTAATGTTTGATTTCTCGACAATAGATATTGACATAAGATCAGACCTGGATTAACCATTAAGCAAAGTAAACATGTGATTAGGTCCCGGACTTACCGTGGTACAAATTTAAATATCCAAGATGACCCTTACGTGACATTGTCTGCTTATTATGTCATGCAGAATTGGTGGCATCATCCGGATTCTGAATCCACACATAGTGAAGATATAAAAATCCGTCAAAAATATTTGTTGGGCGATACAGCTGAAGCATTGTCCAGAAAACAGGCGTCCCATGCTAAACAACAAAAAAATACACAACATGAAATTTAATAAATACAGTCTTCATCTTAATTCGGTACGGGGCATATATCACATATTCAATGAAAACACGCTGAAGCCTTCGGATAAGTAACTGGCAAATTATCTGGAATGTAACTTGTTTGGCGTATTTGTCCTGAGAATATCCGTAAAGTATGGACTTAGATAGACTTAATATAATGGATGTACAACATGGGTCAGTTCCTCGGTAACATTAAATGCCTAAGAGGGGATAAGGGGGAACTGTTGTATTGGACTTCTGCTGACAACAGATATCTACTATTTGAAAAGCTCTGTGCAAACGTGCATTGTAGAAATGATGGTAAAATAAATCTAATATTTTAATAATTTCATTAATCTGCAATTCAATGAAATTATCCAGAATTTTGCTAACATAAAATCTAGAAAAGGGCTATTTTAATTTCAGAATGAATATGATGATGATTTTGTTTCATTTTGATGTATTCATATAGATGTGGGCACCTTGATTTATTCAGTGTTTACAGCTTCGAAAGGTGTTAACCCTGCCTTGCATAAGATAGTTTAAGAGAATATAATTGATTAGTTGTTTTCTAAGATGTGTACTAGTATAATTATTTTAATACATAATATGCTGATAAAACAATATTCTCTGTTCAGGCGTCGTTGACATTGGACATAAACCTTTAAATCAGACTTCATTTATATTCGAATGTAATAAATTCCAATCCCTTCCTTTTCAAATAAATCTTAAAATAATCTGAGATCGGCTGACATGATCTTTTATTACAGGATACTTGAAAGTGACATTGAAAATAAATCGTGGGAAAGACCAACTAAGTAGGGTCATTGTTGATTCCATTTGGTATAGGGGACGTCACGTGCTGTGACTGGTCAGCGTTCTGGGCGAGCAGGGCAACATTTAACCTAGTATCATGTAAGAGTAATTGTATTGCTATGGTAATGATAATATCATTTTTCCATTTACAGTTATTTCAATAAAAAAATTAATCACCCTCTTCCGTAAATCAACCAGTTGGAGACAAAATCGTTAGTGCACGCGCTTGATCTCACGAGCTGGCCTCGCGCTCAGTCAGCACAACGTAACAACCATTGTAAGATGTTTGACGCGTGTGACCCACACCCGAATGACTAATCAAGCGAAGAAAGGAAACAATGCGCGTGATAAATAGAACATTAATTCCCAGATTGTTTGATTAGTATCGAAAAAAAATTCATTTTTGATCCGAAAGTTGACGGTTCACGACACAGGAAGAAACCAACAATACGGAAATGGCGATAAAGAAATCTAGGCAACAATGCAAAACATCGGTTTAACCCGCATCAAACAAACGCAGCAATATTTGATTGTTTTAATTACGGATAAAATAGATTAATCAAACATTACATGGTTTTGTTCCGGGATATTTTTATTAATTTGTCTTTCTGTTCTGTGTCTATTCTAGTAATTATACGTTAGTTACTTCGATTCGACGCTCGTGCTATTACCTCCCTTGTTTTATAATAAATGATCAGGAAATTTGTTCAGCCATTTTGTAATAAGCTTTGTGTAATTTATCAATTTGTTGTGACGGAAACAAGATAAATGACTCGGGATTTTTTTCTTGGCAAGATATCAAGCTAATAATAACAAATATAAAGTGTTGCTATTCTACATCGATTCTCGTTAATAATCTTAGAGGGGAAGTAGAACAGAATGGAATAAGGGTTTTAAACTGTCGACTCTTTTCCGTCATTTTGAGACTGGCATATGGTAATTTTAATTCTTTTCAATGGCGTTTTCAATTCGAGAGATACGTATTTGCGAATTATCATACATAGCCTACGTCATAACATTTCGGTCTAAGGTATCGTATGTTTTGTGTCAGCTACTCGCTTGTGCGCTGGGGTCATCAACGGGGTGGAGTAGGGTGCGACGAAACCCTACAGGGTTATGCAGGAGCAAACCACGAATCGAACCCATTTAATCGTAGCATATGATCAACAGCGAACGAGTTCGGCCATTTGGTCTACTTTTTCTCCCAACATGTCCGGGGGGTGGGAGTGGAGGACGTGTTACTTTTAACCCAGAAAGTGTATTCAACCCTGAAGATACTTGTTTTTACCAATGAGATAACTTAATTGTATTAATGTTCTTGCTCTGCAACTGTAATTACATTCTAGATTTAAATTAGAAAATGTTAGAATGCATGAGAGTTATCCCCCTTGCATAACATAAAACGCAACCGCATATCTTTTCAGCGACGCATAAGTACTAGCTCTGAATTTCCTGTTAGATTCAAGATAATTATTAACTGGATAATTAAAATCCTCAAACTACCATTGTTGTTGTGCGTAAAAATGGAGCATATACTGCTTAATGTTTCTTCTTTAAATAATTTTTCCAAACTTACTCAATCTGATTAAAATACAGATCTATATTTCGTTTCGGTTTTTTTTATACTTTCGATGGACTACACTACATGAAGATCTAACTAGTTGTACGCAAAGGTCGTGTCAGGGGTCGTACGAGCGGCCCGATGACGTCAGACATTGGTTAATCAACCAGCGTTGACGTTTCTAGTGGTTTACCCACAGTTCCGTGCACGGCACGCCAAGAAGTCGCCGTAACAGACCCTTACAAGGGCTTATCCCTCAGTCCCTCCAACCAAAACGCCGGTAATATAACAACTCTTCCAGATCCTAGTGTAATAAAGACAAGTAAAACGAAATTTTAAACTATAAAAAACGAAACAAAATAGGATCTATGTTTTAATCAGATTGAAACTTACTTGGACCGACACTTTTTCAAATCTATCAATTCTTACATAATTTATGACAATTTAAAGTTTTCATGGTTTCTGTTGATTTCACAGTGCTATATGTATGCGTGTTAAGCAAATAAATTGATAATAATTTATACAAACCAAACCATTGTGCTCGAACGTTTTTACAGTCATGTGTGGTCAATTACATAATAATACCATTCTTTACATTTAAAAAGGTTTGTGTGAATGATCTGGCATATTTTTTACTTTCGAGATATCAGACCCGTCGGATATAATTAGGTACAGCCAGGTCTGATTTTAACAAAGAAGTGAGGCTTCTAGAAAGTAGACTTTCAGAAGAAACCCCTGTTATGCTCTATACTGATCCTTGGCTAAAGAGACTCCCAGGGTCACGATTAGTTAACTGAACAGTCAATCTTTATTTCAATCCCATCTTACTTCCGTTGTATCTATGACCGAGTAGAACATTAGGTATTTAAAAAAAAAACCGACGGAATAGAGTTTTTCTCACACTTTTTCCCTGTGTCCTTTAAATATCAAATAATTCACTGCTATCAGTTATGACCAGTTAAAACAAGCGGTTGCCATGCAAAATTCTTCCACATTTTCTAAGAAATGTATGGGGAAGAGGCTTAAAAATTCATACATATTTCACATTTTGCGTAAAAAGCTGGGGCTATAGGTAACGTCTGGTGCGTACCAAAGTCAAACTGATCCAAGAACTTTTGATCCTTAACACATAGTTTAAGTTTCATCTCATGAATCTGACAAAAATTGTAGTCCCAGGAAGGTCCACAAACTTCATTCATATTTCACAAGGCGGGGTGGGGGGGGCGGGGATACGAACCAAAATTGAACTCATCCAAGAGCTAGTGATATTCATTTTAAGTTCATCTAAAACGGATAAAAATTCTGCCCCCAGTCCAAATCCTTGGCGTTACATGCTTTTACACTATTTGCGTAAAAGGAAGTGGCCAATCGTCAGGAAATTCGGATTCAACCATAATTATGATGTAACGGTGATATATTTGACCGGTTTTGACAAAAATTAAAACTGATCCCTAGAGTGTCCACAACCTTGGTATTATTATGCATATATATTTGTTAAGTTCAGCACCACCGGAAACCACCATCGACTGTGTTTGCGTGGTATGGGATTAGCCAGAAAGCGATCTAGATCCCCAGGAGCTACCGGGGCCTATACAGACCCTGGACCCTCGCCTAAAGCCTTAGGATGGTACCCCCCCCCCCCACACACACACACACACAATCAAGAATTGTTTCCGCGGGCCCTGGATCTGGCTTGCTTTATATTCGTTTACTTTGATGAAACCTGCAACTAAATAATGATATTGTATTAATAATGATGGCAATTAAATGATATCAAATTCAACCGGTCATTATAAGTTTACGTGTGTGCGGTTTTTTTATTGGCCGTCAGTCAGTTGAAGCCTGTAAAAGTGAACCACGTGAAGATGTCTAAGTTTGAGTCTGATTAACATTAAATACAATTTATCTCCGCAGCGATCGTGTGTCCTACCTTCCCGTTTCAGACCAGAAATTCACGTTTTTTTTCCGGAATTAAGGAAACTAATAAACCTTTAAAAATCTCGCGATTTTCGTTAAATAACCAACACGTGTCTGTTTAGACGATACCGGTGGTTTATTCAAAGTTTGATAACAAAAACGAAAGGAAATCTGCAGGGGATCTGGATTAATTAAGGGATGAAATAAAATGGCAACGTTATAGGTATATCGTGTGCCGTATGCATCCACCAGTGGAAATCACGTTAAGATCTCGCCGTGCGTGATTCTGGTAATTAACATGGCGGCCATGTATTTGAACAACGTGTTGAGTGCCACGCCCCATTTTTGACCACGTGTTGGTCTGCCCGGGGCTACAGACTCAGATCACGTGCAAGATTAAGTGTCACAACCAGCGAATGTTAACCTGGTTCACATTGTTCGGGGTTTACTTGAAATTCAATTCAAGGTTCCATTTATCTTAGTGTAGGCCTTACATACATCAAGTCGTCCATTTTTAAATACAAAAGTTAAAAAATACTATAATATTTAAACAGTAGCATAATTAAGAACATTGCATAATCGACAAGTCCGGACCGCGGTAGTCTACTTGTTCCTAAAAATACATACGTAAACTATCGTTAAGCTTATAAATAAAAAAAAGCAGAACTGAAATGCCCGAAAAAATTCCCGTTTACAGACGGTAAAACCTGTGGTCAGAGAGCGCTGAAATTTTATATCTTACCGTGTAGTCGCGTCACCAAGAAAGTTTGGAAAATTTGAAGGCCGCCGAAAACGCGTTTTCCTGTTATTCCAGCCCGTGAATGACCGCAATTTCGGTGTGGCCCAATATAGCCTAACTTAGGTGGCTAACTTGAATTTCAAACAACCAATTAATCGTTTAGTACACAGAGCGCCGGTCGTCAGCGAGCGCCGAAATCTCAGAGCTTACCAAGTAGGGGCCCCCCAAGAAAGTTTCGAAATTTGAAGGCCGCAAGCACGTTTTCTTGTTATTCCAGCCCGTGGATACAGCAACTTCAGTGTGGCCCAATATAGCCTATAACTTGGGTGGCTGACCTGAATTGTAAACAACCAATCAATCGTTTAGTCAATGGAGCGCCGGTCGACAGCGAGCGCCGAAATCTCAGAGCTTACCGTGTAGGAGCCTCCCCAAGAAAGTTTGGAAAATTTGAAGGCCGCAAGCGCGTTTTCCTGTTATTCCAGCCGATACAGCATCTTCAGTGTTGCCCAATATAGCCTAACTTGGGTGGCTGACCTGAATTGTAAACAACCAATCAGTCGTTTAGTCCACGGAGCGCCGGTGGTCGTGGGGTATGGGGAGCTCGGCCTTCTAGAGTAAAGTTTGGAAATTTAACCACCGCATATGCGTTTTAGTAGTTTTACTGCTATTCGAGTCCGTGAGCCAAGTAGCTTCAAAGTTATCCAATGGTTTTGCAACCGAAATCCGACTCTATGGCGACCTGAATCCAATCATCCAATCAGACATTGGGGCTGCATTCATAAATAATAATCAATGCCCGCACAAAGCCGTGTGGATCCAGAAAAAATGTTTTAATCCATAGTAAATTTAATACAAATTCGCGGTATTCACTTAAAAGAAGAGTAAAATTAGTGTTTTATTAGAGTGGTTCCAGACAAACTCTTTTAATCCATATAGTCAATTCAGTACAGATTCGCGATATTCAATAAACTTAAAAGTAAAATTAGTGTTTTATTAAACTTCAGGCATTTTATCCTGCCAGCTAGATCATATCATAAATTTTTCCCCAAACGTTAGGGGGCAGCTGCCCATCCCCCCCACCCCCGGGTTCGTACGCCTATGTGGCACAAAACACCACATCATTTACTTTTTACCGTAATCAAAGAGGGCTAGTCATATTAAGTTGGAATGGTGGGCCACAACCAATGCTATAGACTATCCATATCATGTTGTAGTATACACATACACTTTTTTTTTCTTTTACAAATTGCGTGGTTTCTATTACCCACTTGTACATAAGAAGGGTCGCATCGCTTGTCCAACCTTGTGGGTATTCTCCGGGTCCTCCGGTTTCTTCCCACAGCTAAAGGCCCCTACGCAAAAACGAATTATTGAAATACAATGGAACCATGTTAGTCCAGAAATAACCTAGTTTATGTCGAGTGGACGTTAAACCCCATTTCTCTCTCGTCCTATTTTTCTGCACGGACTGGGATAATGAAGACGGGAAAAAACATTACACATTAAAATATATAAATCCAAAATAAAACTTTTATCATTAAAAGTATAGATGCTTTTAACAGTTTGGACAATGTACAATATATATTTTGAATGTATTTCGTAATATTAATACATCTATTCAAAGATGCACATAATAACTGATATGTGACAATAGTTGTGTAAACCTCTTTATATTCTTTCTTTGCTCTCTAAAGAAAGGAGCTATCATACTTAAGATAGAATCGCCCCTCCAATCCCATCTTAACAGAATACAGCAGCAAGTGTAGGTCCTTTATCATGCCCTTTTGTTACCGCGCAGATGATCCCGACTCCGCTAAAGTGGTCTTTCTTTCATTTCGTTTCGCTTCAACGACTTTCTATTCTTTCTATTTCGTCAGTGATGGGGAATCCGCGTCCAGATATGAATCTCTTTCGTCTGATAAAAGGGGGTTTCCTATGAAGACATATTTAAGAAATTGAGTTATTGTAGTTTGTTTGTTGTTGGAGATTTAGTGACGCTTTTGTTGCTATATGTGATTTACTGTTGTGTAAATAATCCAAGGGAATGGCTATAGAACCCTTCAGTAACATATAATTCAATGACTGTTAATATAATGAATATGATACAATCAAATCAATCTCTTAATAAACTACTTCCCTAGGGGATATTTATACCTTTGACTACCTCGTAACAAAAATTATGTTTTATTCGCAATATTCATAGTATTTGTCTTTATCTTTGTTAACACAATAAGAATATTTCAGAGATCTTATTTGTTGTAAATATTCTTAAGTTTTTTTATGCGGTTGTTTTCTAAAGACGTTTTTTCTAAACTACGAGACGTGGCAATTAAATTCAGTATGCTAAATGTAATGAAACCGACATGTGTTAATTTTTATATTGTTTTAAATTTGTGTAAAGACTGCGACACAGTCAAGAAGCTATAAATACATGTATTGCAACAAGAACAACACGCAGCTGTATTCTTGATAAATAAACTCCGCGAATGAAAGAATAAATTTTAAAATAATATTCAATGAAGAAAATGGCGAAATTAATATAATACATTGAAGAACAAACAATCTTTCACTATAACGCGAACTTTTAATATACAGTTTGGACAAAAGTTCGGGAATAATGGAGAAAATAATACAATACATTGACAAACTAAGACACTTTTACAAAACACGAAATTTTAATGTACAATTTGAACAGATTATTGAAGTCCTGGACTAATGGTGTGGTACTATAGACGACTATATTACACTACTACTATAACAATCCCAGGTATTATAAGGTAAAGTTATCAATTAGTATGACAAACGCAACCTGGATTTATACAAACTAACAACTGATAAAAACAACAATTGAACAAACAAAAGTCCACATGCTGTACATCAGCATGTTATTCCTCGTTTTATCTAACCATTATGTTGATCATTGACGTGAACAGACACGGCAACAAAAGCTCCCCTTGTAGAACTCCTGTTTTATTGCAACTATTAAAATCACGGTTTTTACATCGGCCTTTTTAGATGAGCTATTCTAATCCCGAACAATTATCACACTTACTCGACAATTCAGTTCTATCTGAAAAGGGAAGAATTATATTTAATAGTTATTTTTTAATAAAAAGGGAATATATAGCAATTACTAAGCTTCTGGTGAAAATTAAAATTTTAATTGGAGCTAATATGAGCTTACTGGTTAGGGTTCACAACCTTATAAATGCTAGCACAACACTATTTGAAGATTTCACAATTATACTTTACAGGGAGTGTATGTAATCCATACTTTGAAAAACCGAAGGGTGGATTAACAAGGCTTTTTGTAATAACTACTACAGCTGATAGAGGGCTATTAAATTTGTCAGTATTTACACGTACTTTCATTTATA
Organism: Patella vulgata; assembly: GCF_932274485.2. Classification (NCBI taxonomy): domain Eukaryota; kingdom Metazoa; phylum Mollusca; class Gastropoda; family Patellidae; genus Patella; species Patella vulgata. The sequence goes on along the minus strand of NC_065886.2, from coordinate 39,256,793 downwards.
CACACGCCCCCCTATTACAAAAGTAGCATACACATCAATATATTATCCTGTTACTCTTTGTTAACGTTGAACATCAATGAATCGTTTATGTACGTGTAAGGTGACTGAGATGCGTCTCAGTTTAATAATATAACAAATCGTTGTATAGATTGAAATCATTAAACACATATAATCTGAGATATGAAATGATTTTACTACACGGTGAAATAAAAGATCTTTATATTTGAATGGTTGCAAATATCAGAGACCTGCTATCCAGATTACTCCGACGTGATGTTTAATAAATGGGCGAGTTTAAGGTAAAATGAAATGGGGTTTAACGTCCCACTTTTCTGCATTATGGAACTACTTCTTACCTTCTACCGCCTCTCTTTCCAATTCAGCGAGGCGGGAGCAACGAATTACATATTTTCTGAAACGTTGGTTTTTCGTTGTTCGGACATTCGTTTAAGGTAGCTTGGTTTAACGTCCAATCCTTCTGCACCGAAATAATGCAATACGAAATTGAAGCTACGTTTTACCCTTTACTACCTTCCTTCCTTATACAACGAAGTGGAAACAACGAATATTATATTTCCTGGTTGTTCGCTTCGTTTCAGTTCGTTCTTGGAGCATTCGTCAATCCGTAAGGAAAGTGATGTCCTGTTCTTTCAGAAACAGTATTTAGCAGGGTGTTTGGTCAGAACAGTGATTTCCCATTTCAGTTTTAAATTCATTTGTGACTAAGCTTTTAATGTTGTATGTGGCATGAGCACATATAATTATAACATGAGCTTAAAGGAGAATTGGGGCTTTGGAAGTGGTCGGTAAAACAAAGTTTTGATTTGAAGTGTTTCAAATATACATTTTTATCCATAGCTGGGATATACAAATGTTTTACTGGTTTTTAAGAAGTTTAAAGAACGCTCGAAAAAAAATGCCTTATTCTAAATAAACATGTAGTTAGGTTTTAGATAATTAAGTGAGTTAGGTTTTAGATAATTAAGTGCTTCTTAGTTAGAATGATACTTCTTTTTTACCCTTGTAACCAAATTATAAACGGATATTAATATTTTGCTGTAGATGTTTTGTATTCTTATTATAATCATATTGTAATCATGGGAATTAAATATTTTAACACACACATATATAGATTCTGTGTATAATAATAATCATAATAATCACGATATATATTATAATTGTAATCGTAAAAATATTATTATGTAAAACAAATATTAATGGTGATAAGGAAGGTGAGTTATCTCATTATCATGCAAAGAATAATAACACCCAATATGCAAGTCTCCTTATTGCATTACAGGTGATAGTTATCGCCCGTTAACACGTTACATTTTCACCTCCTTCTCGTCTTTTTAGATAAGAAATAAAAGGCAGCAACGACGTCTTTTGTTATACCTCCATAACAATATAAGTCGTTATCATTATAACATATTCTTATAACGGGGTCCTCTCTCATTTTTTTTTATCTCCAAATCAGTCTTAACAGTTCACTTGGTTAGTGAGGTTTAGGAGAAAAGAAAACCTTTTTTTGAAAATAGCATTTAATGTAAAAAATGCAGTAATAACTGGGAACATTGTCAGCTTTTTTCACTGTGACAACATTGTTATGGATATTATGGAATAAAATTTGTAAAGATTGATTTAACTAATTCGATGAATTAATAGATTTCCGGGAAAAAATGCCCCCCACCCTCCACAAATTGAAATTTTATTGATATGTTTATTTGGGGGACAAAAAACATAGTGCCACATTTTCGTGTACTATCTTCAATCTTGGGTTGTTAGGTTCATTTAGGCAAGGTGTTAGGGCGACAATTTTATTTCTTTTATAAAAATGAGAGTGTAATTAATTTTAGAAAAGCTTTTTGTTAATTGTCAAACACCCGCCATAGATAGTCAGTGGACCCGAAAATATTATAGTAAAATAAAATGCCCCAAGAACATTTTTATGTCGTTTTTTTTTTTGTTTTTTTTTTTGTTTTTTTTTTCTTGTTTGTTTTTTTTTAAAATTGATTTTACTTAAACAAGCGTAAATAAGCATATTTATAAATATCAGTATGATCTCACTTTATTCAATAATTGCTATTTGGCATAAAGTTTAATTTTTTACATATAAATTTTATATCATTTAGTAATTATTAAATTTTCAAATTAATTTTAAATGTGCGATTATATTCTTATGGAATTTGTCAATTTATACTGAACGTGGCTAATAAGAAACTTAGGAAAGCACCAACATTCAAATGCGAACTGATCAAGATTCATGGCACAAAACAATAATAAAATCTGTTTTAAAAAGAGTCTAGTATAAATTCGGTGGAATTAATTTCTGAGAGGATTATTTGTACCACCCATAAATAAATCTAGAAATAATACATTTTTTAAAAAATTAGTTAAGTTAAATCCTCATAAATTCACCAAATTCGTTATTTATAGTTTTCGATATAGTTTTTCATATGTAAATTTACAAAATCATAGAAAAATAAACAGAAACAAGTGTTTAAATCACATCGGTAACTTGCGATGAAAATTTAAATCCGCTGTTTTTCACCCACCATGTGATGTGGATAGCCTACCGTAACATTCTCACTGTTACATAAAGCACGTTATGAGGTTGATTCACCCACGCGCTGTATAATAATATTAAGAGTACCGTTATGTAGGCAACCGTTGGATAACAAGCTAGAATATTTCAAAGCTTTTCGTTACGTTTAGTGAAATTTTAGTGCAATAGAAAGGGTTTTTTTATAACTTCTTTGAACACCCTATTTAAGAATTTTCTCAAATTTATGAGAGATCACACGCCAAACTGTGTTATTTTGACCCGAAAGAAATATATCTCGTGACTTTTACCGCGTTTTTAGCGTTGCACGTGAATGTACCTCGCTGCATATCGAATAATACCTCGTGAATTAAACAGGACAATCGTCGCTTAATGTCTTTCTTCCTTTTCAATTTCAATCGAAATTCGATCTCATTTTTAAAAGAAATATTTTTTATATATTTTACCAGCTGTGGGACTAGTCTGTTATGCATTTATTTTAAATCTCAAATTAATGAATAAATTTCACATTAGTTAACTGTAGCAAATTCTATTCCACAAGTTCGTCAGAAGTATATTTTAAAACTCTGACTTTTCCTTTGTTTACCTAAATTTTCTCTTAAAAACAACCACTTCAGATAAAAAATACATTAAATACTTAGAAAGAAATATAAAATCTACAAGGTTTTTTTAAAAAACGAATAGTTATTAATCAGAATTGAACGCTTAACGCGTTTTTATTAATTGACAAACATTGGTGCATTCGCTTTTGTTGCAAATTTAAACAATGAACACAAAGAAATAGTGTTGAAATTTCACATAAATCTTATATTTTGTTATTAAAATAAATATTTTTGATGCTAATAAGAAACAGGGAAACGAACGTGGTCAGATTGAATGTACATTGAAACAGGGGGGTCGAAAAAGGACGAATATCCCAACGCTCAAGCTTGCTGCATTCACCAAAGTGAAGCTGCCGGCAATACAATGGGTATTTTTATGTTAATTAAGGCTGTGAGCGGATGTTACGCAGTCAACACGCGCATTGTTCCTCGGGAAGGAAAAGTTTTAAAACTTTTCGCGGCAAATTAGACAAGGACCCCGTACGGTCTAATAAAGTTATATAACTTATTTATTAAGGTAATCAAGTCGGGTTTTTTGGTGTAAAACACTGTCTGCATGGTTAACGGTCGATATTAAGCAGGTTTTATCACATTTTTCCCAACTGCTCCATTTTTATGCCTTTCTAACGGGGACAGCTGGCTGGCGTAAAATTAAAATTTTGTAATTTTCACTCTTGTATCGTTGATAAAACAATGAATGACTATCATTAACAGATGAATTAAGATAAAAATTGATTTGTTATTCATCTATGTGACCTTTTTGAGATTTTCATAAAGAATGGATCATTTATTGTGTTGTCAAAAACGACGGGGCTGCTCAACACGGGTTATCTGTTTTTCTATTATGGTGTAATAATAATTACGTGTGTTTTCATCGCGAATCATCAACCTCTGACATCCAGGTCCACGTTTTAATACGTATAATATGGCTAATTATCCCGTAGGCAGGAACCAATGTTCCAGGTCTTCATGATAACGATAGGGTGCGGGACAAATCACTAGTCGCCTAACAGGGGTCGAGACCTCTTCGACATCTGTTTTTTCTTGGCCAAAAGAAGTTCCCTCTCTTCCAATATTGCCTTGTGAAATGAACCTACTTATTATGAGTTTCAATGTTTGCTAAGATTGGGATGATGGCGGAATAGAGTTATTGTTCCTGAAAAGATTATGAATTATTCATCATGTTATCTGAGTAATCTGCAGCTAGTTTGTAAAATAGTTAAGTGGGGAGAAGACAGCCGTACCTTCATGGCTGCTGCAACATGTCGATTCACAGACGGCACTATATTGTTTTAAAAGCTCCATTCAACCTCCTAGGGGGCAGTCAACTAGTGGAAATCATAGGGCCTTGTCTATTCTTCCTTCTTCACAACTTTTAATCTGCGATCAGAATGAATATTACATCTGTTGGGGCATGAGGTAGCAGCTAAGCAGGTGATTCCAATCAGTTTCTTTCTTTTTTTCTCAAGAAACATTTAGGCACTTGCGTGTATTAAATGCGCGTGCATGAATGGCATGAGACTATGTATACGTCTGCATCCAAGGAGTTATTACGTACAAATTAAGAAAAAGTAGGAGGGGCTAAATTCTAGAGACAAAGATACCATGCCCCTGTCAAATTCGATTCTACACGCTCGTTTAAGATAGTAGAACCGGTGCACGCGCTCCTTAAAACTAACGGGACTTAATAATCACGTGGCCGCTCGCAGACTTGACATTTTCCCCGCCAAAAAAGAGTAGAAATATAAAGCATTGAAATCACACTTCTTCCAGAAACTATACACTTGAATTTCACCCTTTGTCTGCTTTTACAATTAGTTATTCATGTCGATGGTCGATATAGAAAAAAACTTTTTAAAAAACTCTTTAGTGATTAGCTAAATACGGCAGTGGTATTGTCTTGCAACCGATATGAATTTTCACCTTTTTTATCGCGACTTTGAAATATGCCTGATAACTCCCGCCATCTGCCTAGAAAGAGAAAAACAAGGTTTTTAATTGTTTATTATCAAGTACAAGGCTGTGTTAAATTTGCACAAAGTACAAAGAACTTTTTCCAGCAAATTAATGTGGACGATGTAAGGAGCCAGTTAACTAATTACAACTCTTGTTCAAGTTAATACCGAACATTAGAGTCGTGAAAGGCCAAAGTTTAATCTGAAAACTTGACAGAGAATCGGGGGACAATGGGCAAATTATAAAATGCAACCAATCACCTTTTGCTGGGTAAATATGTGTTTTGTGTTCTGTTTAAAGCAGGGTTCTCTATTCCATGTTTTTACATGTGAAATTACAGCTAAAATCTGCTCACAACAAAGGCACCGTCAAGTTTTTCCAGCCTGCACAACTTCCACGATTCTTCAGAAGCATAATTGCTTTGTACATCATTCTCCCTCTCAATAATAGTCAATAATACACAAATACAAACATATTAAATATTTGATCGCCATGATATTGTGTTAACACGTCACCCTAATGGCCCAATTTGTCATTTAACTGTTAACAAAATGCTTGGAAAACAAAACCAGGAGTTGCTTTTTATGACGATTGATTTGCTGGGCTTGAGTAAGAGGCGAGCAGATGATTACTTTCAGAACAAATCGTTGATAGCCTCGTCTCTTTTCTTCACGAGTTCACAAGTTGTCATAAAGTGTCGCAAAGGATGGCCCCTTGTATCTAGAAACAACATGGTCCCCAACCATCTTTGACAACCATGTTTGATCTGTAAGGGTTTGACTGGGTGCTAAAAAGCACGAATCATTGTGACCATCCTTAAAGTCAACATACGTTTCTTGCTAATGACTGGCAATAGATTGTAGATGTTGATAACGATTAGTTGTTATGCTTGGAATAATGTGTGAATTGTGAACTCGAGGTAGTCTTTTTGGTAGACGATAATCAATACCCATCCAAATAGTATAACCCCAACTGCAAGCGGGTGATAATTTTGTCAATAACCTCATATACCCCCATTCGGTAACTTATAGTCAGAATATATTATGTAGTGTGAACATTTTGTGAATACAATACAAAGTTTGTCGTGTCAGCTTAATTTTGCAGTATCATTGCAAATTTCGGTTGTTCAAGCCTGCTCTGGTCAAATTCTCTAAATTCGTTAAACTTAAGATTATCGTAGTTTTAGCTAGAACTAACCTCGTAAAGCTCAGCACTTATAACTAAGCAAGCTGTCCAAAGGCCTTGTCGTTAAAGCCGTCAAAGGTCTGGCTTGCAACATCGTTTAACGTATGTTCCCCCTTATTCAAAGAGTTGCTATCTCCCGATTCTATGATAGTAGCCGGTGGTCAAAACAAATCGGTGAAAACTGATAATCTGATCTTGAGATAATAACTTTATATTACCTCGTAACACTAACCTGAGTTAGCCTTGTGTAGACAATCCCCGTTAAATCTGTCGACACCCTGGGCATCATATTACCTTCTTGAAAACCAGATTACCAGTCCATTGTTAACGGTTAACGAACGGAGTAAGATCACACAATATAGTGATATTTTGACCTGAGCTTCTTTAAACACAGAGCTTTCATTAATGTCAAGACCGTCACCTTTTTAACACTACTGTTTACTCTATAAGAATACTGGAGATACTTAAGGCCTTTGCAGGTGGACGATGGGGGCTATTCTCTAGTCCTCCCCCGGATGTGTAATACTGTATGGATAGTATCTTCTGTTGTACTCCCCCGGCTATAGTACTATATAGATAGTATCGGACCCAAGCTACTAACATGTCATTAACTTACCTAAATACAACACTATCTTTTTAAATTAGATGACATCACTAACAAATTGCAAGACTTGTATCTCGTTTCTTTTAATTAAGACACGTGTTTGACTATTCCTGAATCTGGTGGCTAACTAAAGACGACTGACAATTATAAGTCTTCGGTTTTCAAAGGAACTGATCTTGGAGATGCTATTTAGACATCTGTGTATGTGATGATATTAGTTTATACGTAACGGTTAAATCTCTTTGATTGAAAATAGCGAATTAAAGGGTTAACCTATCAGTTAAGGGATCTGACCAATTTGTAATATGAATTGGGTTTGTAAAACTAGTTCCACCAGCAGCCGGGGATTAAGTGGCCAATTTTCCTGTCTAAAAGATCCTGACATTAAAAAACGGCTTAAACGCCGTTTAAACAGGAAGTCGTATCAAGTGTTCTAGAGTGGGGTTCAGAAAGTGAACCATTTCGTCATCAACCTGTTTCGGTTCAACTTTTCGCGGTTGAGAACTAAATATATCTTATTAATTCAAGTTGCAGAACGTAGATTCCGATTGGTTACGTTGGACAATGTTGAACGTCTCTAAATCTCCAAGAATCCACCACTGAAAGTGTAATTCGAATCATCTGTATCGATGATAACATTCTCCAATACCAAAGCACACTAAACGTAAGGCTGACGGACTATATACACATGTAGCTGTAGATATCCCAGTTGGAAATAACATGTGTACGGTTACTTTGTGATGTACTTTTCATATCAATGTGGTTCTCTAAAAGGTTTGACAGACACTTAAGTCTAGTAAGTTTATGAAATGAGGTTCTGCAACACACCGGTTAATGAAGACGAGCATATGTCATGCAGTGCTACTCTTCGCCGAATTCCAACTGCCAAGGGTTCTTTTACGTACACACCGACGTGTACACCGGACCTCGGGTTTTGTCCATAGGCGTACGGGGAAATTTTTGACTGGGGGGGGGGGGGCGGTGGTGGTTGGTGCCCAAAAAATGTAGTTAGGTTCTTAGTATGTTACATAATAATAATAAATTCGCTGTTAAATTGGACACATTCAAGAACACAATATCTTTTTTTATACAACTTTTACAAAATACAATTGTGTGCCCAAATTCCCCCCCCCCCCCCCATCTCGTACGCCTATGGTTTTGTCCAATCCGAACGACTAGACGCTGTTCCTTGCCAGCCCCCCCACCCCTTCCTAGACCTGCACCACTGATAAGGTAAACCACCCTGGAAAATCCCAAGGAACTGTCTCGGCCAAACTCTGAGCGACCATGGCTCCAGTAAATATTCTATAATGACATACTAACAATTGCTACTTCCCCTAAACATTATCAAGATGATGTTCTGTAAAACAAATTACGACTGGCTCCTGGGTCCATTCACTGTAGTTTGTCGTGTCCACAGGTTTGTCTTATCGGTTTGTTTTGCGTGTAGTGCGGTCATCCTGCACTTACTACTAGGAATTGACCAGCAACATCTACGGGCGTTGTCGGTAGAGTATGCCTATTCTTCCATAGACACATTATACTACTGCACTATTGGGCATCTGTTTTGATAGTTTCTCATTTGGGATGTCTACTTACTATTTAATAAATTTGCCTTATGACAATTTAGTTTATTTCATAATAATCATTATTAATTAAGCACAGTGTGAGACGGTGGTTGCGAGTGTGAAGAGTAGAACTTACTATTTCCAGTATACCTGGTTTCACTTGCCACAACTATGATAATTTTCACCTTTCTGATGAATTCATCCATTGACCCTTTTCTGTTTTTCTCTCTAAAACGTGGGGTTGGATGGCCGAATGGTTAGCGCGTGTGCATTGTATCATAGGGTCTGTCATTGAGTCAACTGGCATGGTTTCGATTCCCCGGTTATATGTGACAAGGAATAGGGTCGCCTGGTCAACCTCGTGGGTTTTCTCCGGGTCCTCCGGTTACCCCCCACTTATAAAGACACCTACGCGCAAGTGAATTATTTAAATAAAATTGAACCGTATGTTAGTCCAGAGGTGACCTAGTCCCCCCCCCCCTCTCTCAAGAGCAATTGCGTATCAGTATAACGCGTGAAAGGAATATTATGTCGAAAAAGTAGTTATTGACTGTCGCACGTGTAAACCATGTGGTTTGTACTAAGCATGGCATTGTCCTCAGATGTAAGGTTATTCAAGTGTCGTTAGGTCATGCGTCCACCTTATTATCTCTTTTCATCTATAAAGAAAACCTCTGTGTTGAGTGTCATTAAGTTTACGAATCTGTATTACACACTTGGTTGAAGATTCATGGTCTGAAGTAATCGGTCATATGTTTCAGACAAGACTTGTTTAACTAGACATGTAGCTTTAAGTACTTGAGATTGACGTTCTTGTTATTAGATCAACTTGTAACAATTGTATTCAAATGTTTACATCTTTTGTAAAAGCATGTGCTGATGTATTGATCTGGATTGAGGTCCAGAACTAAGGCGTGATAAATTAATATGATTAGTGAGACTATTTCAAAATTTATTTTATAATGTGGTATATCATACATACCATTAGGAACCTTCTTGCACAGTTATGCGTGATATGAGGTTTCAGGGTGCAAAAGCTACCGCTTGTAACAGGGGTGTGATCACCTCCGATTCTGTATGTACAACAAGATACAACAGCCCAGTATTTATATTTCTCTCTGCCCCCTGCTCCGAGAAATATCGGCTATGTAGGACATGCTTGAGTCGATTTGTACAATATGTGGCAATGGTTGAGCAATATGATCATTATGAGATAATGAAGATCTGAATTTCCAGATGGGGCGCAAAATCTCTAGAGGGGGTGCGTCATTGCGTCACCTGCATTAGTCCAATTTGGTAAGATATGTGAATTTTATAAATCTTTTATAGTGTATTTTTGTATATATTATATTGATATTTAATTTTAGTCATAGCAACTGACCAATGTCCAAATTGATATCTCACTAATCTTTCAAGTCTTTTAACTGTATGGGGGGGGGGGGGGCTGAATGGTTAGCGTGCGCGCGCTATATCATAAAGTCTGTCATTGAGTCGACTGGCGTGGTTTCGAATCCCCGCTGGTACGTGACAAGGAGTAGGGTCGCCTGTCCAACCTCGTTGGTTTTCTCCGGGTCCTCCGGTTTCCTCCCACTGCTAAAGACCCCTAGGCGCAAGCAAATTATTGAAATAAAATTAAACCATATGTTAGTCCCCAAATGACCTAGTTTGTGTCGAGTGGACGTTAAACCCATTTTTCTCTCTCTCTCTCTCTCTCTCTCTCTCTCTCTTAACTGTGTGGGTTTAAACTTAATGTAACGATGTATATATATATATTACGTAATTATAGTTAACACACCTTCTTGTTTTGTCCATAGCATCTTCTGTATTCTAAGATCTGCTTCTTATATGTAATTTAACATCTTATCAAATATTATTATGTAATTATATTAATCCTAAACTTGTATGTTTCTTATTCTACTGTAATTTTAGTCTGGTGGCCGACTCGCTCTAGCAATACCCATCTCGTTATTTTGACCGTTAACCAGTTTTGGACACTCGTTATGAAAAATACAATTTACATCAGCCTCGAAGTTATCGACTCGTGTATATTTGGTTTTAAGGGCAAGGTAAGGTGAAATGAAATGAAAAAAAATGGGGTTTAACGTCCTACTGTTCTGCTCCGAACTGAGCTAATGAAGACGGCAAGGTAAAGTGACACCATCTTGTTGCAAACTAGTCTCGACACCAACAAGGCTGAACATATTATTTTGTAACATAGTATAGTGGCCCTTGGTTACAAAAGACCAAAATAAACTATATAGCTCACAATACACTATTTCACTGACAATACCCCTTTAAATCCTACACCCGCATGTTATCATGTAAACGAACATTTCAATTTCATCACTTTCTTGTCCAATCGCGGTTACACCTACAGATAAAACAATAAAAGTTGAGGACAGCTATTATCTCTCTATTAATAATTGGATTTTTGAGCTGATTTCCGGTTTCCATGTAGTGTGAGATGTCCGCTTCCTTGCTACCACGCGGTTAGGATTCGCCATTTTTTTTCATGTCTTTAAACGAGCGATACGAGTACTCATTAAACTGACAACGCTTAGTGGTACATTATATCAATATGTAAAGGTTCCGTATACACCACCATGCACACAATTATGCCGTATTCCGTTTAGTAAAAAACGTAAACGTAAACGATTTCTACTTTCGCGTCTGAATGTCTAACGTTCTTGGCCCTCTGCTAATATTTTGAGTATAAATAAGGTGTCTTTTACGTGATTTGGTAATAGTAAAAAATAAATTATTCACGAACTTATTGTCGTAATCAGCACTTCCGTTGAGAGGCAATTCGAGACAGAAAGGTAAATAACGATGCAGTAAATACTTTTTGACTTTTTACAATCACAATTATCGATAAATCAGGTGTTAAATCATAATATTATAGACAATTGGCCACCATTTGCAAGAACTGTCACGTCTTTCAATATCAACATTATGCATATGGAGCGTTCTATAAATTAATGAAAACAGAACTGTCAAAATCTAAGCTATCATGGCTGCCGTTGTCAAGTGTTTCTAATTTTTGGATAGATTATTATTCATTTATGTTAGAATAATAAACATTTTGAGGGTTTGGTATAGAATTTGTTACCTAAATATATTTTTTGTATGGCAAATTCGTTTCTATGGAGTACCATTTGCAACACATCATACCAGTCAAACATTCAGCTGAACATTTCCACATACAGTTGTAAACTATTAGTGTACAATTTAACAAAGATTAAACACTGTGATGAATGTGAATAAATATTGAATAAATGTATTACAAAATGTTTTAATATAAAGCTTAGTAAATACATATGTCCAATGTTTAATTGTCAGTGTACCTTTATGCTGTCAGGCAATAAGTTTATAAGGGTGAATTAAAAAGTCATAAAAATGTTTGCAATGTGTATTCATTAGGCCTATAAAAATAGCTGAAAACAAAAGGAGTTTGAAGGAAACTTTGATGCAGTATTTAGTATTTGCCATCTAGAACCGAAATATTTCATCCAGATAAATGTTTATGATGGTACTCCATACAAAAATTCTGAAAGTAGTCCCTTGAAAAAAATGGAGGATATTGGGAGAAAAAAGTTTGATTATATGGAATTGTTGTGCTAAAACAGAGATAGTTTTCAAATTTGATGTCTTGATGGTTTTAGTGTATATATTCAGGTATCTGTATGAGACTTTGTGATTCCCATCTTGTGTTGTTTATCCTGTAGCTGCGCAGTGCTGAATGGTATATTTGCTTCATATTTTCCAAAGTCATCATTTTTGATTTTAAACCATTTTTTATTGTTCAGTATCATCTTAAGCACATTTAGATACCAAAATACAGGCATTAAGACTGTTGTGAATGATACCACATTTCAGGTGTTGTGACAATTTTTGTCACTTTACCTTGCCCTTAAAGGTTGCCAAATTTATTCTGGGTGTTTGGGGAGAGTGTCTTTTAATGGATTAAAGGTTTCACATATTAACCAACACCCTAAAGAAAATATCTTTCGTCTTCGGGGGTCACGGTGGCTAAGTGGGTAAGACGCTGCCTCGCTAGCCTGAAGGTCGGGCGTTCGAGAAAGTTCATTCAGATTTTCCGGCGTGGTTCCCCCTTGTCAGTGATGCAGAACGGAGGGCCTGATAAGGACAGCTCTCTAGTCATTCGAATGAGACGAAAAACCAAGGCCCCATGTACACATTGGCATGCACTTAAAATATCTCTTGACAGTTGGAATTCGATATAAGAGTAGGCCTTAGTGCCGCAGTCCGGGCAAAATTTCCCTCATAGCACACTGTATGGCGTACGCCAGTCTTCATTAGCCCAGTTCGGAGCAACAGTAGGACGTTAAACCCCATTCATTTCTTTCGTCTCTGATCTGCCTCCTATTCTAGATAATCTAATACCCCTTTCAAATTTGTAAATTGAGCTTGTGATGAATTAGGGGGTCGCAATGACCAATTTCAGTCAAGTTTTTCTCACCCGAGTTCACATAGAATCTTCACTATATGCACGAGCAGTGAATTTAAATGTGAGTTATCTTTCTACATGCATACTGTATTTCACGTGTGATTAAACCGTCTTTTGAATTTGAAGAAATCCCACGGAAATTTGCGAATTCTTAGGGAGATGGGTTTTCCATAGGCTAAGCCTGTTCAAAACAAAGAGTGGGTGTTCAATCTGAAAGGAATACCGACCCGGATTCAGTGCCAAAAAAGCACGCGTTAATTTATATTATGATACGTCCATTAAGTTGGTATTCTTTTTGGTAAAATTGATGCACGGCGTATAAACCCTAAGCTGTCCATTGTCTATAGACATATGTCTTATGTGTCTTTATCCTCTGACCTGGACTGACCCCTGTAAAACATCTTTTACTTTCTTTGTTAACTTGAGTGACGTCTACAAAGTTAATCCGGGCATTCTTTAACTCCCGTGTTTTAACATGACGTCAAGTTACCAACTAGCCGTTGACATCCGGAAGGACATATTCGGGTATTAAAAATTGCGTGTAGGATTTCAGTCGAACCGCCCATTATAACATCCCCAGCATGACCAGTTCACGTCTCATTAGCTTGATTTTACCAAGACACGTGTATGGAAATAAGTTAAAATAAATATGTTTTATGTTAATTCCAAAGCGAAGACACTTGCGCCCATTTGTAAATGAATAATGGGCAAAGAAAAAAAAACAAGGATCAATGAAATGGAGAAAGAGCCACCATTCGCAATATGTTTACAATCAGACGAGTAAATGGGTGAAAGTGTGTGTGTGTGTGTGTGTGTGTGTGGGAGGGGGGGGGGGGGGTGACACCTCAGGATAAAAATAATCGGTCTCAAAATAAGTGCAGTAACTGCAGTCGGTCTCAAAATTATGCATCGGCGACTAGATGTATTAATGAGGTAAACAAACAATTCCAAAATAGAAATACCACCAAGGCAACACTTCTTTTAATATTTGGTTGAAATCCACAAAGACGTCTATGATGAAGCCGCAACATTCGAAAATGAATTTGTTCGTTTAATGTGGACCCGATTAACCTTTTTTGAATAAATCTGAACACGCACCACCCATGCAGCATACCTTGTTAAAATCCAACCAAGTTTTACCGTTTGAAGGGTGTCTACTCTGCTAAAATTGAGAACATTTCGGAAAGAGCCCCTGATCTGCCAAACTTTGATCAGGTGAAGACATCCAAAATGTACAAAATTAACAGAGAACAGACAATGGACAGGGGTTGAGACGCGTGAGGTGGGGCTTTGGCGCACTCAGGCTGTATGAATTCTATCTTTTATATTACTTTGGTGGAAGTGACCGTAAAATACAATCTGATTGGTGGCTAACGTCTGCTTTCACGGGAATGGTATCGCAGTCATCTCTATAACAGACATTTGCTTTAACTTGTATTTTCATTGACCAGAAGTCCCCACTTGGACTTCAGAAGACAAGACTTTGCAGTAGATGATATTCTCGGAGCAAACACCTACAACATATCGCCATGCCTCGGCAGTGTATGTCGAGTTTTACTAGTATTCGTTGCTTAAATACAAAAGCAGAACATATTGAATTTCCACACCATAAAATATCCGAACAGCCACCAATCTTATATCTCTATCTGCATAGGTAAATTACCGGAAATGAAATGGGGATTAACGTCCTACTTTTCTGCTCCATCTGGGCTAATGATGACGAGCATACGTCATGCAGTGTACTATGAGGGAAACAATACAGCCTACACTTATATCGAATTGTGTGCCCACCATCGTGTTCACGGGACCTTGTTTTTTGTCCAATCCGAACGACTAGATGTTTTTCTTGCCATGCCCTCCGTTTTGCAACTCTGAGAAGGGCAAAACAACCCGGAAAATGCCGAGGACTTCCAAGTTAGCAAGCAAGCGTCTTACTTAATGAGTCACCGCGTTTAGCGTAAATTGCCGGAATAAGGATAAAGCTTTGCCAAATAAATCCATTTGCTTTCCAACAATATCTTTTTTATTTCAAGTATACATCAAGCTTAAAGTATACCACGATCTCCACGAATGATGCCGATAAAGCTACGAAAAGTTTACGATATTAGGCACTATTCGTGGCATATTATTGTGTCCCTAAACGGGATTCAGGCCGGTATACATAGTTAATTCCTGGCAGATTTGGGAAATTCATGCCTGTTAGGTACGGTTTCGGCGTCGTTCCACGAATTTCATGGATTACGAATGTCAAAGAATCGAATAAGAAACTGTTGCGGACGATAAGAAAGAACTGTATATATAGCCTACGACAGGTTCACGATACAAAATAAAAACCTTTCGTGGCCGAGCTACAAACTGTTACGAATAATTCGAATGTGTAAGAACCAAATGTGAGTTATTTATGAACTTCAAGAACCGTCAACGATTTTTCTACGAATCGGAAAAAGTTTGGATTCGGCTATTCGGGGCAATACGTGGCATTCAGCGTGAAAACCAAGGGAGATAACTCTCAAGACCATCAATTGGGATCAGACCAGTCCACTTTAACTATTGATCTCAGACTAAAATCCCTCACAAGCGAAGACTCAATAATCTTTATTCTGAAGTTCCCCTTGACAGAGTCACGATTATTTGATAGTATAAACTGTACTTTTTGTCGGTAGTGGTGGCGGAGGTAAAACAGAAATTTTGAAGTCGACTGTCAGATTTCTGCTTGTTTTCAGTACTGGATTCCAGTTTGGTGTCCATAAAATTGTTCTTTGATTAACTTAAGTATTACTCATCACATCTTAAGTCCTGTCGTACGTGGGGAATATACCAGATATCATGCATACCCTGCTTCATGCACTACAGAAGTCACTACTTACATTGGATTTCAAAAGTATGTACTACTGAAAAGACAAAACGTCTATACTGCTGAAAAGACAAAGTCATCAAATAGATTTCATGAGAATAAAAAAATTATCATGTACGGATTTTAGACTTGTCCAAAAAGTTTTCAAATCTGTATTTAAGCGATTTGACTTTGTAAAGTAATTTTATCAGCTTAAATGGCAAGTTCTGGTCTTGACATTTTGAAAAAAGCAAAATAATTAAAATGTCATTTTCAACAATTTATAACGATGACACTTCTATGAGATTACACAGGCGCCATCAAAGATCAAAATGGACGTTTCTTTATTTTAGTCCGAACACATGATTTAATGAAACACGGACCATTCTCCATCAAAAACAATCAGTTCGACTAACATACTATTATTGACTTATTACCACCGCAGCGCACACGTAATAAACAATCCCGCGCGTGCGATACTATCGCAAAGATATCCCGGATGTCTTTTCTGAAGTAATTGTTCTGCGATTTTTGTGTCTTCAGTCGGCCATTGATGTCAATGTCCACAATGACGTTATTAAAAAAACTGCCATATGGTACCTTATAAGGGTAAATGATACACGACCACACGTGCATTAATACACAAACAGCACGTGTAAATCAAGTTAACATTACATCAAGTATTAAACGATGGTATTTGTATGATGGTTATAACATATTTTAACAAATCGTTTAGTTTATAAATTAGGAACCACGGGGGCTCAGTGAGTAAGACGTTAGCGCGCTAACTTGGAGGTCCCTTTGTTCGATTCCGGTGTTAGACGATAAAGTTCATCGGCATGTTTCCCTCTTGTCAGTGGTGCAGGGCTAGGGGCATGGCAAGGAACAATGTATAGTTGTTTGGATGGAACGAAAAACCAAGGTCCCGTGTACACATTGGAGTGCACATAAAAGATCCCGTAGCGCCGCTTTGCGAGCAAAATTTCCCTCATAGCACACTGCGTGGCGTATGCCCGTCTTCATTAGCCCCCTCGGAGCAGAACAGTAGGACCTTAAACCCCGCCTCATTTCATTTCATGCATAAACTTAACATAAACCATAAGATTATTGCACACCCTGATTCTAAACATTGGTTGGAAGGTCACATATTGGGAATTTGTATTGACACATCCGTAGTTTCACAAATCGCAGGACTAATATGACCTTCCCACAAACTATACATCGACGTTTAGCACGAATGATTGTCAGAATAGGGTCAAAAAATAAAACATAAAATAAACCACAATTTATCTTTATGTAATTACAATCGTAAATAAAGGTGCATTTCGCATAAACTATTTAATCTACTTCCATCATTGATGTTAAATATGTCGAAAAAACAGTACCGGATCTAGGGTGTGGGGTTATGGTGGGGGTGGGGGGTAAAGTGGGTTGAGTACATGATCAAAAGTTAAATTGGATGACCGAGAGATTCTAATTTAGATTTGACAATATGAAGGTTTTGACCCCCATTCGGTTCACAATCGGGGTCCCATTTTAGCTCATGGTTGTTGCCTTCGTATTTTGACTTTGGGTCGACCTCTGCTGGTAGACATTTATATGTTCATAGTGCCACCAGTTTGTAAGATCATTCAAACATTAATACGGAAACAATAGGTTTTGGGCTTGCTCAGAAATTCACCCCCCACCCCCCTTCGCCTTCACCTCACCTAATTGACATTTTCTGGTTCCCTCATAACGTTAATCCGGCCCTGCGAAAAGATAATAATAGACTGTCGATTTGTTACATGCAGGTCGGTAGTGAGTAAAAAATAACCTCGGAACCACAACAAAGTTAATAAGTCTATCTTACTGCTGTTTTTTTTGTAGCGGGAGATGGGGGGAGGCAGAGACAGGGGCACCAACAGGTGGTGTGTGTGTGTGGGGGGGGGGTTGATAAAATGTTTTTAAATTTGAAAATATCGCTGTTGTACAAGCTTCCCTATTGTTTTTGAGAAAACAGTTTATTTGTTTATATATATTTATATACGTGAGTCTATGGGCGCAGACGAAACCTCTGCACGCCATTGACTAAAAGCGTTTATCTCGGTGTTAAACGAGCTTCATACCATTTTACCGATCGTGAAAGCGAGAGTGTCTCTTTAATCAACCCGGCGCTACTATCAAACCGAACGGTACGATAACTAGCAGATTGTTCTCTGGTAACTAATAACCTGTCTTCAACACCTAACATACGTTAGGGTTAGGGCAAGAGCTTAGCAAGGGGCCCATCAAGCGAGTAAAATAATTCTAATATTTTTTGTCGTCCCATCTGTTCGAGTTGTCACCGGGGTTGACGTTAGCTCCCTTGTTCTGTTTGTCTTCGCAGCTCGTGTTTTGTTCCTTGACGACGAGTTTCTAAACAATCTTAATTATCAGCTACAAGTGGGGTCCTTCAAAGTCAAGATAATTAACAACATTAAATGTTTCATATCCACTGCCATAAAACGTGTGATTTATTCACGGATTAATGTCGATTTATGTTAAGAATATCACCTCTCTGAAGCTCCCATACTCTTCGAGGGTTAGCGTATGTCTCCCACTTGACAAATATCTGCTTTTCTTCATTTTTGCATAAAAAGATCTGTTACGTGTGCCTCATAAATCTTAGAAACAGTATCCTCGCACTCAACAAAATATTATGACGATTTAAAATAATCATTTATCATTATTTTTTAAAGTGAATTAATGTCACGGTCTTTCAAATGCGATTCAAAATTTGGAATAAATCAAAATAATTTTGAAGGTTGGAATTAACCTTAAATGAATAACTTAATTTCCATGTTTTATACGGTCGTGGTTTTACAAAAAAGAATTCTGGTTTTTTTTTTAAATCTAATTTGATGGTTTTACAAAAAGATTTTGTTTTATTTAAATTTAATTTTAGACGTACAAACTACCCGAAACTAATTTATATCTTAGCATACAGTATACGGAAATATAACAAACATTTGTATGTCTGTATGTCTGTTTAAGGGGTATAAAATGATGGTTTGGAATCGATAGAAAAATGAAGAAATAAGATATGAAAATTGAATATTTTTACTCGCCTAAGTTCATTGATCCTCGCGATTTTGACTCTATTTTAAACTGTAACTTTAAAGATAAAAGTGAGAAAAATAACAACATTCTTGTAAGTGCTGTTGATTGTCAATTGTGAAGACAGTTAATGAAGGTAAAGATGAGAATTAATTGACCTTGATTAATTTGATTGAGAAAATGAAAACCTCAAACTGTTAGCTCTTTAGTATCAAACTGAGCGACAGAACGACAATATGGTCTTTAATAAAATACATATTTTAATAAAATACATATTTTAATAAAATACATATTTTAGTTAAAGAAAATACGTATTTTAGTAAAAATACATATTTTAGTAAAAATACATATTTTAGTAAAAATACATATTTTTTAGTAAAAAAAATACATATTTTAGTAACAAAAATACATATTTTAGTAACAAAATACATATTTTAGTACAAAATACATATTTTAGTAAAAAATACATATTTTAGTAAAAAATACATATTTTAGTTTAAAAAAAATACATTTTAGTAAAAAAATACATATTTTAGTAAAAAAAATACATATTTTAGTAAAAAATACATATTTTAGTAAAAAAATACATATACATATTTTAAAAAGATACATGTTTTAAAAAGATGCATATTTTAAAAAGATACATATTTTAAAAAGATACATATTTTAAAAAGATACATATTTTAAAAAGATACATATTTTAGCCTGGTATTGGTCCTTCTACGTGGTTGTTTTAGTAAGATACATATTTTAATAAGATACATAGTTTAGTAAGAAAGATATTTTAGCCTGGTATTGATCCTTCTACGTGGTTGTATTAGTAAGATACATATTTTAATAAGATACATAGTTTAGTATGATACATATTTTAGCCTGGAATTGGTCCCTCTACGTGGTTGTTTTAGTAAGATATATATTTTAATAAGATACATAGTTTAGTACGATACATAGTTTAGCCTAGTACATAGTTTTAGCAATGACACGAAATAATAATAAAAAAAAAACCGTTTTCTAACGTGTGCAAAGACAGTGTTGTAGAAAGACTAATATCAGGCTAAAATATGTAAAACAATAGAAAAGTAGAACGTTAAACCCCATTTCATTTTATAGTGAACACCTGATGCAATTTCTGGTACATGAGAAGTTTACAGATTCTGTCATTCTTTCATAAAGAATGAGTGAGGTTACCGAGATTCGAGCGAGAAGAGCAGTGAGCATTTCAGAACACCTACACCACACGCACATACACAGTTTTCTAAAATGTTCTAAAAAGAGGAAAATTTAAAAGATACATTTTCCAGCGAACTTGACTAATGGTCAACTTCATATATTTCTTACCAGTGCGGGGAGGCCTGGGTCTGTGGGTCCCGAATGGAGATATTTGCTATGAATTTCTTCTTCTGGCAGTTGTACTTAGTTTGAGCAGTTCCTTTTATAATGCTATGAAGTGACATTTCACTAAAACGATAGATAAATGTTTTGCTTTTCTGGATATTGCTTTCCGGTAAGGAGGGGGGGGGGCGAATGGATAGGACGTGCGCGCTGTATCATAAGGTCTGTCAGTGAGTCAACTGGTGTGGTTTCGATTCCCCGGTTATTGAAATAAAATTGAACCATATGTTAGTCCCGAAATGACCTAGTTTGTGTCGAGTGGACATGAGGGAAATTTTACCCATACATAAGCACTATTTCGAATTCCATCTGTCAATGGTTCTCTTACGTGCACGCCAATGCTACATGGGAATCGATCCTATCCGAACAACTAGTCAGAAATTTGTTTGAGATTTAGGGATCGATTTCTGTAGATTAGGAACATAATTTGAGTAGTTAATCTCACATAATTTTACTAACCATAAATCACGACCATCTCTAAAAGAGATTTTTCACGAAGCAAATTAATAGTCTTTTCATTCTGACTACCATACTACTGTCCACGTCAATGTTACTAACTATAAATCAATACCATCTCCTAAAGAGATTTTTCACGAAGCAAATTAATACTATCTTGTCACCCTGACCGCCATACTAATGTCCACGTCAATGCAATTCCCAAAAAAACTAGGTTATTTCGGAAATGATATCATTTGAAATTAATCACATTTATTTTCTCGCTAAGACTGATAACTTGAAAACGTGACCTGCAAGTGTTACGAAACGTCGTTATTAAATAACAGAGAAGTAGTTATATCCATATATACCTTGTGTTTTGTTTTTTGTTAAAATGATTGATAACCCCCCTGCTAAAATGCTTTATCACACAATAATACATACTACAGCAAAGAATTATATTTATCTATTTGTGCATGTAAGAAAGGATTTGGTGATAAATAAAATCTCCTACTCGTCTTTTTTGATATCAAAACATATCAACACTCGTTGATAAGTAAAAAAATAAACTTACTTTATCAACTTGTGTGAGCCTCGTTTTTTGTTACTTTATCAACTTGTGTTGATATTTTTTGATATCAAAAAAGACTGGTAGGAGATTCTCTATATAAACACAGAATATTATACCCACTTTAACTGTGGTTTCTTTATCCATTTTCCCAACGCCTTTAATACACGACTCTTCACGATATAAAATATAACTCGGAAGTGATGCATCTCAATTATGTATTATAAATGGATATTGAGACTTTTAAAAATTAATAATCCATGTATTCATATAGAGCTTTTAAAAATTACAGAATTAATCCTATTCAAACTCGATAAGAACCCACAACTATGGTATCAAGTTCTCGTCAACTTATCAGCTCATAAACCAATTTGTCAATTTCTTTTGAAAATAGCTGTTGAGCTGTGTATATTATCTGTTTCAAATGCTACATGGAAAATCATCCCTGGAGGTAATAAAAGAAAAATAAAACCCTAATTTAGCCATTATTCACTTCAGTGTTCGACCCTTATAATGCTTTTGTGTTTTTTTATAAGAAAAATATATAGTAGAAAGGGTTTAGCAATGCATGCTTTGTAATATTAAAAGATGGTAATACCGTAATATACCCCCATGGTACATAATCATTGTATGCTTGTATTGTCACCCAAGACTCGCTCATATACCATATCTTCTTTCAAACAAAACATTAGGTCTCCGTCTTTCAAATCATGTCGTGTCTGTTTTCTTTTAAATGTTACTAATACCCATGACAAATGCTTTTAAAATTACCCTGTTTTTTCTGATTTTATATGACATGCAGTCATGGATACAAAATCACGAATGACATTACACCTTATATTTAGTGAGATTAAAAATAACCTAGCCTCCCCTTCCATACCGCAGTCACCTATTGTCCCCCAGCTAGACGTGGTCATAAATATACCAATTACCTTTCACGTGGAAGCTCGGTTTTTGATGACGTTTTCAACACAAATTAGGGGGTAGATCTGATGTATGTTGACCTTAATCCACGTGCCCCGTAATTACACGTGCCTGTGTCAATATGACGTCTCACACGTGCACGCTATTCCAACCAATAAACGAAAAGAATGTAGTTTTAAGTTTATTTCATATTGGCTTATTTGTGATTTGTTTTCATCATTGATGAGAACTACACCGTTTGGTCATCTCATTAGGTCGGTGGATTGTATTTTTTAGCGAGAACAAATTATAGGCTTCGTTTGTTTATTTATTTCAGGGAGATTTTTAGAATGTAAACAACGTTCAACTGATAGTCTTACAGGCCTCGGGCTTTGAGACATTACAAAATTTGAATGATTTACTTTTTGTATTAATCTTTTAATTTTCACTCCACCATAACCTTATAATTTATTCATGTGAATTTGTTTATTATCCGAGTAATTGGTCTATTCATCCAATCACCCTTATAATAAATCTCCTATGCTACACATACAATTACTTTAAATTACAGAGTAAGGTTTATACCCTTGCCCAAGCAATCTATTCTTCACAAAATTATGACCCAGTGAGTATCACACCGGTTAACTAATCAGGAATGACTTTCCAGCGTTGTTTCCCCTAGCGAGGAAAATGCTTCAAGTCATTCTTATGGGACAAAGTTCACAGTATCATCCGTGTACTCGTTGGCGTGCACGCAAAGTAACCCTTGGTGGTTGGAATTTGGTAGAGGGTAGACGGGAACGCCACTGCCTTGACAAATCTTCCCCACAACTGACTGTATGCTGTAAGTTCATTACTTCAGCTCAGCCTTGTTGATGCAGAAAAGCAGGACGGTAAAACCCACTTCCATTTATATAAACTTGGAGAAATCCGTTGTTTTTGTTTGCCTTTTAGTTGTAAGCATTCGTCGTGTTTGTTTTTTATTTTTTTGAGATATGTAAAAGTAGACTACACTATTACTGTATTCACTTCGAATCGAACGATAATCCGAGGTTTGCCCGTGTACTATAGTTGGTGTACACGCCAACTTACCCTTAACAGTTGAAATTCGATGAAGAGTAGGCCGAAACGCCGCTGTCTCGGCAACATTTCCCCGATAGCTCACTGCATGCTCGTTTTCATTTTTGTCCTTATCCAGGTTGATGCTGCGCAGGAGAGCGTTAAACCCCAAGGCGAATCTGGTCAGCAACATGTCTACAATTCTCCATTTTCAGTTCACGCTCCATTGTGTGGGTCATGAATAGAGTGACCCTTAACGCGATCCTTACAAATGTGCTCTTAGTCTGCCCCTATTAACCAGCACGTTCATAAAATCTCGACCCTTTATATCAGAAAATACGAAGAGTTTGTTCAAAATAACGGTAAACCTTTAGCTACAATGGGCATAATAATGTTTCTTTCATTTAAATTCCTTGGTTAAATGATGATTTTATTTTTGTTTTATTTGAATTATTTGTGCGAGTTGTTGGTGATCTTGTAATGTATTTGTAATATTAGATGTTTCCTTTGTTTCATTTCTTTATGCGTCTCCGGGGTTATTTGGGGTTTTCTGGTTTTATTGACTGTATTTTTTTAAGTGTTAAGGGTTGCTTTTTTAATGTTTGTTGTATAAAATCTGTTTATTTTTCGCTTTGTGCTATCACAGTATTTGTGAACTTTTCTTAGCTTCATGGTTTCTGTTTATAATTAAATCATTGTGACTGATGTTCTGTGTTCAGATTAAGTTGTTAATCTTAACAATGTCTGAAATTTCACAACAATTACATTTTTGAATTTTCATTTTTTGTTCACTTGTGTAATTTTGTTAACCACCAACGATGATCAGCGGTTGCAAAATATTGACACTTCCGTTCGTTTTTAATAAAACCATTTATTTTTGCTGGTGGGTGACTTTAACAAAGTATTGACAAATCATTAAGATGTTTAATTCGGTGTTTTGTGGTCAAATCTCTTTGATAATTAAAGTTATTTAACAAGATTTTCAATGAATGGGACTCTCATTGGTTTGTTTTAATGGTGTGTTGGGTCGGCATCTGTTGTAATAATTCATGACAGACTGGCCAACTCGATGATCCGTATCCTTGGAATTTTTTAAAGACTAGGCTTATGATCCTTTACATTCATATTTAATAAGAAAATATATAATTTTCCGACAATATTGGGACATTGCATCTCATTTTATTCTAAACTTTTATGTAATTGTTATAGCTTGAATTCTGAACCTGTCGTTTGTTTAAAAGGGATTTGAAACCCGAACCTTGTGATTTAGTTAATAGTCACCCAAGCCATGTGCCTAAAGTCACTTTACTATTACCTGCGGAAGCTCTGACCTAATGATGAAAAAAAAAATCATCCCCGACCCGACTTCTTTGTCAATTATGCCCCTTCTGCTAAGAAATTGAGACAGAATGCAATTTTTAAATTGAATGTCAAATGTATCCCGACCTCTGCATGGGCTTTATAAGACAATGCATAGGACAGGTGTAAATTTCGCTAATATTGTCTCCAATAGAGGACGTCATTAGTATTTTGTCTAGGGATATCAACTCCCAGTATAATATACAATTATATATTTGACATGTTTTAAAGAAAATCTCGGTTTTTAAAAGATATGTGATTTTGTTTTATAATGTGGTATGTTTTATTTAATATTAATCTGTATTTTAGATTGATATAGATATATCTCATAAACCTCTGTGGCCGGAAGATGTTCCTTTAAATTAAAGATACATTATGGGAGATTAGCTAAAGAGCTGACAGTTCTCACTATGATAGTTAAAAACTATATAATGTAAAGGGAATTTGCTGACAATTTCAGTCAAATTGGCCCACTCTGAACCGAGATTTTAGAGATTGAATTATCGGCCTAGCCTCGATCATCATTACTAAAGTCGGTACGATAAAAAACATAGTCTCGAATATCCATTTCTTGATTAAATTATAAATGGAAGTCGAACAGCAAATCGGAACCTAATCCAATAAACATCACAGGCTAGCGATGACATCGAGAGTGGATTATGGTCTGGATAAGTTAATTAATTTCAGGCCTAAAGAAAGACCTACTATAGGCAGATTTAGCTCTTGCATAATGTATGTTTAAGTTTTCAACTGAATAATGTTATTTAAATGTACATTGTGTGCTGCTACATGAACACTCCTTCTTCTTCTTGTTCTGTATTCATTACGCCATAACAACTAGCGAAACCCTTTGAAGAGGTACGAGACTTCTAATGTCTTCATTCTTATTTCACTAGGAACATTGCTTGTACGTGACAAGGAGTATGGTCGCCTGTCCAACCTCGTGGGCTTTCTCCGTGTTCTCCTGTTTCCTCCCACTGCTAAAGACCCCTACGCACAATCGAATTATTGAATTAAAATTGAATCATATGGTAGTCCCGAAATGACCTAGTTTGTGTCGAGTGGACGTTAGACCCCATTTCTCGCCTTTCTCTCTCATTAGGAACACGCATCCCGTTTCTCGTTATAATTTAACCATATCCATTGTCGAATTTTCATTTCATAATTTAGGGTTTCTTTTGCCGAAAAGATTATTTTGGAACAGAAAAATTCTTCCAACAATGAAATGAAATGGGATTCAACGTCTTACTTTCTGCACTGACCGGGGTAGTGAAAACGGATATATACACCATGCAGTGTGGTATGAGGGAAATTGTGCCCAGAAAGTGGAGATTCCGCCTAGCCTTCGTTGAATTCCAACTACCAGAGGTTCTTTTATGTGCACGGACAACAATTACAATTTATAGTAACATCCCAACGACTAGACACTGTTCCTGGTCATCCCCCCCCCCCCGCCTCAACCCGTCCTATACCAATAAAAATATTAGACCACGCTGAAACCCCCCGAGATTAATTCGACATTCAATGAACCGCTACCTCTACATGAAATGAAATGGGGTTTAACGTCCTACTGTTCTGTTCCGTCTTGGCTAATAAAGACGGGCACGCCATACAGTGTGCTATGAGGGAAAATTTTGCCCGGACAGGTGCACTGTGGCCTACTCTTATATCGAATACGAACTGCCAAGGGATCTTTTACGTGCACGCTTACCTCTACATAAAACAGTGGAAAAGATTTTTATCTCACGAAATAGTTCCCAATTTTGTTCACCATGTCGTACAATCCTGTACCGACGCTAGGACATGCTTTGTTTTAGGGATGTTTTTGACATTGTAAAAGAAACTTCCTTGAGACATCTTGATCTCAAAAGTAGAGGGTCGACAATATATAGGAACGGGGTGATGCACATTGATGCGGAACGAAATACAACAATATAAAGCAAATTATCTGAAGAGCTCTTGAAGAAACTACTGGTCAGTCAGAAGTGGACATGACCTTACAAGGTCAGGCAAGGTCATTCACAAAAGAGTTTCTTGTTATAATGAGGTATCTGAAGCAGTAAAAAGTTACGACTATTAAAAAAGAAACATTTCATCTTAAGGCTTTTTTCTGTACATTTATCATGGTGTCACCTAGATGTGACAATTATAGTTCTGCATGTCAGTAACGGAATACTTTAGAGTTTTATTTCAAGGAGCTGAGAAGAAAACTCGGATGACCTGTCTACTGGTTGGTATATATCTGATTTAAATAGTACCCTCTGCTGGAAGATGGTGTTAACGATTCGAAAATCGCCACTTTCTGAATAAACTGCCCAGTTGACTCACACGTAAAAATAGAAATTTTAGTCTATAAAAATGGCTGAGGCAAGTCGCTAACTCAGTGTCATCCACAGTCTTCTACATTGAAAACACGATTTATTGGTCAATTTAAATCAACATTGATGTTGTTATCTTACCGTGAAAAGGTGGGCTTCTGATATCCAATATTTAAGATAAAATGAACATTTTAATATTGGCACACGAATTGCGTGCCAGAATGCTTTAAACCGCCATTTGTAATGAGGCGACACGATGAACGAGGCTAAACATATCCCATGTAGGAGAATACTACCGGTGTAGACTGGAATAATCAGATGCTAAAGACTACCATTCAACTCTTCGCGTTGTTCGCCGAAGAAATTACATTAAAGACAGAAACGATTGATTGTAAATCAGTTTATATAAATTCATATTACATTATTATATGCCTTGCGATCCATTTGTGTCCATTTGTAAATGCCAAAGAATAGAGATTTAACTCCTTTAAGCACAATCCCCTTCAATTTGTTTAATTTTTCTTATGTAATTTAATATTGAACGCGTTTAATAACATTCAAGGTCGTAAAAAAGTTGACTAGAACTCGAATATTATTATGATGTCAATAAACTACTGTCTACTATTTTTTTTAAAACAAAGTCAAACATAAAGTTATCAGATTTAAATAGAGATTTATATCTGTCTTTGTTCCAATCTCTAACCCGATTCATGCGACGACATTCCCGTTGTCCTTTTGCATATAACACTCGAAACGATCGCGTTGTATAGACTGGATTTTAAACTATGTTTTTATCATATAGAGGAGTCACGGTTGATAAGTGAGTAAGACGCTGGCGCATTGGCCGAGGAAGTTAACTGGGATTTTCCGACGTGGTTTCCCTTGTCAATGGTGCAGGACTGCTGTCTATTCGTTCGGATGTTACGAAAAACCGAGGTCCCGTTTACACGTTGGCGGGCAAAATTTCCCTCATACTCAAAGCACACTGCATGACGTATGTCTGTCTTCATTAGCCCAGTTGAAACAGAACAGTAGGACGTTAAACCCCATTTCATTTATCATATAGAACAGTTCTATTTGTGATTTATCTCACAAATTTTGAGCGAGATATCTCTCTTGTTTGCGCGCCGGCAATCAAATTAAAGAGAACGATATGCGATTTTGATTGGAAGAACATTTTGACCGGTCAAGATTTCAAACAATATACAAATTTATTGCTTTATTAGAATCACATAGATTTTCTCTTAAGTGCACGGGGTAGGGAAATAAGACAAATAGAATTCCTGCTTGGTTGTACGCTTTAGATCTTGAGGTCGGTCATCAATTCAAGTACCTCGTGATTCGAGCCCAGGCAAGAACTTAGACTGTCTGCCTAATCTTCGTGGGTTTTCGCCGAGTTCTCCTTGTTGGCACATAATGAAAGGGGCCTTCGGCTATCATAATTAAATCAAATATTGAAAAAATGCCCTTATACTATATTTCAGACAGCGTTATTGCCTTTTATTTTCATTTTATCATTGGATTTTCTCGTAGAATAATGAACGGGCAACGGAGTGGTCTCCCCTTAAACTGCAAATTGATAATTTATGAAAAGCTTCCAGATATCGGCAAAATGAGGATGGCTCGACATCATACCTCAAATACAGAACTTTACATTTTAGTTGTATGGTTTCAAAATATACAACATTATTTTGACATATATCACGACCCGTAAAGCTGACTCTAACCTGAATAGAATACATCTTCATAATGTCGTTATCCAGACGAAATCAATAATTGTATTAACATTTTAAATACTACCGTCACTCCCACCCCAATCGAAGACAGCCAACTCTCCTCTGTTTTGAAGTTTTATTTTCTGTTTTCAGTTCTTAATATAAATCTTCAACCTAATGCCCATTAATGTACTGTCACCGTTACCGATTAAAATTACTCTTATATCAGGAAGCAATATTCATACGTTTTTTGCTCGTTGTGTCCTTCGGACTGTACCCCTGTATAATTGTTTATTATCTTTTTGTTTAAAGCGTATTTATAACAATCAAATTATAATTAACAAATTTTATTTAACAATTATATACATAATAAACAAAGGATATACAAAATAGTTAACTTCTGTATATAAATGTAAATATTAAGGCACTATATGCTTGAGATTCGTGAAAACATATTACATTAACAATGTGACAAAGATTTACATATATTCCTTACTTTAGTAATACTTTAATGTTTTAAATTACAAATTATTCTAATTCAAATAAAATAAACATAAAATAATTCTAATAACAAAATATAAGAATTCAAACCATAAATGAAACTAAAAAAATAATTTGAATTTCAAACTTTGTTAATGAATAAAATATTGCATCAAAATAATTACTTGTAAAAATTAACCAACATAAAAATATCGGTTTAAATAAAATTCTAGATAATTTTACAAAGAGACAGATTCGTATGAAAAATAAATATAGTTTATATATTTTATTAATCAAGAAGTCTAAACGGGAAAATTACTACATGTAATATATGAATTGAGTTACATGTAGCAATATATGAATATGGGCATATAAACTTTATTTTTTCTTGAAAAGCCTATTTTAAAGTAATATATATATTGAGCAATGAGAGAAGGACTAGAGATTGACTTCCCGTTATCGGGGAAAACTTTGACGTATCACTGTAATAACTGGACAAGCATAATATGAAGTGAAATCATGATTTTAATACTTAATTCGACTAGATGTGTTTCTCTCCTCCTTCCACCGATACAGGCACATTCTGGGAAACTTTCTTATGTCTGTCAATGACACGATCTTTGTTTTGGTCACTCACTGTCAGTAATTCATCTGTGTGCGGTTCAATCCCTCTGTGGCCTGTTGCACGCCGCTGCATAAAAGGTCAATTTAATTTGACCCCCGAATCAATTTGGAATTGTTTAGTCCAGTGAAAATAAAATATTTAAACAGGTTGCTCTGAATGGTCGATGTCCACGTGTATTGTACAGTCCTCGTGCTGCTCACGTGAACAGTCGTGTCCATCATCATCAGTGTCATCACTTACGTCATCGCCTCGATCCGAACAAGACTCGTGCTTCTTTTTGTCTGAGCGCGATCCGCACGTGCGTAAACAGCGACATTCTCGTGGTTCGGTTCCTCCGTCTTTTTTGTATTTGACACGACGATTCTGGAACCAAATTTTGACTTGTTTCTCTGACAGGTTAAGATACGTGGCTATTTCTATTCTTCTGAGGCGCGATAAATACATGCTCGAGTTGAATTCTCTTTCTAACTCTAGAAGCTGTGTACTTGTGAAAGCTGTACGAATTCGTTTACTGCTTGGCAGATCGTCCGAAGGTCCGTTTACATCTAAAATGATAAAATGAAGTCATGAAAAATTATGTGGAGGTGAAGTAGAAAGCGTCTGTAAATATGTGTGGATTTTCGAAATGTCCGAAAAGTTAAAATAAAGCATTCTAAAATTTTGCATTTCAGATTTGTTTCAGTTGTGCGTGTGTAAACCTACACTATTTATATGTTACCTTTACTTTCCAAGCACAATATTGAAAATATTAAAAATGTTGAACTAATATTTCTTTAGCTTCAAAAAATAATTAGCCTTATTAGGTTTTATACTCGTGATTATTGCCAAAGCTTGACGTGTACGTGTGTGTGTATGAAAACAAAAGTCTGAAACAAGCATCAGTCAAAGATAAAGGAACAACGCCATCGAAGATCTTAAAGAAAAATGTTTCATTAAATAAAAATTTGATAACTTACCACTATTAGCCGAGTGAGGTCGTTTGACGTTCACGTGTTCAAAAGATGCTACTGTGGTTGAGGGCTGTAATGCGTGATGCTGAGGATACGTAGACGCAACCAAATCAAAATGATGTGGAAACGGATGAGAGTACGGAGACGTAAGTCCGCCTAAGATCGTCTTCGGAACTGGTCCTAGGGATGAAGTAGTTTTCATAGATGAAACCGTGGATGTGGTAGGTATTACATGCTGATTTGGATGAATGCACAGTGGACAACACAATCCTAGCATCTCAGCTGGGTGGCGTGGATAACATGGAAGTCCGTGACTGCTTGGAAGGTGCTGAAGATGCCTTGATAACATGCTATCTGAAGACGTTGAAGTTGAAGTAGAAAGCGATCCAGAGTCACTTGATCTCGCAGGTTTCTGCACAATTAAAGAATCCACTAAAAATGATCGAGACATTCTTCTTCTGTAGTCACTCAGTAACATTAAAACTTTGTAAATAATAAATTCTCTTTTCAAAAATTTCACCACCAACTAATCTTAAAAAAGTTTCTCTTTTTAAAAAAAAACTGTGGCTTCACAATGATCAGCGCTTCATTCTGAGTTGTAGCGACAACAGTTACAATGTAATGATGTTTAGAGTAAAACTAAATGAATTTGTAGATCATTGGTTTTATACTGATGTCGGTATTGTTCCTTTCTTCACGTGGGTCCAATAATAATTAGGCAGCAATAATAAGGCCATTGATATTCATAGCCCTATTCGCTTCGTTCGTCGACTTTAGTCATGATTTTTCTATTGGTCATTAGCAAGTTCTCATCATCATTCAAATCATTTGTTATTGCCATTACTCTCTTCAAAACGCTCTCGTATTGGTTGATCATCACGTCAATTCGCCAGACGTGCCTTTGCGCAGGCTTAGCACGTGCCCGCACGAGCCAATGAATTCACGCGCGGGGTAGAATATGGAGGTGAAAGTGGCTGTAATGTTTTTTATTGACACTGCTAGCTCATCAGATTCCCATTCATTAAATCGTGTAGAAGTAACTAGTTTTTACTACAATAGAGATGATGAATTTATTAGTCGTAAAGAAAGGTAGCGATAGAATACGGCCTTTCAGTAACATTAAAACGACAGCCAACTTATTAACTGCTGTATTTCCCGCTTCCACTATAAATAAATTATTGATATACTATTTCCTGGATAAATGTATATTTAATTCACATTTAGATATTCAAATCAACAACAACTTCCATATAAAATAAACACTCTATTCTATTGGTAATCAGATATTTAGTTGGAGGTGCTAAATAATACAAAAAACGTATAATCGTATGTTCAATATTAAAACAGATTTGTTAGTTTTAGAATACAATATTAATTTATATGCTGTGAAGTTAGATGTAATAGATGGCGAAACTTTTTTAAAATTTCAAAATGTCGTCAGTAAACCCACGCTCTCCAGATGGATCTGTGTCAGGTGTAATTGTATATGTGTTGTTAGAATAATATTAAATTTCACGTCTGTATGCATGAGTCGATTACGTTGGTTTTTGTTCTTCGCCTTTATACATTATTTTATGATGTAATATTACACATTTTCCAACATTTCATTAACAGTAAGTATGCAATTTGTTAATAAACCGATTGTCGTCCTAATCGACCAAAAATAAAACTGAATTAATCTTCGACTTCAATAAACGACCATGGAATACACGAGCCGACGTTGGGTTTTGTTTTAAACAATACATGTATGTTATTGTGTAAAATTAAATATATTACAACATTTTATTAACTGTAAGTTATTAATTTGTTAATGAAACGATAATCGAACACAAAATAGAACTAAATATGACCTAAACCATGGACTATAATAGACGAGCACACGTTGAGTTTTCTTTTATACATTACCACCTTTATACAATATGTTATTGTGTAATATAAAATATATTACAACATTTTATTAATCTTAAACATGCATTATGCAAGAGCTAAATCTGACTATTGCAGGTCTTTCTTTAGGCCTGAAATGTTTTCTAAAGTATTAATTAGACATTAATTAACTGATCCAGGCCTTAATCAACTCTCGATGGCATCAGATTTCTCCAAAATTAAACAGATTAGAATGGTTCAGCGATACTTTGATTTAATCAAATATGGAGGGCTTCGATCAACCAGTACGGTGGTTGAAATTATTGCACACGTCTGTCAAACCTTCAAAGGCTAATATCTTCGCTTGCAAATAGAGTAATTTGAATGAAATTTTCAAATTATTCATTTTACATCATCTACTTTCGAACTATTATAGCAAGAATGGCTAGTTCTTTATCTAAATCTTACATAATGTACCTTTAAATTTATCATTAGTTAATAAAGCGATTTGTCGATTTGTCATAATCGAACACGAAATAAAACTGAATATGATCTTAGTCTTCAATAAACGATGGAATAAATGAGGCCACGGGAAAAGTTATTTACTCGATGGTATCAAGTGTTTCCTATTGTATCAATACAGACGACAGTTCGTCGTGTACTCAGGTGAACAATATCACAGCACGATACAAACCTACCCTAATAACTCACTTTATTCATGTACATAATAATGCACGTACATGGGAACTAGATACTTCAATATTTCTACCTTGTGAGCTTTTGTTAAATATACTTGACATTCTATTATTATTATACAAAGCATAATAAACACTCGGTATGCACCTCCTTAAACACATCCCGGCGACATGTTAAATACGTGCACAGACCCAGCGGGAACTTATTAAATTATATATTATTGGAGGAAAAAAACGAAGAATTAGACAAAACATTTGTTATAATGAAATAAATATATAAATAGGATGTCGGAAGTGGCTGAAGCTTTAATTGTGTTGGGAGGAATACTAGAGATTTTATTTTCTTTGTTTGTTTTGATCTGGGCAGATCTGCGTCATTAAAAGTTTCTTTATCGTATGGACGTGCGAGTCAAGTCAATCGAAAACTGATTTTTTTTTCTGAATAATTGAACAGATAATTATCTAGTTATAAACGAGAGAAAGGGGGTCGTTATAGTTTGAGCGGTCAGGTACTTTCGAATCCTGACGTGGACAGAGGCGAACGCTCGGGGTTTTTCAAGCCTGACCTTCACGTGTTGCAGCCACGGCGGCTGAGTGAGTAAGACGCTGGATCGCTAGCCTGGAGGTCGCGGGTTCGATCCTGTGTTGACCGATAAAGTTCATCGGGATTTTCCGGTGTGGTTTTCCCTTGTCAGTGGTGCAGGGCAGAGGGCTTGACAAGGGCAGTCGTTTAGTCGTTCGGGCGGAACGAAAAACCGAGGTCCCGTGTACACATTGGCGTGCATGTAAAAGATCCCTTGGCAGTTGGAATTCGATATAAGCACACGGTATGGCGTATGTCCGTCTTACGGAGCAGAACAGTTGGACATTAAGCTAAACCCCATTTCATTTCATTTTCTTCACTTGCCAGGGGAATAAAAACTGTCAAATTGACAGGGAAGATGTCTCTAGTTATCTGGATAGTATGGCAAAACTTAGTCTACACCCGCTTGTGTACATATTAGCATGCACGTAAAAAAACTTTACCGATAGAAATCGAAGAATAATAGATAAAAACGCCACTATCTGGGCACAATTCTGTCGCCTCGCATTACCTAACCATAGAAATAAAAATTTCGACATGTTAATCGCAAAATAGATGATAACTTGTGTTTAAGAGACATTGAAACCCCATTTCATTCAAAACATAGAATATAACTAAAGGCATGCTACAAGGTTATGTTCTTAGTCCACCTCTATTATATTAAGCTTCCTAATCGCTGTTAAATTTTCATCCTAAGCTAGACTGACCCCTCGTCTCCTAGGAAACACTTGTCTACGACATCACCCTAGCTGGAAGCGGGTGTAAATCTTGAAAAAAAAAGAAGAAATCATTGGATATGTTTATTTCATATTTCGACACACGGTTAATAAAGGAATAATTTAAAACAACTATGGTTAATTAATATGCTTTATCGACTTTATCGAAATTTGTGACCATTTCGTTATAATGGGGAAGATTCAGTATTTATTTAATGTTGGAACGTTTTCAAACGGTGCAGTAGTTATTTCCCCCATTTTCACTGAGGTTCTTTCGAAAATTACAATCAAAAGGTGATCATTAATATAACAACTCTAAGTTTAGCATTTAGAGGTCACATATTTTGCAAATTTAGCCATATTCTAATTAAAATACCCTAAACGTATCATACATGTAATTGAATCCAATTATGAAAATTGTCTTGAATTTTGTATATAATCTAAGATGAAATAAAATCATAAATTTTGCTGTTGCATCATGATTCAGTGATGAGATTTTTCCACATTTGGAACCACAGTATCGGAATAAAACAGAAAATCATACGATATTAGTTTCTGCGATATTTAAATTATTTTGATAGAGTGAGAAAGTAACTATTTACTATTAATAGAAAATAACATGTGTCAGTAATAAAACCGTTTTACATGTACATGTACTTGCAAAAGTTAATAGAAGTAACAGAAGTAGAAATATTCCTACATTTACGTATGTACTTGCAAAAGTTAATAGAAGTAACAGAAGTAGAAATATTCCTACATTTACGTATGTACTTGCAAAAGTTAATAGAAGTAACAGAAGTAGAAATATTCCTACATTTACGTATTAAACATTAAACAAAGATGATGCATAAAATAAAAGGTAAAATTAATTAAAGAATAAAACAGGAGGATTAAATAGAAAATACATAAACACAACTTCAAGCAAATGCATAGTTGATTTAAGAAATTGTAAGAATCTCCATGTTAGTTATTTCCATTACGGATTTTTATTCTGGTTTTAATTTTAAAATCGATAATAATCGTGAACCTTAAACGCCGGGTGTAATGTCTAAGATTGTATTGTTTTTGTAATACTAATAGCGATATTTTTAAATAACATATTCTTCTTTTCTTTCTACTTCTTTTGAACAAGGAAGAACACAATATTTGCGCGGAACAAAAAAAAACTATTATCGGCAAGAGAAAACATATTGATCTAGGAACAGTTCTTTAATCTAAACAAATAGTCCTTTATACGATGAATAACAAATTCGTTCAATTCGGAACACTTCAAGGGATCTTGATGTGTAATCAGCTATAAAATCCTGTTACAATTGACTAGCGAGTTCAAGTGTATACGACGCCTTTATATTCCTGTTATATTAGACTTTAAGTCAACATTAATCAATTTACCCATAGAAATTTTAAACGATGCGTGTGCTTTACATGTCATTTATTTGACCTTATTTGTACTTGCTTAATCGATCATTGATCAATCATAATGTTGTCCTTAGCCAATCATTAAATGGTCACTCATTTGTCGCTCTACTGTCATTTTGGTCACGTGCTAACGTCAGGTGTCGCTAAAACACACCAAAAGCTTCCGGTTTTAGCAACAAAACAAGATATAATTTATCGAAGAGCAGAAGTTAATGAGGGGTCAAAATCACCAACTTTCTTGACCCGGAACTGTTTCATCATGTGACCTGTGTCATGGCGACCATTAAGTCATTGATCAAATATTGATGGTTGTTCTTTGTGATTATCGTGGCATCAATTTTCTGCAGATTTGGGGGTTAATTATTTTCGATTTTCCATGCCAAAACTTGATAATTTATCGTTGAATTAATTCACAGTTTTCATTCACCGCTGATTAATTTTACAATCTGTTGTTCGGGGGATGTTTATTTCTTAGTGCGAGCTAGATGTTTCCAAACAATTTAACCTTTAAAGCGTTCGGATGAGTTAGTTAAAAAAAATACACAATTATTTGAATAATAACTATTACCGTATTTGTGACAAAGTAGAGAATATCGATGAATATCGTTTTACTGCAAAACCAAGGCATGGTTTAAAGGTTGCGGTCCACTCGATAAATTGATAAATGAAATGATGTTATATCTTTGTCCAAGAAATGCAGTTTTCTTTTGGAATAAAAAAACAACATTATAAGAATAAAATTATTTGAAGTAAACAGATCGCTTGAACAGATTATAGTCCTTGGGCTTTTTCTTTTAGTTCCTTAAAATTGGTTTTTAAAGATGGTTAATAAATATAATTTGAAAGGACTAGAAGGGTTTTATAAGGCGAGGGCAATCATTTTATTCATTACCTTAGTTTATTCCTCTTATAATCGAGTCTAATATGCAGGCATCTCTTGTTTTTTCTCGAAAAAAGGGGTTTTGAATTAGGGAATAATGTACTTGAGTACAATTTTAAAGAGCTACCGACATTATTTAAGACGGGGCCTGCGGTGATAGCACTGACCCGCATACATTTAGAGCCTTTCTTGACGACACGACATTACGCTTGTTGCTGTATCCTGGGCCGAGGTAGCGACCCGTATCTCGAAATTGACGTGCGACTATTTTAGCTCAATTTGTTTTTGGAGTGCCTTTAGGCATCGAGAATGAATGCACGTGTATAGTAAACCACGTGATAGCGTTTAGTCAAGAGAGTTGCGGGCCCTAGAATATTTGAATTCTTTTAATTATTTTGTACGTAAATTACCAGCACGTTGTTGTGTTAGGTTAAAGTACTTTATGTCAAGTTTAGCTTAACGACTAGGTCAAGTTGTAGGGTCTTTGTGGGCTTCTTTTTGTTTCATGATTCAATTCTTTTTCACACAAAAAAATGAAAATGATTGTGATTACGTTTTCATTTTCATTGTCATATTATTGAAGCCTACTGGGGTTTTATTTTCCTATACTACATAAAATGCTGACCTCTTGACATATTTGGCATAGAACCAGCAATATACAAACGTATATTCATTCATTTTCATTTACCTGTCTCTCTACAAAACAAAATTTCACCCCACCCAAAATTATTTTATCTGACCTGTTTAAATTTCTGGCTTTGATTTTAAAAGGATTCTGAGATTAATGACACGATAGAAGATTTATGAATGATGAAAATTAAGTCATCTAGTTTTTACCTGTATGTAGGCTATAATGTGACCCGTTACGTCATTGGTCAAGTATTTCATTATTCAAGATCACATTTATGATTTCAATTTTTGTATTTGGGCAGGTGCCTCACATAGTGGGAGGGTGGACTGAGGGGTCGGGTTGGGTCAGAGGGGGGGGGGGCATATGCCCCGGGGTGACACTTCTTTGGGGTGGAAAATTATCTAAGTGCATACCAGAAACCCGTTTTGAATAGCAAATGACCGGCCTCCACTTCCGCTAAACCTGTGTAAACCAGTTCATATTTCAGCAAAGAGACGGTAGAATTATGATTTTTCCAAGATATATTATACGGGTTTTCGATCAAAACATAAGTTGATGTACTAAATAGTTATTTAGATGAAGTGTTAAAAGTATAAAAAAAAGTTGTATTTTAAAATTTCTTTAATCATTAAAAGTCAACCCCTGGGGTTGGGGTATAATTTATACGGTAGACCGACGTTTCGACCGCAGATGTTAAACCGGTGGTGCTACTTGGAGCTAATTGATTAGGTTTAGGGTTTTAAAAGCCCTCCTCTTGGCGAACTGTTTCTGACCAAAACGTCGTTCTCCGTTTGCTTTTAGCAAATTATTTTATTAATTTATTCGTAAAAACCTAAAATTGAAAAAAAAAGATAACCATATAATCTCAATATCTCCACTGACCAATTTACTTTTTTCCCCTTTTTTTACGTTTTTTGTTTTCCCTGTGAGTGATCCTCTAGAACCCCAGGTATATCCGCTTTCAAATTAAAAATTATATTCTCACATTTATTCATCGGGTAATTTTTGTCGTTTTTTTTTTATCTTTTTTCTCGGGTCCCACCATCCTAAAAAAAAAGAATTAAACGGTGTCGTCAAAGTTTGAAGAGTTGAAGGGTGAGAGGTCAAGTTGACAATTATATCCGGTGTCAGCGTCTAGTGATGCTATACACCATACATCATTTCTTATATTACACGTCAACAGGCTAAAACATCAATTAACGAAATCAATCCCAGAACTAGTTATTGTAAATATAATCAGTTTTAAGTGGAAGGCGTTGGGAGAAATCATTATAAGGAATATTAATCATGTCACAGATTAGAGGACTTCATGGCAGCGTCTCGAGTTTTGAGTCCAGTCCTTGAACGTTCACTAAAGAAAGTTACGATCGGTATTAAATTTATGATTTATTAAATTCATTTTCGGATGGGAGTTCTGAAACTCGAATTTTAAAACCTCGATGCCCCAAAAGACCGAAAGACAATTATTCTTATTTACAGATGGAAAAAAAATCATTTCTTATTCTTATTTAAATTAAACCAAAATGAGGACATAACCGTGTATTATAGACAGTGATCTAGACGATTATCCCCCCCCCCCCCCCCGAAAAAAAAAGAAGACCAAAAAAGAAAAAAATCCCAACATACGTAATTTGCCCCTCGACATGACGTTTGGATAGAAAATATTTATCGTTCAAGCAGCAACGACGGTGGTATGAAATCGGTAGAAAGTAAGAATCGATCTATTTCAATGATTTGGCAATAACCATGTATTGTGTGGTGTCTGGAATTGTTACGCCTGCCTTTTAATATGGAATATCGTGGCTACCTTG
Source organism: Patella vulgata (assembly GCF_932274485.2). Taxonomy (NCBI): domain Eukaryota; kingdom Metazoa; phylum Mollusca; class Gastropoda; family Patellidae; genus Patella; species Patella vulgata. Next base: position 39,217,531 of record NC_065886.2, on the reverse strand, counting down.
CAATAATTTGTATAAGAGAAAATTAGCAAAACATGTTTTATACATCAAATATAACTGAAGATTTGTGTCATGTTTGTAAGACATTACATAAACTACAGGTTCAATATTTAAGTAACTATACATTATTGAAAAAAAAATGGATTTTATAATTTATTATTAACATTAACATTTGGTTAAAATTATCTACTTGTATAAATAAGATATGGGTATTAAGAAACGAGTTATCAAAAACCCAGTTCTATTGATTATCTCACTAGAAGGACCTCAATACACTGAAAACACCAAGTCTGCGCGTAATATTACCAATCCTATACCATACTGTCTTACCTGACTATTGTACTGTATTATGTTTTGGTTCTATGAGTCTCTGACCAAATCCTTAATAAACAATATCTGTATCAATGATTAGATACAAAAATGAATGGAGGAATTTGAAATTAAAAGCCGTGATAAGAAGTTCCGCTTTAAAATTATCATTAGAATAAGACAAAACATAGTAAATATATTAGAAATGTTCAGTGCATGAATAAAGATTATCTTATATCCTCATTTATTAATGATATATGATTACTCCAACCCTAGCTAATCTTTATTACCTTAACCCTAACCCTACTGTGGCCGTTTTGAAATATATTTGCTGATATCTTCAAGTATTCATTGTTGGAAGTTTGTTAATTGTCTGCCCAATTCGTCTACAAATATCATAACATGATGCATTTTATTCTAGTTTTCTATTAATTAGGATTTTAACAGTGGCATGGCTAATGGACTTTTCTTCTGCTTGTGTATCTTTTCTGTTTATTTTCATTTGCATGTTGGTTATATTTTTAAGTTCTGAGTGCTTTGAACCTTAAACCCCATTTCATTTCATTTGCTTTGGAGATTCGACAGTTGCCTCGCCGTACATGCTACCCAAAATGAATTATATTTCATGATAAAATTACAATTGAACATACTTTAGATATAAATATAGACTATACTAGTTAGTTCACTGTACGATCGGGTTACCCTATTTAACAGATGCTACAGCTTGTAAAAATAATGGATCTAGATTAGAATGTCATCATCAATTGTCAGTAGCCTACGTGTGAGTGTGATATGTGTATCATCACATACTAATTCGACCTATACTAGTAAGTGCATGAGTACCATATTACACATTTCGTCACTTGTTCATCGACCATGTTTGACTGTAGGCCTACGTCTTTTAATGTTGTATATAGGCCTACTGTAGTAGTTTCTACTTGTCCGAGAGTCTGTAACATGTTACATGTTTCGAACGAAAACGGTTATACTCTTGTCAGGTGGGTGGGGGGGTAGACTTGGTGAGACCCTAAATTATATAAATTTTGGAGGTCCCATGTCGGCGATATCACCGTGTTTAAAGCAAATGAATTGAAATGGGTTTAATGTCCTACTGTTCTGCTCCAAACTGGGCTAATGAAGACGGGCATACGCCATACAGTGTGCTATAAGGGATATTTTGCCCGGACAGTGGCACTGCGGCCTACTTATATATCGAATTCAAACTGTTAATGGATCTTTTACGTGCACGCCAATGTGTACTTGTCAGGCCCTCCGTCCACGCCGGAAAATCTAGATGAACTTTCTCGGCCAATGCAGGGATCGAACACCGGACCTCCAGGCTAGTGAGCCAACGTCTTACCTACTTAGCCTCCTTGACCACGAACAATGAATAAAGCTATGAATAACTCTTGCATGTGATACCCCACCCCCTCACCGAAGTCGGAGGCTGGCGTTAAGTCCCAGCTAGTAGTATAAAACGTGTGAATCACCCTAGGTTTGTGCATTCTTATCTGTTGCTAAAGTAAAATGATTTTTTTTCAGTTACTTTTTAAATTTATTTTGTGAACCAAGACACATAGAAAATTCGAGCTTAAACTTAAATACTACTTATATTAATTACATATGAATCCATTTTAAAACAACACAAACCATTTAAATATATGATATATACATATATATATATACATGTACTGGTTTTAGAATGTTACAAAATTGTGTCATTAAAATAAACATTTATACCATTCCAACTTTGTGGAATCTCGGCACCCTTTAAAAAATGGTTGATAGAAATTTATATGGGCTAAACCTACTTGATTTAGGTCCATGTAAAGTATTGAACTGGGATGATCTAATATACTATTTGGTTTATTAATTTGATCTATAATAATTAAATTTTCATTTCAAACCACTTTATGTTTTTACGGTTTTGACTAAAACTGTCGATTACTGAACACCAAATTAGTTATATCTCATAAATGGCTGGGTCTCTGAACCTATAATTCAAATTTTGTTGACATAAATACGCACTGGTCGCAAGCTAATCAAAACATCAAATTTGATTAAATGGGCATTATTATTTTATACCCAATCAAAGAGGGCTACTCATTTTAAAAATGTCATTTACAAAAACTTCGGTAAATCATACTTATTTTAAAATATTCCTTTATTAGCCTTGTGCTGAAAATATAAAATATCTCAGTTGTAAAACCATTAATGTATTTAATAAATAAAGGTGGACTAAGAACTTAACCCTGTGAAATGCCTCTAGATGAGTTAAGTTTTGAATTTAAAAGGGGGTTTAATGCCTATTTAGCACAATATTTCAATCATTTTCAGACAAACGAATTGTAATTTTCAATTCTATGAGGCTTTTCCTCATATTATAGTGACCCTTCCGCTTAATCATGTGTGAACTATTGGACCACCAGAACGGCTAGGCACACACAAATCCCCTAACAGTCCATAGCGGTCGTATCTGCCCATGCTGGGATTCGAGCCACGACATTCTAGTTTAGAATCTAACCTCTCCTCCCTCAATTAAACAAGGAAACTTAAGAAGACAACTTTAGAACCAGAGTTTGTGTATAATTATAATATTTTCATACTTGTTTTATGTTTTGTAGTATAACTAAATAATTATAATCGATACAAACAAAGTAGACCTGGTAAACAAAAATGGCTAAAATAACGAACTTTTTAGTGGGGTTTTCAAAATGAAAACATGCTATTTGAAATGGGGTGGAGATACCCTTAGCCATGCAATATCACATGCTAGCAAAATATATCTAAAGTATAAAAGTCAATAATAAAAGTATTCTTCGTCTTGCTCTCATATACACCGATGATAACCAGGCCATGTTATTTGTAAGAGAATGGACATGATATGACAGAAAGGATAAATTACTGAATGACACAAGTCTCTGTCTTTATCTAATCGAGTATTAAAGGAATCTGAAAGACAAAACCTAGGCTCACAAATCATATTGTAAAAGGTCTTGACACGACGAACAGTGGTCATTTTACTCTGACAGTTAAATCACACTAAGATGTTATCGAGAAGAGGAGATGAAGAAATTACTAGTTAGTTGAAAAGGGAGAAATTGGCGAACAATGGCGTCTTGATTTTATCTCTTCTGCCTCCTGGCCCCTAACTTAACCCCAGTAGGGGATCACTTAAGTTCGATGAGCGGCCCTTACTAGCTCCCTCAGCTAGCCTCTGGTTATCTTTCGGACTTTTAGAAGCGGTCAATCAGCTGTCCGAGAGTTTAAATGGTGGTCTGTTGGTGGTCAGTCTGATTAGACGATCCCGTCCTTATGTTAGAGTTAATATTACATGTCCAGCGTTGGAGTTTTTTGTAACGAGACAAAAATCTCTTCCGGGCATTCAAATAAATTGGTCGACTATTGTAAATATCGACATTAGTAATTGAACATGATAAAAGACAATTTCTATAATTTCTTTCATCAGAAAGTTGAATAATAAAAATAATGGTCATAATTATGATTGTTATTATGATTAGATGATTTCCGTTGCTAACCGCACGTGCTGGGGTCATCATTATATGATTGGTCCACCAACCATTATATTTACCTCATGATGACAGTTGTTCGATTTCATGCCATATCTTGGCACGTGTGTATCTATTTTTTTTAACAAAAACAAATTTTATCCGTTTTGGGGGCAAGATGTGATTGGCACGGACTCCCCTTCTAGAAATCATGTCATTATTATCAACTAGCCACGGGTCATGAAATCTTGAACATCTTGACCATGTGGGCACGTGACCTACTACGTGATATTCCAAATACACGTATATATACTTTATATTTATATGAGATCCATTTAGTTTTGTTTCATTACCTATCCAAACAAATCTAGTACAGCCGGCAGGGTGCTGGAGAAATGAAGTATTTAACGAGGGTCGTCAATTTCGTTACCGGTTTGATCAGGAACAACTGGTTCCCCCTAATAAGTTACAGGGGACACTACGGACTTCCTGGTTAGTGGGGGGGGGTAGATGGCCGAATGATGAGCACGTGCGTGCTGTATCAAAAGGCCTGTCATTGAGTCAACTGGCGTGGTTTCGAATCCCCGGTTGTACGTGACAAGGAGTAGGGACGCCTGTCTAGCCTCGTGGGTTTTCTCCGAGTCCTCCGGTTTCCTCCCACTGCTAAAGACCCCTACGCGCAAGCGAATTATTGAAATAAAATTAAACCATATGTTAGTCCCGAAATGACCTAGTTGTGTCGAGTGGACGTTAAACCCCATCTCTCTCTCTCTCTCTCTCTCTCTCTCTCTCTCTCTCCTGGTTAGTGAGGCAACGCCATGTTCTCCAAAGCACGGCGTCCCTTAAAGAAACTGCTGTATTCTGTTCAGATGGTATTGGAGGGGCGATTCAATCTTAAATATTATAGCTCCTTTCTTTAGAGAGCAAAGAAAGAATATAAAGAGGTTTACACAACTATTGTCACATATCAGTTATTATGTGTATCTTTGACAGATGTATTAATATTACGAAATACATTCAAAATATATATTGTACATTGTCCAAACTGTTAAACGCATTTATACTTTTAATGATAAAAGTTTTATTTTGGATTTATATATTTTAATGTGTAATTTTTTCTCCCTTCTTCATTATCCCAGTCCATGCAGAAAAATAGGACGAGAGAGAAATGGGGTTTAACGTCCACTCGACACAAACTAGATTATTTCTGGACTAACATGGTTCCATTTTATTTCAATAATTCAATGGTATGTAGCTGTGTGTGCAGGGACCCGGAGAAAACTCACGAAGTTGGACAGGTGACCCTACTCTTTGTCACGTACAAGTGGAGAATGTAAACCACGACACTTGGTCAATGACGCGTGTTTGTGAAATCACTACCCCCTGCCTAAACAACACAAACAGATATTTATATTAATAATAAACACTTGGATGACTGAAAAGCTCTCTAACAGAATTTAATTCAGTGAGTAAGACGTTTAGGAGAGAGGTCATATAGGCTATGCCTGTTCCTCCGTCCCTTTCAATTTCAATTCCTGCGTTGACCGAGACAGTTCGTCGGAAATTTCCGACGTGCCCCCCCCCCCTTTTCAGTAGTGCAGGACAGAGGGACTCGCAAGGGACAACGTATAATCCTTCGGACGGGACGAAAAACCAAGGTCCCCTATAAACATTGGCGGTTACGTAAAAGAACCCTTGGCATTTGATATTAGATATAAGAGTGGGCCATAGTGCCGATGTCCGGGCAAAATTTCCCTCATAGCCCACTGTATGGCGTATATCGAAGCAGAACAGTAGGACGTAAAACCCCATTTCATTTCATGTTTTTAAATCACCCGAGTCATATGCACAAGGAACGAGCCAAGCAGCGACACCGATGACTCTTAATAATTATTGGATTAATTAAAAAAAATATATAACATAAGCGAATGTCAATGGTTAATCTATTAAAGTCGCCGATGGAGAGCCGTATAGTTTCAACTACAATCGATAACAGACAGTTTGTTTAAATGATGACAATTATCCAGCTAGTGGTTAAAATATTGGATATTAAAGTAGAACTCGGTCTGATTAAATACATATAACCCAGTTCTTAAAATACAGCCCTATATATGGTCAGTGATCTGGATAATTGCGACTACTTCCAGGGTTAATTTAGCAGTGTTTGCAAAGTACCGTGGTTTCGAGTACCGACCGGCACTGGTACTGACTGACACTAACCGAGATAGAAGAAAAGGTCGAAGAAACGCTGACAACAACAACAACAAAAACGAATATAACAGTACATACTTGAGTGTTATATACTCCTCGCATTTTCGTTTAGGGTCTATAACATCGGCTGAACCTAAGGAATTCCCAGACCAGTACCGGTGCCAACCCTGGAAAAGGTTTTCCGAAGAGTTCCTGTGGTACAGTGGTTCTAATGATAGTCGTTATGTTATTCAATACAATAACTTGGCCTAATTACAGTAAGTATACAGAGAATATAAATAAACAGAAATTCATAACGTAAACAGAATTTCATAAATGTGAGGAGCCACGGTGGTTCAGTGGGTTAGATGTTGGCTCGCTAACATAGAGGTCCCGTAGGCCGCGAAATTTCACCTGGATTTTCCCACCTGGCTAAGGACAACATGAAGTCGTTGGGATGGGACAAAAAAACGAGGCCCCGTGTACACATTGGCGTACACGTAAAAGACCCCTTGGCTATTGGGAATTCGATAATAGATTTATCGTAGCACTGCTGTCCGGGCAAAATTTCTCCCGTAGCAAACTATATAGCGTATGCCCGTCTTCATTAGCCAAGACAGTAGGACGTTAAACCCCATTTCATTTCATAAATGTAGCCTACAATTAATTGTATTGTCCATGAATGAAATACCATCATCCAATCCCAATGTTTTTAAAACAGTTATTCAGATTTCAAAAATCAACAACACAATACCAAGAGAGTCATTAAGGTAAATATAAGTGGTTAAGGTAAAAACTCCAAGAATGTTGTTACATATCCATTTAAATGTTAGATTTCATTGATCAGACTCAAACGAAAGAAAGAAAATAATGGGAAATGAGGGTGACCTACCCAAAACTGAAAGTATAAACCGTATTTCATATCTATACATAACTTTGGAAAACAAACATCATTTATATTGTATCTTTTAGGTGATCTATGTAATGTATTCTTTGAATGGCATTTATCGAATACACGTTGTGCCATTTGGTTTGTTGTCTTATAAATTGAAACATCTCGGATGTACTTGTTGATTGCCATACTAAATGGTTTAGCAAAAATAATTAACGCATTTATTGAATAATATAGGACCAGACACTTCGCCTTGTTTAAAGCCTATATAAAATCTAATTAAATACTAAGAAAAATACTTCGTGATTATGAAAACCGAACCGGCATTAATTTCAAAGAAGAATAATATAGGACTCGGTCTGTTTAAAGCCTATGTGGAATACGTGTTATATCGTAAACAGGGATCAATATTTTGCTGGTTAGTTTTGAAATAGCTTTCACAAATGACGTCTACTCAAATACAAGGAGAATTACACGTGGGTGTGAATACCTGAACAGCGTTAATTTCCAAAGCATATTTAAATTATAAGAAAAAAAATATAAAACCTTCAATCCAGCTATCTTTCATGAAACTAAAAAAAATAACGATAAAAATGTACTCAAACTCCGTGCCTCGCTATATTGAATAAATTTTTTGTGTAAAAAATCTAAAGTATTCTTTAAGCGCAGGAGTCTCACACCTACCACCTAAACACTACAACGTGCCCCCTATTTCACCAACTGCAGTTTTAAAAATATTAAATTAATAGTGAAAAAAAAATATGGTAATATGAATAAGTAATGAGATGTTTGGTTACATATTACAATATCAACCAACATCTCGCTTAAATATTGAAATAATGAAATATAATAAATTCACAAATACAGCTAAATAATATATTTAGTGTTTATGTCACGTGGCGCGTGCTCTTGGCGTTTTGTGACGTTTATCCACCTGTCCATCACCTGTAATATGAAGAGATTTAATTCTAAATTCAAACTGTAAAATAAAAGTAAATAGTGTAAACTAGGTGTTATATTGAATCAACTGTAGATAAAGGTGTACTGCTGATATAAACAATATGTTGTCCTATTAATATTCAGGACCCTTTTTCTTTTATTAAGTTATATTTTTTATTTTTTCCGCCATTTTTCTTCAGATGTTCTCATACTGATCTTTTTGTATTTCTTTTTTTATTTAATTTGAACTTTTGGGTGTTTCTTTTATTACCTGGCCTGTCTCTTTTCAGTTGGTTTTATTTTTGTTTCTTCATATTATTATCGATAGGTTTTGTCAATTAATAAAGCAACATTTCCATATCAGGGATACAAGTGAGTAATAGCAAGTAATAGTCAAATGTACAAATATATTACATGTTTGTAAGTAAGTAATAAAGTAAAGCAAGTAATCATATGCCACCACTCTGGTTGAATCAGGAAATCGTCTATACAACTCGAGCAACGTTACGGTCAACCTCAGCCATCGAACCTAGGCAGTGAAACACATCAAGCAGGGCCGGCGGACACAGTTCTTGATTGGGGGGGGGGGGGGGCGTCCATCCTAGGTCCTTATAAGCGTGGGTCCAGGGGCCGCAATAACCTGGAGAAAAGAGTACTTGCAGCCCAATTATTGGGGGGGGGGGGGGGGTTAAAGTCCCCCCCCCCACTCCGCCGGGCCTGTCAAGTACCAATAAATGATATGAAATGAAAAAGGGGGTGGGGTAATGTCCTGCTGTTCTGCTCCGAGTGCGCTAATGAAGATTGTCATGTGTGCTATAAGGAACATTTTGCCAGAACAGCGACACTACGACCTATTCTCATTCGAATTCCGGGGGATCACGTGGCTAAGTGGGTAAGGCGCTGGCTCGCTAGCCTGGAGGTCGGGTGTTCGATTCCTGCATTGGCCGAGAAAGTTCATCTCGATTTTCCAGCGTGGTTTCCCTTTGTCAGTGATGCAGAACGGAGGGCCTGACAAGGACAGCTGCCTAGTCGTTCGGATGGGACGAAAAACCGAGGTCCCGTGTACACATTGGCGTGCACGTAAATGATCCCTTGGCAGTTGGAATTCGATATAGTAGGCCGTAGCGCCGCTGCCCGGGCAAAATTTCCCTCATAGCACGCCCGAAACTCCCGATGAACTTCTCGGCCAATACAGGTGACGAAAACGGGTCTATCAGCTTAGCGCGACTCCGAAGTACCAATAAATAATATACAGACAGGTGTGACGGGCTATGGTGTGGAGTAAGGGAGATAACTACAGTCATGTTAATCGTTGCCGAAAATTCCTCACTAATGTATAAACTAGATCATACAAAATCAATTAATAAAAACAATATCAAATAAAACCTGTATACTGTAATCTAACCATACAAAAACAATTATTGAACAAAACCCCTAATATGGATATAAATCTCAAATTTCTATTATGTTAATAAAAAGCAGTTTAAATTTCCCTTTTAACGTCTAATGAAATGTAACAAAAGTTATTAAAATTACCGTATGTGAAATAACTTTATTTAACGTCCGCTTCCACCTGAGTGATATCGCCGACAATTTTACCGTTGTATGGCATAGGGGAGGTAACTCCAAATTCAAATATGGATACAGCCCACCAAATATCATCGACTTGACTTTTTATTATCAGCGCCTTACGAAAATATGGTGTAACGATAATCATAATGAGTTTCTAGATATTGATAGATATTTTTGTTATTACACTAGATCAAATAAAAAAAGAAAATTTGGAAGAAATTATACTGGTATCAAAAGTACCAAATGGAACGTAATAGAGTCTAACATCTTACTTTTCTGAATCAACCGGGATTATGACCACAAGCTGTGAATTAATGGAGAATGTAACAATGCAAAGAAGGAAATATTGTGTGTATTCAACAGGAAAGCGAAATAACAACGAAACCCATTTCCTGATTTAATAACACAAATGATATTAATGATATTTTGTGTAAGATGGGTCTTGTGACTATTGACTAGCAGACAGTGGCGGACCTGTATAGTTTATGATGGTATAAAAAAAATCATTTATACATGTATATTCTGTTACTATGAAACATTTCATTTTTAGCTTTTTGTTTGTTTTGGCGATGTTGGTTATGAAATTGATTGTTATGTTTGGGTCCAGATATGAGCCATACATCACCGTAGACACCACGATTTATAAAAGTTTTCTTGGAGGATGAAGCGATAAACAGAGATCACGTGCATACCATTGGTAGCAATAAGAGTAGGTCGTAGCTCCGCGATCTGGACCAAATTACCTTATAGCACACGGCGTGGTGTTTGTCCGTCATTGTTAGTGAGAAATAAAAGGTGTTGTAAGGGAGACAACTCCAAATAATATATTTTCTACGCGGATGCAGACTACCACATATCCTTACACACGCACCTATACAGCGAGGTATGTATCAATGTTCATCAAGAATAAACACAATCCATTCTGATTAAGTAACCATTTTCGATGTATGCAATTATCGTTCTCTATTCAATTCAGGTATGTCTTCTATGCGTTAAACTGAAACATCCATTTATGTACTTTGTGCAGATTATCAATAAAACTAACATCGGAGACTAGTTGTGGCATTAATCACTCTTACTGGGGCATGTATTTGTCAATTTCAGTAAGCTAACAATATTTTGTTGTTGCCTATCCGCATTTGTTATTCGTAGGCTTATTTGTAATTTGAGGCCGCGGTAAGGGCACTGAACTCTTGATTTGGATTTTTCAGGTTGGAATCTTGGCGTGGACAGCGAATAACTTTTGTCATTGTGCAAGCCGGTCCCTACTTGACAGGAGCAGTGAAGCGCCTAGGGGTTTTCGGGGAAAATGAGCTTAGCTGTTCGGGTGTGAGAAGAATCCCTAACAGTTGAAATTTAATGAAGAGCTGGCGGAACCGACGCTTTCCGGGTAGAGATTGCAGAAAAAGAACAGTATTTCAGGCTCAAAATGACTGAAGTATTGTGTTGACGAGACACTAAACTCAATTCCTATTCTATTTATAATCTTTTAGTCATACTGTAGACAAAGCTAGTGCATTGACATATCGATCGCTGTCTCTTATCTTTGACGGGTCGAGTCGGAAACTAATCAAATAAACCACGTTACTAATACCAATATCATTTATTGACATTACCACTAGTTACGGTTATAAATTACCCACTCCTTTACTCCACTCTCCATGACGGAAAGATAGCAAAGTACTGGGTGGAAGGTTGCGACTAAAACTAAACATTTGTTGATTCCTGGTGAAGAGCTCTCAATGTCACGTTTCTTGTTTTATGGCCGCCATATTTTACAAATTTTGGTGACGTATCAACCATTCTAGAACGTTTAAAGGGTCATAAATATGATCAAGTCGTTTGTTGGCCCGACTTTCTGTTTGTCGAAGGCAGCCTGACATGATTATTTTCAACTTAGAGTCCTTTAGACAAGGCAGTGACTTAAGTGAAACAGATAAGATTCTAGCAGTCTATCTTGAGGAAATTTCCCTTAAAGTGACCGCTTCGGGCTTTCGTCTTTAATGATCGATAACACGTAAGGAACTAGTCAGTCATTGCTAGCCTACCAATATTTATTGCTGTCTGATAAGGAAGGTGGACCAATGCTCTAGCCCAAGCTTGTGTGACAGTCAACTTAGTAGGCTATCCCAACCTAAAGGACTTTAGGGTTATCAGTAGGCCCATATGCATCTAGAACAAGTAACATATCTCAACTTCATTACGATCAGCATGGAATGAGTTTCAGAGAGAACTGAAAGGGTCGGGCGGGTGGAACATTATAAGGTCCATGGTGAAACTCAGTTCCGTGGACCTACGTTGGAATTTATTACAAGTCTGCATGTTTGTACATGGTAATACATTTAGTATGACGACAAGGAATTCCCATTAATAGTGTCGAGGGCATAAAGGGCTATAAACACGTCATAAACATGTCATATCCTGTCATCGCTTCCTCATTTCCCGCCATATCTCTCACATGACCTTACGTAATCAGATAATGCTTAAAACGTCACTTCTCATGTACCACGTGACCAGAAATTCTACTGGTATCCATTACCCGACAGTATTACAAGTATACATAGCTAACACTCCTTTACTTTGAAAGATTTTTGTAAAAAAAATAAAAACAAATATTTTACGTAAAGGATTTTATTTCGTAGTTTATTTAACCACTAAAAGAAATAAATATATTTACATTTAAGACGTGATGTCAATAGGTTACTTGGCAAAATGTACAAATTAATATGTTTTTCGCTTTTTATTTCACACGGGGAGGATTTCTTTCTATGTACAGTTTTTATTTACAGCCCTATTATTTGTAATTATTTCAAATAAACGTTATTTCATTAAAAAAAATAAACATTTTGAGCCAATTTGGGTGAAATACGATTCGTATCAAATAAGAAAAGTAATTGATTTAAAATACATTATAAAATCGAAACGAAAACACAACAAAAATAACAAAAAAAAACTTCATTAACAAATCACAGAATCTCATAATGGTCTCTCGTTTTATAAAGTTCAAATTTTGAGTTCTGCTTTATTTGCCCTCACCGACCACGTAGCGCAACGCTTTGGACCGGATAGGTCTTGGGTATAATTCACAATTCGCACATATACACACTACAATATTTTTCACAAACAAGGGTTAATAGGAATGCGGGGGTGAAACCGAATTACCTAAGTCAATAGCCGAAAGTTCACTTTTCACCATCAGCTGTGGGAGAGATGTGGGAGGAGAGAGCACTGGTTGTGGGGAGTGTGACTGTTGATGATGTTGTTGATGATGATAGGAATGTTGTTGTGGTTGTTGTTGATGGTGTTGTTGGATATCTGTATTCATTATATTTGGTAGAGACATGTTTCCACTAGAGGGAGACAATGGTTCGTCGTATTCTAGTTTACCTGGCATGCCACCATCCATATCTTTGCCTTTCTTATTTTGTTTTCTTTCTTTGGCACGACGGTTCTGGAACCAAATTTTAACCTGAAAATTATAAATAAAAACAATGAATGATGATAACTAAGATGACTGACTTTTACATTTATCTAACGGTTATATTCTTCACGGGGGGTTGGATTGTTGAATGGTAAGCGTGCGCGCTCTGTATCATAAAGTCATTGAGTCGACTGGCGTGGTTTCGAATCCCCGGCTGTACGTGACAAGGAGTAGGGTCGCCTGTTCAACCTCGTGGGTTTTCTCCGGGTCCTCCGGTTTCCTCCCACTGCTAAAGACCCCTACGCGCAAGCGAATTATGTAAATACAATTAAACCATATGTTAGTCCCGAAATGACCTAGTTTGTGTCGAGTGGACGTTGAACCCCATTTCTCTCTATATATATATATTCTTCACGGTTGTTATAGTATGTGGTATAGTTTATTGCTCTACAAATAAGTAATTGTTCTTCGATAAGTATATATTATAGTTTATTGCTCAATCAACCCGTGTACACATGGGCGTACACGTAAAACTTCCCTAGCCTAGTCGAAGCAGAAGAGTAAGACGTTAAACCCCATTCCATTTCATTATTGCTCTATTCAGTTACTAAATATTTATAGTATATTTACCTGTCTCTCTGAAAGAGCTAATTGTGCAGCAATCTCAGCTTTACGTCTAATAGTGATATAACGACTATAGTGAAATTCCTTTTCTAATTCTAAACGTTGATGATCAGTATATACAACCCGGTATTTATCCTTGGTACGGGTCTTACCTAAAATTAGAAAAATATAAACATTATATAAACAAAAATACAGATAAGACAATTGCTATAGCCGTGTACGTAAAAGAATTATTGACAGTTTTAATTAGAAATATTTTCAGAGTAACCGTAGCGCCGCTGTCCCGGCAAAATTGCCCTCACAGCACACTGCAAGGCATATGCCCGTCTACATTAGCCAAGTTGACACAGAAAAGTGAGATGTTAAACCACATTTCATTTCATTTACTATTGCTAAATCATTATTTTTTATGAAATTATTTGTCAATTTTCTATGAATTATTAGTTAATTGAGTGAGGTATAATCCGTTTAATAAAACACGTTTTTAGTTTTTAAAAAGAAACGGAAATAATATCCTGCCATTTATATGATTTAAATCTTTATAAGAAAATTTCAGTTGGCAACCAAAGGGAATTTTTATTCAATTAAATAATTTCAATATGAATATATCATGAGTATAGATCTGATATCAAATGTTATTTGACATAATTGTGTTTTTGATGTGATTTGTTCAGTTTTAATTAGTATGATTTAATGAAGAATGTTTAGTTAAAACAAATACCTAGTAAGGTGGGTTCGACCATTAAGAGTTCAACATCAAAGTGAGAAATCCTTTGAGGGCGCCACTACAAGGAATATTGAAACTAGTGATATTTCCTTATTAAATCATGGTATAAAGCAGATAGCCTATTCACTCTACTGCTCGTTAATTTTATCGCCATGATCATATCCATAAGGACGTTCGTATTTTGTAACAAAAATTAAAGTGAATTTGCTTTAAAGTCGCTGATTTTGATTAACGTCTCCCAGTTCTACTAATCACCAATAAGAACCAACAAGAGTGGTCTTGTCAAAAATACCTAAAGTATTGTAAATAAAAAGGGAGCGACAGGGATAAATAGGTTATATTCTACACATCATATTCCTAAATAATTTACAAAGTTATGTACTCTTTTATGTCCTCTTTTCGTTATTTGGTTTTCAGTGGTTAAATTTACGTATTAAAACTTAAGGAATATTCGCTCTGAATTTGTTTATGAATGTCTTGTTATATATGTTCTCTGGATTTATTCATATATAGTAGATAGTAGTATGATCTTGATTAGAGTCCCGTTATATTTTGTTCTATACTGTTTCCTCTGTTCGTTTATCAACGGTTAGTTTTGTATAGTTATTCAAGGATAATCCAGATTAATACTACTTGAGGGTGTTTAATCTTGTTTTAGTAGCTGTTAACTTTGTAACTTGGCGTATTTTAAGCCACTTGAAGATTGAGGATTTTGTTTTAAAGTTTTCACGCGTTGTAATCGGCTCGATTTAAACTCGATTTAGAAAACTTTCTCATGATCAAGCCGTCGAAGAAGGTGACGAAAGAAATATTGTTAGGCGAAAATAATTACAAGTCGGTGCTTTCACTTGACTGCTCACAGCATTGTCTTAGTCCCCCTTTTGTCTCCTAATTTCCCTCTCAATTGTCCCGCCGCAACCTTGCTATGTATTTTTCACACAAGAGGTGTTGTTCCTTAAATATAACCTTCTTAGGGTTTATAGCCCCTTCTCCTCCCTTAGAGATCCCAATTGGACCTTAATGAGAGTTAAACGATGCTGTTCACTAATGATGCCTAACGTCATCCGCTATTGTTCCCCGGTGTCGTAAATGATCTAATAACCCCTTTTATTCCTTTCTTTACCTACCCCTAACAATACTTTTACATACACAAACAACAATATAACTTTATAAGGAATAAATTATAAAGCCTCGCCTTCTTCGTTTCGCTTCCAAACACCCGGTGAGAATTTTTTTCCGACGCGGTTACATCAAACGTTAAGAATCGATCATGACAACGAAACGAATTGTCTTAGAGTACTGGTCATGGATCATTAGGTGACGAAATTTATTTTTACAACCTTATAGAAGAATCAGATTTCAATTTAGGAAACTCGCGGTGACTTTCAAAAAAGATTCGGAGAGCAGTTTTTGCCATTAGTAACCGGGAGGGCGTTTCTCCTCATCTTACAATCCTTCATAAATTTTTCATCAACTTCTTTGAGTTTCAAATTTTCTAAGAACCAAAATGTTTTTGAAGTTTTTGATTAAAAGATGACTTAAGTAATTAGCCTTATGCTCCTTACATGTCCTTTCTTGAACTGTGTGTTATTATATACATCACCATTCTTACTTCTTTTATCAAAATAAAAATGCGCGGGAATTAATTTATTTAAAATTCACATGTTTACACTGACTTTAAAATTGGCGAAATCTATTCTATTTTATTTTTTACAAAACACAGATTACAATTCTATGGAATATAATTATTGCTTATTACTGAGTGACGTTTCGGTTAAGACTCCTCTAGTCTTAATCGATTCAATTACTAAATGCTAGGAAACAATTTATTTTTTCAATGTTGCTGTACAAATTAGTTCTTCAACTTTACATAAAATACAGTTTTTTTTATTTTTATTTAAATTTTTGATACGAAGATTTGTGAATACTGCGGAGAAATTATTTTATATTTTACGATGATGAAGACGATGATCATGTGTTGACCATTATAGTCATAAAGTTAATGATTAGACGATAATTTATTGTTGTGAACTTAATCTTTATCCCGTAAAACCATTCAGCCATGATCCTAGTCAGACCTCCGACAGACATTAACCCTTTAAATACTCAGTCAATGTGGTAATAGTAGGGTTAATCTATGAACCATCACCTAAATTTACTGTGTTTTTTCGCTGAACCCTAAAGAGTTAATCTTGGTGTAGTATTATTTATAAGCCTAAAATAAACAGATCGTTTTTCATCTGTTCTTTTGGAATGTATAACACATGCAGACAACATGGTAGAATAGACTCCAAGTGCGGTTTTGATTTAAGAGATGAAAATGACCTAATTTATACTTTATAAATATTACCGCACAGACCAGTGCATTGCCTGCAATTTCTCAGTAAAATTTTACGAAAATAGAAATGATAATGAAAACCTTTTCGAAAACAAAACGTTTTCGCACCGAAGATAACAAGAAATGTGCTTTTTCGTACGGAGCTCGAAATCAGCATTTTAAAATTACAATATTCGAATACACACCCGTGTTCACTCCTTACTTCGGCAATTGATTTCAATTTCATATTAAACCAAACATATTCTATATGTGTCGACGTAACGGTTTTATTTAGGGAACAGCGCCGTAATCCCTAGTTAATCGGTGACCTATTGTAGGAACGACCCCTTAAAAAAACTTTCCCTCGGAGACACTTAACGACCAATGATCCGCATCCCTTTTTTACCTAATCGAAGAAAGAAAAATAAAGGAGGCGAGATTAATGAATAGAGGCAGAAGAAAAACGTATTGTTCCTTAATGAGGTTTGTATTTAAAGGATCAACATTAGGGTCAAAAGCCCTTGACAAATTTAAGGGTTGGGGTTATTGTCAGGGTAATTTAGCTCTACACCTATCAATGACTATATTTATAAAGAAGTCGTTAACTTAAACACAGCATGCCAACTTTCTACAGAATTAAGACTTTAGGCACCTTTGGGTTTTCATCGTGTCATTTCAAAATATTGATATTTCGCGCCTTTCCATGTCGCCCGACTGTCTGCGCCGGTCTCGAAACGCGACGATTTTTACAATTTTGTTAAGAAAACCAGAAAGCGATTAAACGTAATTAAAGTTTTACGGCTCATTATTTAGTGTAAATATTTTGAAATATATTTGGAGTGTTTTTATGGTGTTGTTTTTTGAGTTCCTAAAAAAAATGTTGGTAAATTTCTTGAGCAAACGTTTTTAAATTTGGAACAGAAAACTGTTCCGCTCAGCTTAAAGCATCGCCTCCTTTTTTCCATTGCACTTTTTGAGTGTTTTTGATTAAGTTTTAGCATTTCGTAAAACTAAAAATCTCTATACTCCATACTAAGAAGTTTATAAATTTGGAAGAGAGAGATTTACTTTTCTTGCTCATTTGCCGCAAATGTGCATATGTTGGGATTTATCAGAATGCGTAAAATGGAACAAATCGAATTGAAACCCTTTCGTATAAAATATGAAACGTTTTCAATCAGAATCGAATGTTTTTATTATTGTGTGATTTTACTACTGACTTGTGAAACAATTTTCTCTTAGTTCTTCAAATTCCTCTGGGTTTATTAGTCAACTCTTATAATCCTGAGAAAATTATCAGAGTTACTGTAAAGCGTCAAAAGTATTTGGCATGTATATGGTAAAGGTTATTAATTCATTAATTTTATGATCCATTCATTAGTTTTACCTTGATGACATCGGGTGGCACGTGAATTGACCAGGTGGGAAAATACAGGTAATTTTACCTACCTGGGGTCAGAGGTTAATTGACTTATATGTGAGTTGATCTTATTACACATAATAAAATTAGTTAGTCATTATAATTACACGATCGTATCCTAGACAGAAAACATTTTATGGGTCGTCAACACCAACAGATTATGTATTGATTCTCATAATCACACGATCCATCTTTTTTAGAACGAACTTGATTTATTGGTGTTTGTTGATTTTGTATCGATTCGCAATAACACGCGTTAATTTATGCTATGCCTATTCATATTTTAAATAAATAAAATTTATTGTTTGTTATATCTTGTTTTAAAATGAAATAGGGTTTAACGTCCTACTTGTCTTCACCGACTGGCTAATGAAGACGTTCTTGTTTTAAGAAATGACAATCTTTATTTATTAATAGAATTTAATTGAATAAGACAAATTCTCATTACTTCCCATCATAATGACATGTATCGACATTATTTCCTTATTACACCAGAAATGCATACATACGTATCAATCTAAATCATTTAAAATATTTTTTTCTATCATTAGAGACAGAGATGGTGCTACCATTAGGTCAGCTAGATTGTCGCTTAGAGAGCAGATTTCTGAGAGTCGATGTACACTGTGCCTTTGGATCATGGTTAATTTATATCTGATATATATTCTTGCAATTAAAAATAAAATGTATCCGTTTCAAGTTATCTAATTCTGTTACTGTTTAGCTTATTGATCAGTGTTTCCTTGTTTGATAATAAATGAGCACTAAGTTATTAAGATAAATTATTTAATTGATATCCCCGCTTTTCTACTACAGAGGAATCTAGGAAGTTCTTGGGGTTAAGAGATTAATTAAAACAACTTTGATAAATGTTGAAGGATAAGCTATATATATGTATATATATTCCCCTTTTTTCCCATTGAAACAAGAAAGATGTAACACTTTTAAAATGTCAAAATATATGGTGTGAATTGAGAAACGCATCTATTTTATATCTCAATACATAATTATGTATAGTCCAATTTTTTAAGGACAATATTTTAAATTATCTGGAATCGGTATTAAATCTTATATAATGGAATCTGTCTCATAATGTTTGGATATTTTATATTGTAATAATAACAACTTACCACTAGCAGGCGGTGCCTGGGCAGGTTTCATCCATTCATAAGGTGCTCTCATGGCCTTGGAGATGCTGGAACCTGAACCATTAGGGCTGTCATCACCAGATGAAGTCAGGGGTGGGGAACCGTTGAGTGGAGAATGCCCTTGTCCCATAACACTCTGAGAATAATCGATACCCATGGTAGTTGCTACTGGGGGTCTGTAGGAGTAGTTGTAAGGCTGTTGGATGGCTGAGGATGTCACTGGCACCATGTAACCTTGGGTCCAGTCTTCTAATCCAGAGTGAGCGGCGCGGGGAGCACTGGCATACATCCCGGCCCACGGGGGTTGCTGGTACGTCGCTTCAGCCATGGAGCTATATTGACTGTAATCGGGGGCATAACCAGGAGCCTGTGCCCCGTAACCAAAATGCGGAAAGTTGAAACTGGTCGGACTCGGTCTCGTAGAAAACACGGAACTGGAGTTCTCATGACAAACAGCCATCTCTGATTCTTAATCTCCGTCTAACTCCAGGAATAATTTCTGCTTAGTAACACAATTGTCTCTCACAATATAAGTCCTATATAACACTAGAAAATCTCGCTTGTATTTTTATCTCTAAAGTTTATATCGTCATTAAAATATATATCACCACGAATTGACAGCACTATCTATAATAAAAACCAGTAATCGAATAATTCGTATAGAATGACGGAATAAGCTGGTTTACATACCTTATGGGCCTGTAGCTCCTCCCACAATCTAGTCACGTGACCAGTTATGACAGTTGGCTCCGCCCCTGTCACATTACAACACGTTAATTGTGACAATATGCAAATTAGTCGGCGATCATCAAAAGGTATGAGCTAAGTAATAAGATACTCTTAGTTGGTTGAAATTACATTTTAATGATTTTGTTAATAAATAGATCTTTTTGTTAAATTCGAGAAAATGATTTAATTATATTTTACTTATTTATTGTTGTGTAAAAACAAATATTTTATTTTCTAAAGCTTTTTATTGTTTTATTTGGTTCGAGATTGTAATTTAGAAACCTTAGCCATCGACAGTTTCTATAGCATTTCGTATATAAATATACGTATATGTATTCTTCATTTTATTTATTAAGTGATTGCCACTTTTAATAATTTCATACAAGAAACATGGCCATTTTAATGTTTTTCGATTAACATTTTTAGTTACTTTTAAAATTTTGAGTTGGTCAACAGATATTAGTTTTGGCGTCTTCATTAACCCAGTCTAGAGTACAACAGTAGAACGCTAAGCCCCATTTCATTTTATTTCTGTTTAAGTGCTATTTTTTTAAATTTCACTGGTTATTTCATGAATTTGTTTCATTAGCATCTATTATTTACCAACTGTTATAAAAAAATTTCAATTGTTCTTGGACATCTCCAGATAAAGGTTTTGATAGAATAGTAATAGGAATGTTCAATATTTTATTAATAGATATAATATTTAGAGAGAATGGACGATTGATGTTGGAGAGTAAACTATTTTAATGTCTTTATGAAAGAAACTGTAAATTGATCTCATATATTTCTTCTCCGTGTAATTTAATCTACGACATTTTGGTCAGTTTCGGTCTCATGTATAATTTGTTTACTATTAATATGTACTTTGTGAAATAAATAATGTGGATATTATTGTGAAAACGTCAATTTTTGGATCAGTTAACTTGCCAATTTTTAAAAAAAAAATATATTAAATAAGTTACCCCGAAAAATTCCCATCGAGTGTCTTAAGAGAAAGTATTCATTATACCATTATACCCGTAATTATAATAATTATTTGAAATGTCTTAAAAAATTAAATAACATAAGATCTAAAAAAATAAAAAAATAAAATAAGATCTAAAAATAATAGAAGGTAAAAAAAGACTTTCCCATGGTACGTTTTCATAGGTGACGACATTATACTTGTAAAACAATGATTGGTCTAGAAGTGCCACATGTATATTATAATAATTACCTGTATAACACACAGGTACCAATATACACAGGTAAATTACAGGTAACAGACTGATTGATTTATTTAACAACTTAACTACGGATCAATATACCCTTAACTGGCACTGATAGTTCGTTTCTACACGAAACAAGGTTAGACAATCATGGCTACTTAATTCTCCATTAATCTAGTCCAGATTATCAAAACACCATCGTGCTTTTTCTAAACACACAGGTATTTTCTGTCCGTGGGAACGGCGAAGTTAGGTGGCAAGTCTAGATTTGTGACATCCTAGCACTGCAGACAGTCGTCTACAAGATATTCCTAATTTGAAAAATAAAATAAAAATTTTAAGATGATAAGTTTAATCTTTAAGAATATTTTTTTAAATACGTTTATATTTCGAAAATTGATTTGCAGACACAAAACTGCTGTAGCTGCATTATTACAACTGGGGTAGCACGGGCCAGGTCTTAGGTCACTAATATTTCTAATATTGACCACTGAAAACACAGTGAATTGATTGAATATCTTTATTATTTCATATTGGCATATTATCAAAATATTGCTGAAAACAAAAGAACACGAGATGGGGTGGGACATTTTTTTTTTCAGAAGGAAATCTCAATGGGTATTTGGTGCTTCGGGAAATATTGGGATCGAAAAGGCACGTGTATATATCTAATGAACACTGCTCATAAACATGTATCATAAACAAAGGTTAATTTTTACACGAAGGATGAAATATAACCGGGCAGTATATAAAAAAGAGTAATAAACTATATCGAGTAAATTAAGGTACAGAGAGAACTGTGAATTTATAACAAGCTGTGATTAAAGCTCAACATCTATATGGTTTTATTTGTGTTATAAAATAATAATTTTTATACTGTGTACATGAAGCCCTGGTCGTTTGTGTATGGAGGGGATTATATATTACTTTCTATCATGGTTGTATTATATAGCTTTATTTCCCTATAATAAACTAAATTTACCGCTTTATATTATACGGCATCAGCCACATTTATTAGACCCAGTTCTTTCCAACTCTATTATTTGTCGTTAGAGTTACAAGATGAACACATCGAGTACTTTTTAAACATGGAAATTAAGATGTGAAATTTATTTTGGATACTGATGGCGTTTGCGAGCGATTAGAATGTTTCTGAATTTTGATGTGAAATATATTTTGGATACGGATGGTGCTTGCAAGCATTTGAAACTATGTTTCTGAAGTTTGGGTAATAATCATATCAAGATGCGGATCTATAGCCTTATATGGATAATATAGTTTTCAAACCCTGAAAATATAATTGAAATGAAATTTTGGTTTATTCAACCGTCGGAATATTGGATACGAAGCCTAAATTAAGATTTTCACGCTCATCATTCTACACTAGTGTAGATATGAATCAGTTTTTATTTTTTGGATTATCATATTGTTTTATGTGTGTTTATGTTTTTCTATGATTGGATATATTGCCACGGATGTTTTATGTGAATAACAAGTATAGACCTTAATACAAAATGGCTGAAAACAAGTCAAAATATGATGGACGTTATTGTCCATAAACATATCTGTAGACAGCATATAATTCTATATTTATGTGTTTTCTTGATTTATCTATGATTGTATACCTACGCTATACATAAAACCCGTAAGTCAATCCTTTCTAAATTTAAGAATAAATCTTTTAAAAAATAATGTTTTAACTACATATATGTATTATTTTACTTTCAGAATTACTACATGTATAAGATATCTAGATATACTATCCCCATAGTATTATATATACAACACCCGTAATTCACTCCTTTCTGAATCTTAAATATAAATCTTAACGAAATAAACGTTTGCACGACACATATTATTTAATTTCAGAATTACTACGATGTTTTGATTTACTATTTACTGATAGTTTTACCTAAATCGCTTTGTGCAATCAACATCGTTTCATTAATCGGACAAGTTAGCACACGGATGAGAGATCGGAGTCTAATACATAATATAATAAAGTAGTGATGAAAACATTAATAATTTAGTGTTAGATGAAAGAAATATAGGACATGGGAAGAATGACTTATCTTGATCGACAACAATGCTTTATTAATAAATATATTAGAAAGCACTGTTCATAATGTAATACTGGAATAAAATTCAAAACTTTCCTAAAACTTGTCAAATCTTTAAATCATTTTTAAATCTTTAATTATATTTTAAGATATATTTAGTTAGGTGAATGTTTTGAATTTTATTTTACTTGTCTGAAATGGCGTTTAATAATTTTTTGGGAATGTCGACGACAATATGATGTACTGTTATTACTAGCTGTAATTTAACGTCCGCTTTCACTGAAGGTGACATCGCTGATAAAATCAGTATTAATGAGTTATTAGCGTGGTTAATAAAAGTTTCAGTAATCAAATTAAGGGAAATGAATATTCCCAGGCTGTCTTATCCAACATGTATATTGTTTTGTATATTGAGGTGTTGAAAAATATAGTTTACTAGTATATCACCGGATTAACTACTGTCTATTTATCCCCTAATCTATGTCAAAAAGGGATTATCTTATGCCGTCAATATGCATTTAATCCTTTCAGTCTCCCTCGATTCGGTGTTTTAACGGTCCTGGGTCCTTTGTGTTTTATTATTTATGTCATTAAGGATAAATACACAATTGTGACACCCCGCCATGTCTGAAGAAAACAGAGAGACAAATTGTACACCCAATGTGTACACTGGTGGCCTCGGTTTTTGTCCCTTTCGAACGACTAGGGCTGGAATTTATATATCGTTAGGATATACAGAAAAATGTTCAATAAATTCTATAAAACATTGTATTAAATTCCATTATGTATAATATTAATTTAAATTTTCTATTTCTCCATTACTTAAAGAGTAAATTGCGTAGCCAAATCTAAACCGCCCAGTACCATCGTCTTTTTTTCTCCAAAATCTGTCATTCGGGATTAAGTCCCCCCCACCTCTTCTTTAATCTAATAATATAATCACTTTATTTTAGTCCCACCAATGTTGTAAATACATAATAATAAAAATAACCTTATAATTATCAGAATTGCTATTCATATTTCAATCATGAGGGAAATAAGAAAGGCATTTTAAGCAAACAGAACAGAATACACATTAAATCTAAACCATAACATCTGAGTACATATAGAGTTTGTTTTAATTTTTTTTTCTTCTTTTTTTAAAATAGTTTATTTACCGATCATATAAATAATCTGGGTAGTTGGTTGAGGTTGAAATTTTACCCCCCCCCCCAAAATCACAAAATTAAATCACATTTACGAATGTCTTTTCCAATCAGTGCCACCTCGGATTATCTCATATCCGTCTCGTCTGTTTGTAGCCAATCGGTCTATTGTTTAATCTATGCCAAACCGGATTATCTGATGTCATCAATGTACATTTAACCCTCTCAGTCTCATCGATTGATAGGATCAGAGATTAACAAGACGTATCTGGTGCTATACTGTCAGACCTACGTCATGTCGACGACAATTTACATAAAGTCTGTCTTCAGCTTTCACTCATGATACCCCACCCCCACCCCAACCCTACATGTTTTATAATTTTGAATCTTGTTTTATTATAATTTCGTATACATATATGTGGTGGTGGGACATTTCCGTGTTTGTTTCTCTTTGTTGTTTTATTTGGTTGGGATTTTTTTTTTTTTAGAACAAGAATGATTTTAAATTTGTATTCAGTATCAACAATTTTTTTTCCAGCCTATAAAGCGTCGCTTGTATTACATTTACATATTGTAAATAAGATTTAGTCCACAAAATTGTGTATTGGATTTAATATTACAAAATTAATACTCTATAACTCAATGAGTTGGAACGATTTTGCGTATTTATCTGTCGATTGTTTTTATCACGGAAACGGACGTTCAATACAGTGATATTTCTAGATTGTCCACAAGCTTTTACAGAATGAGAATCAATATTAATACCGATTTGCATGCCATGTCGTACGAGACAGATGGGGTAGGGTGGAGCGAAAATACGCCCGGTCGCAGCAATTCGGGCAATCATTGCACTTTATCTATTCCACTGAACACCCGTTCTTTAACATTAGGCGGTTAAATTCGAACAAGATTTAAATTGGTGGTTGAAGATATTCGGGCAAAAACGGAGAAATGCGACCCCGTGCCCCCCCCCCACCCTCAGATCACTCCGGAAATCCAATAGTCCTGTAAGCTTTTGTTGTACTTTGTAATAAAAACAAGTGACTATTCATGTTGATATATTTAGAACATTATATAAAAAACAACCACCAAGAGATTTCTCAGTCAGGGGTGTCTTCAATAACCGTTTTATTCGCGCCATTTAACGGTATTATCAAAGATATGGTGTAAACCCCCGACTAGGATAACTGGGGTGTAAGTAGTCATTAATTAACCTGCTGTAAAATGATCATCGTCTTTAACACATATTTAAATATCTACACGTGCTTTCCTTATGTTCAAAAATATTGCTCAATTGTTGGAATCCCCCCCCCCTCCACCGAAAAATAACGCGATCGTTTATTGCGATCTGCAGGATGGTTCGTTTATTGCGATCTGCAGGATGGTATACCTACCACTCCTCCAACGTACCGTGAAAAAAATAATATAGTTCCTAAATATATAAGATCTGGACAGTTTGATATTCAGAATAATTTTGACGGAAACACATTTTGTGTTTTCAGACTTTGTTCCACCACACATTTGTTAGGGAATAATGTCCGTGGGGGAACTGGTGCCTTTACCCTGAGTGGAACCCCTTTTTCAATTTTTATTCGTGAGTATTTTGTTGTTCATTCATGAGTATTTTGGTTTTCATTCATGAGTATTTTGGTTTTCATTCATGAGTATTTTAGGTGTTCATTCATGAGTATTTAGGTGTTCATTCATGAGTATTTAGGTGTTCATTCATGAATACCGTAAAAGAAAAGTATATAAAAACAAACAATGTTTAAAGATTATTTTATTTCGCATAATTCGTGGTTCAAAGAATACGTATAATTGTGTGAATTTGATGAGTTAATACCTAGGTATATTATATTCTCTATATAATATTTTTAATTACTTTAATCTTTCGCCCATCAACTAAGCAAATGAATTAATCAAAATCTTTACCATGACAATCAATTTCTTTTAACATTTATCCATAGTTTAGGGGTTAAAATTTTACTCCTCGATGTGCCAAATAAATAAAATTGAAAAGCTATAGTGTTTTAACTAACCCGTCTTCATTAGCCCAGTCGAAGCAGAAAAGTGGGACAAAAAACCAGTTCAATTAATAAACTAATATACATTTTCCATAAGAAAAAAATATATCTTAAAGTAATGATAAATTTAAATCAGATATCCTGTTTAAATTATTGTTTATAAAAAATATTCGTACATAATACATATTTTTGTATATTATAATTATTTATTTATTTAAGTATTGGGTGGTCAAGTACTGTGCATACATTCTATATGTATTAGTTCTCAATTAATTATATTTGATTGTGGAATTGTTAAACCTCATTTCATATCCTTATTATCCATCTACACTCTTTCTAGAACGTAGGAACATTCGATATTAGTTTACGATAAAAAAAGGGTCAAGCAAAACAAGGTTGAAATGTATTAATTCCAATCTATGTTCGCCCTCTTCACTTGTATTTCTAATTTTAAAGCACAGGTGGAAATCCAATAGAATCTGACCCAGGAGTTTGACATCCGCGCCATAAATACAAAAATAAAACTCATTCAAGCGAGGAAAACAAACTCAAAATAAACCTTCACTTAGTCAATAAAATCATAAATATCTTGTATTTCCACACCAGTAATAAACTATCGGAATTTAACTTAGTAAATACGAAACCCAAAATACAGCCGTCGCGAGTCAATCCGTGTCATAAACCTATAAAATTTCCGATCTTTTGGCCATAACGAAGTGGGAGAATTCGCGACTCGGGCTGTCGATAAGAGAATTATGTTCTCATTTCAGTTGTAAAAATTCCACGAATGTCGTCCATCGTTAAATTATTGTGAATTATTCATGTTTAATTTTAAGGAATGTTGTTATATTGTGAATTATTCGTGTTTAGTTTTAAGGAATTTTGTTTATTAATGTACACGATCTGGTCGTGTAATTATAGGAGATATTTCATTCGCATGTTAAAGACGTGTGCCGATTGTTTAATCCTAGCTTAAATATCTTGTAACAATTTGATTAATAGAATCAATAAATACCGATTAGAAAGTGGGAATATTAACTAAAATAATTAACAATGGTTATTGAATGTGCAGTTAAACTACTCAATACAAAATAGAACAAACAGTACATGGATACATGAAACGAGAAATAAAACAAACTTAATACGGGTCGAATACAAGTCACGCCTATAAAGCTCTAACTTTTCTATAAATATCCACAATTTTTTTTTATAAATTTTCAGATAATTTAAATATTATTAACCAATATTTTGAACTTGTTTTAATTTAAATTCATTAAATATAATATATCAATATCTATTTATGAAATATTTAACTAATTTTTATTATGAGAATAAAAATATATATTCAGATAATTAAACATTTCTCATTGAGTGTAGTTATCTGAATTAATACTTCGCATATTGGGATAATAACACACCAGCACAAAATTTAAATGTAATTTACCGAGGGAAAATATTATCAGCATGGGCGGACATATCCATAATTTCAATCACAAATAGCTTTAGCCTTATTGGATTTGTTAAATTAGCTTTTTTCTTAAAAACAATATCTATGCTTGTCAACAATTCGATATGATGGCTTTTCAATAATATTTCACCAGTTCGGCATTAACATTAAATTTTGATTTAAGAACATTAGTTATTATTTTGGACGAAATATTTAGGTTAATAAATTTTAATCTGAGTAGCTCGGTGACAAACGAAATAATACGAGAATATTGTAAAAGTATATAATAAAAAAATAATATTTGATATAATCTCTTTATGGATACACCAGTTACAATTTTACTCACAGAATACAATTTTATGATGTCTACTATTGAGCGACGTTTCATGCAATGGTAAATATCAACCTACTCGAAACGTCGCTCTTTAATAAACAGTACGTGTATTCCATAGAAGTGTGTACTGTGTATTTCAGTTCAGTTAATAAATTAATATTTTATTCATTGTATTATGTAAACCAAAATATATCATTTTGTCCTCATTTATAAATGTCCGGGCTGGTTTGTGAAACTCTTGAATAACAACACATGGTGGATTTTCAAATATTTTTACGAAACAATTTTGGGATTGGAAAACATGTTACGCATATGAGACCGTAAGCGGATTTAGAAAATAGTATCTTTGATGATTGCGGCCAGCGGTTGCTACGATGATCATGTAGGATGCATCACAGCGTGCGTTTCTAGGTTTGTATTGGGTTAGGCAATGAAGCACGTAGCCCCGTATATTGACAATATTTGATAATATGGACTGTCTCACATCTCATAAAACTCGTCATAAAATAATAAAACCATAAAATGAACTTTAAAAACTGTTCAAGTGTACAACCGACTCCACACTTATTGACACAAGTTCCACTAACACAACACGTGACGGGAACATCGTAAAACTTTTACGACCCTGTCAAAAATATCTTGACCCAAATTGTGACCAGAATTCACTCACTAAAGAGTCCCTATTAAATAATTTGACCGTCTGTTAGGGCAACATACTGGTACTTATTCGACAAATGTTAGAATTGATATATTGGTCAAGATGAGGACACAATTAATTTCAATTATATTTTCAAAAAAGAAAAGATAGGCCAAAGTCGAGTGGCAGGGGAGACACAACAGTACTGATTTTATTGATGTACCATGCTTTTAATTTTAATGAGTTTTTTTGGCAAATGTTTTACATTGAATTCTTCATCAAATTTGATGAAAAAACTACTTATAATTGGACTAGTGTCTGCAATAACCAAATTTATGGAGTCTACTGGAACGGGTTGGCGCAAGGGCTGTCGATCTCCTTTAATAAAGATAATGTGCCATTCAATATTATACAACCTTAACCAGGCAAATATTCCGTTGTAAATCACTAAAAATCCCCCCCCCCCTTAAAAAAAACCATATTCAATTTGTCCAGAAAATGAGTTGTCTTTAAACACAGTTCAACGAAATGAAAAAAAAAATATATAGTCTTGAGAATCCCCGCAGTATAAATGGAATCCGAATTTGACATGTGCATTGGTGAAGCCATTAAAGAGTTTGGACACATGTATACAGAGGAATAGTAAGTTAAAACTCCGATGCCTTGGCAAAATTCACCCCGTCGCATTTAACACGGAATCTTAACCAAAGGAATTAAATAGGAATCAAATTTAGTGTTGATCGTAATTACATTAAGCCTAAACTTCTTGTATCACCTTTGCGGATAAATAAATTGATAATTTCATGTGGGGTGGAGTTCATTTCTTTATTTCAATGGATAAGTAAATTTTCTAAATTTTATTGTGATATCTTTCATAAAATGTTATGTTGGTTTTAAAACCACTCGGCCTACTAGCAATCTACGTTTTCTGATACTCAAGAAATTCTTTGTTCAATCTTGTAATCAATAAATTTAAAAGTAGGAAGCCCGAAGTCATGTTGTATACTTGTTCTATGTTCTGGATCAGTAAGTCGTGTTGATGTTTTTGTGACTCTCCTGGGAAAATTTACCATGAGACGAAACAAGATGTCAAGTCGGAGATTATTATTATGGACTGATAATTAGACAGCTATTAGAGTTGTTGTCTAATTACACTTATCGGATTAAATCAACGAAAACCTATTAGGGATGACTGATCAGGTCGCCGATCGGCGTAGCTCAGAAACCCTGCTGAAGATTTATTCTATTCTTTGAATGGCATCCTGCTGAAGATTAATGATATAAATCTATCTTACTGGTCGGATTATTTTTTTTTTTTTTTCAATCAAAACGTGACTAAATTCAAAAGGTTTTTCTCTGCGTAAATGAAATTGATTCTATAAAATTTTTACTGATCACAAATCGAAATAATAATTCACATTAACCAGATTGACCTTACATTCAGAGAGATGTACCTCCGGTAGTCCGGTTTAAAATGTTTCAAAAACTATTTTACTCTAAAAGCTAAAATTTTGACCCGTTTTATAGTTTAGCCTATTTAATGAACAGAATAGAATATAAATTTATTCCAGTAAGGACAATATAATACAAAAGTATAAAAATATACACAAATATAAACCAAGAGCACTTACAAAATAACAAACAATATAAACCATAGATACAAAATACATACTATATAAATACATAAATACAAAACATGTGTAGCCCACTCATAAAATGAAAGTAGTTAATAAACAATATGCATGTATTTATCAGCAGATAACTCTGAACACATGAGAGAAACCTAGAGTTAATGTTGTTGCTCGATTCATTCATGAGATTTTAGGATTTTTTTCGACAGAGAACCGTATTTTGTCTATTAGTCCGTATTCCTGGCAATAATCAATTTTCAAACTTCCCAATTTCTACCGGTCGAAACGTCATGGCTGTGTCATCAATGCATCATTATGGCGGAAATGATAACAACCATCACGTGAGAAGTAGTTTAGCGTCTGTTTAACGCGTGAACTTCAAACGTCTGCTAAAAGAAAGAATCATTGAGAGATAAATGAGCTAAGTAAAAGTGTTGAGTACATTTCTTTTTATTGTATTAGGTCTCTAACTGTCCCAGTCATTATTCTAAATCTCATCCACTCTACTTCCCGTGGCGTTCTTTTATCACAATGACGTAGATGTGAAATACGTATTGTATTCGCGGTGTCACGTGGTGCAGCAAGCTCCTTTGAAGACGACAGAGTTGTTAACCCACGTGTTACCATAGAAATGTTTCACGCGACATTAAGAATTGGAGAAGGGAATTATATATCTTCTGCCATTTCTCTTTTATGTTTTAACAATCTTAGATTCTATACTTTATGACCTGTTTGTTTGTTTATTGTGTCAAAAATCAACGTCTTAAAAGAATTCTATGTCTACACTTTGATGTCGTAATTTTGTCTAAGCAAGATTGCGGAATGTATTTTAAATGGAGTCGCTGTTTTGTAAAACTGTAAAACGGTCACATTTGGTTTTGTAACTTCTCCTTTTATGTGTTTGGTAATGAACAATCGTTGCTAATTAATCGGTTACAATTTATGTATCATTTACACGCGAGTTTTATGGTTTTAGGTTTTGATGTGAGGAATGGCCTCAGACAAAACACGAGCTTCCAAAAGTTTATGGTCCCGATATTCAAAAACTTTTGATGGATAAATTTCAGAGCTGACTCCCCAATTACGTTCGGGATTTTGTGAATGTGGTAGGCGGACGAGAGCGCTTAAGTAAGATTTTATGTCGTGTGATTAATATGCTAACACCATACGGTGTTGAAATACCGCTCACGTTATATTCTCCCGCCTCTTCTTATTGTGGACAACCGCAACTTGACGAAGCTCGATGGAACTCGTTTTAAAACATTCATAAGGACATAAGGGAGAACCATGTCGACTTCCAAACTTCTGAAATATAGATAGTCGTTCGGCTGGGACGAAAAACAGTGGTCCAGTGTACACATTGACGTGCACGTTAAATAATCCTTGACAGTAGGAATTCGATATAAGAGTAGGCTTTAGCCCCGCTTTCCGGGCAAAATTGAGTTCAGAACTTGCATGTATTCGGTATTTTATTTTAATCCCGTTAGAAGTTTTGAGAAATTACTATCAAATTTGCTCGGTTTTGTTCGTGTGGTATGGGGTGGTGGGTAGGCACTGTGAATTTTTTTTACAGCACCCCCTTAGAACACCCCTCCCCCCTTTGCTCTGAGCTAGTTACGTCCCTGGGTATCCAGCCGTATCCGATTAGATTTCCAACCAGGGTATGTGAGGGGGGGGTCCCTGCCGAAAAAGTGCCGTCCCTCCTGAAATAGTGTCCAGGAAAGAACCTTCAAATATACTCATGTACATTCCCGCGTCAATGTCATGTTATTCCGAAAACGTCCCGTGCTTTCTGAAATAGTGCCCACGTTTCGTTTTTTTTATATACTTTCGATGGTCTAAACTACATGAAGAACGCCAGAGGTCATACGAGCACGACTTTTGACTCTTATGAGGTCAGACATTTGATTAACCCACAGTTCCGTGCACCACACACCAAAAACTCGCCGTAACAGACTGTTTCATTGGCTAATCCCTCACATCATCCAGAACGCGTGTTATTATAACAACTTTTCCAGATTCTAGTGTAGTAAAGACAAGTAAAACGAAAATTTTGAGCTATAAAAACGAAACGAAATAAGATCATATAAACTAAGAGTAGTATTTGATTGATTAATAAAAAAACCATATCGTACACCAAACTGTGTGTTTGCTCCAGAGCAGTTGTTGATTGTATATTATATATATATATATTTAGTGCTGTACTACTTATATCTCTGGGACACAGTGTTGCCGCATTGAAACCTGAGTTGCTGCTAGCCATATCCCAAATCCTCTAATTCTGAGTTGTTCTGCTGTAACTACAAGAAAGAATCAATAATAAAAAGAATAAAGAACCAATGTTCATTTTACACATGGACATTGACGGTAATCATATATAATTCTGATCTCAATTAGTACGTTTTAGAATATACTCCAGTTCCCGATACCTTAACTTTTGTTTTATTATTTCCGGTATTTAGAAAAGAATATAAAATTACAACAAGAAAAACAGGGTGCACAGCCAAAATCTACTAGGATTTCTCTGGCAATTGCTTCAGGAATATGCCAAACCCCCTAACAGCAGACGTACAACCAGAACATCGGTTACAGGTACAGAGGCGTAGCCGTGACATATATATTGGGGGGGGGGGGGGTCTGCAACCCTAAACCCTAACCCTAACCCATTTTTTAAAACCCCTAAAAAATATAAACAAACACCATGTGGCCATGCTGTCTACCAAGACACCGCGTGCAAAAGCATTATGGTTACGTTGCTGGCTGAGCGGGCGATAAATATTTGGTTTAGGCGGTTATGTTTTTGGGTACCTACATAATGCGATTCACTCTGATAAGTGGCAGAAAATAAAATAACAAAATATTACTGACAGGCAAACTAGACACAATTTTACGGAACACAGGTACTTTTCTCTTCACACATGTTTCCAGGGTGTGTTTTATTTTAGCAGTATAAACCATATTGGGATATGTACAGGTTTTATACAGATAGAATCTTAACTAATCCTAATAATTGTTGTAAATAAATAGGGGTTTGGGCCTACTATGTAAATTTTTGGGAGGGTCCAAGTATATTCAGACACCCCCCCCCCCCGAAAAACAATTGGGGGGGGGGGGGGTCGGACCCCCCGGACTCCCCCATGTGTGACGCCCATGTACAGGTAACAATAGAAATCAAAGATTTTTAAGTAATGAATTTTTAAAACTAAGCAGTCGAGTTTCGTCCCTTTTCTCGGCCCTGATTCTAGCTAACACTTGATTATATTCTTTCTGTAATCGCATTATAATATATGTAATTTATATACATGTATATTGATCATAATGTATGTTTATATCATGGTATTCTGTGAGTTAAATCTTGTTTAATTAATCCTACTTACTTATGTCATTGCATTAAGATTCTCACACCACCAGGCGTTAGCTTCAGCATGTAAATTTTTGGTTTTGTCTCCATCCACACCCCGTGATGATATGTTTCCACCCCAAGTTGAACTTTGGACAGTAGGTTTATGTAAAGCGATATTATCGTCAATTGTAATGCGAAATTGTCACAGATTATAATAATTCATTCGTTTCCGAAATAATATTTCCGAAATTCCCGACAAAGAGATATAAGAAAAGAAAGAACCCCGAGTGGACCCAGCGAAATAAATTCATTCGAGCTCTTGATATATACACCAATATAGTTTTTGATTGTACCCTT
Source organism: Patella vulgata (assembly GCF_932274485.2). Lineage (NCBI taxonomy): Eukaryota > Metazoa > Mollusca > Gastropoda > Patellidae > Patella > Patella vulgata. The sequence goes on along the minus strand of NC_065886.2, from coordinate 39,183,548 downwards.
TCAGATAATAATATAGGTAAATGAAATGAAATGGGGTTTAACGTCCTACTGTTCTGCTCCGAACTGGGCTAATGAAGATGGGCATACGCCATACAATGTGCTATGAGGGAAATTTTGCCCGGACAGCGGCACTACGGCATACTCTTATATCGAATCCAACTGTCAAGGGATCTTTTACCTGCACACCAATGTGTACACGGGACCTCGGTTTTTTGTCCCATCGGAACGACTAGACAGCTTTTCTTGTCAGGCTCTCCGTCCTGCATCACTGACAAAGGGGGAACCACGCCCGAAAATCTGGATGAACTTTCTCGGCCAATGCAAGGATCGAACACCCGACCTTAGTTAACAGTAGTTAAATTTTCCAAATAATCGGTCCACGCCCCGAGCCGTTTTTGAATCGTAATTAAAACCCCCCCAAAACCCGAAAAAAGCTGTAGCGACAGTCCTGATTAGTTGGGTAACCGTGGTATTACAAGAACTCTAAATAAGGATAAATAATGATGAATATGCCATAGAAACTTTATAGAGAAATGACAAATAAAATGATGATGATAATATCGTAAACAGTGCTAATTCGATGAAACGTTTTTATGTTAGTGAATGAATATTTAAAAAATAATCCAATAAAAGAGCCGGGAACTGATCGACCAGAGCGACATGAGAACAAACCTTGCAGTATACCAGAGCAACATGCGAACAAACTTACAGAGTAACAGATACCTGAGCAACATGAGAACAAAACTTACAGTGTAACAGATATCAGAGCAACAGGAGAACAGACCTTACAGTATAACAGATGCCAGAGCTGGGAACAAACCAGAGCGACATGGGAACAAACCTTGCAGTATAACAGATACCAGAGCTGGGAACAGACCAGGGCGACATGGGACATGGGAACAAACCTTGCAGTATAACAGATACCAGAGCGATTTGAGAAGAAACCTTGTAGTATAACAGGTACCAGAGCTGGGAGCAAACCTTACAGTGAGTGTAACAGATACCAGAGTGACTTGAGAAAGATTAGTGATGACAAAACTACTAGAGTTATCTTTGATTGGAAGAGCCACATGAGAAGTGTGGGAGTGGATGGGTGGGTATGGGTGGTACGGTAGCACTAGTGATGATAAAACTTGGCCAGAATTGTTAAAGAAAATTAGTGATTATGGCCGTCTGCAAGGGATAATTAAGTTAGCAAGCTGCACGAGGAAGTGGAACTTAACAAATTCAGAAGTAAATGTTTGGATGCCTACGTCAATATCCGTGGCGTCTGCTCGGTGAATAACTTTGTCGTAAAGATGACACTGAGCTCTTCCTGGATGACAGACGTACGAAACACAGGAATGATTTAGTTGACATGCTAGAGCACACTCTATTGAGCTCTCTAACTGTGACGATGTAGTTGCAACAAATGTAACAACCTTATCATCACCCTCACTTAATTAGAACTAAAGTTATCGTGTTCCAAAGCATCGACCAATCAAATTGCTCATCTCTGTTTACCCTCAGCAGAAAATGCTAATCTTCGAACGCCATCAAGGCATTGACCTCTTAAACACCTGACCTATACCAAGTTTGAACATTCTAGCTCAATTAGAAGGAGGGTTATTGTGTTCCAAAGTCTCGGCCAATCAAATTGCTTATCGCTCTGCTTACCCTGAGCAGAAAATGCTCATCATCGAACTTAGTCAAGGTATTGATGTAATGAAACTATACACCAAGTTTCATCACTCTCACTTAATTGGAACTAAAGTTATCGTGTCCCAAAGCATCAACCAATCAAATTGCTTATCTTTGCTTACCCTAAGCAGAAAATACTTATCTTCACACTCCATCAAGGCATTGACCTAATAAACACCTATACCAAGTTTGAACATTCTAGCTCAATTAGAAGGAGAGTTATTGTGTCCCAAAAAGTGTGATGGACAGACAGACAGAACTGTTCACGTATTTCATCGAAAATAATTGATTAGAAATTGCAATATTGTTTTTAAAAGATAGGTTGCCAGGCAACGAAACATACGCCCACAGCAGCTACTGTAGTACTATGGACTTCTTTATTTGTTGTGTTTCCTCGTGATCGTAAATAATACTACAGCAATAATAGTTCACAACTTTATTGGTAAACTTGAATAACTTTCCAGGTTCCTCGTTCTCAAATAGATAATGGCTTCTTGGAATAGCCTGGTGAAAGTCTAGTTAAAACTCACTTTAACCCTTCAATTTATACCTGTCTCATTTCGGCAGGTCCTTGGTACTTTTCCATTGAAAATACGTAATAAACTTGTTTATTTCCCACCACTAACAGAGATAGATATTACCTTATTTGGTCTAACAACCATAGGTCAATAAACAGCCAGAATTTGATGACTATTTTGACAATGATTATAATTTGACCAAAATATCACTGTTTTTTTTTACATATAACTATACCCACGATCATTAAGTACGTGTGTATAGGTCCAAAATATTAGCGATTTAGCTCCTTTAACTTTAGCCTCTAGAGCGTCCACAAGATTTTTCAAAATGATCAAGGGCCATAAGTCTGTCATTAATTATCGGAAATCGGTAAAAATCAATAGGCTTCTTCTTCTCGTGACCTTAAACACTGAGTATAAATTTAAAGTTAATCGGATATTAACTTTAGCCTCGTGGACGTCGGACGGACGGACAGGGCGACGAAAATATACGACCACATTTCAACGTGGGCGTATAAAAATTGAGTATAAATCACTTTATATTAACATATGCTTTTAGAACCATTTTCGTCTAGAATAGAGCCATACCCTCTTTAAAAACACAAAATACTTTTCTGTAGTTGTTATATGCTCCAACAATAGATACATCTATACTATACCTGACGTCATGATCGTATCACAATATATTATCTCAATTGAATTGCATTTTAATAATTCAGAGATAACAATTATAACCCCCCTGTGATTAATACCCAGGTCACTTCATGTCTAATCAAGTAGAACCATATATGTATAATCAACCTTTAAAATAAAATGAGTACAAGCATCCGTCCTCTTTCAATATAGGGGCTGGGTGGTCAGGTGATATTCACTTTTCATTCAACACATATTCCAGCCACTGATAGATTTATCTATTTTTGGATTAGGGGAAATGAATTCTTTATTGCAAATATCAACATAAATACAGGCCGAGGGTCCTTTTGATATTAACGCATGCCAGCCCGTAACATCCTGGGCCCAGTTTCTCGAAATCTTAGCTAAAGATAAAATCCAAATTTTAGTAGATACTTCAATTTTGATTGGCTAAGCACTAAAATCAACCCAATATTATCCAATCAAATTACTAAAATTTGGATTTTATCTTAGTTAAAATTTCGTGAAACAGGCCCCAGGATTATGCCAACTTTGCAGGAAAATTTGTTTTTTTTTCGCTTGTTCTCTGTCCATCTCTTTCAAAATGTGGGCGTATTTTGCATGACAACCAATTGTTTCCAAACACAAAACACTGGATTTTTTCTCTACAACATACTAGTAATCATATAATTTTACGTTTTATTTCACTTTAAGAAAAGTTGTACATACAAAAAATATGTTTCATATTAAATAATAAATACAGCTAACTGTACACAACAAATATAATCTACAGTACTTAATATAATTTAAAATGGCAACTCTCACAGCCGATAGTTTGGATGACCCCAGCCTTGTTTATCTCGACTATTTCATGTCGACCCTTTTAGTTCGAGGTAACGGGATTCATCTTATATATCAATCGGATTAAAATACAGATCTATATTTCGTTTCGTTTTTTTATACTTTCGATGGCCTACACTACATGAAGATCTGACAGGTTGTACTCGAAGGTCGTGTCAGGGGTCGTACGAGCGGCTTTTGATCGTATGACGTCGGACATTGATTAATCAATCAGCGTTGACATTTCTAGTGGTTTACACACAGTTCCGTGCATGGCACGCCAAGAAGTCGTCGTAACAGACCGTTTCATTGGCTTAACCCTCACTTCAACCAAAACGCCGGTAATATAAGTAAAACGAAATTTTGAACTATAAAAAACGAAACGAAATAGGATCTGTGTTTTTATAAGATTTCTTATATATCTACACATGGTTTAATAAATTACGGATATCTGAATGTTCATGCACTTTGGGGGTGGTGAGATTTATAGAAATAAGAATTTATTGTAGCCAAAATGATATTTGTTGGAATTAGTTACATTAAACTATGCCACAATAGACATTCCTAGACGGACCTTCTTTTAAAAATTTTTTTCAAGAATAATGCCATTGGAATAAAATGTTGGTCAAACATAAAGAAATCTCTGCATCTTACAAAATATATGTTTCCCCACCACAGCAATTAATGTTAATTGAAATGTACAAACGAAATTTTAACATGGCAATTACTTTTCAGTAAAATATAGCCCAAAGCAAGATTTTTTAGCATGGAATTATTCTAAATGGCACTGGATGAACCAAAATACAACCAGAAATTACTGCGACTTTGGTCTAAGGCAAATAAAACAAACGGTGTCCTTTTTAACTATGTCCAGGGGTGTTATTCGTGAATACTAGACTAAAATATCTCCACAATATTTATATTAATTAGCTAAGCCCTTAATTTTGGAGAACACTAGATCTGAGACCGTCTTGCAGATATGACATCATATGTTAAGGTAAGGGTTAAGCTTAGTCCAGGGTTAGGGTTAGGGTTAGCGCTAACCATGTTTACATCTGAAGACTGACGAAATCTTCAGGTGCAGGACCGTGGTGGATCTAGTTTCTCCATAAATTTTAGCTTTTGGCTAATAAAAATATTTTAGTTTAAGTATCAGCTTTTTGAATAAGGCCCATGAGTTAAGTGAGCATCAATGTACATAAATTTAACGGTGTATTTTAATTAAAACAAAGTATGCAAACAATATTAATTAATTAATTAATTTATTATAACTACTGCCTACAATCCTAGTGAACTATGACCTGTGACCTGAGGTTATATGAATAATAAATGAAGTAAATACATAATGAGATATTTGGTGATACAATGATGAACCAACCCACCACAAAAGAATTTCTATCAAAATTTAGCATGCTCCAAAAATATTCTATATTGGTAAAACATTCCAATACAAAATACTAGGTCCAGAGCTGTGTAAAATGATTGAAAAAAATACTAGCGCTCTAATTTACCAGAATTTCCATTAACTTCCTGAAACAATTGTAGGTAATTTAATATATCTGAATCCTGTAACAAAGCTAATGAAGCAAAATTTAGGCCATTAGGATTAGGATGATTATTTGAGCTAAAATTTAAATTGCTACTAATTTTGCCAGATGGAAACCATTCTCAATGTTCTGTATTTCTGTTAGTTGAAGAATAAAATGAGATATCACAGTTGAATAAGAGATTATAATATACAATATTTACTGGTTATAATTATACATAATATACAATACATTACAATATACAACAATTACAAAACATTACAGCCTACAATTATATACATGACAATATCTTCCAAGTGAATGGACAATGGGGGCAATAACATATTGTGAGTTCCATTCCACAGTGGGTTCCATGCATACTTTATGGAGTGGAATCCCTGTCTTTAAAACAGGTGGTTAGCATGGAATCTAAATCACTTTCACCATGTACATGTTTGTGTGACTCTTGTGGGATTTCCTCGATTGTGGGACATCATCATTTTTCATTTAATTTATCAAATTTTTAATAAATAAATAAACTAATACTATAAAGACAGAAATAATTGAGAATTCTTGCATCACTTTCAGATCATTTAGAAAAAATATACTCATCTCTTCATTGTATAGATTTATTTTTAAATAATTCAACAGAAGATAAGAGTAATGCTTATTACATAAACAGTTCTAATTGTCTATGATTAATTTATATCTCTGTTATTTAGGCTATTGATATCATGTGATTAATAACTAAATATAAACATTCTATAATACAGAATTAAATCAAATATAGAATCAAAATGAGATCACTCTTAACAATCATTAGTGCCCACCTTAGGGGTGTGCGAACAGTCCAAATTAAAAAATCGACTTTCTATCAAAAATCCATAAATTTTCTAGCATTAAAAAATTTGACTTATGTCATGGGCGGTCAGAGTTGTAATCATACATGCATAGTGTTGGGTGTGTATATATAATAAACTAATTACATCTTATAACTCTGTTATAAATAACATTGAACTAGTTTAATGTTATACTACTGGACGGATAAAATAACACATTTCGGTTATAAGATATTTTAGTGGCATATTATAATAGTTGAAGATATAAAAACACTAATTATTATACTTTCTACTTCCCCCTTATACACATTGATAATTATTTGTGATTCCCATTATATATTACATCATAATAACAGCCCAAATTCCAATAAACACCCACCAGCAGGGTTTTCTTCCTTAATTTCCATGTACAACAATGAGTGCAGAGGTGAATTACAGTTTTTTGTCCCATCCAAACAACTAGGTGGTTTTCCGTACTACACCACTAACAAAGGGAAAGCAGACTGGAAAATCTTGAGTACCTTTTTTCGGCCAGTATCAGATTTCATGGATTACAATAGGTAAACCAGCCAGATACATCTAGAAATCTCTGTAACAATATGTACCCTCTTTTATTGAATATTTATTAAGGACCAGGACGGTTATAACGTTGAAATACACGGTAAGTTAAATATATTGATGATTGTTGAACAATGAATAGATTAGTCTACTGCATGTAGCAAATAAAATTAACAATTCATATTTAATTGAGCAAAGAAATAAATATTACTGATCAAAGAAAATCAAATACAAAAGTAATTTTACTAATAATTAAATTAAATGAAGGCAGATAAACTGTACTATGTTTGTCTACATGGTTATTTGGTTTTATATCGTAATTAACTAGAGATAAACTAGTTAATAAAATCAAAGGCAATATGAATAAAGAAGGCAACAAAATATAGGGCACTTGTCAATTCTTTCACAAGACTACAAAATACATATAAATACAGGAGTCTTATTCACAAAAACTTTACCCAAAATATTAAAGAATGTAGCATTTCCATTGGTCAGGAGCTAAAATTTGTACTAGGATTTGAACTTTTAACCAATGAAAAGGCCCCATCCTTTAAATACATAAAGCCGCTGGTTTGTTACATTTAGAATTCTGTATTCAAATAATATACAAAATTCTGTGATAATAAAAAATGTATAATGTGTATTTTGCTTTAGTGTATATCTATGTACAGTGCATTACGCCCTATTTCATATCATGTATTGCATATTCCATATAGTCCATGAGTGAAATTTTATCACATTATAAAAACAAACCATTTATATGGAATACAATCACTGATTAATCAAACATACTGTGTATGGGGCAACATTTCAGCAAAAGTTCTGTTATTGTTGGGGGTGGTTGTTGAAAACGTTAAGAAAACACTTGTTGAAGCATCACGCCAATTATTGTATTCCATTTAACAGGTCTTTGTGTTTTTACATTCTACACATGGAACCCATCACAAAGAAAAATTACACTGTGTAAATTCATATTCACAAATTCTACCCATTAACTAGGGTTGGGCAATAATGAAAAAAATAATATTGTGATAGTTAAATTTTGAATACTTGGGCCGAAAATTGTTGGCTTGATGTCAAATTATTGTTGTTAACGTCGCTAGATCCATGATGGAGATTTACCCTAGACCAGCTATTTTTACTGATGAATTTAATTCTATCAATAGAATATCATAGGAGATGATATAGCATATGTATTATCATCAATATTGGGACACGATAATTATCATATCGCGATAATTTGGGGCATCACGATATACAGATTTTTAGATATTTTTAAATTAGTCCAATATACTAAAATCGCCGACGATTTTATCAAGATACATGTATACCGAAAGACCAGTATTTTGCCCAACCCTACCAGTAACATTTTAGATTGTCAAAGTGACATTTTATTACAGAACGTCTTTCAGAGTTGAGAGCAACAGGACCATGTTAATATTAACAGAACACAATTTTTATGGGAAACAATCACTGGTTTTATTCTAATGGCACAACGTTTCGACAAGTATCCTCTTATCGTTATCAAGCACATTGTTTCCCATAAAAATTGTGTTCTGTTATTGTGTACCCCAATCACTAAATGCCACTTAAAGATTATGTTAATATTATATTAGTATTTGTGAATATAGTTCTAGTGATTTAATCTACTTGGGATGTTACGACTCTACAGAAATATTAAACTTCTAAACAGAGGTGAGTTTATTGAAATGAAAATCTAACTTTTAAATTATTAGAATTCACATTAACTCCAACATTCTATAGGTGAAAACAATGAACAAAAATACTGTCCTAAGACAACACAATCACTCTAATTGTTGATTTGGATTTAGCTCAATTTTGCTGAAAATATTTTTGCAATCCGTTTGGCCTCATCTGCTGTTGGTAATTGTCTCCCTTTGGCACTAATTGTCTTTGATTTGTTTTTTGTAGCTAATCTGGCAGCTAATTCTGATGCAGCCTGAGCTTTATTAGCTGATCTTGGTGTCAACTGAAATAAACATTAATTCATTCATTTCGAAACTGATAGAAAAAATATATGTATATATATATAACCAGCCATCTTTATGAAAGACAGTCACAGAGTAGGGGTTTCTAAACTGTTTCAATGGCATTTAGTAATTGAACTCAATATCAGTGATTTTCATGATTAATTATGACCAAATGAAGACAACTAGATGCTAATTCCTTTCCCAGCTCCTTTCCTGCACCACTGACGATCAACAACGGTAGTAAGCCAGTGGCATAGCCACTGAACAACTGTGGCTCCATTAAAGGGACAATAACACTCTTGCTGGCTTGACAGCTCCAGAAAATAAAAAATAGCCTTATTCTAAGTACTAGATGTGTTAGTGTCTTACCTGTTGTGTAAATTATCCATTAAATCCTATTTTACTTGTCCAGAGGGTTCAAAAGTATTTTTAAATCCAAGTCACATTTGAAAAGCTTTACGTCAGGCTTTTCAAATCATCTAGTTGAATTTTTCCAACTTTTTAAATTAGTATCATCAATTAATTGAAATATTGTAAAATAGTACAATTTGTTGACCAGAATAAAGATTGGGACATATTATTCAGTTACAACAACAGTGGTATTGAGCCTTTAAAGATGCATTATGTAAGGTTTAGATAAAGAGCTAATCATTCTAGCTATAAATAGATAATGCAAAATGAAAATATTGAAAATTTCATTCAAACTACTCTATCCTGAGCCAAGTTTTCACTGTTTGTAGTTTTGACAAGATGTATGCATTGTGGTAACCAGGGCACTGGTATATTTAAGACTTAGCCTCACTTTCCCATTTTTAAATTAAATTTTTAAATGACGAACCTTTCTAATCTACTTAAAATCTTGAGTATCCAATGCCATCGAAAGTTGATTATGGTCTGGATAAGTTAATTAATGTCTAATTAATATTTTATATAATATTTAAGGCCCAAAGAAATACCTGCAATAGGCATATTTAACTCTTACATAATGCATATTTAAGTCAAATAATCAATAATTACTTACTTTATCCGATTTTGTAACATAGGTGGCAGCCGATGTTGCCATCTGTAAAGCTTTCATCGACGCCTGTAGTTCTCCCATACCCGGGAAAAAGTTGGGTAGGTTTGATTTTTCCACTAGCGTTGAGTCAAGCATAGAAAATGTCTCTTTCTCATCTTGAGACGATTTTGTTGCAGATTCCAATCCGCTGTCTGTTGTGCGATCACTGTGAACTTCAGTCTGGATAAATCCGTCGATATTTCTTGCTGTAGACATATCACCCAGTCTATGGCTGTTAAGTGGAGATAAATTTCCTGCCAATTTTAAGCTTTCACTGAACTGGAACGGATGAGAATCATCTGATGACATGGAATAAATCAACTGTCGATTCTGACCTTGATTAAAATATGAATCAAGGTCCTCTGTTCTAGAGGTCACGACACCTTCATCATGTGACATATCATGTGACTCTAGGTTCGACCGTGGTGTGCTCTCTGATTGAGGTCTCTCGTCTTTATGTGGATCGGTATGTGTTTGACGGTTCATTGGCTGATGGTCTGTCATGTGATCCACTTTGCGTGACTCTCGACTTTGTGCAGATGACTGTCTTGAGGCTTTAGAGCTGCTGGAATCTGGATGGTGTGTTGTTCCGGAATCCACTGATTCAAGTTCCACTCTCGACAACATGTTTCTAGAGAAGACCCTTTTTTCTGTGCTTGATCCCAAATTGAGAGGTTTCTCAGCCGTTGATGTTAACGTGTCGATTAATTCCACATTGGAGAGAAGATGATTGATTGGTTGATCCGTGTCTGACACTGATTGGATGGTTTCCAATAAATCGTGTTCGTGTTGATCTGTGTGTTCGTTGATCTCATTACCATCATCCGACAACCAGCTATCGATAGTATAAGCACCAGAATACGGCACACGAGAAACAGAATTTTGTGGAGTTTCTTCCGCGTCTCTTTCTTCTCGCAAATATTGTTCATGCGATTGGCTAATATCACTTTTTCTCATATCTATCACAGTATTTGATTGGCCAGTTTCATCACTTGTTTGACCAAAGGTATCAGAGTTTCGACTGGTTAATGGAGCCGATCTGATTGGCCATGACTGAGCTGCTAAGATATCAGCTGGATTCAGATCTTCTTCTGCTTGGTTATTAGCAGATTCTCGGTTCTTGGCATAAAACCCAGAGAAATCATTTGGTGCTCTAGGAGTGATGACCTCCTCTCCATCATCTTCTTCAAATCCGGCACCATCTTCGTCATCCAGCATCTCACGATACCGATGATAACTACCAAACTTCTCCTCCTCCGATTCCTCATCACCACTCTCCCAGCGATCTCCGGCCTTCTTCTCAACAAAGTTGCTATCTTCCCGATGAGAAGTACCTTTCCACGTTTCATTATTTGACTCTGTGAGTGAACTGGAATGAATATTATCCATTTCCGATGGGATATGTGTCTTTGGAATAAAACCTGTACTGTTCTCGGCATCGAAAGTTGTGTCTTGATATCGAGAAGCAAGCGGAGGAAGACCAAACACAGCCTCGTTTTGGTTTAAGACTGGATGAGCATTAATTAAATTATTAAAATTATTCCTGATCGAAGCACATGAAGCCATGTCATCATTAAAGTTATTTGAGGTATTTTGTGGCACAGACGTTGTGAACGTGACAAGGTTTGAAGTTCTTGTTTGATTTGCGTCTTCACTTTTACGACATAGATTATCACCAGAAAATGCACCCGAATCAACAGCACTTTGCGAAGATTCGTTATTTGAATCAATCACAGTATTTGTTACATCATAATGTTCTCGACTATCAACCAATGAGGAGCCAGACTTTGTATTCCGTGAAGTGACGCGAGTCTCTGTTTCCAGAGGTAAACTCTGACTGTCCTGATGATTAAGTCGATGTTTGAAGTTTTCTGTAATAGTGTCAAGATCTTCCAGTTGTTGTCTGTACAAGGGAAAAGATTATATAATTATTATTAAATTTATCTTCGCATACTGTATCGAGGATTAATTAATTGGCAATTAACAACATTTAAATTTTTATTTCTCAGAAAAAGTTATGGTTAAATTTATTATTTTCTGATTTGTACTATTTTGATGTTTTTACATAACATGATTCCATTACTCTATTGCAAGCGAAAATATTAGCCTTTGAAGGTTTGACAAGACGTGTGCAATAATTTCAATCACGGTAAGCTCCTCGATTTTTAGCTTAAATCAAAATATGGCTGAACTTTTCTAATCTATTTAATATCGGAGAAATCTGATGCCAACGAGAGTTGATTATGGCCTGGATAAGTTAATTAATGTCTAATTAATAGTTTAGAAAACATTTAAGGCCTAAAGAAAGACCTGCAATAGGCAAATTTAGCTCTTGCATAATGTATGTTTAAATAGGATGATTATCAATTTTCTTCCATATCAACCAAAACCCATCAGAGATTAATTGCCAAGACTTACCTAAGAGAAGAGAAGAGAAAGGATTTTGAAGAATTTTCGTCAAGTTTTAAAGAGAAGTTTGGATTCCAATGCTGAGTTGTGTTTGTTCTCTGCTGGCTCATCACTGATTGGTCCATTTTAGTTGCTATGCGATGATGTAATTGTTCGTTGATTTGTTGATGATGTCGACGGATTCCCTCTAGGTGGCGCTGTGAAATAATGGAAGACGTATCTGGCGTAGCACTGTTATAGGTTGACGTCCATGCAGTAAATGTTGGGATTGAAGGCACTGAAGAATTAATCTGAAATAAAACAAAACAGATTTATTTAGGAGATAAACACTTCCTGTTTCAAATTTAGAGAGGTTTATTGTCCATTTAACCACGCTTGGATCATTAGAACATGAAACGTGTCAGATTTGTGCAAAAAAAAAACCCACCCAAAAAACAGACTTAACATAATATTTTCTGTTAACTATACTTTCTTAAGATCTACTTTACCAAGTAAATGTTTTTAGGGTTGTTTCTAAGGTAAATTATCTCCCCTTTATTTACAATGCTGAAAATGTTTATTATTATTATTATTATTGTTCGATTTATATAGCGCTTCATTACATGTGAAGTGTTTCTAAGCGCATATCACAAACATATACTTCAAACACACAGAAAACAATCAAAATCAGGAGAACATAATTAAACACAGCTGCCTGTTAGGCGCTATTATTCAAAGGTTTATATCCAACAAATCAACCGGCTAATCTCAATATTGAACTCAGTCGAGAGAGAGAGAGAGAGAGAGAGAGATGGGGTTTAACGTCCACTCGACACACACTAGGTCATTTTGGGACTAATACATGGTTCAATTTTATTTCAACAATTCGCTTGTGCGTAGGGGTCTTTAGCAGTGGGAGGAAACTGGAGGACCCGGAGAAAACACACAACCGGAGAATTGAAACCACACTAATGACAGACCTTATGATACAGTGCGCACATATTAACCATTCGGCCATCATACCCCCGAAAATGTTTATGGAGTATTTATCACATAAAAAAGCTGCAAGCAGCAAAATGTTTAGTCGAGTCTATACGATGGACGATGGAGGAGAATTTTGCTCAGATAGCTACATTTCTGCCTACACTTCATTGAAAATTATCAAGGTCTTTCTATAACTAACAACCTGTGAATGGTTGGACCTTGTTTTTCATTTTATATCCCCATCCAAATGACTAAGCTGTACCCTGATAAGTGTTAACCGAGATTAAAACATTCCGATGTTTATGCATGGATCTCTATAATTTTATTGTACATACCTGTGAGGAGTAGAAAGAAGCATCTGCTATTCGTTGAGGTGAAACTGATGTCTCTGGAGTTATATTGACCTTAAATAAAAAATTAAATTAACAGAATGAGGTCACACTGTCATTTGGCAGCGACGTTTCTTAATTCAAAATTTTTTCAGCTGGACATTTTTTTTTACTCACAATTTCAATTTATTAACCAAAGATTTATTATCAAAAAATTATTCAGTGAATGTGTAGCACATTTTCTTTTATGCACAGGGAAACTATCAACTAACCTTCATCTGACCTTGACATTGACCATTAAAGTCCAGGATGTTATACCAGCCACAGATCTGTAGTAACCCTGACGACAGGGGAGATAAATCAACTGATACAAACCCTAAAACACGATCACTAGATTTATCTGTAATTAAAACAGAGAATAAATATTAGAATGAAGTGAAATGGAACGTTTCACGGACACAATACCTAGATAAATTAATGATTAATTTTAATTTTGTAGGGATACCTTATGTTTACAATGGAGAGAGAATTTCTAATAAGGAAATGAAATGAAATGGGGTTTAACATCCTACTGTTCTGCTCCGAACCTGGCTAATGAGGGAAATTTTGCCCGGACAGCGGCACTACGGCCTACTCTTATATCGAATTCCAACTGTCAAGGGTTCTTTTACGTGCACGCCAATGTGTACACGGGACCTCGGTTTTTCGTCCGCTCCGAACGACTAGAAAGCTGTCCTTGTCAGGCCCTCCGTCCTGCATCACTGACAAGGGAGAACCATGCCGGAAAATCTGGATGAACTTTCTCAACCAATGCGGGGATCGAACACCCGACCTCCAGGCTAACGAGCCAGCGTCTTACCCACTTAGCCACCGTGATCCCTTATAAACATAAGAGACATAATTACACCTTATTATACTTTGTCTACTATACCAAAAATATGAATACAATTACACTGATACTAAACCAAATTAGACTGTTTACCTGGACTTCGAGCTGCTTCTTGTGGCTTATGCCAAACTTTGAAAACCAAATTCTATATAAAAAAAAAAATAATGGAAAATATTCATTATTTAGAAAGATAATTAATAAGACTGAAAATTTTGGAATGAATTCAGAATTTGTCCACCAAGTTTTTCCTGACAACTATACAATATACCTGAACTCTGCATCTGTAATATGGTTTCAGACTCATCTTCACAGATTTCTGAAGAACTAGACAAACTTTTCTTGTCAACCCTGCAGTCACCACCCTCGAAGCCAAGCTTTCGAAATCCTGAAAGTGCTTTTTGGTCAATGCTAAGATTCAAACCTGGGACGTTTTAATTTAGAATCCAGTGTCCAGATGAAGTGAATAGTTTTATTTAACATCAGCTGACACTCGTCGATATCACAGACAAAGAGAGAGAGAAATGGGGTTTAACATCCACTCGACACAAACTAGGTCATTTCGGGACTTACATATGGTTCCATTTTATTTCAATAATTCACTTGCTCGTAGGCATCTTTAGCAGTGAAGGAAACTGGAGGACCAGGAGAAAAACCACGAGGTTGGACAGGCAACCCAACTTCTTGTCACATACAAGCGGGAAATTGAAACCATGCCACTTGACTCAATGACAGACCTTCTGATTCAGCGCACCACACAACCCCAAAAATTAAACACAAATTTACTGTGAAGAATAGGTGTAGAATGTAAATAACTTACACTAGTGTTTTTCTGGAAGAATGTATTTGGTAGACGTGATTGTTTATTGTGATCCCAGACAGGATTAACAGAAGTAGGAACAATATCTGTACAGATAGGTCGACTACCTTCACATGTCTGATATGATACATATGTTGATGGTGCTATCTCTCCAGATCTGTTTAAAATAAAACAAATACATAACCTTAGTGTCATATACTCCATTACTAAACCAACTTATTCATATTATTAAGGAATAGTGGTCTAAAGCCTTCTTGAGTTCTTTGTGTTAACTGAGTTACTTCCCTTGATCAATAAAAGGCTTTGATCCTAGATGGAATTCTGGGATGGAGTGAAATGTAAGATGGCTGTTTTTAATTAGCCTTTCTGATTGTCATAATTAATCCAAGCCATCTTGTGGTCTATACACCCCAATACCACATTAGTTCCTGGAGCACAAATGTTTACATCTTCTCTGAGTATATGACAATGAAAAGGTGGCATGAATGCCTAAGATGCAGGTAAGATCTCATGTTTAATGTCCACTCAACACAAAGTAGGTATTTCGGGACTAACATATGGTAAAGTTTATTTCAACAAATTGCTTGCACATAGGGGTTTTTAGCCAAAAGATTAGGCATGCAACACTACTCCTTGTCACGTACAAATGTGGGATCAAAACCATGCCACTTGACTCAATGGCAGACCTTATAATCTATAGCACATATAGTTTAAGACCCACCTTTCTTAAGACAGCAATAAAGTAGGTCAAAGAGATCTATTACTGTAGTTAAATTGAGATGGTTTATTAATTATCATTATTTTGGCCTTGTAATGTACTCTTGTACAGTAAATCATGTATCGAATTTGGTATTCAAATTGTCTTAAAGTACAATAAATGTGCTCATATTCAATCTAATTATTTTACCTGTCTTTAAGAGTTACAGTAGGTAAATGCATGGCACGTTCAATACTAATATGGACAATAAAACTGTTCTCATCCGTTAGACCATCCTGGTTTACTCTTTTATCTGGACTTGATCCAACACCTGACATTAATTGATGGAAACTATCTTGAGAATCATAGTCCTGATCCGTGTCCAATATTTGTGCATTCATATCTTCTTCATCTGACCCGTTTTGCTGTTAAGAACAAATGTAAGTTTAGTGTTGCAGAGCACATGATTTACAAATATTTTTTTTAAAAATTAGCAAGAGTAACAAAATAAACAATTTACGCCCATAAATTCAGTTATATTTTAACTTTCATTTTTATGAAAATCTAAATTATGAATGTAAAGCAAATCATATTTAGTTAAATCGACAGGTTGTGTTTGATGCAGCTACATACCTGATTAGACTTATGTGGTTGAACTTTAATCTGTACTTGTATACAGCTACCTCCCATATTGTTGGATCCAGGTTTATATAGTGGATAAATACCGCTACAAAAATATACACATAATGCTAATTAAATTCTCTCAATCCCTAGAAAGCTGTCAATAATCATTTTTCTTATTAATAATTAACATAAAATACTCTTAAGATAGAAATTAGATCATTAAAACAAAACAGGTATTGAAATGACTTATTCTTCAGTAACCGATTAACATTTTAAGAAAGAAAAGATGACATTTAGTTTGGAATATTGTGCTTTTAGTCTGTAATATTGTACTTTTAGTTTTGAATAACGTGCTTTTAGTTAAGAAATTTGTGCTTTTAGTTCGGAATATTGTGCTTTTAGTCTGAAATATTGTGCTTTGTGAGTAAGGAATATTGTTGTGCTTTTATTTAAGAATATTGTGCTTTTAGTTTGGACTATTGTGGTTTTAGTCTAGAATATTGTGGTTTTAGTCTAGAATATTGTGCTTTTAGTTTGGAATAATGTGCTTTTAGTTAGAATATTGTGCTTCTAGTTAAGAATATTGTGCGTTTAGTTAAGAATATTGTGCTTTGAGTTAAGAATATTGTTGTGCTTTTAGTTTGGAATAATGTGCTTTTAGTTTGGAATAATGTGCTTTTAGTTTGTAATTTTGTGCTTTTAGTTAAGAATATTGTGCTTTTACAACATTTATTATTTACCTGATTCTGTGATGAGTACGATTATGTTTACATAGTTCACTGAGTTCAACATAGGCTGAACCAATCAGCTTATCTCTCTGTGTTGGTCGTTTTTCCATGCTGTTTTTACGAGAGTAAGTAACCCACACTTGTATTTCTAGTTTCTCTTCTTGTAGATACCTGGTGATACGAAAGATAGAGAAATGTGGTTTAACAGACACTCCTTACAAACTAGGTCATTTCACGACCAACATATTTGTTACATCTCTGCGCCATTCAATAAGGGCTAGACGACACATATGGGCCTTTCAGCTATTAAAAACTTTTTCTCAGCTCTTCATGACCAGAATCAGCAGTTCATGATAGCAACTTGATGAATCTAGCTGGAAACTATAGGGTTGTGCTAGATCGAGTCTACTATAACATTTTGTCCAAGATATCAGATGCCTGTATTGTTTTAAGAGAACATTTTACCCTTTAGATAAGATTTGACATTTTGTTTTGGGAGATGTATTAGATTAGATTCATATTGCAGCCATTAGAAACATATTTACCATTGATATGTAGAAGATTTGGGCAAAATATAATTATGTTGATGTTTAACATTGGTTACTAGGTAACAAGCATCATTGGTTGTCAAGGGAACATTTTTAGATATCACAGCACCTATAAAATACAATTATATATTTTTCAATACAAATTTCTAGAAAATTGACATGGCAACATTAATAGCACTGTCCATCGAAATTATTACACAGATGGATGTCATTTTTTTTCTTATCTGACTGACTAGGCACTTGCCCAGCTCTCCATCCTGCACAAATGCTAAGTTGAAACGAGGTTCGAAAATCCTCAAGAACTTTTGGATTTTATTATATAGAATCTAAATTTTAGATCTGTGCCTTCAAACCTGAATTCGACATGCGTCGTAAAAAATGAATTGGATGTTAATAACACAGTACTTATTAAGAAGTATAGAACAGAGAGATGGAGAGAGAGAGAGAAATGGGGTTCAACGTCCACTCGACACAAACTAGGTTCTTTAGTAGTAGGAGGAAACCGAATGATCCATATAAAACCCATGAGGTTGGACAGACGACCCTACTCCTTGTCATGTACAACCGGGGAATCGAAACTACGCCAGTTGACTCAATGACAGACCTTATGATATAGCGCGCACATGCTAACCATTCGGCCATATCCAACCCCCAAGTATAGAACACATACCTTTATCATAGAATTTATATCTGATATAACATCTAGCATTATGATCTAATGTTGTCTGTCCTGTTACTAGGGCATTCTGTAACGGGAAATAAATCCTCTCAACGTTGATCTTCACCCTCTCAAACTCCTTTCGTAATTCACCTAGAAAAATAACCCGGAATATGCACATAATCATAAAACACACCTAAAGATTTCCTGAGAAATCTGAAGACATAAGTTAAAATACCATTAGTCTTATAACTTTCATGAAATAATAAATTCAAATGAAGAAAAGGATCATGTAAATTTTCTTTTTTTCTTTTTTTTTCTTTATGTCAAGTGAAGAATGATCACCATAGTTTAATTGGATAGAATATTTCTAATATATGAATGAATGAAAACAAAAATGAAAGAAAGAATAGAATAATTGGTCAAATGGTATAAATGAATGAATGAAATAATTGAAATAATTAACTGAATTTATGAACGGAGTAAAATGAACGGAGTAAATGAACAAATGGAATAAATGAACAAATGGAATAAATGAACAAATGGAATAAATGACAAACAACAAATGATTAAAAGGAATAAATGAAAGACTGGAATAAATGAATGAATGAAATATTTAAAAGGAATAAATGAATAAAATTATGCAATGGATAGATGAATGAATGAATGGGAAAAGGGCATGAATAAATAAATAAATGAAAGGAATGAAATATTTACCATCTAGATCCCAGTCAACTTGTTCTAGAGTATTATCAATTGGTGACCACCCAACACTCCGTCCAGCTGATATAACTCGCTCTCTATCATCACGCTGGGCAAATTGTATAGATAACTCTAATCCACCAACAACACGCTTTAATCCCACACACTCGCTAGACTCTGATTGGACTAATTCTTCATCTACATCTTCCTTTGTTGATTTATTCCAACCAATGGTAGGACGGTTAATAGGAAACCAACCAATCAAACCTGAGTAAACAAGGAAGTGAATTAGTTTAACATGAATATAGATACATTTTGATATATTTTAGCACGTGCACAATACTGAAAAGAGTTTAACATCCTACTTTTCTGCAACAACTGGGCTAATGAAGACAAGCAATTGCCAAGCAGTGTGCTATAAGGTAAATTTTTCCCAGGAAGCAGCATTCTTCATTAAATTCCAAATATCACAGTTTTTTGGGTTTTTTTTTTACATGCCTGCTAACGTCTACACAGTACCTAGGTTTTTCATTCCGTCCAAACAACTAGACACTGCTTCTTGCCTGGCGTTTTGATCCATACCACAGGCAAGGGGAAACCAAAGCCTAAATTAAGACCATGGGACCTTCCAGTTAGCGAGCCCGCTCCTTACTCACTGATCTACTGTGGCTCTCTACATATCTCAATATAAGGCAGTATAATAAGGTAGAATTCATCGCAAGTCCGGTGCCAGCATGGATCAGCATAGTGTTACAGTGAAATATTTTACATTTTATTATCAAATTCTATTCAGATATCAAATATAAATTTTAATATCGATGAAATTTTTTAAAAATGACCAACCTGTTTTACGAGCTAGAAGAGGATATAAAGCAACTGTTGTGGTTCCTAATAGAGTATCACACGTCTGTCGACTAGACATAACCTTTCCTGATACTTCATCTGATTGGTCAACTGGATTTTGGCCATCTATAATAAAGGGGAGGTAAGAAAGTTAATTATCCTTGGGTATATATTTAAATTTGTTCATTTCATCTTAATCACATTTCACCATCTCAAAACAGCCAAATTAATTTTGAACAACACACATAGTGAGCACTGTTGGATACACTCTGAGCAATATCATTAACACTAGCTAGGCATTATCATCTTTTATTTAACATGTCATTACTACAATAGGAAAGAAGAAGTTCGCTTTAATGCACTTTTAATCCACTCGACACAAACTAGATCATTTTGGGACTAACACATGGTTCAATTTTATTTCAATTATTCGCTTGTGCGTAGGGGTCTTTAGAAGTTGATAGATGGCCCTACTCCTTTTCATGTACAACCGGGGAATCAAAACCACGCCAGTTGACTCAATGACAGATCTTATGATGCAGCGCGCATACACTAACCATTCGGCTATCCAACCCCACAATAATGAAGGTGATTATCAAGAAAGCTGTGCCATTGAAAGCTGTCGTGAGATACAGCTAGTAACAATACATACACTTTACAATTCCTAGTACTCAAACAAATATTATCTGTATGAAAAGCGAAATTATATCTTACAAGAAGAACCCGGAACTTGATGCCAAACTTCAAACACAGCTTCTGCTGATTCCAATATTTCTGCTAAACTCTTGGCATCTGCTAGTGGCTGGGTGAACAGAAGTGGACAGGGGAAATCCAGATAGTGGGAAAATTCTGGAGCAAATGTTCTGGCTATGGTCTTTGTTAATCTCTCTCCCTGAAATTTAATACATTAACATAACAATAATGGTTTAAGTAATTAAACAAGAAAATCTGAAACAGGCGTTATTGCTGCCATTTTCTCTCAAGAACAAAAATATATTTTCTATTTTTCTTTGTAAACTATTATCATATGGAGTATCAACTATCAAAACTAGAACAATTAAATGGTACAACAATCACTGGTATGTAAAATGCACAAGCATGACATTTTGATAAGTATTAAGCAAAAAAGACCAAGGTTTTAAATACAAAAGCATCAAGATTAGCATAGATAAATCAGGACTGGCATAGACAAATCAAGATTGTCATAGAGAAATCAAGATTGTCATAGAGAAATCAAGATTGTCATAGAGAAATCAAGATTATCACATCATATAGAAATCAAGATTATCACAGCATAGAGAAATCAAGATTATCACATCATAGAGAAATCAAGATTATCACATCATAGATAAATGAAGTTATATACCTGTTGTAAGAATGATAGTTTAATTCTGATATAAGTATTAACACCAACTTCTGCTGGATATTTCATAGATTCATCTAATCTAGCAACATGATCTGCTGCAGCCTGTAAAATATCACAAAATTATAATCATTCACTTTAATGAAAAGAAATGGGGAGTAAAGTCGCAATATTTGAACTCAAACCAAGCCAATGAAGACAGGAATCACTTTAATACAAGACGTTATGAATATGATTTTGCAAATTTGAAATTGATCGTCTTCATCTGGGCTATGATACTTTTAAAATCAAAACAGATGGCATGAATGTGTCCATGATCTATCACTATCCTGCTGTCTCCTGAAGTATTAAATGAAATGATTAGGTGAATACGGGTTTAACATCCTACTTTTCTGCTTCATACGGACTAATAAAGATGGCTGGAGTATTAAGATTTACATCAGTAATTATCAGAGTAGTAGTTGCTGTTGGTTTAACACTTACTTTCACAGTAGTGATGTCACAGACAGGAAGTAAACTTCCTGTTATAAGAAATATAATTTTGAAATCTTCCCATCCGTGTCATATGGCCAAGGAATTGGTTTTCCCTTATTTAGGAAACAAAATGGGCTCAGCTAACCTAGTTCCCTGGTAATGCATCAGAAACTGTTACTCACCTTTAAGCCAGTAGCTTTAATAACACCAACAGCTATACAAACATTAGATGTATTAATACTGGTATTAGTTGTATTTATATTAACATCTTTCTGTAATATACAAACATTACATTTTTGTCACATTTAGTAATAGCCTTGATTTCTTGAGTCCAATGAATATTTTGGGCTGGAGTGATGGAGACTAATCTAGCTACTAGGAAATGATGATTCTAGTTGTTATGACATAGTATCAAAATGTTTGTATAAAATAATAAGATATTATATTTACCTTGATAACCTGTGATTTATAATGTAGTGTTATATCTAACATACCAGACTCTACATACTGAAATATATATATATATATAATATATACAAATAGATATGACTCACCATTGTCCCAATTACTGCACAGGAAACTTAAACTAATAGTTCATTTTTCTTTACATTATTTTATCATGAATTTTATCTGGATTATAGATGTTTAAAATAAAAGGCATGACTGTATATGGGGAAATGAAATGGGGTTTGACTGTATGTTGGAAAATGGGGTTAACATCCCAATTTTCTGCACCAATTCCGTATGTGAGAGGTGGGTGATAATAGTGAAGGTGCTTGACTGGGTTTAACATCCCAATTTTCTGCACCAATTCCGTATGTGAGAGGTGGGTGATAATAGTGAAGGTGCTTGACTGGGTTTAACGTCCCAATTTTCTGCACCAACTTCGTATGTGAGAGGTGGGGGGATAGGGGTAGAGGTGCCAATTTTCTGAACCAACTTTGTATGTGAGAGGTAGGAGGAATAGGGGTGGAGGTGCTTGACTGTATGTGGAAAGGTGCGGTGGGACTACCTTTAACTCTCAATCAATCTTAGTTAAATGACTTGCTAGATCCGATTTCTTGCTCACTTGACATTGTAAGTGTTCAATTAAGAAATATCTGGGAGCTAGACAGAAAACAAGTAGGTTTACTAGAATATGGTAAAGATCTCAACTGTGAGAACTTGTTCTATTAAATATTATTACGGATACAGACTAAAAGTGACCAATAGAATTACTTACAGTGGCTTTAGCTTCTGAATCTGGATCTTTTCCCATGGCAACTTGTGAAAGAGGAAGTGAAAATGTTTGTACAGAGGGTTCTCCTCGTTTCTGCATTGTTACCATAGCACACAGCTTAGCTAATGGTAAAGTAGCCTGAAATATATAATGTTAGACTTGAGATACATTTATTACACCAGTGGTTCTCAACCTTTTTGTGCCAACAGCACACCTTGGAACACATGAAAAAATAGCGGCACACCTGGCTAAATTTATATGGAAAATATCTGAATTTTGCAAAATAAAAACATGGCAAGTCATAGACGGCATAGAACATAGACAGCGACTAGTCATAGACACATAAAATGACTAAAACTAATTAAAGAACTTTACAGTAGACACCAGTGAATACTCAATGGGAATCATATGGTTTTACAATTTTCATAGTGTTCCATTCAAAATTTGGCGGCACACTTAGGAAGATCACAATGGTTGAGAATCACTGTATTACACAATAACACAATTCCTTACATTTGAAACATTACTGAACGATAAAGCTTATATATGTAGATCAAGACTAAATGACAACTAGAAATATATAATACATTATAATACTGACCTTAGCTATGACTTGATCTCGTACATTAGGATGATAATATCGACACCAAACTTCAAACGGTAAACCACCGCTACCCCCACCAGAATTAGCACATGCTTAAAATACAAATACATGTAGCTATTGAATAAACACAAATATAGGAATATAGCATCAAACCAAAAGGTAAGCAATGACATTAGTTTGGCAAGAAGACCAAGACAGTGTCATCCTTATTTGACTGACAGGCCATGAAATTGACCGACTGGAGTATTTACCTGTCAGTCAATTTACATGTCATAAAATAAGAATTTGAACAAACTTAAAATTAAAACACAATAAATACAGTTATATTTACAGTTTTATGTGTAAAAACATCTTAAATATTTTTTAGAAAGTGGCGAGCGTAACATATGAATAACAAACAAACTGACCATGACGTTATCGCCATTATATCACAAATTGAAATCAGTCAATTGATGTGCAGTTGGCCCAAAAATCAGCATGCCAAGCTTGATGTCATTTGTACTTGAATTGGTGGAGTTTTTTTTTTAAGCGTGTCACAACAAGAAAACAAATTCTTGGTTTAAAGATTATAAACTGATTTATTGATAAAATAGTAAGAGCTAACTATGAGAGTAAAATATATTAATAATAGAATACCTGTGAGTAGTTCTCTCTGTACTGGTGTACCTTGTTGTAATGATATACGATGTCTGTTACCATCATTAAATACAGGATCAGGTATACATAACGTCGTACCGGTTCTATATGATCGTAGAGTAGGCGTGGCTAAAATATAACATTTATATCAAGCATAAATAATCAACAGAAACGTAAAAGACAAACCCAAACATAGACATTGTAAGTAATAAATGAAATGAAATGGGGTTTAACTTTCTACTGTTCTGCTCCAACTGGGCTAATGAAGATGTGCATATGCCACACAGTATGCAATGAGGAAATTTCTACGGGGGGAATTTATCGTGACCGCTTACAAGGAGATGTCGCTGAATAGGAGTGGCTGCTCATACAAATTCTACTGTATATGAAATTGCCGGTGGACTGTAAACGTCCATTTTGCTGTAGCGATTCAGACTGACTCCGATTAAGGCTTCACGCCTAACTATGGAGAAACAACACCATTTTAGCCCCGGAATGTCTCATTGACAGTCAATTTGTAGTCCGGAAATATTTGACGAAACGCAATCTAGTTTGTTGTTCTTTTCTGATAAAAACATCTTTAATTTCCGACAACCAAGAAATTATGTGACAGGTGTCAGACCACTTCTCATAGATGGATTGGCACTGGAATATTTCCTAACAAATTGTCTCCCTTTAGTCTCCAGGGTTGAGAAATGCGGTTATCAAAAAAGTAAATTTTGATCAACTTACGATATTTAACACCATCTGTTTCTAGTTGTGTAGGAAAATGATACTGGATGAAACAATCAGCTTCACCCCATATCATATTTTCAAATAACTTTAAATCTTTTATACCCTCGATAGATAATTCAAAACAATGTTCAACTGAAATATAAACCAGATATATAACTCAAAACAATGTTCAACTGAAAATATAAACTAGATAGATAATGCAAAACAATGTTCAACTGAAATTATAAACCAGATAGATAATTCAAAACAATATTCAACTGAAAATATAAACTAGATAGATAATTCAAAACAATGTTCAACTGAAATGTAAACCAGATAGATAATTCAAAACAATATAAACCAGATAGATAATTCAAAACAATGTTTAATATTTAACTGAAAATATAAACCAGATAGATAATTCAAAACAATGTTTAACTGAAATAGTAAAATAGTACAACTGCACAAAAAACTTTTGTCAAATTCTATTTACAATTCCACTCTCCAACTTGCTTTTTTAATAATAAAATATCCTTAACGTTTCTGAGGAGAAATCTGCCTCATTTCTGTTACTAAATTTTGATAAAATAAATGCTAGTTACCTGTATTGACTTGATCTGACTTCATAATGGCTTCTTTACTAAATATATCTTCCCTAAAAGTACAAAAAAAAAAATATATCTTTGGATAAACAACAAAACTCTACACCCAAATAATTTTGAGAACAACCGGGCCATTATTTTTTCTATAGTTCTTGAAAGGGATGCTATTAGATCCTTCCATAAATTCCAAAACTTGTGCTTAAAACAAACATATCACATTAATTGTTCAAGAAGAATCAGTACGATTCTTAACTGTCAAAATGTCAAACAGAAAGTAAACAAACCAAAGAAAGTTGTCTGATTATAATGGAAGTAATTCTAGGAAGGCTGCATTCGGCTAACCTGAATGTTGACACAGGTAATTAAATGGTTCCGTCAAAAGATAAGGGTATTATGATTACCTTTCTAGATGATGGTTTGGTCGTTCAGGTACACTCATTAGATCATTGTCATTCATCTTCTGCCTCTGTAACAATGCTACTTGTTCTGCTGTACCCATTGCTAATAGAACATGAATCTGTCCGAACTGATAACCAGTAAATAGATCTAATACTGGTAAATAATTATCAACAGCTACAACTGGATACTAAAATACACAATTAGTCAATCTTACAAATATAAGTAATTTATTCCCCAAGAGTGTTATGAGGTAGAATACAATAAAGGGGTATCCCAATCTGACAGAGAGAGTGAGTTTAATATCTTCATAATATTTTTGGAATGAATCATTATTTTTCTCCTAGGAATAAAGTGTACTAACCGTGGCTTCTAAATTAAACAATGAGCAAACTGCTACTTAAAGATAAAAACAAAACAAACCTGTGATTTAATTAATGCATTAGCTATTCTTCTTTCTCTGAACGACATAAAAAACTGATGTAAACTTAGTTTAATTATTCCAATAAGCTGTAACATAAAAAAAAGTGTAAATATTACCTGATATACCAATACAACTAAATATGAAATGAAATATGGTTTGCATCAACCAGACTAATGAAGACCGGCATATACTATAGCCCACACTTTTCATTTCCAACTATAGGGAATCATTAATGTGCTTCCGGTGGTACAAATGGGACTTCGGTTTTCCGTTCCTTTCGAACGAGTAAGAGACTATTAGAGTATCAATATTACAATCATCAAGTTATATGAGACACAGTGACTAAAACATCCGACATGCTACTTTGTACCTTCTAGTCTGAACAACAATAGTGAAACAATCAGAATATCATAAATTGCCATGTTTCAAAATATTTGGTTTTTAATGAATTTTGTTTTATAAATTCCATTACACAGTTACAAATACAAATTTTTTTTCCAAATTAACTCAAATTATAAAATCAATAAGAGATGTCATGCCAACCTTGTCATTTTCTGCTGTTGTCTTTTTATCCCAAACTTCAATTACCATAAAATTATTTCTCATTCTCTCCAGTAAAGATGGAGTAATTAACACTGGCGCCACCTATAATCATATAAATGTCTTTCAATATTTCTTAAATACATTTTTATATGACCAGGAAATCAGTGTTATTGTTCTATGTATTATCAGAATTATGGCTACAAATACATTCAGCAAATTGTCTCTCCAAAGCTGGACGTTGAGTCTACAAAGTGTTTAGATGCCTCCCCAATCAATTTTGGGAATTCGTAAAATCCTTACATTCCATACCCTGCATCATCACGGGTATACAGGTCACCCTCCCACCCCCAAATAAATTTAGGGAATTTGTAAGCTCCACACATAGCCTCTTCAGCAATGTATTTTCAGAAATAATCAAGGCAGTATTTTATATATTGATTGTCTCCCGTTAGTCTTCAAGACACCATAAGGTGATAAAATATCTTACCTGTAGAAAATTATAGTTGGGTTGAGTTGTACCCCAACAAACATTAGATGTAACGGCATCATCACACCAAAACATACGACAAACTAAATACGTATTTCGCGTACTTAAATCACGATTACCTGAAAATATAATAATCATATGATGTTACCAATACAGCTGGAAAATATGGCATCCTATTCATGTGTTCATGCACTGATCAATGTAGGCCAAGGGAGAGAGAATTGGGGTTTCACGTCCACTCAACAGAAATTGGCTCAATTTGGTAGTAACCAATGATACAATTCTATTTCAATAATTTGGTACCTCATACGGGTTTAACAGTGGAAGGAAACAAGATGATCTGGTGAAAACCCATGTGGTTTGGCAGGCGACCATATACTCCTTGTCACATGAGTTGAAATCCTGCCATTTGATTCAATGACATACCTTATGATCTAAAGTCCATGCATTAGACCTTACAGCCTCCCAATCAACTGCATCCAAAGGAATTAAAACAATCGGCCACCCAACCCTAGATGCCCAGTTATACATTCCATGCCTTGTTATACTGGCTCGTTTTAATTCCATGATACATCTACTTAGCCCAATGGAAATGATTATTTTGACTCCATTCTATTGACCGTGTTTTAAACAATAAATATCTCACCTGTCTGCTGTTGGTGTAATATAACTGGTCGTTTATTGACTACATGTAGAGGGGGAATTCCCTGTGATGTCATATTACGTCCGTCTGGTATATATAACATCATATTCAATGTTAACGTCTGCAAATAAAAACACTTATTTTAGTTAACTTATTTATAAGAAGCACATTTATAATGTTTTTACATCTTTTCATTTTTTTTAATTTTCAAACTAATTGCAATTTCTGAAACATTTCTTATCTTGAATTAATTTTGAATTCAATAGTATCTGGATTGGCAGTTCTCCCATGAGCACCAATTGAAATATTGTAACATCAGAAAACATTTCAATCGGTGCCTTTCTGCTCCAAGCCACTTATAGGAGAACTGCCAATCCAGATACTTTTGATTGATCTTTTTTAAAGGAGCTAAATCTGTTATCTTTGACACCTAGAAATGTACACAAATTGGTCGCAACGCATATAATAATGTACTATGATTTTGTATATAAACTGATTTACATTCAATCGTTTCTGTTTTTACTGTAATTTCTAATCAATTATCTTCGGCATAGAGTCCAAACCGAATGGCAGTCTTTGGCATCTGGTTATTCCAGTCTACACCAGTATTATTCTCCTGTGGGATATGTTTAGCCTTGTTCATTGGGTTGCTTCATTACAAATGGTGCTTGAAAGCATTCTGGCACACAATTTGTGTATCAATTTTAAAATTTTCATTTTGTCTTAAATATTGGATACCAGAAGCCTATCTTTTCACAATTTAAAAGCTAAGCAATTAAATCCTCACTGCATTTTCATTCCTAAAATTTAATGACACAACATCTTTAATTGTTATGAAATGTGATTAATATTAGACTTGTAACCATATCATTACCTCACATTCACCTAATGGAATGTTTGGATTTCTCAATGGAAGTTGATACACTGCTTGATTTGTATGGTTCTGAGGCTCACTCTGATTGGTTATCTTTTTCTCATCTCTATACTGATTAACAGCTGGTGGGATATTTTGATTGGTCGATGGAATATTTTCTGGAATGTCTTGTTGCATTTGGTTGGACGGTTGGGAGGTTACTATGGTTTCTTTGTTGCGTTCTTCTTAAATGTAATTAATGTAAAATATTGAATGAATTATGTCTTTATCCGGGTTATCATTGTTAATGTTACTATATCAAATATCACCGTATACTGAAATCCCAGATCCTATTTCGTTTTGTTTTTTATAGTTCAAAATTTTGTTTTACTGGTATTTACTACACCAGGATCTGGAAGAGTTGTTACATTACTGACGTTTGGTTGAACTGAGGGATTAGCCAATGAAACAGTCTGTTATGGCGACTTCTTGCCATGCCATGCACAGAACAGTGGGTAAACCACTAGAAACGTCAACGCTGATTGATTAATCAATGTCTGACGTCATAGGGTCAAAAGCAGCTCGTACGACCCCTGACATGACCTTCGAGTACAACTTGTCAAATCGTCATGTCATGTAGGCTATCAAAAGTATAAAAAAAAACAAAATGAAATATATATCTGTATTTTAATCAGATTGATGGAATGTTTATTAATAGCGAATTTTGATTAGGATTCTCCTCGTTTGCCTGAGAATAATAATCACAACATCGCCCTGTAATAAACAGTAATGGTATTTCATAGAATTGTATACATGTATGTATATAAGAATAATAGAACATATTAATATTTAACGTACCTAATTCTCGTTGTTTGATATGATTCGCTAAATCTGATATAATATTGTCTGATGGGACTGGAGGAAGGGGAGGAGGAGTGGGTTGTGGAAGGGGGATTATCTTTGATTTGCCAGATATTTCGGCAATCTTTGTTCTCGCCAAGGCTGTGGCAAAATCTTTATGATCAGAAGCCAGTTCTACGCCTGCCTGAAATATACAATATTAGAAAATATTACCAAACAATTCTAATCGTTGACTTTCATTAAAGGGATTTTCTATCCACTGCAAAGTACAATATTGTGAAAGTTTAATCTGACACAAACTGTGTCATTTCGGTACTAACATATGGTTAAATTTTATTTCAATAAATATTTTACCAGTGGGAGGAAACCGGAGGACACAGGGAAAACCCACGAGGTTATACAGGCGACCCCACTCCTTGTCATGTACAAGAGGTGAATCGAAACCACGCCACTTGTTTCGATGACATGTCTTCTGATCCAAGGCGTACATGTTAACCATTAACCATAATCTATCATCGATATTTTAGATTTGTTTTCTTAATTAAAATGATAAATAATCAATTTCAGTGGATTAAGTCATCAAAAAGTTATCAAAAAAAAAAAAGAAGAAACCTTGACAAGAATAATATCCAACACAAAATCAAGTCACATGACAACCAATTATACACACAAATAGCTACATCAGTATCAAAGATAGTTTGCCAGGCAATAAAACTCACAACCAATAATGGATACATCAGTATGTCGTTTTTAATAAGCCAACTTAGTGAAAATATCTTGTTACCTTTAGATAACCTAATACTGTCCCAGATCCTCGGAAGGATCCGTTAATCTGTGATCCTGTCTTCCCTGTCTCTCGGACTTCCAGACTTTTATTCAGGAACAATCCATCCGATCGGAGAATGCTTTTCAAAGGTAGACCACAACTTCCAATAGGTGTTGGCTAAAATAAAGATTTTGACCGTCAGTCCTAATCAAATTTATAAAATAATAATAGGTGTCGATTAAAATAAAGATAATTCATCAATATGTGTAATTTGCTTTTAATCCTCTCTACATTATCAACATTTTTAAAATAATAACTGATTTGTTTTCAGTGTCTATTTCTTAAGAACTGAGTAATAAAATATTACTCAAAAAGTGTAAATGGTATTTTTGGTAATATGACTATTTCTAAAATAAAATAACACCAGATTTCCTTTTCAAGATCAGGAAATGGATCTGTCCAAGATGAAAATAAGTCTTTTGTACATAAACTGTATAAATAAGGAGAGTGTAACCTAATACATTTATAGCTTAATGCCTATTCCCTATTCAGATACTGTCTAGTCATACAGATGAGATGAAAAACCAATTTCCAGTGTACACATTGGCATGCACGTAAAAGATCCCTTGACAGTTGGAATTTGATAAAAGAGTAGGTCGTAGTGCCGCTGTCCTGGCAAAATTTCCCTCATAGCACACTGTATGGGGTATGCCCATCTTCATTAGCCCAGTTTGGAGCAAAACAGTAGTACGTTAAACCCCATTTCATTTCTTATTCAGATGCAAATCTAAATAAAATATTGTTTTAAAAATAAACATGTAAGTGGCAGTATCATTTTGAAAAAAAAAATGGTTTATGGGCAGTAAAAATTGTGGACATTAAAAAATGTGAGAAGATAAAAGTCTGCAAAGAATTACTTACTGTTTTTTGTCCTGGTTCTCGAGCAAATATTTTAAAGACTAGAGCTGATTTCCACCATTTATCAACGGAAGCTCCATCAAACATGATAGGAAACACAGACCGATGATTGAAAGATACAACTACAAAACATAATGTCAAATATTATATATAGCTTTCAAATAAAACAAAATTCATCTATCAATATACATTTCATGAAATTATGATTCCCTTGGGTTTTTGGTTTTTTTTTTTAGAAATATGGTCCCGGTTGATACAAAATTACTTAAAGAATTACTCAGATTTGTCACTCAATCATAGTCAAGAATTTAATATATTTTACACATTTTGAGTGACAAAATAAAAATACTGATGCCATTTAGAATTCTGCTAGGCCCGAACACAGATGTGGTGAGAGTAGAATCATAACAGAATCAAATGTTCTAGTTATATGGATTGGTCAAGATAATATGTCATGTCCACCGAAATTCTTGTGAATACTCAATTGACAGCTTTCTAGGAATCGAGAGAAGTTAAGTCCAGAAAATTCAATCAAGTATCCCCATATAGATCTTGGCCTTCATCCCTAACAACGAAATCAATAAACCCCCATATTCCTACCTCCATCTTTAATATTCTTTGAAGCAACTCTCATGACCTCCGTTGCCATGGTATTAGGAGAATATTTATCTCTAGATGTAGCTACAACAGGAAACTGATATTCAATAAAATATGTACTGAAAAATATAAACAAATGACATTTAAGCAGAACATGAGAAAAATAAAGCAAAGATACTAAAACCTCAAAATAGCACAGTTTGGTTTAGTGTTGGATTCCATATTAGGCTGGTTCCAGCATTACAACGAACAGTACTAGCATTTCTCTACAAAGGATTAAGTCAGTCAATCAAGGCAGATTAAGTAGTTAATTAAGGTAGGTGTGTATAGACAGTATAACACGATAAATACGTTGATCACTTAATTACCTAATTAATCCAGCCTATTATCAACGATAATCGAGATGAGTAATATACTGAGTATACTGAGTATTGTTAAATAATTTTGGAAAATTGAATATTATTCACCATATCTTGATGTCCGATTGGGCATATTAATAGTCAAAGTTGTAAAAAAAGTGTAGTTTATGTCCGGAATATACGGCGAAATAGCATCCCTGGTCTACAAGACATAAGGGTTCTAGTGTATAAAGAATAGGCCAACAGTGAAACTTGTGTCCTCCACCTTCATCAGAAATTTTTCTTTTAATAAAGCATTGACCAAACAATACACTAAGTTTTATCAATCTCACTAAACTATAATCAAAGTTAAAGTACACCAGGGTGCAAGAAATTAAATTGATTATCTCTGCTTTGCCCAACTACAAAATGCTCATCAAACTTGTGTCAAGAAATTCACCAAATGAGCTTCTACACCAAGTTTAACCATTCTATCTCAATTAGAAGCATAGTTACTGCGTTCCAAAAAATTTGACAGACAGACAGATAAACCATTTCAAAAGTCCCCTGCTTTCTCCGTGTGACAAAAAAGAATGGTAAATTGTTACCTATGTTTTCTAGTTTTTGATGCTGGTCTTGGTGGCTTCCCTGATTTCACAGATTTACTACTCTTCCGACTAACTATAGAACTATTTAATTCATTTAAATCTATACTATCAATAGTAACCCTGGCAACATGTACACGTCCTAATAAGGTCAAACGTTCAACACTCAACCCATCAATAGTTTTCTTCACCACTGGTCCATCTGTAAAAATATCAACATTAAATACAATTTAAATATTTAACTCGACAATAATATTATTAGAAATGAAATGTTGTTTACCATCCTACTTTTCTACATCAACCAGTCCAATGAAGAAGTGTATACACGACATTGTGATACAAGGTAAAGAGTGAGATAGGGAGAAATGGTGTAACATCCACTTGACACAAACTAGGTCATTTCGGGACTAACACATGGGTTTAATTTTATTTCAAAAATTTGCTTGCACCGCAGGGGTCTTTTAGCAGCGGGAGGAAATCAGAGAGAGAAAGAAATGGGGTTTAACGTTCACTCGACACAAACTAGGTCATTTCAGGACTAACACATGGTTCAATTTTATTTCAATAATTCGCTGGCGCGTAGGGGTCTTTAGCAGTGGGAGGAAACCAGAGGACCAGGAGAAAACCCACAAGGTTGGACAGGCGACCCTAATCCTTGTCACGCACACATTAAACCACTAGACCCCCCCACCACACACATGATACAATGTAAATTTTGCCCTATTCGTTACTGAAGTCGAACTGTCAAGGGTTCTTTTATGTGCACACCGACATGCACACGGCTGGACTTTGGTATATATCAAATATCCTAAATTGTGCTATGAGGAAAGTTTTGCCCAGGTAGCAATATCCAACTTTCAGATGATCTTTCACATGACAAAAATGGTAAATATGAAATCTCTGTTTTGTCCAATCCAAATGAGTACATAATTTCACTTGCCAGACTTTCCAACCTGTATTACTGACATGGGCAAACTATAGCACCATACTAACTGAGGCACACAGCCTTCCATTAAATTGAAAACACATACAGGATAAATATATAGTTTACAAGTGAACAAACCTTGAGTTGCATCTTCTAGATCAGAATCCATCATATCAAATGATACCCGCGATGTTTCTGATCTCGGTGTACTTAACATATCACTATCACTAAAATCACTGACACTACTTCCACGACTTCTCGATTTAGAAACCAGTCTTTTCTTACTTCCTCTTCTTTTTAATTTTTTCGTCGTCCCTGTTTTAGATTTTGAACGTGTTGTAGTTGTCTTTTTCTTTGCTGGTTCTGAAACAGGAGCTGTTGATATTGTAGATACTGATGACCTCCTTGACGCTGGTCTCTACAAAAATAAAATTAACAAAAAATAGTTTTCAGTTCTTGCAGGAATGTTTTATAATTTTATGCCACCATAGAAAACATGGAAGAAACCAGTGGGGAAAAATAATAAGCTACTGTGACTGGCTAAACCAACCAAACTAAAGCCAAACAGTCCTGAAAATAGAATTACCATCACACGATGAACGAAGGTAAGGGATGGATATTGAAATGGGCAAAGTCAATCCATCCAGAGAATAAACCCTGTGAAGATATCTTTATGAAATTTTGTACACATATCAACTTAAATAGCATATTTTGCTAATAAGAAGAAATTTTTAAGTTTAATATCTTTTGTGTTTCCATGGAAAGAAATTAGTTTTTAAAATAGAAAGGTGCAAAATTATGTCTTGTCAATTTTATTGCATTGTGCTGCCGATTTACTAAGGGTGGTGTTAGATCATAAGGTCTGTCAATGAATCAAGTGGCGTGGTTTCGATCCAGCATTTGTATGTGACAAGGACTAGGATGTCTGATTGACCTCATGGATTTTCTTCGGTTCCCTTCTACTGCTAAATACCCCTATACCCAGAATCATTGAACTAAAACTGTACCATTTGTTAAACCACATTTCTCTCTCTGTGATTTCCTGACCTTTATTTCATTGTTAAACCAATTTTTAAAATTAATTCACAAAAAACTTACTGCATTACCAGCATCTTTTAATGAAGATACAGAGTTAGACCTGGACCGTGTTCTAGATCCTGATTTTGATCTAGATCTTGATCTTGACCGAGTTCCTGACTTTGTCCGAGATCGCGATCTTGTGGCTCTGATTTCTTCATCTGGACTAAAATCACTTAAGGCACTTCCATCACTTTCCTACAAAATTGATAAAAAAATTTTTAAAGTAATACCCAGACTAACACTTTGGACTTTCAACAAAAAAACACCTCAAAACTTGTTATGGGATAATACTCTTGATTAATTAACATTCTTAAAGATCGTTATTCAACATTCCACAAATACACTGAATCCATATACCAACTTACAGAATATTTATAAAAGAGTTCATTTATAATATCTTGTTCCTGTAGGGGGTCACAGGGATCACTAAGTACTTCCGGGTCACTGGAGAAACTTGACCCTGGACTTCTACCATTTACCATCTGTTGTAACTTCTATAATTAAAAATAAATAGAAATATCTAAACCCATACAAAACAAAGGATGCTTTTTACAATATTTGGACAAGTAGATGGCCACACCAATTTGATTTTTAGTTCTTTAGGATATTTAAGATACATTATGTAAGATTTAGATAAAGAGTTAGCCATTCTTGCTATAATAGGTCAAAAATAGATAATGCAAAATGAATAATTTGGAAAATTCATTCAAATTACTCTATTGCGAGCAAAGATATTAGCCTTTGAAGGTTTGACAAGATGTGTGCAATAATTTCAACCACCGTACTGGTTGTTCGAAGCTAAGTCTCGCTCCTCCATTTTTAAATTAAATCAAGATATGGCTGAACCTTTTTAATCTATTTATAATCGGAGAAATCTGATGCCATCGAGAGCTGATTATAATCTGGATAAGTTAATTAATGTCTAATTAATAATTTAGATAACATTTCAGGCCTAAAGAAAGACCTGCAATAGGCAGATTTAGCTCTTGCCTGATGTATGTTTAATAAATAAATAGCTATTCCACAGATTCTTCTGACCATTACAAACACTTTGAGTAAAGGAGTTAATTTGCCGCAGTCTTGGAAATATATGTTAAAAGAATTTAAATATCTATTATTATTTATTTACCTGGAATTCTTGACTTCCTACATGTGATCCAACAACAAGGTCAACAGTATTGACCCCATCAATGTCAGTAGCTGATGATGTTGAAGCTACAGGGAGTATATTTTTACTGGGCAATATATCTTTAAACAGGTCATTGGAGGAAGATTGTCTTAAATACAAAATGTAATAAATTCTCTTTAAACCTCTCATTGTAATTTAAGGTATTCTTAATGGTTTGCACACTACAATGTTGTGAAAGTAGAATCTCTAAAAGGAACATAGGCCAAAAAATATCTTCAATCCTCACAACATGCGGTATATTTTTCAGACAATATATTAAGTAATGGGTAAAATATTTGGATGAGTCGCTTTTTAATCTAATTGAATCCATTGATATTTTTTGATTAAATGTTAAATAATCAATTTGATTACATTGTGATTAAGTTGTGAAATTTTTTATATTGACTGACAAATACATAATGGAGTTCAGCAAATTTAAAGAATGAATGAATAAAATTTATGGTCCATATATACGCCATATATACAGTATGCTATGAGGAAATTTGACCCACACAGTGATGCTAAGGTCTACTTATATATCGAATTCTAACAGTCAAGGGCTCTACTCTGTGCACGCCAATATGTACATGGGACCTCGTTTTTTTGTTTTTTATCCCATATGAACGACAATGTCAATGTCAGGCCCTCCATCCTAGAGTACTGATAAGGGGTAACCAAGTCGGAAAATCTCATGGAACTTTCTCCGCTAACACCAACAGCGAACCCGAGAACTCCTGGCTTGCGAGACAGCATCTTAATAACCGAGCCACTGTGGTTCCCGCGAATTTCACGATGTTACTAAAATTACACAAAATCAAAGTGCCTTATCGAACATACAACCGAGTGATTACAGAAAACTCACCTTATTTGTATATCTTTGGTATTATTATCTGTAGATGTGGAGTTGGGTAAAGTTGATACAATCATAGCTTCACGTAATTTATTACCACGATTTAATAACACAGATAAAACATCTGATTCACCTTGATGTCCTGTATCTATAATTATACAACCATTTTAATTATTATAACATTACAATATGGCTTCCTTATGTCATATATTATACACAGACTATGTAAAACTGTTAAGGAGCCAAGCTCAAACCTACTTTATATGGAAATGAATGGGGTTTAAATTCTTATCAATGGCCATATGTACAATGCAAGTGGAGTTTCTGCCTACACTTCATTGAATTCCATCCAACATTGGTATTCAAACCCATCCAAACAAGGGCCATAACTCTAGAAGAAATAGACAGAAATTTGTTCATATTCAAGGTTTTTTGTGTCTCAATAGTGTAAAATGAAATGAAATGGGGATTAACACCTAACTGTTCGGCATAGACTGGGCTAATAAGATGGGCATATGCCATACTGTATGCTATGAGGTAAATTTTTCCCGGACAGCGGCATTATCGAATTCCAACAGCCAAGGGATCTTTTATGTGCACGACAATGTGTATACAGGACCTGTTTTTTTTTTAATCCCATCCAAACGACTATACACTGTTCCTTGTAGGGCCCTCTGTCCTTCCCCACCGATAAGGGGAAATCACATTGGAAAATCCAGATAACACAGGAATCGAACCCAAAACCTCCAGGTTAGCGAGCTAACGTCTACTCACTGAGCCAGCATGGCTTCCCCATTAATGTGAAAATTAGAGTGTTCACAAGACATTGTGACAAAGGATCAACCAACGTCTATATATGTCCACATTTCACATCGGTCTATATAGAACAAAAACTGAGAACATACCTCTGACGGAATTAAATCCTGAATCAACACTTTGTACAATGTGTTTAGATGGAGGAGAGAATGTAGAAGTTCTAGTTGTGACAACCTCTCCATTAGCTGTTATAGATACTGTACTACCACTAGATACAGCTGGCATGTCTTTTGTTTTAACCTCTGGTAGGTCATAGTTCAAGGTTTGGCGAAGGTCATCCGCATATCTTAATGATGAACTAGTTTCTCCTCTTCTAGAATCATTATTCTGTAAGTATAGAATGTTAGAACGGTATCAACTATACCAATTTTAAATCTCCAAACCAGATTCTATTAACATTCTATACATATTCCATGCTACTTTGTCTAAATGACACTCTGTATGATTTAAAGCAGACATGTTAAGACCAGTAGGTCAACCAATCCCCCCATTGATCCTTCTCCTTCAAACATACAAAATTTTAACTGAAACCATGCCACTTTAAAACATTTAGAACAAACAGAATGATATGTTACATGCAGAACTAAATGACACACTGTGTAATTAAAGCGATCTCCCCGACACCCGTACCACCACCAAAGTATCTGAGAACTTACAATATGTGAAGCTGGAGATATAAAGAGATCGTCATCAGGTTGTGGTGGCAGATGTGAGTATGGTTCGGGTAAAACACGATGGGGTAACGCTGATTCCTGGGTTGCGTAAGTTTCCATACTAATATCTGTTGTTGGTATTGATCCCATACTGTCATACGATTCTGTCAAATATACATAATACATGTATAATACGATTCTATAGACTATATAGCAATATAATATCATACAGTCATACAATTTTATAAACTATGTAACAATATAAAATCATACTGTCATACGATTTTATAAACTAAATATATATTGCAATATAATACCATATGATTTTATAAACTATGTACACATAGCAATATAATATCATACTGTCATATGATTTTATAAACTATGTACATGTAGCAATATAATATCATACTGTCATACGATTCTATAAAATATATACAAATCATTAAACAAGACATGTAATTCTATTGATAACAAGTAAATTCATATGTAGCAATGTTTAAACTCAGATTACTTTCTTCTATTTTGAGCATTTTATCCTGTTATCATGGAGACTAGAGTCACATCCACATCATTATCAGTTCCATCAGTTGTTATCCTGATAAATTGGAACCAGGTCCAGGTCTGAAAAATTCTGATGTTTCTTATTTCCTGGTTTAACGTCCATTCGACATGAACCAGGTCATTTCGGGACTAAAATATGGTTCAATTTTATTTCATTAATTCTCTTATGCGTAGGGATCTTTATTTGTGGGAGGAAACCGTTGGACCAGACGACCCTACTCCTTATCATGTACAAGCAGGAGAATCGAAACCACGCCAGCCGACTCAATTAAAGAACTTATGATACAATGCGTACCCACTAACCATTTGACTATTCCCCCCCCCCCCCCAAGTCACTCTAGTAGTTGTATTTTTGCTCTTACCACACATCTATTGTTCAATACTTCAACGTAAGCTAATCTCGGGGTTTTCTATAGTTTTGTCTCCTCAGAGTTTGTTTTCAATTATAAATCACCCAAAAAAATCGGAAAAACTTTGACAACTTTAATAGAAAGAAATATCAGACCTAATAGTTACATGTATTTCTTAAATTTTATAAAATGATTTGAATAAGGCTAGGAACTTACCCATTAATGGCTCTAACATTATTGATACTTTTAACTCTGCTATTTGATCATCATTTGGTGAGAAAACAGGATAAATACTGAAAACAGAACAAATAATAAATTATTATATAATAGAGTAGTGTTTCCCTTCCTGAGATCCATGGACCACTTACAAATGTAGTGGTCAGCAAAAACATTTAGGTGGTTAGTGAAGTCAATGGATGTGGGGAGGGGGGTCTGTGACAACCAGATACTGAATACAATTTAGTGTGAAACTATTGGTATACGGACAATGAATTTCAAAAGCTGACATGCAGACGTTACGGGCCTCAGAGATTTGTAACAATGTCCCAAGGGGTCCACCAGTTGGAAATCACTAAATTTTAAGTTTTCCAAAACTGAAATTAAACAAATGAACTCCAAAAACTTCTGGTATATATTCTTTGTAAAGACATTCTGTATGATGCTAAAGTATTCCTCAATTCTTTTCATGTAAAAGATAAGTAAAGAGTTCATTTTAACCAGATCGTAAATTACTTGGTACAGGTACTTGTATACATGTATTTGACAATACCATATCTAACACTGACAACTGACACTGAAGATAACTTGTACTGACCCATGTATCGATCTCAGATTTGATAACAATCCTATCTCAGATATTTCAGCTACTCCTACTGGTACGGCCATAGGACTGGTCAGCACCTCTAGTGTCATACATCCCATATCATTGAGGTATGATGTAAACTGCTTTAACCCTGATCTCACAGGATATCTGGCTGTTGTACAGTAATTACCTCGACCATTTTGAAAAACATCCACAGGCCTAAAAGATAGAATTGAATATCAGTAATTAAGCTACTTTCTCAGTCAAATTTTCAGATTCATCACTGAGTTTGACAGGTATAAGGTCCCTATAA
This sequence comes from Patella vulgata, assembly GCF_932274485.2. NCBI lineage: Eukaryota > Metazoa > Mollusca > Gastropoda > Patellidae > Patella > Patella vulgata. Next base: position 39,143,135 of record NC_065886.2, on the reverse strand, counting down.
ATGGTGACAAAATAATTTGAAAAATAAGATTAGATAAGACATATATGTAAATTTACACAGTATTCAGTAATTCATTAGCTTCATATTCAAGTGCCAGAACTGATACAGCCCAAGCTTTATCCAGAATGAAAGCCAACCACAATTCAATAACTTGCTAATATGACCTAATGAATCTGAAAATTACATTTAAAACATAATAAATCCAATAACGTTGCAACTAATTTCCAAAAGCCGTGAATTTTAAGTTTTGGAAATGAAATGAAATGGGGTTTAACGTCCTACTGTTCTGCTCCGACTGAGCTAATGAAGACAGGCATACGCCATACAGTGTCCCATGAGGGAAAGTTTGCCCAGGTAGTGGCACTATGGCGCCTACTCTCATATCGAATTCCAACTGCCAAAGGGATCTTTTACGTGCATGGGACCTCGGTTTTTCATCCCATCTGAATGACTAGACAGTTGTCCTTGTCAGGCCCTTTGTCCTGCACCACTAACAAGGGGAAACCACGTCGGAAAATCCCGATGAACCTTCTCGGCCAATGCCAGAATCGAACACCCGACCTCCAGGCTAGCGAGCCAGCATCTTATCCACTTAGCCACCGTGGCTCCTGTTTAAGTTTTGAAATTTTCATGAAGGCCATAAACTTACTTAAATACAGCTCCTTCCCCTGACTCACCCCACCATTTTATACGGACTTGAGTAATTTCAGGGGGTTGGAGTATATTACGGTTCCAGATAACTTCTTCAACAGAAACTTTACAGAAACATCGAAGCTGGCCATCAACTTGTGGTGGCAGACTAGTATGAACTTTGACATCTTCAGCTGACCAAGACTCTCCTGAAATATTCATGTGTCATATATATATGTATGTATGTATGATGCAACTAAAGTTCACTGTGTTTTATGTGCAGACAATAAAAAATACAAAATTCATCACAGCAGTATTGGTGACAGACCAGCATCATATCTGAAGATGATACCGAAATCTTATGACTGTTTTGATAGGAATGGTTAATTCTTCAAGCCACTTTAAAGATGGTGACAGAGGAACCTTCAGGGCTTGTTACAGATCTTTGTTTGATTAACATTCTTGATAACGGTACAGTAAAAATTCAAAAGAATGACAATTATTTGTGAATAGTGCAAAAAAGAGAGATGACCATTTGAAATTACAAGAACAGCATAGATTAGCTACCAGAATGTGCCAAACACGCCAGCTGGGCTACCATCAGTAATTTTGATCGAGGAATCAACCCAATTGTTCACTGTACATGTACATTCTATACGACTAATCTGATGGTTATGGTTTCTTGTTATATAGATTCCACAGAATCAACAATAAGCTGCACTTATTGTTGCATATATTTTCTAATTCATTTGGTGCATACTTTATTTGCAGAATTCTTATGCTTATTATATGGTTATAGATCTATTCGAACAAGTTCGCCATCAATCAATCATATGCGATGTCACTTAGTCTAATTAGGCCTAATACTTATTATAGGTCTAGTCATAGCCTATTCAGATTGTTATTTTTGTTAATTCCATCATTTTGGGTAAACTTATATCTTTATTAAAGGAATTTTAAACAATAATATTGTTCAAATGTCTGTGTTGCAATATTTCATCGAAAATTCTATTAGGCTAGATCTAATAAAATCTGAATGTCATTTTATGGCCGAATGTCAATGGGGATTCAACATTGTAACATTGTTGACATGCACAAACATGGTTTTCGGCACTTTTCCAAATAGAGAGGGTACATACCACGCTTATTTGAGGTCTTGGCAACTTTTCCTTTTTTCTTGGGCATGTTTATAACAAATCCAACATTTTTACACTTTTAAATCAATTAAATTAAGTTTGTATTTTACACATTTCATTGAAAATACTGTGTTACCATCCAAACATTCGTCCAAACTTGTCCGCCATTTTCTGATGTCTCGTTTCATTGAGATTATTTAAAAAATGATAAATTCCGGATATTCTATATGAACATGTACGTTTTTGTTCAAATTACAGTGATTTATAATATACATTGAGCTTATTATGTTAAAAAAACAAATATTTGTTAGAAATTTATATTAATCACGTGACAATTCACCTGTCACGTGACAGGAACAAGATGTCTGCTTTTGAGAAAGATTTGTTGAAGAAAAAATTTGGTTTACCTTCTAAACCCCCTGTTGGGCCAAGGTAGTGATTTTATGCCCTAATTTTTTAACATTTTTGATATAGCATTGACCACAACGTAAAATGATAAAGCAACGCTTTACAGGGAGCCAACTGATAGAATAACACCCCGGTTTATTATTATTGTCTCGAAGACCTTCTTTTATTAAGTTCTAGGCCTAGTCCATTTCTTTTGTCTTGAGTTGAATCATTTGTTTGTGACAGTTCCAGTGTGCCATTCAGCACATATCATACAGATAGATACCTAGATGTATATTTTTGACAGATTTATATCCAATTTGAAAAGGTTTAATAAAGGAAGCGAATCAACTGAACTGTGATCTTAAAGTTAAAGGAGCTAAGTCTCTTCTATTAGTTCTAACTCAATATTTTCCATAATATTCGAAATTAAAAACACGAATTAGAATTCAATATTGATCAATTCCAATCAATATTAATGTTGTAATCTTGCCATGAAACTATAGGATCCAAATATCCAATATATACGACACAATTAACATTTTATAATCAGTACAAGAGTCGTGTACCCTATGGTTTTGGGTGCCATTTTGTAATGAACAAATATAAACATATCCTACAACACAATGAAGAAGTAATAAATTAAAAAACATGTAGAATGCACTAAGCTGGCGTAAACGACTGCTGTTCAGTTTGAACTGTTCACGTATTTCACCGAACATAATTGTTTCACCGAACATAATTGATTAGAAATTACAATATGTTTTTCAAAAATTGAATATAAATCACTTTACGCATGTTACATTAATCGATGTCCCAAGCCGTATTATATGGTGTACAGGTCTCTATTTTATCAGTACTGTGAAATAGCCATTTTTACTCCAAACAATAATAATCACAAACATACGTTGGAATGTCAAGCACATTACCAGAATTAAAAGTTTCCGGTCAAATTCAGCCAATCATGAGGTCGATTTTTGAAACGGAAGTAAGGGAGTGACATCCCTTTGTGAAAGTTAAAATAGCATTGACATATGACCATTTCCGTGAGAAATTTCCTCCCGTGCTGGAGATCGGGAGAAAGGTCGTAAATCTGTGAGTCTCACGGAAAAAACAGGTTAGTTGACACCTCTGCATTAATATGTGCTTTTAGAACCATTTTTGTCTATTTTAAGGTTTTAAAAAATAGAGCCATACACACTTTAAAGCTCAGTTGATCCTTAGGTATCTTCTTTGATTGGCATTTAGTAATTGAACATATTAACACAAGGTACAATTTTATGGATACAAAATTACTGAGTTTAATACTAAGCGACAATTTGACGAGGATACTCTCGTCTTTATCAAGCAAATGATAGAGACATATGTGAATAGTAGACAAATATATACAGAATATGCAGCAAAAATAACAATCAATTACAATTAGAACTTAACACCTTTGATTAAGGGGCCAATTACAACTAAACCAACACTGCAGAAACTCTTCAAGGCTTAAAAGACGAGACTATCCTCGTCGAAATGTTGCTTAGTATTAAACTCAGTAATTGTGTATCCATAAAATTGTACCTTGTGTTGATCCTTAGATAAATTGATACATCACAGACTTTGTAGATCTTTGCCATTCAGTAAAAATATAAGTGTCATGATTACTTTAAACCAGTTTGGCCCAATTATTGGGGATGTTCGAATTTAGCAAATTTGCCAATCCATTGCTGAGATAGAGATATTTTAAGATAAAAGACATGTTATAGCCAGCCTACATGTATAGCAGACACTAGTAGTAGTATATATATATAGTAATGCAATAGCTCATCATCTCTTGTATATTTTACTTTGAATATAATGTTATATAAAATTAATCACATTTAATTTCTTTGTAAAAGTTCTAAGGCTTCTAATTTAAATGTGATTAATTAAAAGTTCTCGCACAAATCTTTTTTTTGTAGATATGTGTCATGTCAATCCCAATGAGTGATGTGATGTGAGTAGACAAGATTTGTTCCATAATCAAACACGATAAACATGGAAAACACATCACTTAGTTTTTTGTATAACAAAATGATCCTGTAAACATATTTTATTTATTTTGCTTCTTATTGTGAACAATATTCAAATGGGAACACATCAATAACAACACATTTGTACACTTATGGATGTTTAATCTGTAATCAACGGTACAAAGTCAGAGGGGTCAAAACCAAAAGTACGACACAGATATCAGTAGCACGTGCGTCCTCCACGGGCTCTTATGCATGCTGTGCAGCGACGTCGCATGGAATTTATCAATGTTTAAAAGAAGGCCTGGGGCAAATTGTTGGACAAGAGCAGCTTCTAAAGCAGCAATGGTGTGCATCTGTGGGCTCTGATACAGACGGCGTCCAACCCAGACATGTTCTATCGGTGCCATGTCCGGAGACATGGCTGGCCAGTCCAAGACATTGATGTTGTTAGCAGCCAGGTAGTCCATACTAAAACGGGCGGTATGCGGACGTGCATTATCCTGTTGGAAGTGCTGAAGGTGTGGGTGCGCTTGAAACATCGGAACAACAATTGGTTGCAAGACATCATCACGGTAGGCTACAGCATTAACGCGACCCCTGCAAATGTGTAGGGCGGTCCGGTGATGAAATGTGAAGCCTCCCCACATCATTACATTTCCCCCACCCCATCGATTTGTTTCGAAGACGCAGCGGTCTGCAAGACGTTCCCTAAGACATCTCCACACATGTTGACGGCCATCAGAGTGATAAAGATGAAAGCGACTCTCATCACTGAAGAGCACACTTTGCCAGTCTACTTATGTCCATGTCTGGTGTCCTTGAGCCCATATCAAACGCCGCTGACGGTGATGATCCCTGAGGATAGCTCCAACATAAGGTCGTCGTGCACGGAGTCCTACTTCTCTTAGACAACGTCTTACGGTGTTGGCACACACTGGTCCTTGTCTTCCGACGACTGCTGCACCTGTTCGAGTTGCTGGGCGGAATCTGTCACGCAGATGAGTGACCTGGATGTAGCGGCCTTGAGCCTGGGTTGTAACGCGTTGTGGACCAGGACGTTGACGGTCACGTGTTGATCCAGTAACTCGAACACGTTCCACCAACCTCACAATAGTGGACTGATGACAATTGAAGTGTCTGGCAGTAGCACGTGTAGACATGCCAGCCCTGGACATTCCCATGGCTTCATTCCGTTGATTTTCAGTAAGTCTCAGCATCTCTAGCTCGATTCCTTCACATGTCCAACAACAAATTACGACAGATTGACGTTTCACAGTTCATGTACTGCACATTAAGTTGAAAACATGCTTTTAAAGGGCCCACACACAATGCTGCACATGAATATTGGGTTTTTCATGTGCATCTCCTGCAATTTTTTTTGTGCACACAGGCCGATATTTTTTGGGTTTGGGAGCATTGTGTGAAACAATAGTTCATAGTATTGCATAATATTATACATACAACACCACCTAGTAATAAAATATTTGGGAAAAAAAGTGATGCGTTTTCCATGGCGCTCAGTATATATTATGTACATTGCGATTTTATATACCACATGATATTTGATTGTCACTATTTGTATGATTAAAAGAATTGAATTACAGGTCCTCTTCTGAATCTTATCTTGATGATGGCAAATATTGAATTAATATTTAACTCTTTTTCCTTTCAGTGCAAATCAAAGTAGGAGAACTCAGATAAAGAAAAGAGATTATACACCTGTTTATTGGGATAAATATTTTGAATCTAAGCATGATGTTAAAACAGATAAAAATGATGTATCCTTTTATCAAAATTCTTAACTGTTCTATCCAGGTGTGAACTTGAAGCCGGTACATGAATTAAATTGAAAATTTTCGGCAGGTGTACCTATTTATCGTTATATTTTGTGGTAATCATATATATATATCAGCCAATTCAGAATACATTCGACATAACAAATTACCAAGAATTTTATTTGTTGAAGTCTGGTTATGTTGAAGGGAATTAGAGCTTATAATTACCCTATTTCCTACCAGGACCTCTTTTGACCCAATTGTGACAGGTTCGTTTCAAAATGGATTGCGAACCCTGGTCCTGCTGACAAGTTTACCTATCCATTAGTTTCAATGAATTTACCAATGAGCATACAATACACCTTGCAGTATGCCTTGAAAGTCACATTTAGTTAGGGCAAACCAATCTGATATTTTAATTTTTAAAATTATATTTTTTACCCCCAAAGAAATTTGAAGCAAAATTTTAATAGGTGATTTCAGAGAACTGAAATTAAAAGTGGTGTGGCCTTATATTTGGAGAATAACCTTTGTGATGAGAAATCAAATTGTGCCTTGCCCTGTTGCCAAAGTATTTCTTTGTTTACAGAATTTCTTTTGTGGAATTTATATGTGTAAATGCACATTTGTATATTCCTAAATATATGGTAGATATTTAGAGTTTATGAATGTGGTACGACAGGACCCGTTCTTGTGTTTCTACATGGTGGAGGATTTTCAGGATTATCATGGGCACTTTTATCAGTAAGTAATCATTCTGTTTTAGAGATGAATAGATTGTATTCCTTCCTTACACAAAGAAGGCCTACATTTGAAAAAGGCACAGCTTATGAAGCAGTTGAATCATGTGTTATGGTGAGACTATAATGTCTCAAAATCTGAAACAAACTTTATCGTCAAGTAAGCCAGGAAATAAGTCACCGGTCACTGACAATGTCCTAAGCAAATACTGGCTTTGACATGTACAATTGATCTGGTGCCTGTCATATTATTCATTACAGATTTGTCTTCTTTCTTTGTTTTTATTAATCTTTTTAATATAAATGTTATTGTTTGGATTTATAGATATTTGTTCTATGTTGTAATCTTGTAGGGTAGGCTTACTCTTCCAAGAGCATTTTGACACCATGTGTCACTGTACTGAACTGTACTCATCTGTAAAAGAGATGATAAAATATTGCATATTCATGTAGTTGGCTGTCATCTTGAAATTTGGTTTATTCCTGTACTTGGTTGGGTGTATTTGGTCGTTGTGATGGACGAAGAACTATGTCCCTTATTTGACTGACATTCTGTCTTCACATACCTCTATGTGTTACTGTCTATTGTACATTTGAATTTTTATTTAAAAAAACTGAACTGATGTTATATATCTGTAGTATCTGATCTGATGTTATATATTTGCAGTCAGTATTATCTGATCTGATGTTATAAATTTATAGTCAGTAAATCTGAACTGATGTTATATATTCATAATCAGTAGTATCTGACCTGATGTTATATTTATTTGTAGTCAGTAGTATCTGATCTGATGTTATATATTTTAGTCGGTAGTATCTGATCTGGTTACCTGTAGATGTGCCGCTATAGATTTACGTGGTCATGGTAAGTTCTCAACTTTTAATAATCAAACATCAAATATGTTGTGGTCCTATTCCTACAGTTGGCCGCTCTCCATTGTCTGTTACAATTTTTAATCAGCATGGTAATTTCGAAAATAAGAAATTTAGACACATTACCCCAAATGCGATTTAATGATTATAAAAAAAAAAAATTACTTTCAACGGTATAAAAAAATTATAATTAACGTTTCTTCTTCTTTTTGAACAGGTGACAGTTCGACATCCAATGACAGTGACTTAAGTGCAGATACAATGGCTAAGTAAGAATTAAATTGCTTGAAAATTACAAGAGAATCGTTGTAGAAACCAATGAAATTCAATAATTGTCTTCTCGTGATGATGTTAATGTGTTCAATGACTAAATGTTGTTTCAACATTAAATTCACAAGCAATCAGAATTATATTATGCAGATAAAGAAAAAAGTAAATATTTTAACAGATACATGTTGTTATCTTACAGTGATGTTGGTGATGTTGTTAAAAGTTTATATGGTGAAGATCTTCCTCCAATCATTTTAATAGGTCACAGGTCAGTCAAATATACCAACTTTATTTTTAATTAGAACTCTTTGTAAATGGAGAATAACAAACAGCAGCCCTTTCTATTATACTTTTTGGTGTCAGCCATCTTGAATGATGTCACAAGAAAGTTCCTCAGGATTTTCCAGCCTAGTTTTTCCTTGTCAGTGCAGGATGGTACAGGATGGTGGGCCTAGCAAGGAAAAGTGTTTTGTTGTTCAGATAGTAGAGATCCTATGTTTACCATTGGCAGCACATTAAAAACCTCTTAACAATTTGAAATCCAAATTATAGTAGGTCTGATTATTACAGTCCTGGCAAAATATCCTTCATAGCATACTGCATGGGTTCATTTGCCTTGGTACATAAAAGTAAGACATTAAACCTCATGTCTTTCATTTCATTTCGGATATTGTATTTTAGATATGTTTTATATTAAACACTATATGGGAGCATCTATAGCTGTTTGACATTGTATATGATGTATGTTTTTTTATTAAACACTATGGCAGGATCTATAGCTGTTTGATATACCGTATGTTTTATATTAAACAGTATGGCAGGATCTATAGCTGTTTGATATTGTATATGATGTACCGTATGTTTTTTATTAAACACTATGGCAGGATCTATAGCTGTTTGATATTGTATATGATGTACCGTATGTTTTTTATTAAACACTATATGGAAGGTCTATAGCTGTTGGATATTGTATTTAATGTATGTTTTTTATTAAACACTATGGCAGGATCTATAGCTGTTTGATATTGTATATGATGTACCGTATGTTTTTTATTAAACACTATATGGAAGGATCTATAGCTGTTGGATATTGTATATAATAATGTATGTTTTATATTAAACACTATGGAAGGATCTATAGCTGTTTGATATTGTATTTTATATATGTTTTATATTAAACACTATGGGAGCATCTATAGCTGTTTGATATTGTATATGATGTATGTTTATATATTAAACACTATGGCAGGATATATAGCTGTTTAATATTGTATTTAATGTATGTTTTATATTAAACAGTATGGGAGGATCTATAGCTGTAAATGTAGCTGATAAACATCTAATCCCATCTTTAATTGGTTTATGTGTTATAGACGTTGTTGAAGGTTTGTTCCATTCTGCGTTTCTTATTTGTTTTGAAATTTCAATGTCATAGCGAGGGCACAGTTCTGCCATTCACAAAAACGGATGCAGTTTGAACAGAACCGTGATGGATCGAACGTTTCAGCTATGATGATTGAACAAGATATTATCATATTCCATTGGTGTACGTATTTTTGTGTTTGCTTGACACCATTTTGGATTGTAAAAATTATATTCTGTAACACTGCATTGAACATCCTTTCAGTTTTCACTGTTATAGGGGGGCACGGTTATAAAAATATGTCACTTTGCTCATTGTACATTAAAAATACCTTGATGGAATTAATTGGTTACCAAAATTATTGCATGAAATAATTGTGACTAAATGCTCATGGATAATGTTTAATTATAATTATATTTTTAGGTTCAGCAATGGATGCTTTTGGATAATGTTAAATTATATTTTCAGGTTCAGCAATGGATGCTTTATCGGGCATGCAGAGTTTTTTACGTGGTCGACCAAAAATGTTTCAATCATTAGACAATGTTATTGAATGGGCGTAAGTAAATAGAATAATTTTATATAATTGTCTTTGTTAATGTTAGCTGAGTAAGCCATACTGACTCAGTGTGTATATAACTAGCAGTAGCTCACTAACCATGAGTTTCCAGAAGCAATCACTCCTTTTGTCAGAAAGGTTCCTCTGGATGTTTTAGTCTGGTTTCCAAGTGTTACAATGTCTAGTAGTTTGGATGGGACGAAAAACCAAGGTACACCTGTATACTTATTGGCATAAATACAAAAAAGTTTGTGATAGTTGGAGTTTGATGAAGAGTGGGCCGAAATGCTGCTGTCCAGTGTCAAAGTTTCCCAGCATAGCACACAGCATGAGCTCGGTTGCTGCAGACAGAAGGGTGAGCTCTGTTATTAACGACTTAGAATGGTAAAGATAATTTAGCAAATAGTTGCTGCATTGTATTTAACCATTTACAGTGTGATAGACAAGCGATTAATGAAGATTTTGCTATGTTTTTAATTTCCTAGAGTAAGAAGCGGACAGATCCGTAATGTTGATTCTGCCAGAGTATCAATGGTGGGACAGGTTAAAAGGTGAGAAAAATATTAAATAATTCATGAGAAAAATGATATGATCTCCATCTGTTGTCTGTGTGTACTTAAATTGAAAATGTTTTGAATTTCAGAATTCAAAGCAATTATTAAGGCCTTTAAACAACCTGAATTTTAGGTTGTTCAAAAAAACATAAATTCTTCGTAATATCCTCACTTTCCTTCAGTGGTTCTGTAAAATTTGTATATAACCGGCATGGGATATACTGTCTTGTTGAATATACACTCTAACAGGGAGCTACTGTGGCTCTGGTTCGATACTGGTGTTTCCAGTCGCATTTCCCCTTTTTTGTGGTGCAAGGTTTTTATGTTGGAAATCAAAATAAGAGTAAACTGTTGCAAATATGTCTTGACAAACAGTTCCACTTATTGCCGTATAGATTGTAAATTTAACACTAAATTATTATTTTATTAGGGTAGACAATGATGAAACCGCCTCGGCAGAATTAGAACATGAACATGAACATGATCATGATCTTCAGACGCCATCATTACCTACAGATACCATAGAAGAAGAGCCAGATGAGATAGCTACACCCAGCAGCCAATCAACTTCCTCTAAGGGAAACAACCCAGATTTTAAAATACCTACTTCATCAGTAAGTTGGTCATTTTTCCTTCTTGTTGGCTTCAAAAACAGAATCGGTCCGACAATTTTTTTTAACACTATGAGGAAACTTGAGAGTCAATCCGGACGTCCCAAATTGACAGAATTGCAATTGAGTGGTGCAGAATTGAGTCCTGTCACAGTTCAGTCAGTCCCGATAACAGTAGTGGTGTGAGTAGAATCGTGATGTAACTAAACACAACAAATATGTTTCAGCTATCATGGTTACATGAGATATTTTTTTATGCATGTGTTGTAGCACAAAATCCCCATTTTCACAATTTTGGGATTGGGGAAATTCAATTCCGTGACGTTCAATATATACAGCTTTCACTTTAAAATTTAAAAGCAATTGTTTTCAAATTTTAGATTTCAAAACCATATGGCCCCTGTACAAAAAATTCTAGGGCTCATTGATGGTGTTAGTCTAGGCTGCACAAATAAGTAACTCATTTCATGATGTTATCCTCTGATTATAATGTTATTTCCAGAATTGTAAAAATCAGTACACATGGAGAATAGATTTAGCTAATACAGATATGTATTGGAAAGGTATGGCAATTTGATTCATGGTCAACAGCAAGGGTTCTCTTCTAAAATTATGATTTTATTATTCAAATGTTCCAAGTCATGCTATTCGAATATACAATTCAACTAAAATGATATATTTTTGGACTGTTTTTATGCATTTTAAGATTTCTAGATAATGTAAATCTATCAAAATTCTATCTTTGATCTTTTTGTTTATTTTTAACATTAGTGAATATTATTAAATAAATATTAGTCATATTTCATCCGAGACAAAAAACAGATAAAATTCCATTAATTTTAACTGACATTGTATATCAGATACTAACCATGTGAATCTTGTCTATTTTTAGATTGGTTTCAAGGTCTGTCACAGAAATTTTTATCGTGTGAAGTACCAAAGATGTTAATATTAGCAGGTAATATATTGGCAAAGTTGATAAGAATCATAATCGTATATATTCATCCCCACAAGTACAATACTTATAAAAAAAATCATTTAAGATTCTCTCTGACTGGTTGATTCAGTAAAATCCACCTTAATTAGATGACATACATGTATCTATTTGTACCTAAAAAAAAAAGAAAAACAATTTCTTGTCCATGATAATCCTTTTTACAACCTTAAATGTAATTGATGGGAATTTGGGTAAAGCAGCAATGAATTTAAGATTGTGTCAAAATTCAGAAGTAGAAGCAATGCAATGCATGAATTTCATTTAACTTAAAATTGGTTTAAACAATTTTTATTTGCAATGTTTACAGTTTTTATAGCTGAATTACAGTATGAGATAGGATACAAAAACAAGCATAAAGATGCTTATAAATATTGCTTCAATTACAGGTGTAGATAGATTAGATAAAGATTTAACTATAGGTCAGATGCAAGGTATAGTACACTGTATATAATTTGTGGTTTATAATTGAGGAAGTCTAGAGTTGGCAGCAGAACTCAGGTGAAAAGGCAGCTATATCCATTTTCCACTGCATGCCATTTCTTTGGTGGGGGGATGGGATGAATCTAGAAATTTGTAATTTTGATTATTGATTCTTTATGTCACAAAGGGAAAAGATGCAATTTACTTATTATTTATATTAATTCTTTTTATACTCCTATTACCATGCCCAAGCATCCTCTGTCTCTGTTAAAATCAAGGGTCACCCATTATTATCCAGGGTCTTCAATAAAAATTCATGACCTCAACCCCTACTCTGAAATCGATAGTTTTAAAATGTATTATTATTACAGGTACATTTTTTATAGCGCATATACTTTCATGACTTAGTATTGTATGATTATTTTCAGGTAAATTCCAGATGCAAGTTTTACCACAATGTGGTCATGCTGTACATGAAGATAACCCTGATAAGGTGAGTAAACTTAATATTGAATCCTTTGCAAACAACAATATTATGAAAGTTGAATAGCTAAAATGAATATCAGTTCAAAAATGGTTCAATTCTAAATAATATTTACATAAATACAGTGGATTTAAAAATTCACAAAATATGATGTATTGAAAATTTTACAACTTTACTTCTGCCATTCTCTGCAGATGATATAAACAAGTGTCGAGTTAAATCTTTTGATGGGCCTTTTTGTTATCCAACTGAATCTTAGCTGGGATATTATATACCAAGTTTAAAGATACATTCCCATGTACAAACTAAGTGATTTGATGATGTATTTGGACTAAAAACATATTCAAACTAATTAATCTATCAAAATTTTGCTTCAGATCCTTCTCAAAACACTTTTTTTGCAAGGGAATACCCCTACTATAAGAAATCTATTATAAGAAGTCATGTTTGTGTCACGTGACTTAGCTGACATATTACCTAGCAACAGGTGCGAAGCCAGAGGAGAATTCATTGCATACACAAGACGATATTGTCTTTAATCACTATCCATAAATCATAAATATCGAAGCCTAATTAAATTATCAGATTACCCACTGCCCACTTCTTCTTCCCTGGTTTTTATCTTAGAATGTGTTGTAGGTTTAGCTTTTATCAAGTTTATCAACATATACATCAAGCGCTCAATCTCCGCGTGCTACCTTCGACGTGATGCGAGCAGACATTCCTAATCGTCGGGCTGCCGATTAGGAAACCCTTACATTTTTGTCCTGTATGCGCTCCATGGTTGATTTTAAGGGAATCCAGTATTTTTCTAGTAAAATTGGATATTTCTACTTCCCATATATACCAAAATCATCATACTTTTATTGGAAATAACCGCCCGATAAATACTTTTCTGGGAAAGTATCTCTAAATATTCAATTTGACTAATTTGAGTACATATTTTTCCAACATGGTTACAAATGATCTTAGTCACAGACGCAAAAAAATATCAACAATTTTAGCATAATTCGACTTAGACTTATTAAACTTCTTAAATGACACTAAAACTGAAAGTTAAAATATCTGAGCGATAGCTACGCAAATTTATCTCAAACTTTGCAAACAATAATATTTGCAGATCCCTGGTTGCAACTGTATAGTGAAATCACATCAAATGGCTGAAGAATTTTTACTAACCAGTGAGGATAGTAGAAACTAATAATTCCTCTTTAAAGAAATTTTTAAATGGAAAAATGTTTTTTATTTCTAGGTAGCTGAAGTATTAGCCACATTTATGATTCGTCAAAAAGTTGCCGAACCAACTGCTAATTTCCAGCCGTAGGTATTTTGATGTTACTATTTTGAGAAATTGTCCGGTTTAAAGTACTTGAGAACTGTTGAATAATTCAGGTATACTCCACAGATACTGTATTAGAGGAATCTTTTTATTTTTATTGGGAGCCATGTTGGCTCAATGGGTATAAGAAGTAGGCTCACTAACCAGGAGGTTTCGTGTTTGATCCCTGCGTTTGCCGAGAAAGTTCATCAGGATTTTCCGGGGGGTGGTTCCTCCATGTCAGTGGTGCAGGACCGAAGACCTGGCAAGGGGCAATGTATAGTTGTGGCAGTTGGAATTCGATATAAGAGTAGCTGTTAACCCTTATTTACTACTACTAGAAAAATTGGACATTAAGCCCCATTCTATTTGTTTACTTTTCTCTTTAACTTTCTGAGGAGTAGCAGTGGCTCAGTAAGAAAGGCGTTGACTTGCTAACCTGGAGGTGTCGTGTTCTATCCTGGTTTGGCCAAGAAAGTTTATTGAGATTCGCCCTTGTCAGTAGTGCAGGACACAGGGCCTTGCAAGGGACAACATATAGTCATCTGGATGGAACGAAAAACTGAGGTCCCATGTACACATTGGCATGCACGTAAAAGAAACTTGGCAGTATGAATTGGATTTTAAAATAGGTCGTATTGTCATTGTCTGGGCAAATTTTCCCTCATAGCACACTGTATAGCGTGTGCCCGTCTTCATTAGCCCAGTCAGAGCAGAATAGTAGATTATTAAACCCCATTTCATTATTTTAACTTTCTATTTGATTTTCAGAATGTTTCCTGCCTGTTAAGAAGAAAAACAAAAATAATCAGAATATCCGGCCTATGATAATCAATTGAAAACATCGTCATCGTAGAGAAAGTTTTTTTTCATTTTTAACTGCTGTTAAAAGGAGATCTTGAAGTTGATTAGTTGATGTATAAGCATACATCAAGAAATGAATGTAAACGTTTTATGTGTTTATCAAATTAATAGAATCACATTTATAAATTATGGACGTTTAAATTATAGACTGTAGAAATGGTCATTATTTTGTTTATGTAGTTAGTACAGTATGAAATATGACTACCCAGGCTTTAGCTATATAGATTATTATGTTATTGTGTTTTGATCGTCTTTTGACGGATTTAAAATGCTGTTAAAACTGTCATAATGTGAAAGTGAAACTATAAAAGGAATATCAGTCCAAAAATTGTAAAATTTAATTCGGTATTTACAAATATATGATAAGTGAAAATTTCCCGAAATTCAGCATCTTCTGTGGACGATATTAAGAAGACAGCACCACCTATAAGTATTGGTTAAAATCTTTGGATGGGCCCCCTTTCTAATCCAATTTAATCCAAGCCAGAAAATGATTGTTAATTAAATGATATTTGAATAGATTTTAGCATGGCTTTTTGGGTGGGGGGTCCCTTCTGCCATGGAACAATTAGATGACCTATGTTCAAATGAAGGTAATGAAAATAAAATACCTCAATTTAATTTAAGCTAGAATGTAGAAATATTGCTGGTATTTTGGTCTGACAATGAAGTCGGCTGATCCTAATCTGTCATGGAACAATTAGATGACCTATGTTCAAATGAAGGTAATGAAAATAAAATACCTCAATTTAATTTAAGCTAGAATGTAGAAATATTGCTGGTATTTTGGTCTGACAATGAAGTCGGCTGATCCTAATCTGTCATCTTTGATAACTAAAGGGAGATAATCTCATTTACCATGGTTCTTTGGGACTCGGCAAAACTGGAACCCCTGCCATAAAATCCTGATTGCTCTTACAATTATCTGTTGATAAAGTCAGATACATCACAGTCAGATGGCCAGAGATCATCTAGATTCTACCGATTCCATATGAACCGTGGATCTGAACAAATATTGTCATGAATGTATTTTTCGAGAACAAGCTTTGTTGTAAGAAACAAATAAATGTAAATTGTACATAATAAATAATTTTATGTCAAGACTACTTTTCAGAAGGCATTTTTTCTAGAGGGGAGTTGGGCCACTGAGTCACGGTTTCGATCCCAAGTCTGTACAAGAGAAGGATTAGGGTTCCCTGCCGAACATCGTAGGTTTTCTCCGGCTCATCGGATTTCCTCCAATTGCTAAAGATGTCTATGTACAAGACCTAAACATTTCTTGGTACTCTAAAATAGTCAGAACTGTGGGTGGGACTTAAAGGTCACTAGTACCCCCGTATTTATATGAAAATGGGGTTTTGACTAAGAACAAACTTCAAGTGTAAAATTTAATAAATTTGCAAGCACAAGTGAAAGAGTTTTTTTTATTGATAACCTGTTGCAAATTAAATTAAAGATACATTATGGGAGATTCGATAACGAGTTAACAGTTCTCACTATAATAGTTAAAAACTAGATAATGTAAAGGCAATTTGCTGAAAATTTCATTCAAATTGATCCACTATTAACCGAGAACTAAGCGAATGATATTTCTGGCTAGCCTTAATCATCATTACTAAAGTCAGTACGATAAACAGCATAGTCTCGATCATCCATTTAATCGTGTAGAAAAGTTATGCAATAAATCGGCTCATAATCCAGTAAAGATTGCAGGCTAGCGATGCCATCTACAGTTGATTATGATCTGGATAGGTTAATTAATGTCTAATTAATAATTTAGATAATATTTCAGGCCTAAAGAAAGACCTGCAATAGACAGATTTAGCTCTTGCATAATGTATGTTTAAAGCTGAACTCCAGTTACAAAAATACCGAAATAATTAAATAAAAAAAATTAACGCCCCCAAGCCGCCATATTGTTTCCAATCTGTGAAATAAATATGGCAGACATGGAGGCTTATGACCTGTATAGGTTAGCTGATCTCACTTCCAGTTTGTTTTTTGTCAGCCAGCTGTACACATCCGGTGTTATTCTCTACACACGCTTCACTTATTGCTCTATAGTTTGTGTAGGTGATTTGTTTTGGTTGAAAATTTCAGGTTGGGGTAAGCCATCTTTTTGCATCTTTTGTTTTAGAGTAAAGCGTAGGCTATATAGTAGTAGACGCAGTTCATATAATTATTTACAGGCTTACCTGATCAGACATTTTGCAATCTTCAATAGATCAATCAGTGAAGCGTGTGTAGAGAGTATGGCGGCTTGGGGGCGTTAACTTTTTTTTATTTAATTATTTTGGTATTTTTGTAACCAGAGTTCAGCTTTAATATGAACTTTTAGACAAGTTACATTATGGGTATGCTCGACTCTCGAAATGATGAAATTGTAATCAAGCGACATGAAATCAAGCTACCACCCTTTTTTATTAACAAATCTCAATTACAATGTACCATAACAAATTAAAATATTATTCAGTGGTTCAATAGAAGAATCTTTTCTTTTAACTTCCCCCTATAGTATTAAGTGAGCTTGCTCTGTCCCTCCAGTAAAGAAATTCTTCACATAAGCAAATCTAAATTCCCACCATCTATACTACCTATATATGAAGCAGTAAAAAAATATAAATTGATTACCAGTCCAGACAAAAGGAAATGCATAAGCACTTTGGGTTGTTGACCTGATGGCCTTAAAGAGGAAGAAAGCACAGATAGAGCCACTCATCTGAATAAATGGATGGAAAACAACTGTATTTAAAGAAATATATTTTATTTTGTCAGAAGCACTATTATAGTATTAAAAATATGTTTTATTAAGGAATAAATAAATTCTATGGTGACCGAGATATCAACTTACAAATATACATGTATGTACAGATGAAATTTTAGTAAACAAAATAAATTTCCCTACATCATTATCATATCTTTTAATAATGATGCTGAGTATATTAAAAGATAGGTTGCCAGGCAATGAAACATATACGCCCACAGCCACTCAGTTGTCCGGGCAGTCAACAAGAGTTGTCGCATATTTTTTCTTTTGTCAGTAATGAGACATTTATAATACAGTAAAATCTTATTAAGAAGAGTAACAGCTCATTAACTAATTATCAGAAAATCATTAGAATTTGTTTGGCTTATATTTTATATAAGTTCTGACTCATGCTAACATTTAGTATACAAAACATTTAATATAAGTGATCAAAAATCATTGAAAATCAATATATTTCTTCATATCAAGACCTTAAACTGTTGAAAATCAATAAGATTCTTCACCTTGTGACCTTTGACACTGTGTATAAATTTAAAGTCAATCGGATCTTAACTTTTGCGTCTAGAGCATCCACACGATATTTCAAAGTGATTCCAAGTCATACATGTAACTTTGGCAGAAATTATCGGAAATCGTTGAAAATCAATAGGATTCTTCGTCTTGTGACCTTTAAACCTGTAAAGCCAACCGAATATTAACTTTCTAGGGCACCCACAAGATATTTCAAAGTCCTTAAGGGCCATAACTCTGGCAATAATTATCAGAAATCGTTGAAATTTAGTAAGCTTCTTCATCTCATGACCTTAAACAAATTACTATGTGTACAAATTTAACTTCAGCCTCAAGCAATTGTGGACGCCAGACCGACGGACGGGGATGACAACAATATACGACCACATTTCAATGTGGGTGTAAAAAAAAAAGAAAACTAAACAAACAACACTAATATGTCTAAAACAATAAACACAGCTTCATGGATAACTAGCAACTTAATAATAGTGTAGTGTTTCAACAAGTATTCTTGTGTCATCATTAAATAAAAGGTAAACAATAATATGGAGCAAAAAGGTGGGAGTGAAAATATTTTAGACTATCAATAAAACAAGGACTTAATCCAACCAAGTAAGAAATTAAAGAATATGGTTTTGACTATTTGTCGCCTGTGACATAATTTTAATACACATTTTTGAGTAGTTATCATATAAATCAGTAGTACTGCCACACTTACACAACTTCTCAGAACAATAAAACTTAAATTAGATGATAAAGCTAATCAGTGTTGTTGATAACATAATATTTTATGTACATATAATTTTGGAACAGTGTCTTGAGTAGCCTAATAAATAATGGGTTGCATTCATTTATATCAATCACATTCATTTCAATACACATTTGTATATCAATCACATTTAGCTTACATTCATTTCAATACACATTGATATCAATCACATTCAGCTCACATTTATTTCAATACACATTTCTACGACTTATCTATCACATTCAGCTCACATTCATTTCAATACACATTTACTTACATTTATCACACTCTTACTTATTGTATATTCCTGTTTTACATCACTAATTGTCAAAATGTGGCTGTGGAAATTTTGCAAACATTAAGGCCTGTGAACATCTTTGAGCAAAATGAGACTCTAGGATTGGTGCTCGAGTTAGTAAAGCGTATGACCACAGATATTTCAATCCACACATTAAATAATTTAAAGATGCATTATGTAAGAGCTAAATCTTGCAGGTCTTTATTTTCACTAAATTTTATATAAACTATTATTTAGGCATTTACTTTACATGACAAGCCCATAATCAACTCACTACACCATTGGATGGCAGAGATTTAAATGGATTTGAACACCCGCTAGATTTTAAAATTTATTGATAATGTTACGATAATGAACAATCTAGGCTATGTCTTCTAACACTCAGAATAAAGCAACTTGAATGAAATTTTCACTATATTCATTTTTCATTATCTATTTTTTAACTATTGTAAGCAAGAATGGCCAGCTCTTTATCTAAATCCTACATAATGCATCTTTTATGTCGAGTTTTATTTAATTCTCTTGATATTGGACAGAGTAATCTCAACAGTGAACTTATCTTGACAAAAATCCAGCAAAGTTTCTTTCCTCACAACTTTATTCCATCTATAACTTGGTCCCCAGTACCCATATATAGCTGCTTCTACAAACTGATTCACGGCTGGACGATCGGAATCTGTTGCTAACGACAACATGAAAGACATTTTATATAAACCGAGAGATTTTAATCCAACATCAATAAACAGTGATGAATTACTGTCTCTCCCTACCTCTACCATCAAACCAAGATCATTTACCTTTTGTACCTTTCTGGCACATTTCTTTTCCACGTCTTGCAAATCAAATTCAAATTTCAAGCTTCTCTCATTTTCATTTAAGATTATTTCTCCAAGTTTTGTGGGTAAAACATCCTCTGTTCCAATTCCTAGAAGTTTTGGTAAAGGTTCACCGTAAATCGAGTCTTTCAAATTTGAGTTCTTTGTTTTCTCCTCTGATTCCCACGACTTTGCCATGTTTTTCTTGTCATCCGTTGCTTTGTCACCAGATTCTTTATCTCCTCCTGCTGAGAACTCAACATTAGAACTTAGATCAGAGGTGGGTCCATTAGAAGTTGTCTGCCCTTGTATAGATGCTGATCTTGCTGATGGATGGCAACTAACTTCAAGGGGTACATTTTTGCTTGTAAGTTGGGTTTTATTTTTAGGATCAGTAGCTGAAATGACCCTTACCTGAGCTTCATCAGATGGTACACTTACAGTTGAATCAGTTGCTGCCTCCCTATCAGATGATTGTATGGAGAGTGCTCCATTTTGTTCGACCGGCTGTAAATTATCCTTATTCTTGAAACGGAAATCACTCTGCTTTCTCCTCGAACGTAATCTTCGACCTTGCGATACAGACAAAGTTCTATAAAGTTCTTTAAAACTGTATGCGGTATCATGATCAGCTGGCACTTCTTGTGAAAGTTTCAATGAATTTAAATCTCTTTGGACACAGACATCAACAGTACCAACTTGACCTATATCAACTTTTGAGCAAGTTTCTTTCACAGCCAATGATCCAAGTTGTGTGGATAAAGAAACATCATCATGATCATCTTCTATTATCTCTTGAGGTTGGACAAAAGTAGATTCCTTTGTTATTTTGCCTACTATCTGAGTCAGTCTCTCCTCACTGAATCGTCCTTTCTTAAACTGGGGGATTTTTTCAGACCAATTAGTTTTTCTGTCACAATGGTAACTTTCAACCATTGATTGTAATTTAACCAAAGGGGTCACATCTAACATTTCAACCACACGTCCCTTATCTAAAATATCTGCTACTTTTTCTGCAATCTGTTTCAAGACCTTGACTGAATTGTTCATGTCTTTCAGCATTTGACCCACATGTTTATGCCAGGCAGAAGAAGAATTGCGGATGTTCTCTTTTAATTTTAGGCCATGAAGTTCAGCAGCTGCACAAACACTTTTGACATGTCTATCTACCTTATCACACTCCAAATCCGTGGAAAATGTCACACGTTGTCTCTCAGAAAACAAGAAATTTGACAATTTTTCAGCCTTCGAGATTCTTTTACTCAGATTGTCTTTAATTTCTTCCAACTCTGTTTTTGCGTCGACTGCCACATCTTCGATATATTCTCCTGTATGACCCTTATGATCAACTACGAAACATTTAAAACAAACTGCCAAGTAACAGTCCCGACAATAATACTCAATTTCCAATTTATGGTGGCTACAAACAGCAGTCTTGCTTACGTCTTCCACAGGTTTCTCCTCAATATAGAAGTTGGTTGAAAATTCTTTGACTCCACCATTCGGCACCCGTATACTCTTCCGACACAATGGACAGGGAAATCTATTATACTGTGCACGGCGAATGACATAATCATATAGACACGACTCGCAGAAAGTGTGGAAACAATCAATAATCTTTGGTTTCGTGAAATGGTTCAAGCAAATGCTGCAATTTATTTTCTCTTCCTTTCTCTCTGCCATTTTGTTGAATTAAATTTTCAGTTAGGGTTACAGACCCTTTAATAATTGTTCTATAAAGTACACATACATGTACCATAAGCACTGTTGCAGATTTTAAAAGATGACCCTGAAAAAGAATTAAATAACCATTTAAACAACAGAGATTTATGTGCAACTCCTAACTATATTTTACAAGTTGGTCAAGTACAATGTAAGTTTGGAAAGGAAATAAAATCGGGTTTAACATCCTACTTTTCTGCACAACTGTTTTTTGAACACTAACCACTGATACCACTTCCCCATTGGGATCTTGACAGCTTGAACAAACTCTTAATGAGAAAATCCATATGTAACAATAATGATTGGAGTTTTCATATTAATTTCATTATTTAGCCTTTTTGTATTTCTCATTATTTTTATATGCTATTTAAAGGGCATATAGCTGTAATCTTAGGAACCTTAAAATAGTCAAACATGGGTCTAAAATATGAGTCCATATATAAGTGATTTACATTCAGTTTTTGAAGATAATATATCAATTAGCCTTTTTTGTATTTCTCATATATGTCATTTAAAGGGTGTATTGCTCTATTCTTTGGAACCTTTAGTCGACCATTGGTCTAAACACACACATAATATGAGTGTATATAGTGATTTACATTCAGTTTTTTTAGATTGTGTTCGGTGAAATCGGTTTACACTAACAGTCCAAATTCAGTGCCAATTATTAGCAACTGCTTAGTTCATTTTGCATGATTTTTTTTTTATTATTATTTTGACATATTTGTGAATCAGCCATTTATAATAACTTCCTACGGTCTTCTTTGTTTATTACAAATGGCACTCAAAACTATTATGTCACAGAGTACACCAATCTCCCAAACAGAGTTGTCTTCCTTTGCAGTCCAAAGTATCGAATGCTGGATAGCGAGACTTGTGTGGAGAGTGAGAGTACACAACATTGTGTACAGATTTTAAAACCTTCATTGTGTTTTAAATATTGGATATTGGGGTAAGATAACAACATCAATATTGATTGAAATATTGAATTCTAATTTGTTTTTCTAATTACAAACATTTAGCACATTTAAAGATACATTCCCGTGTACAAACTGGGTGATTTAATGGTATATATGGACTAAAAACATATTCAAACTAATTAATTTGTCATAATTTTGCTTCAAATCCTTCTCAAACATTGTAATTGCGAAGGAATGCCCTGCTATAAAAATTTGATCAAACCCGGTCATGTTTACGTCACGTGACTTACCTCTCTTGGAAGTCAGAGGAGAATTCATTGCGTACATACATGTACATGTAAGACGATGTTGTCTTTAATCGCTTACTATTTATTACAAATATTGAATCCTAATTAAATTATTGGATTATCCACTACCTGCTTCTTTTCCTGTCATTTTTATCTCAGAAAGTGTTGTACGTCTAACTCTTCATGAAGTTTATCAACTTGTACATCAAGCGCTCAATGTTCGCGTGTGACCTTTGACATCACGCATGCAGAAATTCCTAATCGTCGGGCTGTATACGCTCCATGAGTGGTTTTCGGGGAATCCAGTATTTTTCTAGTAAGATTTAAGATTGGATATATCTACTTTCCATATATACCAAAATTGACATACTTTTATTGGAAATAACCACCCGATAAATACTTTCTGGGAACCCATCTTTAAAGTCTTTTTGTTTGACTATAAGCCCTTGGTACTAGATTCACAAGGTTTTTGGAAAAGGGCTAGGTAACTCTGAAAGCGAAGGTCATAGAATGCTGAATATATAAGACCCCAAGGCTTCACACCAAATTTGAAAAGAATATCAGAAAAGGGGATTACTTAGGAATGGAAATCTGAATATATGTCCTCTCAAGACCGTAACGCTTTATACTAAATTTGAAATAAATATGGTTAAGATAGGTTGCCAGACAACAAAACATATGCCCACTGCAGGTAAGTCATCTGACCAGTCCACAAGGTTTTCACATATTCTTTCTTTTGTTGGTAATGAAAGACACTAAAAACAGCTCGTTAAGTAATTAATTAGGATTTGTTTAGCGACTAGTTTTGCCCCTTTAGTCTCTAGGGCATCAAGATTTTTTAAAGTGATCAAGGGCCATACCTCTGACGGCAGTAAGTATCAGAAATTGTTGACAATCAATAAGTTTCTTTGTTGCATGACCTTGAACACTGTGTATAAATTTCAAGTCAACCGGACAACCCTGAACATTTCAATTTAAAGTCAATCGGATATCCACAAGATTTTAGATTAAGTGATAAAGACCATAACTCTGGCAGTAATTATCAGAAATCAATAAGTTTCTTCGTCTCATGAATTTTAACTCTGTGTTTGAATTTAAAGGCAATCAGATTATTATAACTTTGGCCTCTAGAACGTCCACAAGCAATTGTGAAAAACTTCCAATCAATAGAAACAGGTAACACAAACCAATTACATACAGAGAGAGAGAAATGGGGTTTAATATCCACTCGACACAAACTAGATCAATTCGGGACTAACATATGGTTCAATTTTATTTCCATAATTCGCTTGTGTGTAGGTGTCTTTAGCAGTGGGAGGCAACCGGAGGACTCAGAGAAAACCCACGAGGTTGGATAGGCGACCCTACTCCTTGCCACGTACAACCAGGGAATCGAAACCACGCCAGTTGACTCAATGGCAGACTTTATGATACAGCGCGCACGTGCTAACCATTCAGCCATCCAACCCTGCCAAACCAATTACAGGTGGTTTGATGGGATCAATCAAGTCAAAATGATGCATCTGATATTAATATAAATTGATATACAATAATTAATAGAATAAAATATGCAAAAGAACATCATTTTATTTACTTTTCTCAGGGATGAAGAATCCGATACAAACATCGCTGAAGAAGTCAGTATTATTCCTGTGGAAACGTTTGATAAAACGATGGGGTTTTTTTGATACCAGTAATTTTTTATTGTACACAAGTAATTGTGGACACCAGACTAACTGACCGGGGTGACGACAATATATGACTACATTTCAAAGCGGGTGTACATAAAATTTTTTATCATAAGCAGCATTCAGTAGGCCCTACAACATTTTTGACCACCGATAGCCATCAATTACAATCCCACATCCCAGAATCACTAGACTGTTTCTCATTCAGTTATCATACGATTGTGTAGATGAAATTTCACATTATACTTAAAGTAGGTAACTCAGTGTCATCCAAAGTCTTGGACATTGAAAACACGAATTATTTGTCAATTTAAATCAACATTGATGTTGTAATCGTACCAGGAAAAGATGGGTTTCTGATATACAATATAGTAGTACTAATGGTAAAATGTTTATTTTGTCTTTTAAATATACACTAATAGTACACGAATCGCATACCATAATGTGTTTCAGTGCCATTTGTAACAAGGGACTCTAAGAACCAGGCTATATATTCCACAAGTCATGCCAAACGGTATGTCAGATATTCTGATAGATCTGGAGAACAGGCGTAATAAATACTATCGGTGTAGACTGGAATAACAAGACGCTATAGAGATTGCCATTTGATTTTGCAGAACATAACTGATTTGAAATTAGAGTAAAAATGGAAAAAATTGAATGTAAATCAGATTATATATAATACATTCATATTACATTATCATATGCGTTGCGACCCATTTGTGTCAATTGTAACAATGAGACTAGACATATTCCACAGGTGGTGTTGAACGATGATGCTATATTCTTATCTGGAGAGCATGCACAATAAATAGTACTATCAGGGTAGACTGGAATAACCAGATGCTACAGATTGCCATTTGATTGAGACTTCTGGCGTATTCCCCCAAACATCACAT